>NC_056512.1:23101258-23202633 GCF_014905685.2 Nematolebias whitei | reverse complement strand
AAGGGTCAAGGCCGTAAAACTCTACTGGATGCTCGTGATCTCCGGGCCCTTAAACGTCACTGCACCTCAAACAGGAATGCCACTGTCAAGGAAATAACAGAACGGGCTCAGGAATACTTCCAGAAAGCATTGTCAATGAACACAATCCACCGTGCCATCCGCCGTTGCCAGCTGAAACTCTACAGTGCAAAGAGGAAGCCATTTCTAAGCAAGCTCCACAAGCTCAGACGTTTGCACTGGGCCAGGGGTCATTTAAAATGGAGTGTGGCAAAATGGAAGACTGTTCTGTGGTCGGATGAGTCACGATTTGAAGTTCTTTATGGAACACTGGGACGCCATGTCATCCGGACCAGAGAGGACAAGGATAGCCCAAGTTGTTATCAACACTCCTTTCAGAAGCCTGCATCACTGATGGTATGGGGTTGCATGAGCACTTGTGGCATGGGCAGCTTGCGTGTCTGGAAAGGCACCATTAATGCAGAGAACTATGTTCAGGTTCTAGAACAACATATGCTCCCATCTAGACATCATCTCTTTCAGGGAAGACCCTGCATTTTTTAACACGATAATGCCAGACCACATTCTGCAGCAATCACAACATCATGGCTACGTAGGAGAAAGATCCGGGTACTGAAATGGCCAGCCTGCAGTCCAGATCTTTCACCTATAGGGAACATTTGGTGCATCATAAAGAGGAAGGTGTGACAAAGAAGGCCCAAGATGATTGAACAGTTAGAGGCCTGTATTAGACATGAATGGGAGAGCATTCCTATTTCTAAACTTGAGAAACTGGTCTCCTCTGTCCCCAGACGTCTGTTGAGTGTTGTAAGAAGAAGGGGGGATGCCACACAGTGGTAAAAATGGACTTGTCCCAACTTTTTTGGGATTTGTTGATGCCATGAAATTTGGAAACAACTGATTTTTCCCTTAAAATGATACATTCTCTCAGTTTAAACTTTTGATCTGTGATTTGTGTTCTATTCTGAATAAAATATTAGATGTTGGCACCTCCACATCATTGCATTCAGTTTTTATTCACAATTTGTTTAGTGTCCCAACTTTTTTGGAATCCGGTTTGTACTTAAATTCAAATAAATTGTAATATTTGAAATAGGGATGCACTGATCCACTTTTTTTTTTTTTTTTTTCTACTTCTGATCCGATCCCGATACCTCAATCTAAATCTTGGCCGATACCGATCCAGTTCCGATATCATGATCATCATTGATTTTATATGAGGCTGTAATAATCTCCTCTCAAGTACAATTTGTACAGATATGTGCATGCATGTCCAAAAAGGCAACTTGAGGTAAGTTTTATTAATGTTGGATAAGTTTTAAAGTTAGAATTAAATTCTGCTAACACAAAACATGTTTTTTTTTTATTTCTAGCTTTAAAGTGGATATTAAAGTGCTTAATTTAAGTGATTGTTTAAAGTTATTTTATATTTTTTTAAATAAGGGGCAGATGTAAGTTTTATTTTCTTCTTTCTGCACTCTTTTCATTCAATGTTTTCTTTTTGATTATTTTTTTAATTTTTGTTTCTTTTAAATGAATGAATAAATGAATAAAATAAAATGTTAAATGGCTTCAAACATCTGCTAAGTTCATGGCATAAACCAACAGACATGTTTCTGTTTTTAGTATTTTACATCACTTTATAATGTGGCTGTTTTTGTTTCTTTTTAATATATAATTTTCTTGTAATTTTCAAATCAAGTTTTTTCATGATTGTCTTCTGTTGTACTGTAAATATCTCCTGGAGAGTAATGTATATCTTGGCTGCAAGTGTCAAGCTGTGAAATCCTTCGTTTTCTACAACTGATAGTGGTTTGTCATTAATTGCGATGAAGTTTAGCAACTTCTCTGTAAACATTCGAGCTCTGGGGCTTCAGCGATGTCTTCTTCTTGTTCAATCCAAAGCAGGTAGTCTGATTTCGGTCAGCCTTGCTCAGTCTGCCCCTCCTCAGATTGGACAGATTGGACGTGGCTGGCCAGGTTCGAGTTGGCTGTTTCGGGTTGAGCAAAGAGTAGCGCCCCGCTGAAGCCCCTGAGCTTGAATGTCCATCGTACAATTAATATTACCGCAGTTTAATGTGATGCTATGGCTCTGCAGACATTGCACGTTGCTGTCTTGTTTTGTGGTGTTTCTAGTGTAAAATATTTCCACACAGCGGACATGTTTCAATGAAAAGTTGGTTAGCTGTTAGCCACAGTGCTGCTAACTCAGTCCTCATGTTGTAGCTGGCTGCAAACTATGAAATGGATTTCCTGAATCCTTAGTGGGTCTTATTACTCTGGGTTCATGAGACGCACCTCCGTTCAGGAAATCCAGTCCACAGTTTGAAGCCAACGTGCATCATGGATCGGAAATCTCTGCAGGTTGGATCGGAAAAATCCGATACGTAAATTATGCTGGTATCAGAGGCTGATACCGATATCGTATCGGCCCCATCCCTAATTTGAAGTCCTGCAAATGATTTGCAAAATTTTTGTCACAAATTCACTGTCTTAATTATGTCTCGATCTGTTTTTCTTAATTTTCTAAACCTTTCAAAAGCTGTCTCACACTTCTCACGCTTTCTGACTCATGGATATGAGACGTGAATGTGTGACCCATCAAGTCGAGCCGAGAATAATTCTGCTACTTTCCCTAAATGATAGTGAAGCTACTTTCAATACCAGCTGGAAAATCCTTATTTCAAAATATGGTTTGAGGTTTCCTTTCTCAAATGACATCAAGAAATTCTCATTAGAATATGTCCTGATTGATGCTCAATAATCCAGGTAGATAAATCCAACAAAGTTAAGGCAGGTCCTCTGGACGGATTTTTCTTTGTTGAAATGGTTCGTCTTTGATGGAAGTCTTTTGGATAAGTCTGAGGCGCTGCAACCAACTATTAATAGCACCTTCTTATAGTAGATCAGTTTGCTGCTGACAGCCAGAAATAGTTATTCACATGTAAAAGGAGGCTCATCAGCTTAACAACTGGTCATTAGTTCCCTGATGGCCGCTTGTTATTCACAGAGGGCTGAGTGATGACATAACAGCATTGTAAGAGGGGGACAGTTGAACACGGAGGCCTCCACCCCTGTTTAATGATGGACGGTTTCTTTTCACAAAGATGGCCTCCTTTACTCCTCTCTCAAACCATTGTTCCTCTCTATCCAGGATGTGCACATCTTCATCCCTGAAAGAGTGACCGCTGGCCTGGAGATGAGTGTAGACCACAGAGTCCTGGCCTGATGTTGTTGCTTTTCTGTGCTGGTCCATCCTTTTGGCCAGTGGCTGTTTAGTTTCCCCCTATGTAAGACTGATCACAGCCCTCCTGACACTGAACAGCATACACAATATTACTCTGTTTGTGCCGGGGGACTGGATCTTTGGGACGAACCAGTCTTTGCCGTAATGTATTTTGGGGTTTAAAAGCCACTGGAACGTTATGTTTAGAACATAAACGTCTCAGTTTCTATGATACTCCCTCAACATATGGAATGACCACTGGTCTGGGTCTGGGTTCCTCCTTTTCACCTGATGGCTGACTGGAGTCCTGTTTGGGTTTCTTCTCTGCTTTCAGGAAGGCCCAGTTAGGATATCCACATTGCTCTAGAGCCTGTCTTGTGTGGGATTTCTCCTTCTGCCTGGCTCCTGAGTTAGTGGGGACGCTTTCTGCTCTGTGGTACAGAGTCCTGATGACTCCTAACTTGTGCTCCAAAGGGTGACGGGAATCAAACTACAAATACTGGTCTGTGTGGGTGGGTTTGCGGTACACCTCAGTTTGCAAATGTCCTTTATCAGAGACTGAGACCTCACAGTCCAAGAAAGCCAACCTGCCATTTTTTACATCTTCTCGTGTGAACTTGATGTATTTTTCCATAGAGTTGATGTGGTCAGTAAAATGTTGGACTTCCTCAGATTTAATTTTAACCCAGGTGTCATCAACATACCTGAACCAATGACTTGGTGGTGTCCCTGAAAAGGATGTCAGGGATCACTTTTCTACCTCCTCCATGTACATGTTGGCAACAACAGGAGAAACTGGAGACCCCATAGCACACCCATGTTTCTGCCTATAATATTGGCCCCCATATGTGAAGTAGGTTGACTCACATATTCATTCCACATGTGGAATCTTTTGGATAAAAGACGTAAAGTTGCAACAAAGAAAAATCTGTCCAGAGTTCTTGACTTAACTTTGTTAGATCATTAGAATATGGAAAAAAAACAGGATTTAAGCTGTATTTTTAGGAGTTTTACCCATTTGCGAGACAAATACAGCCATATCTCTGAAAATACTCGTGATCTTAGGATGATGCATCAATACGTAACTTCAAAAGCCAGGAATCTGACATTTTTTTTGTTTCTTTTTTACTAAATTTGACTTAATCCTCAGTTTGATGTGATGGTTCACAAATTGAGAACAGTTTGAGATGCTCACAGCAATTCTTTTGAGAGTGAATATGTATTTTATGTAAATAAAAACTGAGAACAGTCACAGACGACTGGAGATTTATTAGAGACTCCTTTATAAATGCCCTTCACAGTTGTTCTGATATTTGCAGCCCAGTGAGAAGCCTTATCTTGTTGTAGCAGCAGATCAAAAGAAAGTTTCTGAACTGTGACAACACACCACCTGTTTTAATTTAATGCATGCAGTTCTTTATGACAGTCTGAGGCTCCCTCTTCCTTGAGCATGAACCTTGATGTCTTCCTTTGTGTTTCTGCAGTTTCAACCGGATTGACATTCCTCCCTACGAGAGCTATGATAAACTGTATGACAAGTTGCTCACTGCCATCGAGGAGACGTGTGGCTTCGCTGTTGAGTGAGACCTCAAGAAAAAGCAGAAGCTACAGTTTGACCATCACAAGCCACCGTCTACAACAAACAGTTCATGTAGTTGGGGTAGGGTTGTTGATGGTTAACCATAATGCTCATACTCTTGACATGATGTGTCACTGAGCTGAGGGAGGCTGAGATGTCATCTGACTGGGTTTGTAAACCCTCCAGCCCTTATTATCTTTTTTTATTATTGAAAAGGAATTCTTCAGCTGCTAATAACTCAGACTATTTACTAACTTGTGGAACCTGCAATTTTTTTTCCCTATTTTCTGAATTCATTTTAAAAATAGGCTTTATTCCATGTAGCATTACTCCATATTACCACGCAGAACACGTCAGTCTACTCTGAAACAAGAACCACATTGTTCGCTGCAGGACATAATTTTTTTGTTATTATTCTTAATATTATTATTATTGGTCACTGCAACCACTTGAAAATGCAAAATCTGGATGCAACATGTGCATGACTTGAAAGTTTTGGTGCCCCAAAAAGCAGTCCCTCTGGGGTGTTATCGGTGATTCCAAGGATGGGACATGTGCAGATGAAAAGTTGCAGCTGACATGTTTACAACCTTCTCCAAAGACGGAAGCAGGGAGCTCTGCTCCTCAACCGCTGCCCGACAATGAGAGCTGCAATCCCAGACACCGTTTTTCACCTTTCACAGTTAGATGTGTGGAATGAATGCATAGCTTAAAATGTGATATTTTTGTATAACGGGGAAAGTGAGAAACAGTTTTAAAAAATCTATATAATATATATAATTTATTGCTGTTATATTTCAGAAAACCCTTTCCATTGTTTAAAAAAATAATAATAAAACCTTTGAAATGTTTAGTGTTACTGCTTAAATTATAGAAGAGAGTTTTGTGAAAGCAGATTGAAGTTGGACCGAGTGAAGAGCAGAGGACTGAGCACACATCTTTGAGGATCACCTTAGGTCAAAGTTGTGGTTTAGTTCTTGACTCTCCTCATTTACTCTGAGAGTAAATGGAGAGTTTTGTCACAAGGGCAAAAAAAAACAAATGTCCTCTGAGTGCCATAATCATTTTAAAATGATAAATCTTTGCAAATATTGAGCTTACCCTTTAAATTCTAGTGATTTGTTTTCCTCCTGCAGCTGCATATGGGGGTGTGATGTACCGCACATACCGTTGATGGTCAGACCTGGACTAGATTCATGTAACTGACCATTAATGTATGAAGAGCCAAAAGTGTCATCATCTACTTTTGTTTTATATTGGGGGAAAAAGAAGGAGAAAACAAACTTGACTACCTTTCAGCTATGTGGTGCTAAATCAGTAACTTTTTTTAATGTTACCCTCTGACGTCCTACTCCTTTTCATACCTGCTTGTGGCCACGAGAGCCAGCTGCACTCTCAGGAGATGTCATTTGTAGTTTGTAACGTCCATTTGATTAGACACTAATACTGATAATTAGTATTTTTCATTGTTCTTTTGCTCAAAATGCAATTTGCATTGACATGCCCACAGCAGAACATAATTTACAGTAGTTGTTGCATGTCTCCTTATGTGTTTTGGATTTTAAAATGGACTGAACAGAATGAAAACTTCATTTAAGACTGGTTTCCAGTCTCGTCATTGATGTTTTTATTAGAAAATGGGAATTGTTTTCTACAATTCAAACTGTTGAATGTCTTTTTTTTATGCTGCCTGTCTAACAATCTCAAAGACCGTGGACTGTTCTCAATATTTGCATACACTTTAAAAAGAAGTGTTTTTTTTATCACGAGCGTATGCAAAATGAAAAGTGTCCTCAGATGGTGCTTTGTACAGTGATAAAATATTGTTCACATGTGTGGATCAAACGGACTGTAATTTATCTTTAACTTTAAATGGGAAGAAAAAAACAGCTTCTTGAACTGCTAAGAGGAGTTGCACACAAACAAACCTGAGGTCTTCGGGTGTATTTAGCGGGGACTTTTGCACCAGATGTTATTTCACCTTGGAGTCCAGTGCACAATCTGATCTTCTGCTGTCTACTCCTACACTACACTGCCCTGCAGCGCCCCGGTAGTGGCCTCAACTTAGCTGTCCATAAACAGGTAAACGTTTAGGGACACCGTTTTTTTTTTTTTTTTCAATAGCATGATCCACTAGCAGGACTATATCTCTCTCATAGCTGACTGATGCAATTTTATGTATGTTAACACTATCATTTTGTAAGAGTATTTTATTTTTGTGTGTAATTAGTTCTAATTAAACTTGCCTTTGTCTAACAATAAGGCCTTGTACAAATATATGTCTTGTCTTCTTTGGGAGTTTAACTTTAATTGTGCACATAAACAGTTTATTTGCTATGGGACGTATTTACCACACTGCACTGATGGAGAATGTGCGAGTTGCAGAAACTCAGAGTCTTAAATGGTGGTTAAAAATATTGGATAAATTTGCTTTGTATAAGTAAATTAACATCAGAGGCTTCTTTAAAATGATTTGATGAACAGCTTAGATATTGACCAAAAAAAACAATAACTTGGTAGCATGCAATGTTTGAGGTGTGCCGTGCTGCCCCGTTGCTGAAAGATGGTGGTGAACGCTCCTGTTTTAGCAAAATATCTTATGAACCACTGGATGAATTTAACTTAAACTTGCATAACATAGTCATTGAATGAACATCTATCTACAACTAATTTAGCTTAATCCAAACCAACAGACTGAAGTAAAAATTAAAGACTTAAAAAAACTTGAATAAAACATTCTCAGTGGAATCTATATTAAAACCATAGAGCTTTAAATACATTCTCTGATTAGTCTTCTTACAAAGTGAGTCTATGTGCATCAAAGGTCACTTATCTTTGTTTAAAATGTTTGCCTTTAACTCTCCTGCTTTGAAGAGGATGAAGAAGGGGAAGGCTGTAGGACCTGATGACATATCAGTGGAGGTTTGGAAATGTCAGTGAAGTTTTTGACTCAAATATTCAATGGTATATTTGAGGTTGAGAAAATGCCTCAGGAATGGAGAAGATGTGTGCTGGTGCCCATTTTTAAGAACATGGGTGATGAACAGAGTTGTAGCAGCTACAGGGGAATTAAGTTGATGAGCCACACGATGAAGATCTGGGAGAGAGTTGTGGAAGGAAGACTTGGACGAGAGGTGACGTGAGCAGCAGTATGGTTTCATGCTGAGAAAGAGCACCACAGACACCATCTTTACTTTGAGGATGCTGATGGAGAAGTACAGAGAGGGTCAGAAAGAACTTTGTGGATTAGAAAAAGCAAATGACATAGTGCCGAGGGAGGAGGTGTGATATTGCATGAGGAAATCTGGAGTGGCAAAGAAGTATGTTAAACTGGTATAGGATATGTATGAGGACAGTGGTGAGATGTGCTGTAGGAGTGACTAATAGCTTCAAGGTGGAGGTGGGAGTGCATCAAGGCTCTGCTCTGAGCCCCTTCTTGTTTGCTCTGGTGATGGACCGACTAACAGATGAGGTCAGGCAGGAATCCCTGTGGACTATGATGTTTGCAGATGACGTGATCTGTGGTGAGAACAGGGAACAAGTGGAAGAGAACTTGGAGAGGTGGAGGTATGCACTTTAAAGAAGAGGAATGAAAGTCAGCCATAGTAAGACAAATGAGTCATCAAGGCTCAGTGGGATTAACCTGTCTAAATAAAGGTTGAATGAGTACATGTGTGTGAATTAGAGGGAGCTGGTGGAACAGTGAGGCTACAAAGAGCAGAGTGCTGGTGAAGATTCTCAGTCATCCAGGACATGATGAATTCAAAAAGCGTTCAATACAAAAACAACTGGACTTTATTTGTAACAGAAGACATTTCGCTCCTCATCCGAGAAGCTTTCTCAATTCAAACAGCAGTGAGTGAGGGATTCAGGTTATAAGGCCGAGTGAGATAAGACACACACACACATATGTAGATTGGCAATTCACACCTAAACACCTTAACAGGAGGGGTTTCTTAAAGTCTTTGTTACTCTAATTCACAGACGAGGCCCCTCTGTTCCCATCAGGTGTGAAAACCGGCTGGGAATCTGTCTTAAAGTTGCATTATAGGTTTTTGAAAGTGGAAATCTGAGGCCCCCTCCTCTGTTAAGAGATGGCTTTCCCCTTTTTACAATTGCTTCCTTCACCCCCCTCTCAAACCATCTGTGTTCTCGGTCCAAAATGTGCACATTTTGGTCCTCAAAAGAGTGTCCCTTATCTGTGAGGTGGAAGTGAACAGCTGAATCTTGTCCTGTGGAGCTGGCTCTCCTGTGTTGAGTCATGCGTCTGTGAAGAGGCTGTTTAGTTTCTCCAATGTAGAGGTCTGGACAGTCCTCGCTGCACTGGACCACATACACTACACCACTCTGTTTGTGTATGGGTGTTTTGTCCTTAGGGTGGACCAGTCTCTGTCTGAGAGTCCTGCTGGGTTTGAAATGTACTGGGATCTTGAGCAGAAAAGAGAGCAAAGAGCAGAGATCACAAAGGTGCAGGACTTCAAGTACTTGGGGTCCACTGTCCAGGAAAATGGGGAGTGTGGTAAAGAGGTGAAGAAGAGAGTCCAGGCAGGATGTAGTGGATGGAGAAAAGTTTGAGTGATTTGTGACAAAAGGGTGTTGGCAAAGGTCAAAGGAAAAGTTTACAAGACAGTTGTGAGACCAGCTATGTTGGATGGTCTGGAAACAGAGACAAAGACAAAAAGACAGGAGAAAGAACTGGAAGTAGCAGAAATGAAGATGTTGAGGTTCTCCTTAGGTGTGACAAGGATGGATAATATTAGGAATGAGATCATCAAAGGTACAGCACAGATTGAACAACTGGGAGATAAAGTTAGAGAGACCAGACTGAGATGGTTTGGACATGTCCAGAGGAGGGACAGTGGGCATACTGGTAGAAGGATGTTAGAAATGCAGCTGCCAAGGCAAAGAGGAGATGTATGGATGCAGTTAGAGAGGACATGGAGGTAGTTGGAGTGAGGACAGAGGATGCAGCGGATGGAGATGGAGGAGGATGACTCGCTGTGGAGACCCCTGAAGAGAGAAGAGACGAAAGAAGAAGAGGAACCCTCCTGCTGTCTTTGGGTCAAAATGACCCATAAACTGAGACTTTGTGTGCCATTTTGACGCAAAGACATGATGTACTGGTATTTGGAGTCAGCTTTGTCAGTAAGCAAGTAGCTCACCACTGAACAGATTTTATTTTCAGGATATATAAATATATATGAAAAAAGAAATTCTCATAATAAGGTGATCGTAGTTTAAAACTGGCATGGTGGGCAATATGCATTCCTTCAAGGACTGATAGGTCTTTAATGTTAAATTATTTCAACTAAATTGATAAATCACCATTTTTTATAATCGTAATGTTTAGTTTTGTTATGTAACAGTGCACTTCTGCTCCTCTGTTCATATTTACATTCCTCGTTTTGTAAACACTTTGTTCTTATTTTCTGAACTGCCTTTAAAAGCCAGCGCACGAGATTAGAAAAGGATATTTCCCACAGATGAACATCTGATTTTAAAAAATCCACCGGATTATATCTGATCTGATTCTAAAACGAAGAATGAACAAAAAGTACTTAATGTTTCGAGCTTGTCCTGATGACGTCATTTACCGTTTACGCAGCGGAAGCCACCCGGCCGAATCACCCATTTTGGTCACGTACATATACATCCGCCAACATTCGTTGAGGCTGCTGACTGCAGATATCAATGAAAACCGTTAATGTCTTAAGAAAACTCTTCTTTTTCAAGACAGCAATTTTAATTATGACGATAAGTTTGAAGTGGTTTCCTATAACGTCTGTATTGACTTTTATGTTTTTGTTCTTCGGAAGAAGCAGTGCTCTAGCTTTCTCAAATTAAGTAAAAAACAATTAATGACTTGAAATGTTGGAGCTTTGGTGCATTTTTATTTCAAAATATAAATGAAAGTTGACGAAATGTTCTTTAGTTCTTTTTTTCGTTCATTCAAACAAGGACCGAAACTCGTTCTGCGGATGGATATGTCGGAAGGGGACCTCTTTCCTTATAAACCGGACCTCATTTCGTTTAACCGGTATTTCAGTACAACTGCCGGCCGGTTTTGTAACCATAATCTACACCTCTTCATAGTCATTTTTTAATAGATTTATACATTTTGCTAACAACATGCCTGGATATGCCGACAGAGATCGCGGCAGAGATAGAGGGTAAGTGTGTTTTTGTCCGTGTTTAAGACGTTTCGACCGTCGCGTGACCAGTCTTTAAAGAAAGGGGGAAAAAAAATGTGCCGGTTTTTTTTTTTCTTCCGTTTTTACATAATAGATAATGCAACTAAAGAACTGAATCTAGAATTACTGGATGTTAAACACCGATATCTAATCAAACGGTAGTTATTGAATTAGTAAAATGTATAAATTAAAACGAACTTCGACGCAAGTCGTGGTCGCCTTTTTTTTTTTTTTTTTCTTCTTTTTTTGGCTAGCGGCCTAGTTTGGCCTCGTGCCCCGGCACAACTGGATTGTTAGCTGAAGGTTACGTTTTCTCTTTGTAGTTGACGCCTTTAACGCGAATAATTGGTGATATGTTGTGAATAGTGTTTTTATGTTGCTTGTTTGAAACGTTACGTTTGTCACCTTTTGACTGAAAATGTCCCGGCCTTTTGGTTAGCGGCTAACCGTATTAGCAGGCAAGCTAACGGAGCAGGCTAGTCGGCTCTTCGCCATGTGGCGGCGTCTGAGCTCACACAAAATGCCGGCTGTTTTTTTTTTTTTTTTTTTTTCGCCTACGTGGAATGACGCAGCAACAATTGTGCTCATAGTCTTTTTTTTTGAATAATTCAGCTTAACTTTAAATGTTTGAACTTTTTATTTTCTGCAGCTATGGCGGTGGACCTCCCCGGTTCGGTGGTAGTCGAGGAGGTGGTGGTGGAGGAAAGTTCGGTAATCCCGGCGAACGACTGCGAAAAAAGCACTGGAACCTGGACGAGCTCCCGAAGTTTGAGAAAAACTTCTACCAGCAGCATCCTGACGTCTCCCACAGGCCACCGGTATGTGTATTTATCAATTGTAATCATCAATCCTGTTCCGCACTTGTTGGAGTTGTGTAACCAGTTCTAATTTTGAAACGATTTGCTCTTGATCATTTATGCAGCAAGAGGTTGAACAGTACAGGAGGTCCAGAACGATCACAGTGAAAGGGAGAGAATGTCCAAATCCCATTACGAAGTTCCATGAAGCAAGCTTCCCCTGTAAGTTCAAGACAAAAAGATAAGCTGAGCTATAACATAAATTGTATGTTTTTTTTTTTATTATTGTAATTTTGTTTCTGTTAGCCTATGTAATGGAGGTGATCAACAAACAGAACTGGACTGAACCAACACCCATCCAGGCACAGGGCTGGCCACTGGCTCTTGGTGGCAAGGACATGGTTGGCATCGCTCAGACTGGATCTGGCAAGACACTTGCTGTAAGTTGGCTCTCTTCTTTGAACCAGTTGTCACTTTGTTTTTTGATGGAAAGTTTGACCAGTTTAGTAGTATTGGTATAACCGCTGTTTAATAATGTGGTACATTTTATTTACAGTACCTGCTGCCTGCAATTGTCCACATCAACCACCAGCCTTTCTTGGAACGTGGTGATGGTCCAATTGTAAGTAATCCTAAGAAATGTTGGCGCACACCTTTTTTTTTTTTTTTTTTTTTTTGTCAGATTGAAAACTGACTAAAAAAACTTTTTCAAATTTGAATGTAACATTCATTCTTTGTAATTGTCTGATATACTAGGATTTGTTAGGATAAATGGTTTGTAGCTCCTCCAATGTTTCTTTTTAAAGCTTTAGCTTTTCTCTCCTGACAGTGTTTGGTGCTAGCCCCAACCCGTGAGCTGGCCCAGCAGGTGCAACAAGTGGCCGCAGAGTATGGCAGAGCTTCTCGTCTGAAATCGACCTGCATCTATGGAGGAGCACCAAAGGGACCTCAGCTCCGTGATCTGGAAAGAGGTACTGGATAGTATTCATCGAGGATTATAAATGTTGGAAGAAGAAAATGATGGCAGTCAATAAACATTTGTTTATTTACAGGTGTGGAGATCTGCATTGCCACTCCAGGCAGACTCATTGACTTCCTTGAGTCAGGAAAGACGAACCTTCGCAGGTGCACTTATCTTGTGCTTGATGAGGCTGACAGAATGCTGGACATGGGCTTTGAGCCTCAGATCCGGAAAATTGTTGACCAAATCAGGGTATGCATCTTTCTTTACTCGGGAGGCTTGAAAGACTACACTGTTGTGAGATCATTGCGTATAATCCTGCTATTTTTTTTATTTTTTTTCAGCCTGACAGACAGACTCTGATGTGGAGTGCCACTTGGCCGAAAGAGGTTCGCCAGCTGGCAGAAGACTTCCTCAAGGAGTATGTGCAGATTAATGTTGGTGCACTGCAGCTTAGTGCTAACCACAACATCCTCCAGATTGTAGATGTTTGCAATGATGGAGAGAAGGAGAACAAGTTAGTATTTACTCCACATCGTTGGAAGAGAAAAGTGTTGATCTGATCTGAACTAAATGATTTGTCTGTAGGCTTATCCGTCTGCTTGAAGAAATCATGAGTGAGAAGGAAAATAAGACCATCATCTTTGTGGAGACTAAAAGGCGGTGTGATGATCTTACTCGTCGAATGAGAAGGGATGGGTAAGTGTCCACACCAGTGAAGTGGTTTTTGTTGCACAGGTTGGTCCTGAAACTTTTTCTTTGTTCTAGGTGGCCTGCTATGGGAATCCATGGTGATAAAAGCCAGCAAGAAAGAGACTGGGTTCTTAATGGTAGGTTTTTATTCATCCATATTCTGAAGTGCGATTTTGGTGATTATTCCTGATCTTATTTGATGTCTCCCCCCCAGAGTTTAAATTTGGAAAAGCCCCAATTCTGATTGCTACAGATGTTGCATCCAGGGGTCTAGGTCAGTATCCGTCCTGAATTCCTTCATACTTAAATTTAATATTCGTTTAAAAAAGAAAACTGTTTTGCTTTCTTTAACTCTTCTGCTTCTTTCTGAGTTTCTCCCCTGACCTGAAGGAGCAGTCTGTGTGGCAGGGCCTTGGCATGACAAGCCCAGGTATCCAGAGGGGGAAGGAGGATTCTTGGAGGTGTCCAGACTGGCGAGGCACGGGTCTCCCAGTCATGCAGATGTAGAGGTGACCAGGCCCAAACCAAGCATAATGTGCTGGCCTGCCTAAAAACGGGGGAAGAGTTGACGGCTGGCTATATTTCTTCCCCAAATCTTGTTCTCAGCAATGGTTTGGACTGCTTCACACACCCAGGCTCTTAACTGTCCCAGCTCAACTACACCGTCTCCCTTTGTCTTGCATGTACATTTGGACACAGCATTGCAAGTCATTTAGAAGGTTCTTCCTGTTCAGACTGGTGAAGCATGGGTAATGTTGCAGTTTCCTAAACTTCTGTCTGACGAGCAGTCCGTGATATCGATCATACCTTCACCTCTGTTAGTGACATGGCTACTGGCGCTTTTGGTGACAGTACAACATGGTAGTTGGACACCGTTGGACAAAATCCAAGCTCAAATTCCTCCCTCGCCTGCGTTTCAAAGTCATGTCGAGACCTGCCAACGAGAGACATTTTGGTCAAGTGAACGCTGGGTATGGAATAAAAGCCATGCTGAGAAGGGGTTGCACTGTAGACCTCCTGCAAATGGGTTCTGGTCTACAGATTCTTGGCAAGACGAGCGTGACATGGGGACCTTTTCATTAAAGTTCACTCTGTCTGAGGCAGTAATGTTCAGAGCAGCCTTCCTGTGTAGATGCCTTTAGGGTCACTTGACATTGAGAGGTGGGCTGCAGTGGGAATGGATTAGTGAATTCACACTTCAAGCAAGTTTCTCACTATTGAGAGCAGCAGAAGTGTGCGTCATTTTTCTCTCCCTGTTGTAGACCCCTGAGGATTAGGTATTTTCATTTTGATAGCAGTTTCTTTCAGCCTGAAGAGTTGACCAACCTTACCACCCCATAGTGGGACTAACTTGGCCTTCTTTTTTTATTTTTATTTTTATCTGGTTGTTGTGGTGGCTCTGGCACACAATGTGTTGCCCTCCTCTGCCACACTGCAACAAAATTTTACAGATGTGGAAGATGTGAAATTTGTCATCAACTTTGACTACCCAAACAACTCTGAGGACTATATCCACCGCATTGGCAGAACGGCTCGTAGCCAAAAGACTGGCACAGCCTACACCTTCTTCACTCCAAACAACATGAGGCAGGCCGGGGACCTCATCTCTGTGCTCCGCGAGGCCAACCAGGCCATCAATCCAAAGCTGCTGCAGATGGCAGAAGAGAGAGGAGGTAGGTACATCTGTTGCTCCTTTCTGTCCATGTTACTTCAATGCAGTCGTGTACTGAGGTTGTGGTTCTCTACTTTGCAGGTCGTTCAAGAGGCGGCAGAAACGACTACAGAGACGATCGTCGCAATAGGTATTCCACTGGAAGGCGTGACTACGGTGGCGGTAGGGACCGGGACGGCGGTAGAAGTTTTGAAAATGGACCAAGTAAGGTGTTTAACAGCAACTCTCAGAACGGAGGCTATGGGACCAGTAACGGCTACGGCGGAGGAACCTTTAACGGTAATGGACAGTCCAACTTCAGCGGCGCTCAAACGGGATCTTTTGGCGCCCAGAACAACTTCCAGTCCCAACAGTTCACCCCCAGTAATGCTGTCACACAGAATGGTGGCACACACACCCCCTTCTTCCCTCAGGGACAGGCCCAGCAGCAACCTCCTCCAGTGGCACCGTTTACCATGGCTCCTCAGTTCTCTCAGTAAACGCATCGTAAACTTGAAAATTGTAATTTATTGCTTTTGGTCTTTTTAAGTTCTATACTTCATCCACAATTTTGTACTCGCGTAACAGGGTTAAGTCAACCTTTTTTAAGATCTGCAGTGCAGCAATAGTTATGTTGCACATTTATTTTTAGTTTTTTCCTATTTAATTTGTTACATTCCTCAGTAATGTTTAGTTTTTGTATTGGGTAATTGCAAATGTATGGTTTTCATGTGTAGCATTGAACATGTTGAGATCCTACCTTAAAGTGCACTGCATGATCTTTGAAATAAAACCCTATGAAAGACTTTGGTCGTTTCTGAACTTTCTTTAAGGTCGTTTTCACACCAGATAGTCTGGTAGACTCGGTTTGGGACCAATATTCATGACCTTTTGTTTACATTTGAGCTGGTGTGTTTACATTCGCACTACACTGCAGTCAGTCCACCTGTTGAACCAACCTGCTCGCCTGTGGGGGCGCTGCACCAAGTACTGAAAGAAACGTCTTCTGTAAATAACGAAGTGGCATAAAGTTTTAGGAGTTCTATTTTATCATTTTTCAAAAATGGACTTAGCATGAGAAGGAAGACCATGGAGAATATAGTTTTCCACACAAGGCAGCTGACTGCTCCATATAAGGTCAGATAAATGCGTGTTTGTCCTGCAGAGCGGGGTCTGGTCTGTTTATATTCACACTACTGAACCGTGCTGGAGTTCTCTTCTACTGGACAGAGACCTAGGTTTTAGCCTGGGCCGGAGTTTGCCTTTTTGTTCCGTGACATCTGGGTTTGAGTGTGCATTCACACCTCCCTACACGAACCGGACTTTCTAGGAAAACGAGCTAGAGTTCGATTAAAGCGGACTAGATGGTGCTGGTGTGAATGTACCCTAAATTCATAAAATTCTTGGAACTTAATTATTTCAGGTAGTACCCTCACCGTCCAGCAGGTGGCAGGCTGTAGCAATGTTTCATCTGAGCTGCACTAAGATTAAAAGATGCTTTGCTGATGTTGGCATATTTATCAGTTGTTTTTTTTTTCTTTTTTCATAAAACATTTTAATTTGAGGTTCTTTACAATGGTCACTAAGTTTGGTCCAACATTAAACGTTCATTTTATGGGACAGTTTGGAACAAATCCGGTTTGTGATTGTAAATCCCAAGTGTCCCCCTCCCAATGGGCTGACGTTAAAATCAATCTGGTGCACATCTCTGTACCACATGTATGTGATTCAAGGTTAAACGTTGTACACACCACATGTGGAACAATTGTTTACACAGGGTCCCAGTTGCATCAAACAGAATATTAAAATGTTTATTCAACCTTTATTTAGACAGATTTAATCCCATTGAGCCTCGGGGACTCGCAAGAGAGACCTGAAAAATGTAAAATAAGATCGGAACTAAAAAACTACCTAAAAATGCACTAAGCACTAGTTGCATAAAAACAATACGCCAAACAGCAGCACGAACATGAGTGAGCAGATTAGAATGAACACAGCAACATGATGTGATTTTTTTTAGATATGAGTCTAGCAGCTTCAGGGTAGAAGCTGTTCCTCAGTCTAGTGGTTTTACACTTAATGCTCCTCAACCTCCTTCCTGAGGGGAGCAGGGCAAGAAGTGTGTGCTGGGTGAGTGGGGTCCTTCATGATGCAGGTGGCCCTCTTCCTGCATCTGGAGGTCTTATCCCCTTCAATTTTACATGGAGGTAAAGATGTCTTTAAACATACTTTTGAAGAGCAAAAGTTTTAGGATTTTGTAGTCATTGATGTGTCTTTAAAAACTTATTTTAGTGTTTGTGGAGTATGCTCCCCACACACACAATTTCCTCTGTTTATGTAAAACTATTTCTAAGGATTGTTAAAACACTTGTCCTTTTTGCAGTGATAATAAATAAAAGATGGACGTCTATAATGGACATTTATTCTACTGCATCAGATCACTGAGCGCAAACACCTGTTCAGGGTCAGGAGGGACAAAACATCTAGCTGTTGTCACCAGATGCATTTAAGTCGTCTTAAGAATAAATAAATGTCGACCTCGTCTCGAATGTGTAAAACTTTTTGAACCTTCAGAATGCGAAGACGTTCTGTAAAAAGGTGGCTCGAATCTAAACCTGAGCAGCTCTTTTTAGTCTGAGGAGTTTTATGAAACAAACCTCACGTCCCTGTGCAGCAGCGTCCTGACACAAACCGTAAGAAAACAGGGCCGCAGGTTTGAGTCTCCGGAGCATCATAAATCCGTTTACGTTCAAAGTAGTTGAAAAAGTGTGGAATTAGGAACCTTGTTTGTTTTGTTGCTGCTCCGACTCACTCAGGTGAGCGATGTGACACAGCTCAGTGCCCCCCCCCCCCCCCTCTATATTACAGCTGCTGCAGGTGTGGCTCTTAAATGGCTACATATTTTCTGAACTGTGGCCATGAAAATGTGAGGAATGCAGTCTGAGTGTGTGGAGCATAAAGGTTTTCTCCCTCCTGTGACAGCTTCACCCTGCCACTTGTTTTTAACATAAACAACCATTAGGAACATTTTTTGTGTAACAAAATACATTTTAAATTGTTTTTTTCTTGTCTAAGAATATTTTACCCAACCGATAAGGATTTATGATCACATCAGTAAACGTATCTTTATCACCTGCTCTTAGGCGGGCCCCTCTAATGACACCCCCACCCCCGTGCTTCACTGTGGGGGCAGCAATTCTCTGATAGTACTGGCTGAGTTACCTGTGAGCTGAACAGACGTAGACCAAAGACCAGCCTTACAGTGGTTCTTATTGTGGGTCAGGGCTGATGGTCCAGTCTGTTGGGGGTTTCAGGACTAGACTGAGCATTCTCGCTCCGTGATGTGATGCTAGCAGGACCTGCTGTGACGATTAACGCTCCATCTTTTAGTTTGTCTTATCCTTTTTATATTTAGAGCCATGTTGCGGGAACAAACTCCATATTTTAGATGTAAAACTGCGTTCTTGGCTGCGCACATTATTATACATGCATTCTCCCCAACGCCATACACACCTCAGCAGCCACCCCCACATCTGGAGTACTCTTTAAAGATAAAGATGAGAAGATTCATACTTTATTAATTATTATCTGTGGTGGTTGTAGAGCTGGGCGGAACTGAGCTTCAGTGGAGGTGTCAAAATATGGCAAACACTTCGGAACAACATTTCTGCTGTAAAGTTTAAGAAACGAGCGTTTATGTAAGACTTGAGTTGTTTTAAGACGACACCTTCACATACATTAAAAATAAAAAAACAATAAGTGAAAGTTCTCTATCTAAGGAAGCAGCAGACTCGTTGAATCTTCACATCGTTGCAGTCTCCCATTCTGAGCAAGCACAAAGGAGACAGTGGAAAGGAAAAACTCCCTTTGAACAGGAAGAAACCTCCAGTAGAACCAGGCTCAGGACGAGAGGACATCTGCTTCGACCGGGTGGGTCTGACAGGACAGGAAGTAGAAACAAACACAGAGTGTCAGGTCCAGGTGTACGTTCTATAGGAAGAAAGACAAAAACACATGTCAAAGATAGAAATAATTACAAATACAAACAGGTGGAGCAGAGTAATTAAAGACAGCAGCAGAGTGAAAACATGTGGTCAGTTTGTCCTTCAGCTGTCTAAGCCTATAGCAGCATAACTAAAGGATAGCTCATGAAACCCAAGCCAACCCTAACTATAGGATTTATCAAAAAGGAATAAATACTTAATCTTAAAACAATGTGTCAGCCTCACGGACAGAAACTGAAGTTATGTCCACAAGAGAGGAGCCTGATAACTGAAAGATCTTCCTACCATTCTGCTTTTGGACACTCTAGGAACCACAAGTAAGCCTGCAGTCTGAGAGCGACGTAGGAAAATATGGAACAAGATCTGTAATATAAGATGGAGCTTGGTTGTTGAGGGCTTTGTAGGTTAGAAGTAAGATTATGAATTCAATTCTGGATTTGACAGGGAGAGAAACTAAAACTGGAGCAATCTGATCTCTCATTAAAACTATAGGTATAACTATATAATAATAAACAGTATACTAAAACTACTATTAAAACTATATATGATCATTTTTGACTGTGAGAAAGATTTAAAAAAATCTGACTCTTTTCACATTAAATTTAGTTTCTTGGTGTTTATGTTTCAGTCCAGGTGGGATTTCTGTGGCCTTGCACACACCCCTCCCCCCACCCTCAGGTATGAAGGTGTTGGTTTTGGGAGTCACCGCTCTGGGTGTGCATCACACACACCCACAGTAAGCATGAGCCGGAGCAGCATGCTGAGCAAATTTCTTCTCACTGACACGAAAACCAGTCCCATTGTTTCACCGTCAGGTCTCAGGTGGTTTTTCAAACCTCCAACAATCAGTTTGTTTTACTACGAGCTGCACATCACACACACACGAGACGCCCAGCGTGCAGCTAACGCTCTGTTTTTGTTATCAGCCGTGCTTTTATGCCACTTGTTGATTTAGCAGCAGGTGAACTTTACGTTCCTCCCCTCAGACCTTGAGTCTTGGCTAATCGGACAGGGTGTGTGAAAGATAAGTACTGATACTCAGAAATGGACTCACTCCAGCTCTGAGAGGCTGATTCATGATTTTTAACATGAATGAGGTTCAAAAAACACAGATCTGGTTCTTTTTTTTGCATTTTCCAAAACATCTTCATGATATCATCAATAATAAAAGACAAAGCTGATGATAATCCTCTCACTTCAAAGACCAAATTTGATCTCCCTTTTTGTTTCTCTTTCTCACTTCTCTGTGACAAATAATGATTGTTAAATGATCCTTATTGTTCAACAGGTTCCTCTACATTCTCTTATGAATGTGAAGAAAGTTGTAACTGCTCTGACACTTGTTTTATTTGATCCTAGAGTCAAATTCTTATCATGGTTTCTGATCATTACCTTCTGTAAGCTACAGGATCATAAAAGATGACCAGAATTGTCCAAAAGCTTCATAAATGAACGTTTTTGGCAGCGCTCGCTCACATTTCAACACATTTCCTGAGTTTTGATCATGAAAAGTACATTTCTGAGGCAGCGGATCCAGGAGAAGAAATGCACAGAGAGGGTAATCCAGATTAAAATGTCAGCGTGAGGTTTTTTTTTCTTATTGAAGTGACAGGAGAGCGGAACAGGTCGACCCGGTCTGCTCCTTGAATGCTGCTGCTGCTGACGACACACCTGTTGGTCTGGGAGGAGCTGAGACAGGTGGACGCTCCTTAACTTAGAGGAGACGCAGTGAATGAGCGAGGGAGAAGGGGAGCTGGAGGAGAGGAACACACTCGGATTCAGATTTCAACAGCAGGACCCGCCGGTGCCCCGAGATGTCGAAGAAAGGGGACTACAGCCCTGCAAAGATCAACAAGTGAGTTTCAGTGTGTGTGAGGCCTCTGTCTCCATCTGTTGCTTCTTTTTGACGTCTCTTGCTGAAGCCTCACACTTTTTGTGAACCATAACTCCATCCAGGCCTCTTTTATGTCGCTGGAGCCGTATAGATACACACATCTGCTTTTGTTCTGTTTACACTCATAATCTGTTACTAACCTGCTTTTGGCTCTTTACCTGAGGAGTGTATCATCAGCGTATATAAACACATTATCAGTGAGCTGACAGAAACCCAGAGCGAGTCATTAATATCTGCCACTTGTCCTTGCATGGACTGTGTCACGGTGCAAAGTCAGGTGAGTGTTACCTGTCACCGAGGAGGACGCACACCTCTGAGCGTGTTTGGAGTTTCGTGGAGGGGTGTGGTGCATGAAAGCAAAGGAGTGGCAGGCCCCTCCAGCTTCATGCTGCTCCTGTTTGTCTCCATGAATGCTGGGAGGCAGGAAATTTGTGACTCATGGCTGCAGGCTCGTGCTGTTGAAACGAGACTCGGAAAGTACGCCACAGTGTCAATTTGCAAACAATAAAAATAAAAAATGGCTGTCTCTGACAGTAATCCATTCATCTACAGCTAGTCAACGCAATTCAAGATGGCTGCCACAGCAAAGTGATCTGAGCGAACACAAAAATGGTCATAAATCTGTGAATCTGACAGATTCTGAGCTAAAGTTTGGTGTGGTAGTGGCTGAGAGTCATCCTCAACCTATACTCTGAGTGCTCTGAGATTTGTGTTTAAAAGTTAAATATCTCCTGATCCTGGATGGATTTTAATGAAACTTTCAGAAAGTAATCTACAACTGATTCAAAGTGGCAGCAGCAGCTAACTAACAGACTGAACTCAGTCAAGTTTACAAATACTGAGCTAAATTTTGGTGTAATAGTTGAGAGTCATCCGACACTAGAGCGTGAGAACAATATTTTCATGAAAACTCTACGTGGACGGCAGCGGGCCACATGCATTCTGTCAGATGTCTAGGCCTTTAATTACTATAATACAATTGTTCAGACTTTTTAAACGTGGTGTTTTGTGAAGTTATGTATGTAATCAGACTAATAAGAGCAGATTTTGATCAACTAAAACAATTTAAACTTTAAAGATTTCATACTGATTTAACAAAACTTAAACTTTTGCATCATATTTTTTTTTCTGCGTAGACCTTGATGTTTTACTCTTGTGGATGACTGTTTTAGGCCACAGTCTGTGCTCCATTACAGTCAGAAATGCGTGGCGGAAAATGAAGTGTGTCAAACACGCCCGGTCAGCGTAACTAGCTGATGCAGAAAGGATGTGACGTAAAAAGATGCAGCGCGTTCATCTGAACTGAGGCAAAACCTTTAGGGTTTGTTTTAGGTGGCAGAAATCTGCTCTTGAACAGGCCATGAATTAAATTAGATGTCAGCTTAACTTAAACAAGGATTTGCTCCTGATTCTTTAAAGTGAAATGACTCTAACTGTTATCTGCTGCAGGTAAGATACTGATGGATCATAGCAACTTCACATTAAGCCACTTAAAAAAAATCTGTATTGATCCTTTATAGCAGTATTATGCAATATACGTCATGCAATTAAAAAAAAAACCAACATAAAATATGTTTTTGAGGATTACAATGAAACTGTTTTGGTTGATAATAAATGGATGTGAGTGCAGGAATGTTAGTCGTTAACTTCCTTACTGCTCAGAGTGACATTGTTTCACTGGGAGTGATGACAGAACGGCCTTCATAGACTCTGACTCCAAGCAGCCATAATGTCTGACCACACCTGTCATACCCCCACCCCCCACTTTCAAACAACATGGTTTTATTTGGGCAATCAAGTGTAGTGTGTGTGTGTATCTGCAGGAATGTCTGTGTCACACACACACACACACACACGCACACACACACACACAGAAACAGCATTCCTTACTGCTAACGGGGACACTCCCCTTCCATCTGACAATGTGTCCCCTGGCTCTTAATCCGGGTGTGTCACGATAAATGGCTGTCGTGTTAGAGGAGCAGGACTCGCAGAGCAAACAGCCGGAGCGCCCGAACAGGTCTGCTGGAAGGTTTTTAAAGAGGAGAGCTGCTGAACAGGTGGAGGCATCTTCTTTGTCTGGGCTGCCAGGCCCGTCTGACTTCAACGTCCTTTCAATTATCAAAAAGCTGCAATGTTGTGAGAAATGTAAATAAAAACAGAATGTAACGATTTACACATCTTATAAGCCTATATTTTATTCACGGTGGAACATAGTACAGTGTCGGTTAGGAAGAAATAAGATCATTGTGGATTTAATGGCAGCAACTCGTCTGGATGGAGCCAACCAAAAGCTGTAAGTTTAAGCTGTGCACAGGAAGCAGGACGCTGAGAAGACCAAGGAGCGTTTTAGAGGCTGAGCCAGAAGTAAAGAGCAGCGTCTGCAAAAAACTGCCTGAAAGTAGTGGAACAATTTCAGAATATTGTTTTTATTTGGGAAGACTTTAAAAATCATTATTTACAGTTCATATTATTAAACTATTTCAAGACTCGGGAGAAATCTGAGCTCATAGGACCAAACTAAAGTCATTGTTAGATATCTGTGATCTTCAGGCCCTCGGGGGCCGCTGCAGGTCTGACTCTGTTCACATCACAGCATGAACTCAGGAGCATGTCTGACAGTTCTCTGTGCCACCCACAAATACAGTTTAAAGCTCTATCATGCAAAGAGGATGTGAACTTCATCTAAAAATGTTGCGGTCTTCTCTGGACCAAAACTTGTTTAACGACTGAGGCAAACTGAAACGCTCTGTGCTCAGAGGAACCAAGTCTGAAATTTGTTTGGAAAGCATCCTTTGTAGCATTCAGTGGTTCCTAACTCTAGTCCTTGAGGAACACCATCCTGCATGTTTTAGTTGTTTCTCTGCTCCAACACACCTGATTCAGTGATTTAATTACTTCCTCAAGTTCTGCAGAAGCCTGTTAATAATCCGTTCATTAAAATCAGGTGTGTTGGAGCGGAGAAGCAACTAAACCAGTGGTGTAGTCTACATTTTCGTAGTGGGTATACTGTGCTTAGAAACCAAAGTACACTGGTTAGTACAATGTAATCATCAATTTATTTTGATTTTTAAGCATATTGAACATTTCCAAATTTCTCTGATATGAATAAATGAACAACAAACTTTGTACAATAGTTGGCTTTGTATTAAAAACATGTTATAGAATTTATAAAACAGTATTAAAGCAAAGCGCTGCATACAGACAGATTGTTACAGAAGCGTTATGACGTTTAACATATCAGTGACATGTACCTAACGATATGTCATGTATCAGTGGGCAGTTTTAAGTGGGTATACTGATATTCTTAATCTTTTCTAGTACATATACTCTGTATACCCAAGGGATCATGTAGACTACACCACTGAACTAAACCATGCAGGATGGTGTTCCGCAAGGACGAGGGTTGGGAACCACTGGATTCGTTGAACCCAATGCAGACAGATGCAAAGAACTCAAATATAAAAAATAAATAATTTCTTATTTATTAAATAAGGAACACAGAAGACTGGCGTGGCGGCAAAACTAACATCGAGGGATCATGGAGACACGGAGGAAGACAGAACTTGACGCCTTACAGGACAATCCACTGACAGGAACAACAAGGAAATGCAGAATCTATAGAGACGCTGACAAGGAAATAATTACAGACGCCTGGGGGAGGACAATGAGGGACAGGTGCAGCAGGAGTTGGCAACACGAGGGACACGCACTGAGGAACACTGGACAGAGGACACAAGAAAATCACACACAGATCATCTCAGTTTGCAGTAAAGAGGAGCGGGGTCGCTCTCACACACACACACACACACACACACACACACACACACACACACACACACACACACACACACACACACACACACACACGCACAGCTGTCCTGTTGGTTTGTGCAGAGGCTGAACTTCTTAGAAGTAAAGATGGGCAGAGGTTCACCGGTCCGCAAAAATCTGCATCTGTGTGGACAGTTTACACATGGGAAGGCACCATCACTGCAGAAATAATTAATATTCAAGGTTTAGAACATTTGCTTCCATGAGTCAAGGCCTTCCTACACAAACCACACGCTGCCTTCATCACAACGATGTGGCTTCTGATCATTTTCACAGAGGATGTTTAGAAAAGAGAAAGCAGACTTTACTTATTTGTATAAATTCCTGGATGTCTGTTGGATCACACTATTTTAACCCCACGCACACTCAGACAATGAACCAACCTGTTTCTAGACGTTAAAAGCAACCTGATCATTTTATGAGTGAATAAAGTCATAAATGTCTTACTTCAGTTTTTCATATTGTGCTCCAGTCCAGTCAGGACTCAGGAGCGTGCACACATCTGCAGTAATCTGCATGTTTCCACACAGGACTCAGGTCAGTGAACTGGCCCAGGTCATCTCTCGCATGCAGAAGAATGCAGACCAGGTGGAGAAGAACGTCCTGCGAGCTGAGGAGCTGCTGGAGCTGGTGAGAAATGACAAAAAACAACAACGTTGCAAATTTTTACTGAGCTGGAAAAGTGAAAACTGCTGCTGTGCAGGACAAAGCAAACGATGAGAACAACAAGAAGCTCCTCTACCAGAAGGAGGCTGCAGACAACCTGGCGCAGGCCGAGGGGCTGCTGAAGGACCTGTTCATGGACGTGTCCAAAGCCAAGAAACTGCAGCATCCGCAGGCGGGAGAGATCGAGAGAGAGTATGTTGCCTGTCGTCACCTCAAACCTGCAGCGTCACATTCCTTTGGTTTATTCTCGCCACGCACCCTTTTCCACATTCCTGCTCTAAAGGAAACTTGTGTGTTTGTGTTTTCAGCGTGAACAACCTGCATCATCGCTGGGTGAAGGACTGCGCCACGTTCAGGGACCTTTATGAACAGGTCCAAGACTTGGACACGGCACAGAAGATCGACTGGGCTCCTGTGCTCCAAGAGAAACTGGTCAGTGGAGCTGCAGCGTCAATAATTTGCTTGTGATGAGCTGAAAACGTAACCAGGTCTTGGACGTGTGATGTTGTGACTGTAGAACAAGTTGAAGTCCCAGACGTACGGACCCAAACTGTCTGATGTGGAGAAACAGATCGCAGAGCACAACATCCTGCACCAAGAGGTGGAGGCCTACAACAGCCAGCTGCAGCCCACTACCACAGCCTCCAAGGTACCACTGCTGTGTGTGTGTGTGTGTGTGTGTGTGCGTGTCCTTGTTTATGCTACTTTGTGAGGCCCATTTTTTCAACTTATACTGCATTGTGAGGACCAACTGCTCCTTATGGGGCCCAAAGCCCAGGCCCCATAAGAAGAAGTCCTGTTGGTGGGTTAGGGACTAGGTTTAGGACTAAGGTGTGAATTGAGGATGTGTTAGGTTTAGGGTTAGGTATGTACTGGTAATGGTTAGGTTAAGGATAAAGGTCATGGTTAGGCTATAGAAATGAATGAAAAATGAATGAAGTCAATGCAAAGGCCCCATAAAGATAGCAAAACAAACCTATGTGTGTGTGTGTGTGTGTGTGTGTGTGTGTGTGTGTGTGTGCAGACTCCACAACACCATGCAGGGCTCATTTCTTCCATGTTGCTTTCTTTCAGGAGGAGTATGTTGCTCTCAAAAAGAAATATGCAGAACTCATTGTGAGTATTTATCGTGTGAACGTTCATGAAACGTTCTCACTGTTGTGATCCATTTCTCTTCCAGATGTTTTTTTGCGTCTTTCTCGTTCACAGTTTTTGTGCTATTTCAACAAACCATAAACCAAAACGTTCAACTCTTTCAGGACAATCCTGCTATCACTTTTAGTATTGATGCAACTTTAGCTTTTTGAAATATTTAGCCATTTCTGACACTTTTTTCCCCCTAATAGAAAATGAATTGAGCTCATTTTACCTCCTTGAACTCTTCACATCTGTTTACAACCTTTTACTGCTCCTTTCATATTTTGTTCTGTTTCATCTTCTTTCAGCTTCCTTCTGCAAATTTAAATGTTTTTCAGCTACTTTCAGCCAATTTCAGCTGTTTTGTCCTTTAAGATCATTTCTGCTAACGACAAAATTTTTGTGCTTCTAACTTCTTTCTGTTAATTTCAGCTTGTTATGCTCCTTTCAGCTTATTTCTGCTAGATTCAATTTTCAGCTACTATTTAGCTGTTCCATGCTAATCTTAGCTTTTTTGGCTAATTCTAAATGTTTGCCCTCCTTTCAACCTTTTTCAGCCTAATTCAGCAAAAATGTGCTCTCACCAGTTCCTACTGGTAATTTAAAACTTTTCAGCTACTTTCAGCTGATTTGTTGTTGTTGTTGCTGTTGTTTTTGCTAGTTTCAGCTTTTTGCAGATAATTTCCACTTTTTTGCTTTTTTTGGCTTCTTTCAATAAACATGTGCATTTTCTGCTTTCTTCTGCTTATTTAAACTTGTTTTACTGTTTCAGATACAAATTTTTTTTTTTAGCATTTTTAGCTAATTTCAGCTGTTTTCATATGAATTCAAGTTGTTCATGGTAATTTCTGCTACTTTCAGCCTAATTAACTTCTTTCTGCTTGTTATGCTTCTGCCAGCTTTTTTCTACTATTTTCAGCTTTTTCTTCAGCTACTATTTAGTGGTTTTGTGCTAAATTTAGCCTTTTCAGCTAATTACCTGTACATGTTTTTTTTTCTAATTTCAGGTTGTTCCACTTCCTTCTTGTAGTTTAAGCTTCTTTCTGCTTTTTCAACTACTTTTCAGTTATTCTTTGCTGAATTAAGCTCTTTTTTTAAGCTCATTTCCTCATTTTTGTGCTCATTTCTGCTTATTTAAACCTAATCAGCAAATATGTGTTTGTTCTGCTTCTTCTGAAAACTTCCATTCAGCATGCTTTTAATCTAATTTCAGCTGTTTTTCAGCAAGTTCTTCAGCAATAAGCATTCACACTGCATTTTCACAGGAAATGCAATTTCTCTAGTATATTTTATTTTCACACCTCCCTTGGTGTTTGTATTTTCTCGACCTGTTCTAAATGTTACCTGTGTGTGTTTGTTTCCTGTGCAGGAGAGCTCCCAGCTGAGGCGCAGCTACCTGGCCTCTTTGTACGAATACATGCAGAACTGCAGCAAGGAGCTGGTCTACCTGTCAGGCCAGCAGGATCGGATCCTCCAGAGGGACTGGAGTGATCGGATGGTTGACGCCTCGGGCGTTCGTATGGAGTATGAGGTGAGCAGCCGCAGTGTGAATGGCATGTGGCCACAGTTATGTGAAATGATTTAAGGTGTTTTTTCCTCCATGTTTGTGTCTAATGGAGCTACGTCTGAGTAAAACTAAAACAAACACAGTTTTTAAACAGTGCATATCTTTTTGCTTTCCTTCAAGTTTAACGTGAAATGCTCATGTTAGTTATTTTTATTGAACTTTTTAAAGTATTTTTACATATTATACAGCTTTACTGAAGCTGGTTGTTGGGACATGCAGGACCACCTCTCTGTTAGAGAAGTTGGCAGCATGATGGATCAGTGGTTAGCACTGTTGCCTCACAGCCAGAAGGTCCTGGGTTCAATCCTCAACTGGACCTGGGGGTCTTTCTGTGTGGAGTTTACATGTTCTTCTCGTGCTTGCGTGGGTTTTCTCCAGGTACTCCGGTTTCCTTCCACAGACCAAAAACATGCATGTTAGACTGCCTTCAGGTCCAGGCCTCCCTTGCAAAAGAGATCAGTGATCTCAATGGGATCTGCCTGGTTAAATAAAGGGTAATAAATAATAAATAAATAATGAGCCAGAGCTTGTGTGTGAGACTGAAAGGGACCGACTAGATATTATTGGACTCAACTCAACACACAGCATAGGTTCTGGAGCCAGTCTTCTGGATAGGAGTTGTATGGATCCTTTATTTAACCAGGAAAAATAACTCGTCGAGATTAAAAACCTCTTTTCCAAGAGTGACCTGGCCATAAATTGGGCCTTATTCCAATCTGGACCTGCCGACGATGAGACGGATCCTCTTCAGTGACCTTGTCTTACCTGCTGTGATCTCCAGCTCTCACTGGAATGGTTCACAGTCAAGTGTGAAGTACGTTGTAGTTGAGATTAAGATCAGCACATCCAAATCTACAGATGGTACAACATGTCTTCATAGTATTGCATACTCTGTATGTACTCTCTGTGCCTGTTCGTTGTAGTGAAGAGGGAGCTGAGCTTTCAGGAGAAGCTCTTTTTACCAGGTGGCCTGTGTTCCTGCCCTCACCTGTGGTCGTGAATACTAGTTTACAAAAGAACAGCATCATGGATACAAACAAGATAAATGAGTTTTCTCAGCTGCTTCTCCACATCAAGTTCAGGTGGTTCCGGCTTCTGGTAATGATGCCTTCTGAACGCCTCACTGAGGTGTTCTGAGCAAGTCCAACTGGGAGGAGACCCCGGGAAAGACCCAGAGCTCGCTGGAAAGACAGTTTCTCAGCTGGCCTGGGAACACCTTGGGGTCCTCCTGGAGGGCGTCTGCAGAAAGAGATGTTTGGGTAAATTAACTCTGGAACGAGTGGCAGCTAATGGATTTCTACATGTATACATTTCATGTTTGGTAAAAATAGATAAAAGTGGAACACAACCCTTGTAAAAGTATAACAACATGGTAAATTCAATTTGTATGTGGTAACAGAAATGTAAATACAGTACAATACCTCGTCAGAAAAGGTTGGATTGTCAACTCTGGGTTGGGCATAAGCCCCACCCCAATATCAAGGAGTTCATACATCTTTGGGTCTTGTTAAAAAGTGGGTGCAGAGTAGAGCAGAAGGTTGTATAAATAAAGGTTGAATGAATTGATAAGCAACTTGGGACAGTGTCTGCTGTGAGGAAGACATATTGAGGAACAACCTGAAAGGCAAAGCTGTCAATTTATAAACTCAGTGTTCCAAACTTCATCTATGACTATGAGCTCTGGGTAATGAACCTATGGTTATAAGCTCTGGGTGAGGAACCTATGGTTATAAGCTCTGGGTGATGAACCTATGGTTATGAGCTCTGGGTGATGAACCTATGGTTATAAGCTCTGGGTGGTGAACCTATGGTTATAAGCTCTGGGTGATGAACCTATGGCTATAAGCTCTGGGTGATGAACCTATGGTTATAAGCTCTGGGTGATGAACCTATGGCTATAAGCTCTGGGTGATGACCAAAAAAATGGGACTGAAAATATGACTGCTGATGTGTTTTCCTGCACAGTCACCTTTAGGGATGAGATGAGGAGTTCAGCCGTCTGCGAGAAGCTCAGGGTCTCTGCTCCTCTGCATCAAAAGGAGCATCTGGTAAGGAAGGTGGAGGTGTTTCAAACATGTCCAACTGGTCCATACTGACCCTGGTCTCACAGCTGGCTTGGGAACCCCTCCAGATGAGCTAGAGAAGATAGTTATGGACAGGGAGGTCTGGGGCTGTTTCCCCCATCTCGGACAAATGCATCATGCATGTCTTTGTGTTTATGTTCAGAAATTCAAAACTAATGGACTGCTTGCACATGAGCGTGAGGTCAACCAGCTCCAGGCGGAAGGAGACCGTCTCATTGAGTCAAAACATCCTGGCAGCAGAACCATTGAGGTAACACGTCAAACATCAAGCACATCTTTCTACGCTCAGTGTCAGAAACTCATAAGTTTATTAACAAAATATTTACGATGAATTTATATTGTCGGATTTAGCTACTCTGAAAGTTTTATTTATTTTCTGCCAGATACACAAAGACACCGTACAGATGGAGTGGCAAGGCTTCCTTAACCTGTGTCTGGCACAGGAAGTGCACCTGAACAACCTTGACGCTTACAAGAAGGTAAAGACCAACAGAGCGGCCATCTGTCGTATAACCTGCTTAAACAAACGATTAAAGAAACTGCTGTTTGTTTCTGTAGTTCCAGCTAGATGCAGAGACTTTGTCCGAGTCTTTGGACAGACTCAGTTCCACTCTGGATCCAAAGTCGCTGAACAAAAAGAGCAACCCAGAGGTCCTGATAACACTGGAGGTACAGTCCTGTAAATTATTATGAGACACATTTAATAACATCCTGATTGGAAATACAGTACCTGTAATTCTTCTGACTTCATTTATAATTAATGAAAAGGGAGATGAACCGGCTGTGAAAAGGAACGAGCAGCGCATGGACGCTCTCAGGCAGCTCAGCCGCACCATTGTGCCTCTAAAGCTACGCAGAATCCAGCCCACCAAACCCACCAAGGTGGTGTCCCTGTGTGACTGGGTGGACGGACAGGTAAGGTGTTGTCTCACGAAGGTGACAAGTTGGTGAAAGTGTTGTCAGGCTCATTTCGTCATCTTCTCATGGATGTAGGAAGCAGTGGAACGTGATGAGATGCTCAACCTGAAGTCCTTCGCTGACGATAAGAAGTGGAATCTCGAGGACAAAAACGGGAAGATCAGAACCCTCCCTGGGGCTTGTTTTGAGATCCCACCGCCTGATACTGAGGTGCTGGAGACCGTTAACAGGTACACTAATAAACTCTCCTGTTGTTTTAGGTAATTAACCCAAAGACAAAGCCTAAATTCATCTGGAACAGCTTTAAAATAAATGTGTGTTTGTGGTTCAGCCTGGACAGAAAGCTGGCAGACCTGAAGAAGCGTAGATCAGGGCTGATGGACTCCTTGAAGAGCCCTGCGATGGAGGTGGTTCAGTCCCAGAAGACAGGTGACAAGACAGCCCTCCACATTTTCTCATGGTCAGACCCTCACATTTATGGACTGTTTGTTCTCAGAGTGGACTTTTCTTTTCTTTCTGTTCCTGATCAGTTGTTATGCAAAGTTCTCCAGACGATATCAAAGCTGCAGATGTCCTCAGTGACATAGACCGGATCAACAAAGCTTTGGACAGGAGTGAAAAAGAAATTCTGAACAGACTGAGGACCCCACTGGATAGTCACAGTCCAATACAAGACCTGGAAAACAAACAGCGGGACCACGAGGTGTGCTTTCATAAAACAATTCCTCAAAACAAGAAAAATAATCATTAAAGCATCTTTACTTTATTCGGAAAGTTTAGTTTTTTAGATTTGCAACAGTAATGCTGCGTTCAAAGCTGGTAAAAAGCTGGTAAATCTGAGTGTTACCAGATTTACTTAATTATTGGGAAAAGACAAATTTCCAACTTGTCAGAATAGCTCATTACCTCTATAGTAAACCTCTATATTAAAACACATATGCTAACTTTAACATTAATGGATTCCAAAAACATTAATTAAGGGAACTGTACGGTTAAAATGACCTAAAATTAGCAGAAATGATCGGAAAATTTTTCAGGAGAAAAAATGTGTGTGTATGTTACTGGAAAATATATATTTTCCTAGTAGTTTTTCCACTAGAAGAATAACCGAACCACTTTTGATGTTTATTTCACCTGTACAGTTCACAAAAGTTAACATTTTCTTCTTGTGGAAAAACTACCAAAAAAATATATATTTCCGGTAGTTTTAGCAGAGGAAGAAAATACCAGAAAACATATTTTAAGTTTATGTGTTTTAGGAGTTATGAGCTATTGTGCCAGGTTAGAAATGAGTCTTTCCCCAATAGTTCAGTAAATCTGGTAAAACTCATATGTCCCAGCTTTTTTCTAGCCTTGAATGCAGCATTTCCTTTGTGAATCTGAAGCAGTAAGAAAGTCTCAAGGCACACAGGCAGCTGATCCGTGTGCTCTTGTTGACTGGTCTGTCCACAGCAGGTGGTTTGTGCACGTGTATTTGACTATTTGTATGCACAGAATATTTCTACTTGTGCAAACTGAATGTGTACATTTGAAAAACTGGTTATGTATTTGTCAAACTTGTGGTACGCTTATGGATCTTACTGTACGCATACAAATCTTGTTGTACACTTGTGTGACTACTTTTGAGACTGATTTATCTCCATAGATTTGGATCGTTTGCAAATGTCACATCTCTATTTTACATGTTTCACACAATTGAAACATCAATAGACGTATGTGTCTCCTTTCGTTCAGCATGCCTCTCCCTGCTACATTTATCTTTTAGATCCATCCAGAGTGCAGAACGTGCACACCCAAACTCTCTTTGGCTTCCTTATATTTTTAATCTGTAATTTTCTCGTCCAAACTTAAAAATTTGGTCTCTTCAATCTTTCAAATCTCCTACATAATGTACGTAGAAATAAATTTACACATGTGGCCACCAGACATTTTGGCTTCTCGACGTTAAAAACTTTTTAAAAATGACATATTTTTCACACATCAACAGTTTGAAGCAGGTTTCTGTTAGATGACGAGAAGTGTCTGTGCTTGTCCTCCCTCCACTTCCCAGAAAAGGCGGGAGTCGCTATGACAACCATTGGCTCAGCACTTTCTAAGTTACTGTATTGGGTTATTTCTTTTTTTATCCTTCCGTCATGGCTGCCCCATACATCTTGAATGATTTGAGGGCTTCTATCTTTATAGTTAAAAGTCCAGAAAAACTGACGGGGCAAACAGGAAACGTTTTTTTTCCACACAAAATTTCAAAACAAAGCTCTATGAGTCATTTCTTTCAGGCAGAAGGTGCACTGGAACCCTTAGAAGTTTCTTCAGAAATGTTTTTGTGTTAAAACCCTGTTCCTGTTCTGCAGAAATTTGCTCAGACGGTCAGAAAGCTGGAATCTGAGAAGTTTGCCATCCAAAGAGAGATGGACCCCATTCTGGCCAAGAAACCTCTGGGTCCCACTGCCTCCACTGTGGCGCTTAAACTCAGCTCCGCCGACAACAAGATCCACAACATCAACATGCTTATTGAGCTTTACAACAAAAAGTACATTTTTTATTAATTGAATATAAAAACTATATCATCTCCGGTGTAAGTGCACGGTGTTTGTAGTTTATTTTGTTTGCTCTTTGTCTCCTTTCAGAGTTTTAGCCTCAATGTTCCTGGAGAAGCAGAAAAAGAAGATTGATGGTTACGTCTCAGGGTTTGAGGACAAACTCGCTAAAGATGGTGTCATCCTTAGTGAAGAGAAAGCTCTTCAGACTCGCATTAATAACCTCCAGGTGTTGAATCATCTTAACCAATTAAAAAAAAAAAACACTTGAAAGTGTAGAGCACCAAACCAAAATGTAGTTTTCCTTCTCTGTTTAATCTTTCTGATTAATCTCCAACAGGCGATGCAAAACGATGCTCTATCCAACAAAGACGAGCTGAGACAACTGGGCAAAGATTTGGACCTGGTGAAGCAAGCGTGCAGCTCTCTGCAGCAGAGCGCCAACGAGTACTGCCCGGACGTCCGCCGGCAGGAGAGCGAGGTGAAACAACTGAAGAACAGGGACACGAATGTCAACAATCAGATCCAAGAGAGGTGAGGGCAACACAAACCCACCAGCCATTACTGCTACAGTATAAATGTTTTTTTACTTGTGTATTTTCTGTATGTTTTGCTTTAGGTTGGCTTTTCTAAAGCAAGGAAACAATAAAGTTCAAGAATTTGAAAGTGCGGTACAGTCACTGGATTTTTTCTTGGTCAATTTGCCAAATAACTCGGTCAAACCTACCGACGGGCTGGCAGAAATAAGAGCCAAGGAGAAATCTCAGAGGGTAAATGGGTTTTATTATCTGTCTACAACTTTTCCACAAAGTTTGTTCCTCTTTAAAATCTAAATGGAAACAAGTGAAATATGTAGGTTGCAAAAGTACACAGCCCCTTGACATGCTTTCCATTTTGTTGCCCTACAACCTGGAGTTCAAAAAGATTGTTTTAAGAATTATGTTTCTTAATTTAATCAGCTACCATTTTAAAATGCAAAATAGTATTTTGTTGTGAAACAAACAAGAAATAAGACAAAAAATATATTGACATCCTGAAAAAGAAATCTGTTGAAGTCTTCCAGATTTGAAACTGAGACAGAAGTTCAGAAGTTTTTCCCTCTTTCCTTCAACTTCAGCCAGTTTCTCAGTCCCTACTGATCAAAGACATCCCCACAGCATGATGCTGCCACCACCGTGCTTCACTGTTGGGAGACTGTTGGCTTTGACGGCCAAAAATGGTTGTTTTAGTCTCCATCTAACACCTTTATTCTACTTGTTTGAGAAGTCTCTGGTGTTTTTATTTTCTTATTTTGTCAAATTCCAAATTATCTGACAATCTTCCACGCAGCCCAGCTCTGTTGACCTTTTAGTGGTCAGATGAACCAACTCCTAGCCTCTTGTTTGCTTCTCTAATTATTGTCCTCCTTGCCCAGTACATGAGTTTTGAAGGACGACCTTCTCCTGCTTTGGTGGTATCATCTTTTAATTATGTTATAATGAAACAATTTAATGAAGATCTGTAAGCTGTTTAAGGTTTAACATGTTTTTTTTAATAACCCAACCTGGATTGGTACTTTTCCACAACTTTGTCTCTGACCTGTATGAAGAGTTCTTGCATGCAAAACATTTGTTTGTTATATTTTACAAAAACGTTAGCCCCAATTTTCACAAATCAATATGAAGTATTTTGTGTTGGTTCCTTAGGTGCAAACTAAACCATATTACTGTAGGTTGTAAGGCAACAAAGTGGAAATAATTCTGACAGAGTCTAATACTTTTGCAGCCTTCTGTTAGTCTCTACTGTGACTTCTGTTTTTTTAAAACAATGTTCTTGTTTAGAGAGTGGTGGAGGACATCAAGAAGAGGTCTGCTGATTTAGTCAAAGTTAAGGACCTGTCCAAAGATCTGCAGAGTGTTTTAAATGTGAGTTTAGAAAACAGCTTTTATGAAATGTTAAATTTACTTTAGATCTAGTATCAAACTTGTATTTTCTTTCAGGAGTATGAGACAAAGTCAAAGGTTTATTCTGGGACTCTGGGCTATGAGGAGGAAGAAGATGACGACAGCAATGAGACACCAGTAAAAACTCCACCTCTGGCTAAGGAGGTTCAGAAAATGGTGCGACTTCAGACAGAAGTGATTTAAAGGTATGTTTGGTCATTTCTAGTGTTTTAAAGCAAATGTTGGGTTTTTCCTCTGCTGCAGGAGAAAGCTGTACTGAACCACTTCTCTGAGGTGTCAGCTGAAAACAACCAGCGCCTCCATCAGATAGAAACTGCAAAGAACATAGTGGAGAGGGTATGAGCTCCTCACTTCAAAATGCTGCCAGCAGCTGTTATTGTCAGTGTTTTCTACACAGTCTCATGTGCTGCATCGTCCTTTATTTGTGTGCAGAATGAAGAAAAGGTCAGTCAGGTTGTTGTCAGTCAGCGGCTCCAGCTTCAAAGCCAGCAGAAGGACATGGAGGCATCCGATAGTCTGAAAAGGGAGTTAAATGAAGAGGTTAACAGGCGCTTGATCGCTGAGAAAAATTTGGAAACTTTCAGTAAGAGATTTTTGTCTCTCAAGAGTAGAAGAGGAGTGGAGAGGTTGGAGGAGAAGGAGGTGGTGCAGTACTACCGTGATCCCAAACTGGAGGTGGAGCTCCAATCGCTGAAGGCTCGCATACACGAAGAAGATTTGAAGAAATCAAGAACCCAGTCTGAGATTGAAATGATCAATGAGAGGATCATAACCACAGAATTACAGCTGACCAAAGTCGAACCTAAACTGATCACCAAGCTCCTCACGGAATACGAGAGAGACCCCCAGCTGGAGAAAGAGGCAGTTAAGATTAGAGAAGAGATTCAGAGGATTTGGCTAGAGCTCCAAACAAGAGATTCAGAAACGGTTCACAAGAAAACTGAGCTCACAGTTCTGTCCCAGCAGAAACCAAATATCAGGGAGAAGGTTGTTAAGAAGGAAGTGGTGAGACTCGAAAAAGACCCGGAGATGCTGAAAGCCGTTCTAACATTCCAGGGTGATATCGCAGAGGAGGAGTTGAGGTGCAAGTCTCTGAATGAAATCATTTTCACTACCAGGAGCCAGATAAACAGTTTGGAGAGGGTTATCCACACCATTGAACCCAAAATCATCACCAAGGTGGTGAAACAAGTACAGCAAGATCCAGAACTGATTGATGAAGCAAAGAGAATAAAAACGGCCTTGGAAGAGGAGAAGGATGAGAACGTTATCCTGATAAAGGACCTGACCACCTTTCAGTTACGTTACGGTGAACTGGAAAAGGTCAAACCTAAAATGGAAATCAAAGAGATTGTCAACGAGATCTACAGAATCGATCCTGATACTGAAGTGGAGCTGGTCCGTTTGAAGAAAGAACTGCAGGACGTAAGCCGGAACCGCGTCAACCTGGACAAAGACATTGACATGGTGATGGCAACACTGACCACCCTGCGCACTCAGAAGCCCAAGGTGGAGTACAAAGAGGTGACCCAAGAGGTGATCAAAGAAGAGAAAAGCCCAGAGGTCACGAGGGAGTTACAAAGGCTGAGTAACCAAGTCTCCCGTCTGCAAGTCAACTATGACACCACCCTAGAGCTGCTACTTCGCCTACGTAAGGAAAGAGATGAGCTGAAAGCTGAAAAATCTAAGGTGGAGACAAACCTTATCACAAAAGAGGTCATCAAGTATGAGAATGATCCTCTTTTGGAGAAAGAAGTTGACAGACTTCGAAGGAACGTTAGAGAGGAGATTCACCAGCGCCGCAGTGTGGAGGAATTGCTCTTTGAGTTGCAGAACCAATACATTACCCTTGAGAGGCAGAAGCCAGAGGAAAAGATTGTGACACAGGAAGTGGTTCGTCTCCAGAAGGACCCCAAGCAGATCCAGGAGCATGAAAAGCTAAACAAGAACCTGGATGATGAAATAAAGACGCGTAGAAAATTCGAATTAGAGGTTAGACAACTGATGGCTAGGATTGAGGAAAAAGAGCGAAGTCTGGCAGATATGAACGAACGCCAGAGGAAGATCCAAGTGGAATCTGAGCTGAGGCAGATCAAAACTCGCATTTTCGAGCTGGAGAATGCCCCGCCACCCGTTGAAGAAAAGATCGTCATCGAGGAGGTTCTGAAAGTGGAGCGGGACCCTAAGCTAGAAAAACTCACTGACGGTATTCGGGCCGACTTGGAGACGGAGAGCACCAACTACAGTCGCCTAGAACGAGAAATTCGAAACCTCAAGATCAAGCTGGAAATCCTTCAAAAGGAGAAATCAGTTGAGAAGGTTGTTTACAGAGAAGTCATTCGTGTAGAAAAAGACCCAGCAGTGGAAGCTGAGAGGGACCATTTCAGAGAGTTATTAGCTCAGGAAAGAAATCTTAGGCAAGTGCAGGAAGCCAGCAACCAGAAAATAAGCATCCAGATCAAGCACTTTGAGACCTCAAAGTCTGTGACATCTCAAGAGGAGACAACTCTCGTCTCCCAAAGAGATACTCTACAAAGAGAGAAGGACGACCTCCTCAGACAGTTCAGAATGCTAGAGTCAGAGAGACAAAACATCAGCATAACCTTCCAGCAGCAGTCCAAACTGATGAGTGAGAGGAACCAGCTGGCACGACAGAGAAGTCTCAAAACAAACTCTGAGATACAGCGGCTGGAGAAGGAGATCCTGAACGAGAAGGACAAAATACACCAGAGAAACACGCTCATCATCGAGCTGCAGAATGGAATCAAGAATGAGGATCATTCTGAAACTCACACCAGAGAAACAAACCTCTCGACAAGGATAACCATCCTGGATCCAGAGACTGGTAAAGACTTGTCTCCCTATGATGCTTACTTACAAGGAGTGATCGATCGAAACAACTACCTTCAGCTGTCGCAGCTGGAGTGCGACTGGGAGGAAATCACCTCAACCGGTCCAGATGGAGACAACACGGTTCTGCAGGATCGAAAAAGCGGGAAGCAGTACTCTGTCAAGAATGCTCTTAAGGAAGGACGCCTGACTGAGTATGATGTGAGCCGTTACAAGGGAGGGAAAATGTCCATTTCTGAGTTTGCCCTCCTTGTTGCAGGAGAAAGAGAGAAGCCATACATTCCCCCATTAACGCCAAAATCTCCTGCCAAACCCATTCCAAGCTCTCCTATGAACTCAATGCCATCACCTCTTAGATCCTCGTACAGCAGCCTGAACAGCAGCCTGAACAGCAGCCTGAACACTCACCTCACTGGCAGTTCAAGCAACCTCCTTGCCTCATCAGGCGATGAACATTTCCCAATCTCTGGCATATATGACACCACCACCGAAAGCCGCATGTCTGTGAGAAGCGCCCTCACCCGCAAACTCATTGATGCTGACACAGCTCTGAAACTGCTGGAAGCCCAAGCAGCCACCGGCGGGATTGTGGATCTCACCAAAAAGGACAAGCTGTCTGTCCACAAAGCGTCCGAGAACGGGCTCATCGACTCAGGCCACATGTATAAACTGCTGAACGCCCAGAAAGCCTTTACTGGGGTCGAGGATCCGATGACAAAAGAGCGTCTTGCAGTGGGACAGGCGGCACAGAAAGGGTACATCCCGTCAGAAAATGCCAAGAGGTACATGGAGGCACAGTACCTGACCGGTGGGTTGGTGAATCCCAATAAAGCAGGCCGCTTAACTGTTGAAGAGGCCCTCTCCACCAAACTGATCAACAGCACAACTGGAGATGAGCTGAAGAATGAGGCTTCCCACACTAAAGAGCTGGTTGACCCGATCACCAAAGAAAAGATAACTTACAAGCAGGCTATGGATCGGTGCCGGAGAGACGTCACCACGGGGCTCTTATTGCTTCCTGCAGCCTCCACTAACGTTTTGAATGCACCTTCATACTCAAACTTTCGTTTCTAGAAACAGGTTAAAATATTAGTTTGCTACAACCAGAGGTGTTAAACGGTAGAAAATGGAAGCAACAGTTTTTTTTTTTTTTTTTCAAAAAGATTAAAAATAAAAATAAATAAGGTTTGGTGAAAATTATACATGAATATAATTTTTCTTAATGATTTAAGGTTACTGTAAAAAAAAAAAAAAAAAGTGTGTGTGTGGGGGGGGGGGTAATTTTTGTTTGATAAACTTGTTTCTGTTTTATGTGAAGTTTAATTATTCAAGTGTCAAATAAACTCAAGTTTTACGTTAATTTCTTCGCCCCTTGATTTACAATATTTAACAAAGCAAGTCCAAGTATAAAAACGGTTTAAAGTTCAGAGTATTGTGATACTTAATGCTCTGAACACGGCTGAGGTGGGGCATGATCTGCTTTGTGTGGTGCCATAGTTCAGATCTTATCAAGTGGAGTTTTATGGAAAGTTTATGAACAATTCTTATCTTCCCTGTCGTTTTGCATTACAGTAGTATTTATGGTCATTTGCGAGAAGCCTTAACAACACTGACTTCTGATGCAGGGCACCAGCAGCAGATCTATCAAAATAGTCTGCTGGAATAAGTGTTTAATGTAAAATTGAAAAAAAAAAACACTTGAAGACTGAAGTTCTTGCAGACATCAGTGCTACATTACATGTTTAGTTTAGTTAATGTAACACTATAGTGTAAGTTTGAAATTCTTAGCAAAATTCCCCAAGGCAGCATAAAAAGTGCTACAGCTAGCTGATGCTAAAGCTATGCTACTGCTATTTGCACTTTTGTATAGTCTGTTCATAAAATTCAGTATAAAAATATTATGAAAACTGAAAGCAATTTCATAATTTATAAAACATTCACATGAGCCCCTATTATTTTTTTGAGATTAGAGTTGCTTTAGTCCAGCAGTTTGGTCTTAGCTCCTCTTGGACTAGCCGTCAGCTTGTCGAGCTAATTGGCCTTTTCTTCCAACTGGCTGCTAATTAAAAAAGCTAAAACATTAATTGCACAAATATTGTTTTATATAATCCCACTTCAAATTTTTTTATTAGCATCAGATTTTTTGCTAAGATGTCGAATAACTTTTTAAAATTTAAATAAATGATATATCTCTGTGCACACTAAGCTATCTAAAACACCATTAGTGCACATGGTAGACCTCTTGAACTTCATCACACTGCAGTTGTCACTGTAAACACACCAGGTTCAGCCTATAGATCTGCTGGCAGACTGCAAAGTTCTGTTGTTAGTATCAATATGAAGGACGTCAGTGTCCGTGGTGCACTTCCAGGTAGAACTGGCTCCATATGACGGTAAACCATCTGTAACGGTCAGTACTTATGACAAGGTAAAAATCCTGTACTTGATGTACGCAGTGAGTAAACCGAGGCGAGTCACATGCTTAGAAACACTGGATTAAGGATACAGCTTAAACATGACTCACGTGCACGTAGTGTGTTAAGGTTAACCAGGACAAACTAACAGGGACTGCCCACACAAACACACACAGCAAAGATATCTATAGAAAAAATAATCCCACCTACTAAATTTACATGTAAAATGCTCGTTTTATTTAGAAATGTGATATTCGTGAAACAAATGTGTGTTTTTGTGACCGGCCCTGATGTTGGACTGTGCAGCCTTTGTGTTGGGTTGTCTGGTTGTCAGATTATTAATGACTGGACAGACTTTGTGGGATTACTGTCTGAAGGCTGAAGTGACTCCAGTCTGTATCCGAAGGGGCATTGAGCGATATAATCTGATGGGTCACCTCATATCAGGTAGAAGACAAGCAGAGCTTGATGTGTTTTGACACACTTCTCTTTTTTTCAGACAGTTTAGTGTCTGGAAAAAATAAATAATCTGATAGTGACGTATATGTGGTCTGCCTCCTCAGTAAAACGCTGGCTGAATAGCCCAGAGTGTGACAGCAGTGCATTCACCACACAGATGGCACTTTAGCTTTGATTGAACATAATTCCTGGCTGACGTATGTGATAATGAACTTCTTCTTTTGTTTTGCTTGGGTGTTGTTGTAATTTTCACCCAGCGCTGAACCTTTACAAGGAACATCTGTACTTTTGTTTCCATTCAGTAGCACCATGACTGATGATGACTGTGCTTCCTTGACTCGGCTGTTATTGTGCCAACATCATATGATTTTAAAAGCACTGATTCTGTCAGCTCTATTCTGGGTTCTCATTTTTTGTCAAGGAAAAAAAAATGTTGTCACCATAAATATGCACAAATCATTAAAAAAAATGCAACTAGCATTTTTAAATGAATACTTTCAGTTCAGATTGCTGAAAAAATAATACTACATCTTTAACTGTTCCCTTTTCAGGGATTGCCACAGTGAGTCATCCTCCTCCCTCTCACTCAGACAATAACCACTGAATTAGCAAGACTGGAAAAGTAACTGACTGAACTAGGCGCTTTATGGTCTGCATCTTGCTAGAGGCTATGCCTATAATGCTTACATGTCTGTCACACATCGTTAATGCCTTATGTGTTCTGCGGGGTTCTACACACAGCAACAGCTTTATGTACATTAAAAATGTTTTTTGTGCATTGTGAAAACAGAAGACAAGAGTTTTCTGTAATGAACCTGCCAACAACCCTGGTCGGGCATCAGTTACAGCAAAATGCAGACCCCTTTATCAGAACTTGGCTTTGCCAAGTTAAAAGTCAGTCATGAACTTTGAGCACCATTAATTAAAATATTTAGGTGAGTGTGTGGATATATTATAGTCTCCATCTTCTACCGCTTGTCGATAGTCGGGTCGCAGATGCAGGAGGTCCAGAAGAGAAATCCAGACATCTCTCTCCTCAGCAACACTTTCTAGCTCCTCCTGGGGGACTCTGGGGTCTTTCCAGGCTAGAGAAGATACACAATCCTTCCAGCAAGTTCTGGATTTTCCCTGGGGCTTCTTACCAGTGGGACGTCCCTGGAAAACAAATGGAGGTGCCTAGGAGGCATGCTAATCATATACCCAAGCCATCTTAACTGATTTCTTATGATGTGAAGGTGCAGCGAACCTTCGTCAAACTCTCCCCTGATGACAGAGTTTTTTCATTCAATCAATCCATTGAGCCTCGAGGACTCATTTACAAGAGAGACCTGATTTCAACGAAGAATAATGACAACAGTGGACAACAGCAACATAAAAGAGGCGTACAATTTTAAAATTTTGTTTGCTTGTTTTTTTTACAAATTAAAATAAAATGGCAACTAAAAGGACAATCAAAAGGAAAAAGTAGCGGAAAAAAACAGCTAGATTATAAGGCAGTGTAGAAAACTAAAAACAGGAAGAAGAAAGTGCTATGTGTTGTCATATGTTCCCATACAAAGATGAAATTGGCTCTCTGCATTTAACCCATCACACCTGGTGGGGCAGTGGGCAGCTATGTAGGCGCCTGGGGAGCAATTTGGGATTAGACACCACAAGATGTGCAATGACCAGAGATTGAGCCCAGGACCTTTGGGTCTCAGGTTGGCTGTCCTGCCACTACGTCATCTCAGCCCCTAGAACATGTCTGCATTGGTTCTTGCCATAGACTTAATAGATGTTTAAAGCCACTTAGAGAGGTCAAGGTCGAGAGCTTCAGATCTTTTTGCAAAATATTCCAGGAAACAGGAACAGAGTAGGAGAAGGCCCTTTTGTCTAGTTCAGTCCTCACTGAGGGAACACTGCAGGTAATAATGTCCTGGGAGCGCACGCTGTAGCTGCACTCACACAGAGACATGTAGGAGGAGATGTATGAAGGCAGCAGACCAAGAAGTGATTTAAAGATGAAAATGTACAAGTGAGAGAGTCTGCATGAAGTTAATGATGTCCAGTTAACCAGTGAATACAGGGTGCAGTGGTGGGTACGATAATCACAGCCAGTTCTGAATCTTAGTGCACCATGATAGACAGCATCCAACATCTGCAGGGTTCTTGTAGGAGCATTCATGTAAATAATGTCACCGTAATCAATGGAGGGAAGGAAAGTCACAGATACAAGGTGTTTCCTAACATTTAAGGTTAGACGGGATCTATTTTTGAAAAAGAAACCCAGTTTAATTTTTCGTTTCCTTACTAGGTTTTCCACATGAAGCAGTTCCTCACTGAGCAGCCACTTTATGAAGGAAGTCTAAAAAAGTTAAATCTGGTCCTCTGGACATTCAAAAAAACCCAAAACAAAGCAAAACAACAAAAAATGTAGAAACGTTTCGTCTCTCATTGAGCATGCATCAGGATATTTTATGAAGGAAGCTAATTTCGGCCACTTAAATCTGGAATCTTGGTTTTTTTGGTCATGATCCAAACCTCATGACCATAGGCGAGGATTGGAATGTAGTCAAACCAGTAATTCAAGATATTTGCCCTTCAACTCAACTCTGTCTTCACCACAACCAACCTCATTACTGAGAACGAGGCCCTAAATGCATTGATCCATCTCCTGCTCTATCCCCCTTGAACAAAATGCTCAGATATTTAAACTCAGTTTAATTTCACACTCAGCTGCAAACCACCTCTGTGCGCTCCACTCCATCACAGGACTCTCATCTTGAGCAAGCATGAAGGCAACAGTGGAAAGGAAAACCTCCCTAAAGAAACCTTTAGCAGAACCAGGCGAGTAAGCCTGCAGTCTGAGAGCAAGGTGCTCTGTTAGGCCATGGTCCTCTATTGGAAAAAGGTGGATTGCTCTCTTCAGGTCGAGGGTGAGGTTCTGCCTCAAGTGGAATATTTCAAGTATCTTAGGGTTTTGTTCACGAGTGAGGGAAGAATGGAGCGTGAGAGTGACAGACAGATTGATGCAGCGTCTGCAGTATTGCGGACTCTGTACCGGTCCGTTGTGGTGAAAAGGGAGCTGAGCAGTAAGGCAAAGCTCTCTGTTTACCAGTCAGTCTGTGTTCCTACCCTCACCTATGGTCATGAACCCTTAGTAGTGACCGAAAGAATGAGATCGTGAATAAAGGAGGTTGAAATGAGTTTCCTCTGCAGGGTAGCTAGACTCTCCTTTAGACAGGGTGAGAAGTTCAGTTATCCGGAAGAGACTCATAGTAGAACCGCTACTCCTCCACATTGAGAGGAGCCACTTGAGGTGGTTTGGGCCTCTGGTAAGGATGCTACCTGGGTGTCTCCCTAGGGAGGTGCTTCGGGCATGTCCGACTGGGAGGAGACCCCGAGGAAGACCCAGGACACACTGGAGAGACTATGTCTCTCGGTTGGCCTGGGAACAACTTACCAGAAGAGCTGGAAAAGGTGAAAGAGATGTCTGGGCCTCCCGGCTCAAGCTGCTGCTCCCGCGACTCGACTTCAGAACAAGTGGAAGATAGTGGATGGATAGATGGTCAGTTGACAGCTCTGCTCCTTTCTTTACCTGAGTGTCCAAGACAGGGGGCCACATGCAGTGGTGTAGTCTACATTTTTGTAATGAGCATACTGTGCTTAGAAACCAAAGTACACTGGCTAGTACAATGTAATCGTCAATTTATTTTGATTTTTAAGCGTAGGGAACATTTCCAAATTTCTCTGATGCTTGTATTTGAATAAATGAACTTTGTACAACAGTTGGCTTTGTATTAAAAACGTTATAGAATTAATAAAACAGTATCAAAGCAAAGCGCTGCATACCGATGGATTGTTACAGAAGCGTTTAACTGCCGTTTAAAGTATCGATGACACGCGCCTAATGATATATCATGTATCGTTGGGCATTTTTAAGTGGATATACTGAAATTTTTAAGCTTTTCTAGTGGGTATACTCAGTATACCAGAGTATTGCGTAGACTCCACCACTGGCCACATGTCTGATGACACAATTACAAAATCAGTCAAGGACCTTTGGCCTGATACCAAGTCCACTTACAGACCACCGTATACTCGAACAGTGTTCGTTATGGACAGCCCATGCCTACCACAGGTCCAATAACAGAACTTTGTTCGGGTTCAGATCAGGGAAGTTGTCCCACCCAGTCACCCCCTCCAGATAACTCCATCATTGTCCACATGGACATTGAAATCACTCAGTATATAGAACAAGGGAATCCCAGGACGGCACCACTCCAGGTCAACATTCAGAGTCTCCAGGAAGGCGGAATAATCTGAACTGCTGTTTGTTACATAAAGTAAATCCATTCCGCTGATTTCTTACCTTAAGCTGCTGTATTCATACCCATCTGCTCACAACACTCATGTTCATGCTGTTTAATACACCGTATTATATTATATTATTAGTGTTTAGTGTATATCTTAGATCCTTGTATACTGTTTCTTTTTATACTTTATATTTTTGCTATTTTTGGGTGTCACTGGGACCTTGAGTACACAATTTCGTTCCACCTCATGTACCACATGTGATGCGAATGACAATAAAGCCTCCTTGCACCTTGAACCTTGAAACCCAAACAGTCCTTCTTGTAGCCCGAAGCCGCAGAGAGGTAACCCTCTCGCTCACCAGGGAACACCGAGACATGTTTTCAAACCATTCCACTTTGGATAAAAACCGTTCAAATAATCATTAAAATATCCACGAGTGTCTTCAGTTACATCCTATAAGAAATAGATGGGTAAAAGAAACAAACGTTCACTTTGGAAGTTGATTTCCTTAAAAACATTTATCAGGGGAAAAACTATCATTTTTGATTAGAGCTAAAAGCTGCGAATACCAACAGACTTGAAAGCAACACGAGACCCACTCTGCAGAACACCCACCATTTTACAGCCCCACAAATTTTAATGTTAAGTTTTGACCTCGACATGTTTTGTTCGTGGGCATCCATGATAATTAAAGAATAACCGTGCACATGCTTTTGTTGTGCTTCTTTATGACTCTTCTATTGCATCTCGCTAAAGAATTAATACTTTTTGCATTTACTGCAGTAATTTTTGAGTGTACTCTCCAAGTTTGTCCTTCAGAGGACGGAGCAGCCGGCTGTGTAACATTCAAGGATTAAAATCTGAGTCAGTGCCTGAGTCCATATTAAAGCTGCACTGGTGTAAGACACTGCTACAAATAAACTAGAATCAAACAGAAAGCCTACAAATTGTTAAAGATATTAAAAGACCCTGGATTTCTTGAAGGAATGCAAATCACCTGCAGCTTTTTGACTTTCAGGACTGAGAGCATCTGATGTAGAGAAATGACAGAGTTGTAGTTGTTTAGCTCAAACCTTGAAAACAAGGATCTGTTAGCCCTTGGAGTATTCAGAATGACTGTCAGCTACAACCACGTCAAGTTTTAAACATCTCTCAAATTATCTGCAGAATAACTATATTAACGTTTCAGTTTTAATAAATTCTACCCTGTGGTTAATTAGATATTTTGCTAACAGATCAGGTTGACTTTGAAAGTAAAGGACAAAGATTTAAGCACAAACACAGACAATAAGGTGGTGATCAGTCTCAGCTACTACCACACCAATTTGTAGCTCCACATCTGTAAAACTGACTGAGCTTTAGCCATTGTATTGTTTTCTAAGGTTAATTGGTTGTGGTGGCCATCTTGAATTAGACTGTCCAAAAAGCAGCTGTAGACGTATAAATCTATCATTTTCTGATTGTTCAATGAAATCAGTCCTGTTATTCATGAGATATTTTGCTAACAATACAAAACAAACATGTACACAAAATTATTGTTTCCCTTTTTCCAGTGGCACCTCCAGAATTTATTTTAACGGGGGCCATGTGGGGGCCACTGAAAACCCTGGGGTGGCACAGCAAAACCAAAATGCCAGAACAGAATTTCAGATTTGTTACGTCACATACAGATTATTTAAAAATTACAGCAATAAGGTAGTTTGATAGTATGACAGTGGGAAATCACCTTCTGATATACATACATAACATTTAGATTTATTTTATGTACTGTTGATATTATTTATTGAGAAAATCACAATCACTATTCAGCTTATTGAAGCTTGTCCTTTCTTAAATTTGTATTTATATATATATAAAAAAACAAAACTTTTTGAGAACCTGCTTCCTGGTGTGGAGGACTTTGGTTTTAAATCAGTTGTCCTTAATCAAGGGGACAAGACTTTAAGTTTATAATTTTAAAGGTAAATATATTTGTGTTTTTAATTCCTAACTCATCAAAAACTGTTTTTTTTTTTTTATGTTTATGAGGTTTTAATAATCCTGAATAGCTAGAATAAATTAAGGATGCACACGAAGCACAAGCTTGGGACTCTAGATAAAACTGTCAGGCTCAGTGGGGGACAATGGGGTGGCCATCAATTCTTTAGAGGTGGCTGTCCCCCCCAACCACCCCTCTTGGTGGCACCCTGCCTTTTGCCTTCAGTATCATCTAAGGTAGAAGATCATCGTTAAATATTTTGTTTAAAAAAATTGACTGAAAAGAAGCAAATAAGGAGCACAACCTTCCATCTTTAAAAAAAAAAAGTATAAAACATTTTATTGACATTCTGTTACTGCAAAAGAAACAAACGCACACGAACATCGTTTACAAAGTCTGTCGTCGCAGTGGAAAATGTCTGAAACGTGCAGGCTTACATGCAGGTTTACATCAGGTCAGTGGATCTGCGGCGCGTTACCGAGCAGCTCTAAATCCTCAGACGTTTACGACAGCTAAAGCTCCTACCAAGGAGCTGAAGGAGCTGGTGCTGAGCGGCTAACCCCTGATGACGGCTGACGTCAGCTCACGCTGTGTGGAAAGCACGGGAAGGTGTTAAGCAGGAAACAGCTTACTGTGCAGCCAGAGGTCTAAATGCAACATGAAGCTCAAATTAAGAGTTCAACTCGTCACTTTCTATTTCTTATACAAGATTACACAGAAAACACTTGACAGCACGGGCTATTAGTCTTGTTTACTGAGCAACAGGGTTCAATAAAAGTCCAATAAATGAGCAAATAAAGCAGTCACTGACAACTTTCTGTCTGACAGGTTCAACACGAGGTGCGTGGGGTTTTAAAGAAGTCATACGTCGACTTGCTCATCAGTCTTTGTGAGCGGCAGGGTCAGGGGATGCTGCGGGAACCGGATGGCCTCGCTGTTGCGGCGCATGTAGGCGTGGCCGTTGATGGGGTAACACATCTCAGTGAAGGTGAGGTTGGCCACGGTGATGGCGCAGCGGCCCAGCACCTTAAAGCCCGACTTGCGGTAGAAGGGAATGAGGAAGTCCTCGCACATGAGCACGGCCCGGCGCACGTTGGGCAGGCAGCGGAGGTACTGCAGGTAGCGCCACATCAGGATGGGGCCCTTGCCCTGCTGCCTGAATGTGCGGTGGACGGCCAGGATGTGGATGTGGACGGTGGAGCCGCGGGGCTTGTGGAGGGTCAGCGCTTCCTGAGCAGCGTGGAAAAGACAAAGAGGGATTTGAACATTTTAGTTGTGGACTTGAAAATATTTTGAACAACGAATGTCGCTGCAGCTCCGTACTGACGGAAGCTCCGTCAGCTTTCTCCTAAGAGAACCGAAACCAAAGTGGTGACGCTACAGCCATGGCGTCACCATGGCAACCACACACCTGCGTCTCTGAAGCTACAGAGAGACAAACAAGAAGGCAGAGTGGAAACTAAGCCTAAAGAAAACAGCCACTGTTAAACAAAAAGTATCAGCTCTGTTGGAAAAATTTCTGACCCGAGTTTTATGTTGGAAAACTGACAAATTAAAGTGACCCTTCAAATTAAAAGTCTGGGCTTAAATATAGTTTGGATGTTTGCAACGTGCACTCCGAGGGGATGTGAAAAATAAAAAATAAACTATAGGTTCTATAGCAGTGAGAGACACACTGGAGCAAGAAGACAAAAATGTCTATGGTTGATGCACAAACACTTTGAACAGTTTAACAGCTCAAACAAGAGAATGGGTGACATCAACACGCTGTAGGTTGCATATGCAGTGGAAAAAATGTATAAAAAAGCTGAAAATTAAACTTTGATTATATAAAAACTACGACAGATATTCAAATGCCATTTTAGTTACATAAAGTCACAGTTTTTGTGACCCGTTTAAACTCTGAATGATGTTATAGTGTGAAATCTGTCTGAGCTGTAGAGCTCCGAAGAGTTTCTTCAAAATCTTATTGTTGACTTTGGGAAAATTGTTTGCTGTTTTTAGATAAAATTGATATATAATATACAATGTAAAGCTCAGAGCACACTGTTCCTGTTTATGATGCTTAGATGAGTTGTAAAGCTGTGGGAGAAGAATCAAATAAAGAAAATGTGACATTAATAATACAGAAGCTTCAATGGGCGTGGGTTGGGACACTTAGTTAGAAGAGAGTGGGGGTTCTCACCGTGGTCAGCCTGTCCTGGTCCCAGAGAGACCCGATGATGAAAGCCACCAGTCGGCCCTCCTCGATCCAGCCCATGGAGAGCTCCGGACACAGCGTGAGGAAGTGTCGCACCTCGTCCAGGTGGAGGGGACACTCCCCTGACACCGAGATGAAAGCTGGAACAGACGAGAGGAGCAGAAGGAGAACTCTCACCTGCACCTTCTGCTTCAGAGCGGGCCTGCCTCAGGCTGTGACCTCTGACCCGCCTCACTTACCTTCCCTCTCGATTTCAAACACGCTGATGGCATCCTGCGTGTTGAGCGGCCGCACCTCGCTTGCGGGAAGCGTGTGTCTCCGCTGGATCCCGGGCGAAACTGAAGGCGAAGTCTGCATTGGTTTGATGAAAGGCTGTGAGCCCACGACAGACATCACACGACACTTTTCTCTTTCCCCTAAGACAGGGGAGAACAGGACGGATCTGTGTGAGTATTTATGGGGCAGTTCTGACTCACGGGCTCATTTGCATTAGATTTTTTTATGATATGAATGAAACCAGTCTCTGTGTAGAGCCCTGCAATTATCAGTGACTGGTTCTGATCACTAAAACCAACAAAAAGGATGATAATTATCTAAAACCATCAACAACTCTGCCTATTTATAGCAGCTTTGTGGCAAAGCGTTTGATTACTATAATTTAACCCCTCGCATTGAGAACAGCATTGTCTTCAAACATGTGGAGATAAAACAAACATGACCTCAGAATAAGGAGAGAGCAGACACTCACCACAGAGATGGACAGGCCTCGGTGAAGGTTCAACTCTGCGTCTCTCCTGCGCCCCGTCGGTCTTCAATAGGGACTGATTATTACTATGAGTCACATGAGAAAGGATTTAAGTTGTTTCCATAACTAGTCTCATCAGACACTTTATCTCCTGTCTGACTAGAGCTCACGCTCACTTCCTGTCCAAGGTGGCCCAGAGAAAGTTAATCCAATTTTAACGTGGTACTCCGGACAACAGCTTCACTCGGGAAGCTCCTTTCAAAGAAACCAAGTGGTTTTATTTCTGTCATGTATTGATTTGACAAATAGATCATTTTATTTGGCCAGCAAAAGACAAAAAAATATACATAAATGAATAAAAATCAACAACATATGTTCAAAAAATTCCCAAAGATGGCTGGTTTAGTGTCCCCCATAGGGAGAGGACTTGGAAATACCCCCCATCCGTCTATCTGTCTGTCTTGTGATCATGAAAACTTGAAAAAAAAAAAAAAAGTTGAGGTATTTTCATTTTGGTGTGTAGCAACAAAAGGTAAGAAAGGTTACTACCAAAAATTGGGTTGGCACGTCAAAATCAAAGATGGCTACCACCATATAACCAACCAGAATCATCTGAGGAAACTATGCTTTCTAGGTTTTTTTTATTTAATTTTTTGCTTAAAAGTTTAGTTTACTTAAATGAGTTGGGGTGGCTGAAGGTTGATTTACGGTGGCCAAGGCCACCATTGACCACCCACTGGCTCCGTCATTGAAGCTGGTGGTGGATAAAATCGCTCCCTCAACTCGCCTGTCGCTCTGAGCTGCCTAAAAAAACAAAAACAAACAACAACAACAAAAACCCATTTGTTCTTATACACAGTGCAACTTGTACCCTCTTGAATATCTTGCAACAAAAACATTAACGTTCAATTCCCTGTTTATTTCCAGTCCAGAAAAACACTCATTTTGAAAGTTACAAACATCCACTATTCAAATTCCTCAGTGATGAGGGACATCAATGGTTCATTATTGGTAATCAGCCAACAGCTGCTCGTCTGAGGTCATGTCTCTTCAGTAGGAGATCCAACATGGAGGCTCTGGATCAGGGGTGGGCAATTATTTTTTCCATGGGGCCACATGAGAAACAACAAATATTGTGGAGGGCTGGCACAAATGACTTTTTCATTCAACCTTTATTTAGACAGGTAAATCCCATTGAGCCTCGAGGACTCATTTACAAGAGATACCTGATTTCAAGTTAACTCAATACTGCATAATAATAGTATTTCATTATTAAAAGAAGTACATAGCACTGTTTTAACAAGCTGGTAAGAGTATTTGTTATGATTAAGCAACGAAAAAGCGAGGTTTCCTTACAAAAAATGTCATTTTTTTCAATTAAATTTCCCAGTACAATGGTAAACTGTTAACATTTTTACCATTTGTGACATTATATTAATGATCATTTTCAGTCACATTCACCCCAAAACTCATTTTGAGTTTTATATACTGCTGGAAAAAGTTCTTATCTTTCTAAATATATCACAATATTGTCTTTGTACGCCAAATATGAAACATCATATAATAGTGATCGTCACTGAACTGTGATTTCGAGTCCCGGTTCTTTACGTGCCTACATTTGTAGTCTAAACATCTCATTTGGTGTTTTTCAGTTCTTTTTTCTTGTTTAGTGAGAGAAGTTTAGTCTCTGTTGGGCTTTAACGGAAATGTTAAAGTCAGGTTGAAGGTCTGAGGTGGAGATGTGAAGCAAAGCTGACATCATCAGTGAGAGAGGATCTATATCTGGATTTGGTTAACTTCATTTGTTTACATATGTATTTTGTAATTCCCCTTACGGGGGCCGGTCAGAGTCAACCAAAGGGCCGTATGTGGCCCTGGGGCTGTACAATGCCCAGGTCTGCTCTGGATGGATTGTGTTCACACCACCTTTGTGATCAGATAAAAAGGGGTCCAGACCACCTCCCAAAGTTAGGGTTAGGGTATTTTTCTGAAGCCTGTCACATCTGCGGTTACCGTTGTCCCAATGCAATCAGATCACTGCAGATGGATCTCAGGTGTGAACAGGACCAAAATGTACCTGATGATGTCACCACATCTGTGTTTGTATGCCCATCCGTTTTAAAACATTTGATTGACTTTCATTCATTTCAGTTTGATATTTGGATTAATTAAATTCATTCAAGTAAACAATACAGATCTGTTATATAAAAAAGTTCAACTTAGAACTTAAAAAAAGACAAACACGTTTTTCTTACTTTGTGTTGTTGATAAAACACCCCAGTAAAATGTATCTTAGAGAAAGAGACGTGAGGATATGAAGAGAGCAAAATGTCACCTGTTTTACTTCTGTTTAGTTCTGGACCAACAGTTTGGTGCTGCGTTTGGCTCAACCAATGCTTGAACTTGACGAAAACCACATCTATAGATCTGTTGTCTGAACTATTACTAGTACTGTTAACTATTACTAATATTACTGGCTGAGTTAGAGAAAATATGCAGATGAAGTTTTGATGTATTGTTCTATCCATTCTGCAGGATGACATAATTAAACTTATAACAGACCTGGACAGATTTTAGTTGTTAAACATGTGTAAGAAACTTCTGCATAATATATCCACTTTATGTGGTCAATTACAACAGTCTATAATCAATAAATGAATTTCCATTAAACAATCTGCTGGATTAGCTAAATGTCTGACTAACTGCACTGCTAGAACTGTGAAAATACAGCTGCTCAGTCAGAATATAAATGTACTGATGCATGTTTGGATAAAATAAAATTATAATCAGTATTCTGTAAACAGTAATAAATATCTCACGTGTGACTTTGATTACATATTAGATTATTAAAATTATTTGATTTTTCCATACTGATATAAAACAGTGTAAAAAGCCAAAAGGTTGTAAACAGCTGGGTAAAGATACAGCATTTGCTGTTTTCAAATGTTACAAATGTTTCTCTCAGAAAAACAACAACGTAGTGTTTTACAATTGTGCCTAAACTAGTAAAAGATCATTTTTCTGAGATGAGGCCTCCAGGAGTAGTTTCACAGTCCAACCGCTAGAGGGCAGAACATCGCAGAACCAAGACGAAACTGATACAACATATTTTTTGTGTACTGTACATATTTACAGAACACACGTTATTTGTAAAATTACATATACCAATGCTGACAATATCTGTGCATATATGTGTATAATCCATTACTATGGAGAAGGAAATTAATATTTTTATTTCTTCTTACGCGTTTTGATGACGTCAGATTCAGTTCCGCTCGCTGTAGCAAACATGGCGGATGGCTAACAATTTTAATGTTTGCATTCAGGATAGGGTTTTCCGATTCTGGACAGGAAAAATACATGTTTATTTTTCTATGTGCACCCATAGAACAATAGAATTGGATAAATTTTGTTTCCATTGACAGTTTTTTAAAAATAAGGTAAGAATCTTCATTACTGCATTTTTGACGCTAACGCGGTACTAGCTACAAGTGTATGCCTGCATTGGATAGCTCGCCAACAATTTACAACTCCGAAACTTTAAGGTCGATGTTTTGTGTAGGATATTATATTGTTATAATAAATATCAAACTCAGGGCCCAACTGCACTGAGTCGTGTTAGACTGATTTATTCTGGTTAGAGTTGCGTTGTGATGTTAGCTCAGTGGCTAACTGTTGTTAGCATTCGTTAAAACGTGCGTTCTGCACCATATCATTTCTCTTTTGCTTTATTTTAAAATAAAACAATTGTTTTATAACACAATTCTACACGGAACGCCAAAAACTTGATATTTTTGGGAAACTATTGGCTAAAATAGTTTTTGTGAATTAAATTTTAGTCTTGAGAACCCGATTTGATAACACTTGAAGTGTTTAACCTCGTGCCATTTTATCAGTCATGACTGAGATTTTTGATACTTCACAGGGGTGAAGGACACAAACCGCAAGAATGGGGCGACGCTCAACCTCCTCCACCAAGAGTGGAAAATTCATGAACCCCACTGACCAGGCCAGTAAGTATCAGCCTTTCAGAAGTGGAGCTTCTTTTTTGGCTCTTACTTGTTTGATCACTTCTGAAGAATCATCCCTTCATTGTTTGTCAAATATAAAATCCATAACAGTGTTTTTGTTTATTGCCCATCTACCTCACAGGAAAGGAGGCCAGGAAAAGGGAGCTAAAAAAGGTACTTTTGGTCTAAAATCACAATATGTTAATGTCCTGATGCATGCTCAATAACAACCAACAATTAACAAATATGTTAATAAATATAGAAGTATTCATATTGTGTTTCTGACATTTTGCTTCATGTGTTGTCACCTTTGCTAGAACAAGAAGCAGAGGATGATGGTGAGAGCAGCTGTGCTGAAGATGAAGGATCCCAGACAAATCATCAGAGACATGGAGAAGCTGGATGAGATGGGTGAGGGCGTGGAAGTTATGCTTTTCATTTTTTTAATTGTTTCAGGTCTTTTCAACCCTCCTAATAAGTGTCTTTAATTTTTAATACAAATTTAGTTGTTTTTCAAAATAAAACCATGCACTACCTTTTCAACAGAGTTCAACCCAGTTCAGCAGCCTTTGCTGAATGAGAAGGTATTGAGGGATAAGAGGAAGAAATTACGAGAGACGTTTGAACGCATTATCCGGCTGTACGAGAGGGAGAATCCTGATACATACAAGGATCTGCGCAAACTGGAGCTCGAATACGAGACCAAACGAGGACAGCTGGCGCTTTATTTTGACTCCGTGAAGGTAAAGTTTTTGTCTAGTGACTGGATACACAAGCAAGTTTGTATTCAACATATTCCAAGTTGTATTGACTTGTTACTATTAGAATAAATGATGAGTATTTTTTAATCATTTTGTTAGTGATTAGAAACAGTTTTATAAAATTTGGGAAGTCCGCTTTTTTTAAAAGAACTTTGTTGTAGCTATGACTAGATTTATTATTTATTAAATTTTTAAGCTACATAATTTAGTTCTTGTGTCTTTTCCTGCTCACTTTTAATATTTGGTAAATGCTCTTTTTCAGAATGCAGAGTCAGTGGAGGTTGATAGCATCCCGTTACCCGACATGCCTCACGCCCCATCCAACATTCACATCCAAGATATTCCGTTACCAGGAGCTCAGCCTCCGTCTATACTGAAGAAGACCTCTTTGTTTGGGTAGATTTAGTTTGTTCAAGAATTCTGCACATCAAATTTATTAAACAAGACTGCAGTCTGTTACTTTTCTACAGAAGTAATATTATTTTTGTTTATATTTTAGCAAAGGAGCTCTGTCATCATCTTCTGGAGTGGGGTTTGGAAAAGTACTATGCATGCCACGTTTACCTCCAGGGAAAAAGCCTCCAGGACCCCCACCAGGACCCCCACCTCCACAAGTCCTGGCGCTGTATGGCATTCCTTCTCGACAGTCTTATGGCTCTGAAGCAGGTAACTGCAGACTGATAATTTAATATCATAAACAAACATCTCATTATTTCACCTTCTTACATTTCTACTTATTGCCTTCTGATTTTATTTTCTGAACAGAGCCTTCCATTCCTGGACTGGACAGGGAGCATACCATAGATTTGGGAAGAGAGGACAGCAGCAGTGAAAGCGACAGGGATCGGGATGACATGGACGACAACAGCGACTCTGAAGACGACAGCGAAGAAGAAAGAGACGAAGGAGCAGATGGTGACCAGAGAGGACGTGCGGACCGGCCGGGCGATGACAGAGATGAGGACAGGGACAGAAGTGAAAGACATGCTGGTCAGTGCTGCTTCGTGTTTGTGCCCAGCCTTTTAACTTTAAATGTCAATTCCAGACCTTTTCCCTAAATACTGCTCATAAATTTGTCCCCTGTACTTATATCGGTTCACAAAATGTGTAAATCAGTTTTTGTGTTTGTTTTGCAATTATGTTTTAAATGATTTTATCTTCATAAAATCCCACCTCCACAAAGCACTGATTTCGAATCATGCACACCTACAGCTGATGTACCTAGGTCCCAGGCAACCGATCAGACTTACTTTGTGTTCTTTTGTCTGTTTTTGTGTTTCTTCTTCTGTATTCTCATGTTTTTAAACTATTTTGGCTTATTATGGTGTAATATAGCTGCAGCAAAACGTCTGAGCCATACATGAGAACATGAGTCACTTGGCTTCTGCTTTATATGCATTACTGCTGAGCATTGTCAGATGGAGACATTTCTCTTTCTGCTGCTGCAGTTAGAAATGTGTTGTACCTGTTAAGCATTGTACGGGTCACAGAGAGACTAAAAAATAAAAGTACTTAAGGTTGCAAGGATACGTGCAGCGGATACAGGGTTGTATGCATGCCGGTACCCTGCTGGCAGGAAACACTTGTGTTGTGCAAATTACAGATGCAAAGGATGAGGTGAGGTTACATCTTGGCAAAATAAATCTTAATCAGCCTCCCACAAAAACAATAATCAAATGTAGAACTGGAGACATGAATATAAATGAATTTGTTCCAATTTAGGTTCTGAAAACAAACATCATCCTGGTCATCATTTAGTTCATCTCCATCAGCGTCCATCTTGTTTTTAAGACGGTCAGAGTCAAACTGACTCAAACAAAGTCAAACTCCACGTGAATCAATCTGTGGCTTTGTTTGATCTGCATCATATTTAGTTGCATCCTTCAGGGAAGAAGTCTGAGACTCGATGAAATAGATGAAGAATCTAAATTGGACTGTTGATTTGCCCACATTGTGTTTCCTACTGACAGCTGATCAGGGAGACGTAGTGTCATCAGTTACATGAATACACCTAATGCTTATTATTCACTTTTAAAATGTTGTATTTTTGTAAAATCCTGAAGTGACAATAATTCAATTCAGTTTATTTATATAGCGCCAAGTCACAACAGAAGTCATCTCACGGCACTGAATAGGAACATTCATATACATTATAAAAGACAATTAGTAAAAGTTTTCTATCTAAGGAAGCAGCAGATTGAGTTGAATCTTCACTTAGTCACGGTCTCCCATCCTGAGCAAGCACAAAGGCGACAGTAGAAAGGAATAACTCCCTTTTGACAGGAAGAACCCTCCAGCAGAACCAGGATCAGGATGAGCGTCCATCTGCTCCAGCTGGCTGGGTTTGAGAGGACAGGAAGGAGAAATAGACAAACACAGAATGACATTTCATTACTCAGCAGTGGTTTTTATCATTGTGCAGTTGTTGGTGAAAAGAAACGGACCTCTGGACGGTACCTTTAAGTTGCTACTGGTTTTTGCTTCAAGATAAATAGTATTTTAGGACAAAACTATTGTGTTATATTATCTATTCAGCAGCATGAAGAAGCTCGTAAAACGCAGTAACATCAGTTTTTTTTCTCTACTATATTAAATGTATTGATTTGTGTGTGTTGTAGGTCGCAGTGTACGTTTTGCAGATATGCCATCGGATGATTCTCATGACGCAAAAAAGAAGAAAACCAGAGTGGTGAAGAAGGCCAAGGCCATTACTCCCCTGCAGGCTATGATGTTACGGATGGCAGGTGCGTCATGTGACTGCAGTTACTACAGCTGTTACTCCTGATGGGCCTTTCATTTATTTATTTATTCTTCTCTTCAGGTCAGTCAATTCCTGATGATGAGGAAGACGAAGAAGAGGGAGAGGAAGCGTTCACAGATGAATCGGACGTTTCTGACACCGAGGACAGGGGCCCGCCAGGGGACACTCAGACCCAAGTAATGGCCCCTCCGCACATGCCCCCTCCTGCTGCGGCTGTGGGACAGCAAGGACCTCCACCTTTGCAAGGGCCACCAATGACTGGGCCCCCTCCTCTGGGGCCACCGCCAGCTCCTCCCATGAGACCTCCTGGTCCTCCCTCTGGCCCTCCTCCTGGCCCCCCACCAGGTTAGTTTTATTTATTAGAAGAAATGTAAGTCTTCCTGTCAGGAACAGGTTATTGGTCAGGCCTGAAGCTGTCCATCGTGTGTTTAGGTGCTCCTCCATTTTTGAGGCCGCCTGGTATGCCCGGAGGAATTAGAGGCCCAATGCCACGTCTTCTGCCCCCTGGTCCTCCACCAGGTCGTCCTCCTGGTCCTCCACCGGGCCCACCTCCTGGTCTTCCACCAGGCCCTCCACCACGTGGGCCCCCTCCCAGACTACCACCTCCAGCACCACCAGGTGGGTAAATTGTTAGAGTATATCATGATGCTTTTGAGGAGCCAGCGTACATTTTCTAAATGTTCATCACTTTGTGGCTCCATTCAGGTATGCCACCTCCTCCCCCAAGAGCAGGAGGACCCCCTCGCCCTCTTGGCCCACCACTCTCCATGTTTCCCCCTCCTCTCAACGCCAATGTGCTCAGTGCACCTCCCAACATTGTTCAGAGACAAAAGGGCCCAGGATCCAGCCAGGACGGTTCACAGTCCAACATGCCGCCCCCTGCCATGCCCATGCGACCGGGGGTCATGCAGATGCCCCCTCCACCTGGGACAGCAGCTGCAGGCTCAAATCCCAGTGGCCACCACGTAGCCACCATTGAAAAACGCGCCAACATCACTTCGGTCGCAGCTGCTGGAGGCAGCCTGGCAGCAGGCGCCGGCTCTGCAGGAGCCACCATCTCAGCCAAACCTCAGATCATCAATCCCAAGACGGAGGTGACCCGCTTCGTGCCCACGGCCCTGAGGGTGCGCAGGGACAAGAGTGGAGCCATGCCGGGAGCAGCGCTGGGGCCACTGGACAAAACAGGGGCTGGTGCTGGAGGACGGAGGGGGGGTGAAGGTGTTGGAGGAGCCCAGTGGCAGAAACAACAAGCAGCAGCAGCTTCAATGGGACTGGCCAACCCATCCCAAGTGGGTGCTGTGTCTCAGCCCAGCATGAAGACTAAAGACCAGGTTTATGAAGCCTTTATGAGGGAGATGGAAGGACTGCTCTGAAACTCAGTAAATGTTGTTCCATAGAGATTTTTTTGTTATAAAAGTAGCTGTGTTCAGAGTACTGTGTAAGATTACTGTCTTTGTGGGAAAAAAGAGACTGATATCCTCTTCACGGTAACTGACCATCTGTATTTACATTTATTAGATCTGAACTGGTTGTTTCGTTTTTTTCCCCTCAAAGCAACTGAACACTCAGTACAGTTTTCATTTTCACAGGTATGTTTTTTTAACTCTATATTTTTGTGTGTGCTTTCAGCCAGTTTGGAGTCATTTGGTCATAAAAAGCAGTTTTTGTATAATTAGTTTTTATTTTATCTTTGATCATCAAAATAACAAAAAGTTAAACTGTTTGTCCAACAGTGACAAAATCCATGTCTGAAACTGAACTACAGTTAAATAAATATTTTAAATTGATTATAATGTCTTTTCAATTATGTGGGTCAGCTGACGGCAACACATTAACAACTAGAGAAAGTGCATTTTCTGCAAAAATGCAGTGATGCTGAATGATTTTGCTGAAAGCTCCTAAACAAGCTAAAGCTTCTCTGATGCACTAGTTGTAGCTCAAATGTAAAAAGAAAATGGTGAAATTAGCACAAAAAAGACTGAAGTTATAAAAAAAAAAAAGTAGCTGCCAAATAAAAGGCTCAAAATGGCAAAAAGCTAGAAATGGCAGAAGTGCTAAAATTTGGAGAATAAAAAGCTGAAAGGATTGTAAAAAGTAAATTGTCAGAAAGGGAAAAAGACAAAAAGCTGAAATTAGAAGAAAACGCAGTATAATGGCTAAATATAGCAGAAAATCAGCTGAAACAAGCACTAGAAGCTGAAATTTGCACGAAAGGCCGAAAGAACACGAATAACAAATAAGCAGAAAGATCCTTCAAAGACTACACAAACCTGAAAAGTAGAAGTTTGAAATTTTGCAGACAAAACAGCTGTAGTCGAGAAAACAGAAAAAACACTGAAATTTGCCAAAAGAAGGGAAAAAGTAGCTTAAAAGGCAGAAAGAAGAACAAAAGCTGAAATTGGTAGAAAGAAGCTAAAAAGAGCCAGAAAAAGTAAAAGAAAAAAGTTGAAATGAGCAGAAATAAGCTAAAAGGAGCTGAAGGAAGCTGAAAGTAGCTGAAAAAGGTTGAACCAGAATCAAATTTAAAATGAGCAGTAAAAGTTTTCAACAACACAAAAGGTTTGAAGAACATCAGAGAGCTCCAGTCATTTTCAACCCGTCGTAAGCTCAGAGGTGACAGGGCTTTCTCTGTTGCAGGTCCACGACTGTGGAATGAGTTGCCACTGAGTGTCCGGCAGGCTCTCACACTCTCAGTCTTTAAGTCTCGCTTGAAGACCCACTTCTATTCTCTTGCCTTTAACACGGTGTGATTTGTTTTGGTCCTGTCTGTTCTCTACACTGTTGGCCATTTTAGTTAGCTTCTGCTGCTATTTGTATCTGTATTTTTATTTTATGTTTTCCTGACACTGTGCATGTTTGTTTTCTTTTGTACAGCACTTTGGTTGGCCTTTTTGCTGTTTTAAGTGCTCTATAAATAAATTGGTATGGTACGGTATGGTATTTTCAGTGAGATGGATGAAAAAGCTAAATGCGTATTTCAAAAAGTAAAAACTGCACAAATTCTACCACGTCATAGCAGGAATGACATGAAGGAGCTGAACTTTTTGATACAAGAGTTGTTGAAATGGCACAAACATTGTCTCCAGCTACAAGTGTACACCTGAATGACAACCTCAGCTGGAGCAACATCACCACCAGCCTGATCAAGAAAGCTCATCAGAGACTCTACTTCCTCAGGCGGCTGAGACGAGCTGGTCTGGGAAGCTCAGTCCTCACCTCCTTCTACAGGTGTGCAGTGGAGAGCATCCTGTGCTCCAGCATCAACGTGTGGCATGGAGGCTGCACAGCTGCAGAAAGAAAAGCTTTGCAGAGAGTGGTGAAGGCTGCACAGAAGATGTTGGAGTCAGTCTCTCCACCATCACAGACATCTACACAAGGGCGTCAGAAGCATCTGTAATGTGGGGGGACACAATGATGTGTGTAGGTGTGTGTGCGCGCGCGCGCGCGTAAATAAAGGTGTTCACTAGTGAACAAAAAAGCAGCATTTCACCTAGATTTCCTTTAATTCCACACATATAAAACATGTTTCTCACCAAGTTTGTTTAAATTCATCTGTGGATTTTAAAGACATTTTAATTTTAATACACTTTAATACAGAGCGTCAGATTGGCACTATTTGTCTTTATAGGGAAATAAAAAACATCACCACTGGACTTTTTACTTGTGTTCAACACTACTCATCTAAATTATGTTTCTCATGAAACTTGAGGACAATAAGGTGTGGGGTTTTAAAGGCATTTCAACTTTAATGCACCTGAACACACCACGTCTCTTACACCTGCAGCATCTTACAGCGTCACAGTTACTGCTAACATGCTACAGACGTAGCTCCTCTCAAGCATCTTCCTAACATGAATATATGTTTATGATCAACCCCCGGTCAACCACTGCCAGCACTAGCCTGCTAAACTGGCGAGCGAGTAACACAGGTACCTCCACCTCCTCCACCTGTGCGCGTTTTCTGCAGAGGCAAGAGGCAGGTGGAGACGGTGGAGAGTTGGAGGTAACCAGGAAAACCTGGAGTGGAGTTTTAGTAGCTTGAGTATTCTCCTATTAATCAAGTGGAATGGATTTGTTCACGAAGAAAGAGAAACTGCGCCGCCTGAATTATTGTTTTATAGTAAAAGTGTGTGTGTGTGTGTGTGTGTGGGGGGGGGGGGTCCAAACGAACGTTTTTTAATGTGGGGGGGACTTGTCCCCTTCACATATAATGGTTGCGACACCTATGCATCTACACCTCCAGATGCAGGAAGAGGGCCACCTGCATCATGAAGGACCCCACTCACCCAGCACACACACTTTTTGCCTCGCTCCCCTCAGGAAGGAGGTTGAGGAGCATTAAGTGTAGAACCACTAGACTGAGGAACAGCTTCTACCCTGAGGCTGTTAGACTCATGAATCTCTAACCAGGAAAATCACTGTGAAGAATCACATCATGTTGCTGCTGATCTGTTTCATATTGCTGCTGATCTGTTTCATGTTGCTGCTGATCTGTTTCATGTTGCTGCTGATCTGTTTCATGTTGCTGTGTTCATTCGTGCTCATCTGCTCACACAGACTCATGTTCGTTTACTGTTTTTCTTATACATTTTATTGTTGGATGTAACTGGGACCCTGTGTACATAATTTCGCTCCACCACATGTACCACATGAGGTGCGAATGACAATAAAGAAACTCTGACTCTGACTCTCTGACTATTTGGCACATTGTTTTTATGCTATTAGTGCTTAGTGCTATATTTAGTTGATGTTTTTCTTACATCTTATTACTGTTTTTCTTTTACATTTTATTGTTGGATGGAGCCTGTGTACATAATTTCGCTCTGCGAACAACGATAAAGAATATCTGAATCTGAATTGTGGAATGAGTTAAATTCAGATAAACATACGGAGGAAAAATAGATCTCAAGAATAAGCAATAATTTATCTGAATTATTTATTTATGTCTTAGTTTTGTGCTAGGTTTTTGAATTGGGTCTTCTTTGAACGACAATTCCCATATTCATTGCGTTTTAAAACTCCTTTCCGCGCATGCGCACTTCTGAGCTGACAGTACAGCACGTTGGGCTAAAAGAAGCATGGCGGACGAGAGCCGGGTGAACGTGGAGGAAAACACCGCTGAAAGTGTCGAAGGTTTAAGTAGCGACGAAGAAGAACTGGTTAATGACGAAGAAAGTGAGGAGACGGTGAAGACCTTCAAAGACCTGGTAGGTTTGTCTCTGAAAATTATTTTTATTAACTCTGAGCAACAACGCTCTGTTTTTAGTTAGCCGAACCAAGCTAATCTATCTGTAAACACATTTTCACAAGTGAAGCATTTCGGCTGTTGTGCGTATCGAGCAGCGAATTGTCGCATCAATCATTTTTCTCCAAGTTAATAGTGAACTCGGTGTTTCAGGGTGTTACCGAGGTTCTGTGTGAGGCTTGTGATCAGCTGGGATGGAAAAGTCCAACAAAGATCCAGGTGGAGGCTATTCCAGTGGCTCTGCAAGGTAAACCTTACAGTTACACCTTTTCATTTATGCAGCCTACATGTAGCTGCCTCAAAGATCTACCCAACCAAAAATAGAAATATCATCCACCTTTTCGCTGGGGGGCTCTACTGTATATAAATGATAATGGGTACAACTTCCTGTCAGACACCGGAAGTAGCAGTAAGCACCAGTCATTCAGTCAACCTTTATTTATACAGGTTAGTCTCATTAAGTCACGAAGACTCATTTTCAAGAGAGACCTGTTTTAAACAAAACAAATCTGCAGCTACTTCTTCAGCTCGTCCTCAGTAAGCAGCGGTATGATTAGATTGTCCTGTTGGAGCGCTGACAGCTGGTGTTCCTACACGTTTCAATTAAATCCACAATGCTCGGAGAAACTACACTGGCTAGTACCGTTAGCACATAAACAAATGCCAGTTCTGGTCTGCGCCGGAAGTTGCGCCCATAATTCATGCAAGCATGGGGGGGCTAGGAATAAGGTGGATAACAGCACTGTTAGCTAGGGTTCAGCATTATTGTGCGTTTGATTTATATTGCATAATAGTGTCATAGGGAGTGGTGGCGCAGACGTTGGAGAAGGTGGGCCTGTGATTAGAAGATCGCCTGTTCAACTCCCATTACCGACAACATCAAAATATGGGTGGGATAGGTGAAGCAGCAACACCTGCCTCCACCCTCATTTACCCCACTCTGGGCCCTTCACCCGCACCATCTGCTCCCCCAGGTGCCCTAGATAGCAGCTCTCTGCTCCACACAGAGGGCTGTGGTAGCTCGGTGGTCTGTGGTTGTGTCAGGAAGGACATCCGGCGTAAAAATAATTGCCAAATCTTTGTGTGACTTAATTCGCTGTGGTGACCCCTGATGAAGGGGGCAGCCGGAAGAAGAAGAAAAAAGTGTCAAAATATTGATGTCATTAAAGCCATTCAGTTATTTTTATTAGGTTTATTTATTAGGGTTTGTCGTTGGCAAAATATATCGTGTTCCACTGGGTGGGTTTTAATGAACCTGTCTGAAAGTAATCATTGGATTGAAATCTACAGCTTTTAGAGTCAGCCTGATTTCAAATGGCTGCCAGTGCCACAGTCAACTGAGCCTAAAATTAATTTTAAAGATACTGAGGAAAAGACTGATGTGGTAATAGCTGAGAGTTAGTCACAGCGCATGCTCCAGAAACAGATCTCACATTATCGCATGAGACTGGGAACATTATCTTCAAAGTTTGACTAAAACATTTACATCTCCATCTTTTGTCAACACAAGATAATCTTAGTCTTAATCTTAGTCTAAAACGTGGTGGGCTATCTGCATTTCTTCAAGGCCTTTGATTGGTTCATCAGTATTTTAAGTACCGGTACTTAAAAGTTTTTATCAGTCTGTAATACACTGACTCCGCATTGTGAAAATATTATACCTGTCAATGTGTGGTGAAGCTGAGTGTTTACACATTTAAAATCTTTGAGGAACATCTCATATTTGAAGATGTTGTTCCAAACCACTACACTTAAATGCTTTGTCCCTTTTTGTGATTGAATCTTCCTGGAACTGCAGGGAGGGATGTTATCGGCCTGGCAGAGACGGGTTCGGGGAAGACCGGTGCTTTTGCTCTGCCTGTCCTCCAGTCGCTGCTGGCTTCACCTCAGAGGCTCCACACGCTCATCCTGACGCCCACCAGAGAGCTGGCCTTTCAGATCTCGGAGCAGTTCGAGGCTCTGGGCTCCAGCATCGGGATTAAATGTGGTACGTGTTGATCAGAGGTTAGCCGTTTTGTTTTAACTGGTAACAACTTTGTTTTTCTGCGTTTTTAAGTCGTCTCATCTCTGTTGCAGCTGTCGTAGTTGGTGGGATTGACATGATGGCCCAGTCCTTAGTGTTGGCCAAAAAACCTCATGTTGTTATTGGTAAGAAGAGAAAGGTTCTACTTTTAAAACAGATGTCATAAACAAGTGTTTATAGTTTTTATTTGTGTTAAAAATACGTCATCATTATAGTCTTACTGTCTATCAATGTATTTTAATTCTATATTTTGTCTGTACAAACTGACTCAAGCAAGGGAAGATGTGTTAATATTAAATTATATTATTATTAATTTATTTTATATATGAAAAGGCTTCCTTACATAAATTTTGAAATAATACAGGAAAAGAAAACACAAAAAAGTATGTGTGAGAGTTTTAGAAATATAAAATGACTCAACAAGGCTACACAGTTCAAACAACCTTCAGGTACCTAAATTATTTATTTCTCTTGTACTTTAAACTGTTTTTGTACTAAAGTTGATGAAATGTGTTTCCAGCCACTCCCGGCCGGTTGATAGACCACCTGGAGAACACAAAGGGCTTCTCGCTCCGAGCTCTGAAGTTCCTGATCATGGATGAAGCGGACCGGATCCTCAACATGGACTTTGAGACTGAGGTGGGCAGACAGGAGCTGTTTATTTGGTTCATTATGTGAGACAGGAAACCCTGGATACAAACAGGCATCGTTGTTTCATCCTGGCTGCAGCACAGCCGGACTCTTGTAGAGGTGTCCAAACTTTAATTTGGAGGTACACTCATTGAGATGCAGTATTTGAAGATATTATAAATGTGAAATAATATAAATCTAACCTGGAATGTACAAAAACACACAACAATATCCACTGTCATTAATTAAAAAGAAAAATGGAATATTTGTGTGAAAAACCACGTCCAGCCTTGCTGCTTCCACAGGATTCAGGTTTAAAGTATCAAGCATGTGCTGCTGATCAAATGTATTGATTACCTGATCGTCGTCAGTCTGATCACCTTTATGTCTGTTTTCTTCTCTGGAGCAAAACATGGATAATGCCAGCATGTAAACAGGTGTCACTTGTAAACGAGTCCTTGAGGCTCAATGAGACTAACCTGTATAAATAAACATTGAATGGAGAAAAAAAAAAAAAAAACGATGCCAAGAAGGAAAGACAACAGCAATAATCTTAAGAGAGGCAGCTGTTTCTGTGTAGGGTTAAAGATAATTTCCAAACAATTTGGAGTCCAATCTAGTGTGAAAGATTATTCACAAGTGGACCACATTTAGGACAGCTGCCAGTCTTCCGAGGAGTGGACATTACAGCAAATTCACCCCAAGGTCAGACTGTGCAATGCTCAGAGAAATACAAGAGCTCTAAAATACAAGAGCTCTATTTCAGACTATTCAGGCCTCAACAGGTTAAAGATTAGAGTTCATCGATGGACGGTAAGAAAAAGTCTGAGAATATGTGATTTGTTTAAAATGGCTGTAAAAGAAAAACCTGTTCTCTCTAAAAACAACTGGCAACACCTGAGTGACCCACAAGACTTCAGGAACAAAATCCTTTCAACAGATGAGGCCAAAGTAAAGACATTTACCCACAATGCACAGCATTGTTTGGAGAACATCAAACGTATCGGCATGAATATCAACTGTCAAGCACAGCAGTGGAGGGCTGATGATTGGGGTTTGTTTTGCAGGTACAGGTCCTCAGCACCTTGCAGGCATGAACTCCTCTGTAGACCCATTATGGAGTGAAATATGAGGCCATCTGTCTGACAGCTGAAAATGAGATCAAACACGCTCATGATAATGGATCAATGATCCCAAACAGAACAGCTTTAAAAGAAGAAAAAAATGTCCTGACCTCAGCCTGATTTAAGATACTGCAGGCCTCAGTAACTCAGTGCTGAAACAAATGTCTGCAAATCTCAAAGAACTGAAGAAATGTAAAGAAGAGTGGGACAAAAATCCTCTACAGCCAAGTTCGAGAATGATAGTGACACAAAAAAGGACTATTGAGTCATTGTTGCTTCAATCTGCTGAATTATGGTTGAACTTAGATTTTTATTTTTTTACTCGTGTTTACTAAATAACACAATAGAATCTGTTGTGATAATTGTTTACACTTGAAGAATGTGGCTTTTTTATTTTGTTCTGATACATAAAACCCTACAATTAAGTGGGGTGGACTTTATTCATCCCATGATGGTATATTTATCTTACCGTATTCATGGGTTCAAGTATCTGTATTATCCCCGAGGGGCATTTACTTTCACAGTCAGTAGATATAAAACATCCGTACTACACAAGACATTAAGACATTAAAACAACAATACAGAAATCATCACTGTTCGTTGAGAAGCCTGATGTGACGCTGTGGGAACTGGCTGTGACAATCAGTTGTATATAAAATAAATAAAAGGGGTGAAAGAACACAGCCCTGAGGGGAACCTGACAGAAGGACATCAGAGAGAACCCCGATGACCCTCACTTCTGAGACCGAACAGTTAAACAGTCCACAAGCCAACAGATGAGGCCAGAGTCCAGACTGTACAGACATTGCAATTTCTCTGCTAAAATGTGGGGCTGAGTACAGTTAAAAGCAGATGAAAAGTCAAGGTTTTTGTACCTTCAAGGTGTTCTAAAATCATATTTAAAAGAGTTCCTGTAGCGTCTCTTCTATGTGAATGATAAGCAAATTGAAGTGGGTCCAACTGATCTTCAACTTTTGACAAAAGGGTCTCCCGGACCAGTTTTTTGAAGGACTTCATGACTAATGAAGTCAGTGCAACAGGCCTGAAGTCATTCAAGGACTGAGCTGTCTTGGTTTTTGGGAATGGAACATTGACAGAGTCTTTCCAGAGCTGGGGGGACCCTAAAGGTTTGGAGAGACATGTTAAAAAGAAAACAGAAAATATCTGCAAGCTGCATGGCACAGTTCTTAAGAGTCCGACTCCGTAGGCCATCAGGACCTGGAGTTTTTCTTTCTTTAGTCTTTTGAAAAATGTTAACCAAACTTCCAATGTTCCAATTCACTGTTGCACCTGGCGGCACTTTAACCAGAAAGCTCCTCTGTAAAATCATTAGTGTTAGAACGGTTGTAAATTGAGTTAAAATCATTTGACAGTTCCAAGGCAGATGAGGAGTGTAGAGTTATGTGAGTTTTCTTATTTGGCATTCCCATCATAGAATTACCCCCCTCCCACGCCAGCCGGGAGTTCTTGGACCTGAACATGTTCTGCACCCTCTCCTTATAGTTTACTCTAGCTACTTTTAATTCTTTCCTCACTTGTTTTTTGAGTATGTGGTATTGAGCCAAATTTGCCTTTTTGACGCTATTGTGCAAATTTATTTATTTTTACTGATTTGGAGATTCAAGGTTTATTGTTGGCAAAAATTGTGACAGATTTCCTGAGAATGGCTGATCACTCACAAAAGTCAACGTTAGAGGAAATTCTGTCAGTAAGTTCATCCAAACTAGTGCTTGTACTTTTAAACATATCCCAGTCTGTGCAGCTAAAACGGTCTTGAAGATTCTGGATGGACTCTTCCGACCAAACCGGAACCAACCGTTGCTCCGGCTTGTGTTTCCTCAGGACGGGTTTGTAGTGTGGGACCAAATACACAACAGGGTGGTCTGATGAACCAAGCGGGGCTCTGTTTAGAGATTTAAAATCATCTTTCACAGTTCCATAACACAGGTCCAAACATTTTGCAAGTCGAGCAGGGCACGTCACATATTGATAAAAATTACCATGTGACTTTCCCCCATGATAAGGTTTGGAGCATCCGGTGAGATCTTCTGAAACTGCTGCACGGTCTGTAGCAACGCCTGAGTAGCTAGCTCCGCATTAGCGTTGGTGTAACCGCTCCCAAAGTCTTTTCATCTGGTACAGAATAAGGCCACACTCCAGCTGATGTTTACCCAACTTTTAATTATTTCTTTGCCACACAGAACATCTTCTTTTGCCAGCAGACACGTGAACAACTGTTAAATACACAATATAAACATAAGTGTTAACAAAATTGCATTTGCAACCAAAATTAAACATATAAACAAAAACAAAATATGTAAACATACCGTGTGCGCCGTCTGACCAAACATTTAGGAGGTGTTAATGTCCATATTGTCTGCAATCTCACATCTAGGTGCAGTACTCAACTCCACCAACAGATGTCACTAACATGAGAATTTAAATGATTTTATCTGCGACAGCTACACGTTTTGTATTCACCATGTATCAAACAAAATGCAGTCTTTTAATTTTCCATAAGTTAACAATCAACCTTCAAATTAAGTTACAAAATAAAATTGAATTATATTCTTAAAGCTCACATTTATGTTTGAGCTATCAACATTTTTAACCTTTTACAATAGTTTAGGACTCATTTTCCTGAACTGGTCTCAGGAAAAGATCGTTTTAAACGTTCACCTTTCTTTCCCAAATCTCTTTGTTCTATTTGGATTTTAACCTTTCGCACTAAACCATCATCACCTTGTTTCAGCTACCTTTACCGATTTCCATTCATTTCTAGGAATATTGTCCTTTTCTACATTAATGGGCCCTGACCTGTCTCTGTTTGCAAGTCTTTTAATCTGTGCTACAACATTAAAGGCCATATTCCAACCATAACATCTTGAGACCCTCTCAAGAAAACTTTCTGATTTGAGGCCATTTGTGTTAAGGACCTTTACTTCTGGGTCACCAATGAGAAGCTCTGGGGAGTGTTGATTTGCAACAATTTCTTTTTCCCATAAGAATTTAGGTCCGTTGAACCAGTTAGTCTATCAGTTCTGCCACCTTGAGACCCCTAGACGGGTGATCTTTCAAGATCTCTATAAAACGAATGTCCTCTTGAGATACTGTAAGTTCCCTCCTTTGTGGTTTGTGTCCAGAAGATCAGTTTCCATTGCTCTGATCACAGTAGCATGTGTGATTGATGGCAGCTCCTTTACTTCAATATGATTGCAGGTTCCTGTTACATCCTTTGAACTTGTCCAGGGCTTAATGAGTCCCATGATACTCCAGCCCATGTCTGCTTTGACTGCAAAAGGATCATAATCATTTCCTGGTATGACTTCCCTTGGTTTTATAGCTCTTGCACAATCATAACCAATGAGGAGAGCATCAGGACAGTCCAAGAGATCTGGTGTCTCATTTGCAGTACTAAGTTGGTGGGGCCACTTTTTCGCTGTTTCTCGAGTTGGAATACTGTTTTTCTCCAGAGGAATGTTCTTGGGTGTACGTAGTAGAGTTGCATTCGGACCAAAAAAATCCGACCTGGCCCCAGCTCGTAGCCATAATTTCCGAACCTGACCCGACAAATTAACAGTAATTACAAGTCTGAACCCAACCCCCTCTCCCCACACACACCAACATTTTTAATAAAGCTTTGACTGCTTATATAGTTATTAACAGTCGGCGGCTGTGCGCGGCTAAATGAAAGGGGCAGAAGATCGGAGCTGAGGGGGTGTTTGTCCTTTCATGGCTGTCAAAGTGCATTAAATCCCTGCTTCTGCCTGCATTCTGCATTATTCAGACACGAACCCTGCTCTGACATGTCGGATATTTTGGGATCTCACCTGTTTGCGTCATTGGCCGCGCACGTCCGCTGAGTGCAGCGGCTGAACGTCCATTTGGGCATGATGGTCTCTGCCTGACAGTAGTCCCATCTGAAGCTTAACTGAACATTTTTCTACCTCTTTCAAGGCCGGTCAGTGCACGGTCAAATGACCGTGTGCAGCTGGTGATTGTATGGCAAGCCATGTCGCCATATAATGGATTGTCAGCCGGGCGCGTCCGCGGATGCAATCAAAAGCTCAGCCCAGCCCGCACATTAAGCACATTATTATGGCCTGGCCCTAAGCCGGGTCGGGCCAGGCTCCGGGTTCAAGTTAGAAATGACAGTTCTAGTATGTAGGTGGTAACTCAATATACTCTTGAGTGGTACCCTCTTGCTCTTAGTCCATCCACCCGTTGACTAGGCACGATTGAACCTCTGTCAGTCATCGTGGTCAGTTTTAACCTAACTGGTTCTGTGTTTGCTTGCATTTTTCCACAGATGTTTTGGTCAATGAAAGTATTACTCCTCTGGGTGTCTAACGGAGCATAAACCAATGTCTCTGGTCTCTTTGTCGTTACACATGAAAGCCAAACTGGAACGATCATTGAAGTGCGATCAATGTTGCACACCTTCACACTACATGAAACAGTGGCTGCATTTACCTCTTCTGATGGCATTTCAGGCTTGCCTCCCTTTGGATGATCCTTATGGATAGGAGAAGGGTGGTTTCCCTGACAATAAGGAAATCACTCAACTCCCTTAATTTTAGTGACTCTTTTGGTCCAATCTTAGGCCAACTGTTTAGTTTTCCACAAAAGGCTCTTTTGATCTACAAATGGGTGACCATAACGTTTGTTCAGTACATCCCAAGCCTGTTTGAAGGCTTCCTCATCACTTCGATAGAATGTTCCTTCTAACACACAAAGTGCTTCTGCACTAATGTATTTTTTCAAATAGAACAGCTTATGAACTGAATTTGAACAAGTAGTCTCAATTAGAGCCTTAAATCAAGTGCTCCATTCCACAAATTTCAGTGGGTCTCCAGTAAATGTAAACAGCTCTGGACGTAAACAAGTGTGGTTAAAAAGCTGCAGGAATTCCTTTGGCTGATAAAACGGGCGGAGAGACAGACAAAAGTTTGATGTCTGGAGTGCATATTGGCTCCCTGATGACAATGATGTTGCACCACTTTTTATTCACAAAGGCACAGTCCTCCACCGAGGGATTGACTTGTCCCGGTGGGGTGCCTGTCCAAACGAATGGGCTCACCAAAGCCCTCGAACTCCAGGTCCGATTGCAAGTCGTAATCCTTGAGCCAAGTTTCTGTCAGTGCCAAAACACAGGCACTTTTGTACTCCTCCAGAAACTTCACGTTAACCTGAAGCTCATCGATTTTGCTGCAGAGTGACTGCACATTCGCCAGCATAATGGTTGGAAGTGGCATACGAGCGAGACCCCCACCCCCGCTTCAGCTTCTGTCGAACACCACCGCATCTTCCCCGCTTCCTTACACCTGGCTGCTTCTGCTCCCAGCACCGGTCTTCAGCTGAGGTCCCCGTCTGAAGAATGTCCGTTGGGAAAACTGCAGAGGGTTCCACAGCGCCCGCTTCAGAGTCCTGCATCGGGAGCAGAAACTCCCGGCCATACTTCAACCGTGTCTGGTTCACACAGAGTCTGTCAAAAAAAAGATAAAAAAGTGCCAAAAGCACCAAAAAATAAACCACACAATAATATTCCATGGGTATTCCTACCACCGTACGCAGAAAAAAAATATTTAAAAAGTACAGGAACAAAGAGAATGATCACAAAACACACAGCACACGCTTCCCTACTGCTGCGTGTCGCCATTACTAGAACTGTCACGATAACAAATTTTGCTGGGCAATTAATTGTCTCAGAAATTATTGCGACAAACGATAATATTGTTTGAAATTTGACGATAATTAGTAACTGTCAAATTTAAGAAGAAATGTTGATTTCTTTGGCGTTTAGTACCTTTTTTCAACCACCGGATGGCAGTATAAGACTGTTTGAATCGAAGGATGGATAGTGAGGGAGCGAGCAGCATGTATCTTTAAGAAAAATGGGAGGGAGGCCTCTTGACATGACATGGGCTGTGTCTCTTTGGTTTTCAAAATGGCGGCCACTTTTTGTGGTTTGAGCTCTTTAGCATAACATTTTTCACACAAAGCTTTTAATAAAAAAGCAGTAAACAAGTTCTCAGCTTCGTTTTGCAGCGAAAAACTACTTTTTACACGAAGGCACGGGTTTCAGTCGTGAATTTTGGAACTTCGACAAGACAGAGAATTTTTCCTGAGGTCGGCCTGTTAGCTTAGCTCGCAGCTTAGCTTCTCAGCTTAGCTGCTTTTAACGATCCATAAAACGTGATTTTGGACGGTGAAAATGGATTTTAAAGAGAAAATAGGAAGGGAGGGGTCATTGAAGAGCACTGGAGTTGAGCTTTTTGTCAGAGAGAGAGAGACACGGAGAAACGATAAAGCTAATAAATGAAAATGAGGTTGATAATTTTCATTTATCATGCGATTAACTGATTTATTGTTTATTGCGACAGGCCTAGCCATTACTAGCGTCAGTATCGTATTGTGAATTAACGTCTTCTGCCCTTTTTTACAATGAGTTGTATGAATCGATTATCTGTAGATGTTTATAATGGTGACGGCATAAAAATGTTAAAGAAAAACAAAGTTTATGGTCGTCCTAGAGCATAGAAATATCAAAAATGTTCCCACATTATTTTGTTTTTACATTTGGGAAACCAACATAAAATATTTGTGCAATTCCTCTAAAGTTTTCTGTCAGAAGATTCAACAAACTCTGACTGGACGCCACAGAAATGACATTTGGTGCAATGTTGGGTTTTGTATTGATTCAGTCCCCTGATGTCCCCCTGTGTTTTCAAAAAAGACTTCAGAATATTTATTCTTCTCTGAACTCATTTTTCCAGGTGGATAAAATCTTGAAGGTGATTCCAAGAGACAGACGAACCTTCTTGTTTTCTGCCACCATGACCAAAAAAGTAGGTGGATTATTTTCAAGACTTCAGATGTGATGAATGCACTCTGACTTGCAGGTCGTGAAGCATCTGTTAGTGTTTTCCAGCGTTCATGTCCTTTCTTTGGCCTAACAGGTGCAGAAACTAGAGAGAGCAGCTCTGAAAGATCCTGTAAAATGTGCAGTATCTACAAAATACTCCACAGTGGACAAGCTGCAGCAGTACTACATCTTCATACCTTCCAAATACAAGGTAGAACGTTTCTGAGTACATAATCTGAGATTAGGTGATGCCGATTCTCTGCCATTTTGTAGCGTTTGTATTTATTAATCTGGTCGAGTTAAAACTTTTTTTTTTTTTTTTCCTGTGCAGGACTGTTACCTGGTGTCCATCCTGAACGAGCTGGCGGGTAACTCCTTCATCATTTTCTGCAGCACGTGCAACAACGCCCAGCGGGTGGCGCTGATGTTGAGGAACCTCGGCATCACCGCCATCCCTCTTCATGGACAGATGAGTCAGGTACAGGCTGACGCGCTTTGTTTTAAAAGTGTTCGTCCTCCGAGCTCTCAGCTGCATGTTTCTCTCATGGCTTTTGCACAAACAGCTAAAATGTTGCTGACCCCTCTGTAAAAAGCCTGTTTATAAAGCTGTTTTAGCTTAAATGATGCATTCAAGACAGTATTTGGTTCTTAAAAATCCTCTTTAATTCATTTTAATTTGTAGCAAGTGTTTTAGTTATAATAAAAGCAGACAGTAAATGTTCACATCTGCTGGGCAGAATAAACGTCTTGGAGCTCTCAACAAGTTCAAGTCCAAGTCTCGCTCCGTGCTGCTGGCGACAGACGTGGCGTCAAGAGGACTAGACATTCCCCACGTAGACTGCGTCATCAACTACGACATCCCCACTCATTCAAAGGTACCGAGGACGCGGTGTTGATTCAGATCGATCCTTTGTCACTGGTGTGGTTAAAATAAATGTATGCGTCTGTCCTTGTAGGACTACATCCACAGAGTTGGGCGAACAGCCAGAGCAGGCCGCTCGGGGAAATCCATCACCTTCGTCACACAGTAAGACAAATGTTTTCGCTGACTGGATCTGGTTTCCAGTCGTCGTTTGGTTTAGTCTGCATGTCTGCAGTGATACTTCTCATTACCTTCAGGTATGATGTGGAGCTCTTCCAGCGAATCGAAAGCCTGATTGGAAAGAAACTTCCTGCTTTCCCCACTCAGGAGGAGGAGGTGATGATGCTGGTGGAGAGGGTGAGCGAGGCGCAGAGGTTCGCCCGGCTGGTAAGTCTTATTCTCGTTTTTGCTGTTTTTCACATAAAGAACGTGAAAACACCTGGAATTTATTTTTGTCTAACAGACTGGGGAAATTGTGTTTATAGACAAAATAAATCAGAATAGCAGATCTTACCCCTTTTTCTCAACTTTAATAACAATCATCCCTCCAGGTCTGCAGCTCCCAAGCTGTTTACAATGAAAATATATTGTTGAATGTTTAAATTACTGTAGAAAGTGTAAAAGTAACAAAAATTGTTGAAAAAAATGTAATAGTTTATAGATAAACTGGTAAAATAATGAAGTTTTGCTTTATATAAGTTAAAGGTTACAGAATCTTACAAACGAATGTAGAAATAAAATGTTAATTTAAGTAGCCCTTTTTTTTTTTTTTTTGGCTGCTCCCTTCTTCAGGGGTCACCACAGTGAACTAACTCACGAAGACCTGACGATTGTTTTTACACTGGATGTCCTTCCTGACGCAACCACAGACCACCGAGCTCCCACAGCCCTCTGTGTGGAGCAGAGAGCTGCTATCTAGAACAGTTGAAAATTGGATCAAAACAGTTAAAATAGGCTTAAAGTTAAAATCATCTTATCTTTTATTGCTTAAATAAATTGCAATAAATAAATTAAAGGCCTACCATTCCTTAAAGCCAGGGGTCTCCAACCTGTTTGAGACTGACAGCTACTCCAGTGGGGCGGTGTGACATAAAGTGCTACTTCTAATTCTGGATGTCAGCAGCAAACTGGTTGATCCACTATGAGAAGGTGCTATTTATAAGACTGAGTTTGTTGCAGCTCCTCAGACTGAAGAAGTCTTTTGGATAAAAGACGAAACGATTCAACAAAGAATCCGTCCAGAGGACCTGATTTAACCTTGTTAGTTTAATCTACCTGGATTATTGAGCATGCATCAGGACAAAGTCATACATTCTTTTTTGATCTTGAAAGTTTTGTGTGAATAACATTGCAGTAACTAGAGAAATTGCATTTCCTGCAAAAATGCAAAGTCATTGTTTATTGCTGAAGAACTTGCTGAAATTAGCTAAACATGCTGAAATGGAGCTGAAATGAAGGAACAGGCCCAAGTTAGCAGAAGAAAGCAGAAAGAACACATATTTGCTGAATTTGGTTTAAATAAGCAGAAATTAGCTCAAAAATGAGTAAATTAGCTAAAAAGAAAAAAGCTGAAATTAGCAAAAAAATAGCTGAAAAGGAGCTGAAAAGGCAGAATGAACCTTAAAATATCAGAGGGAAATTGAGCACAATTTTGCTCAGTTAGACTGATATAAGCACGAAAAAGTAGAAATTATCTGAAAAAAAAAAGGCAGAAATTTACAAAAAACTGCTGAATGCACAAACCGAACTCTATGGACCAAACTCTGTGGGCCCACTTGGTTCCGCTGGGGAACCTTGGATGTTCTCCGTCTGCCAGACCTGGTTCTGGAGGGCAGTCTGGGAGGCAGCTGCTGCAGTCCATATTATCATCAAGCTGCTGACAGGACCTGCCAACAAGACCATGCCGCTAACCGAACCTCACTGCTAACAGTATCATGCTGCTAACTGGACCATGTTGCTAAGATAACCTCACTGTCATCAGAACCACTCTGCCAGTAGGACCATGCTGCTGTAGATTTATTTATTTTTCACTTTTGGGACCTTGTTACTGTATTTTTGTTGCATGCTTTGATTTAAATCCCAGTTTATGTTAGTTTTGGGCCTCTGAGCCCGACTCCATTAGCATGTGAACTATAGCTGAACAGAACTTATGACAGTCGTGCTGCTGCTGTTCCGTGTATTGTTTTGCAGCAGTGGTGACTAGCATATATCTTAGATCTTTTAGCGTACCGTTGGGCATTCGTTTAGCGTATATCTTAGTTTATGTCTTAGATCCTTATTTACTGTTTCACTTTATATTTTTGCTATTGCTGGATGTAACTGTAATTGCGTAATTGTACACAATTTTGTTCCACCTCATGTACCACATGCGATGCGAATAACAATAAAAAAAATCTTGAATCCTTGAATAGTATCTAAAAAAGCAGAAAGAAGCTTAAATTACCAAAAGAAAACGACGAGAGTACAGTTGTGCCAAATTTGTATAAAAAGAAGCAGAAATGAGCACAAAAAGTGGAAATTATATGAAAAAAGCAGAAATTTGCACCAAAAGAGCTGAATAGTAGCTGAAAAAGCAGAAAGAAGCTTAAATTACTAGATTGAAATGGAGAGAGCAATTTTTTGCTGAATTAATTAGGAAGATAAACGTTTAAATGAGTGCAAAAAATCTGGAATCAGCTGAAAATCTCAACTTTGCATAAAACAGCTAAATAGTAGCTGAAAAAGCAAAAATAATTGAAAATTGCAGAAATAAGCTGAAAGGAGCAGAGAGATGTTAGAAGAAGCACAAAAAATGTTATAGTTAGCAGAAAAGAGCACAAAACAGCTGAAAGTAGCTAAAAATGTTTACATTTGCACAAGGAAGCTGAAAGAAGCTGAACCAGAACAAAATGTGAAAGGAGCAGTCAAAGGTTGTGAACAGATGTAAAAATCTGAAGGATGTAAAATGAACTCAATTAATTTTCTATGAGAAAAAAAAAAGTGGCAGAAAAGGCTAATTATTTCAAAAAGCTAAAGTTGCACCAATACCAAAAGTCATAGCAGGATGTCCTGAACGAGCTGAACGTTTTGATTTATGATTTGTAGAAATAACTTGAAAACTGTGGGATGAGATCGATGCTAAAAAACGTACGGAAGAAAATTGGATCACAATAGTCAGAATGTTTCATAAACGTTCACGCAGCTAACGTTTTTAATCCAAGGTGTGAAAATGACTTGTTTTTCAGGAAATGAAGGAACAAGGAGACAAAAGGAAGAGGCCCAAAGGTGGAGACGTAGAGGACGATGACACAGAACAAGCGAGCGGCGTGAGGAAGATGGTGAAAGGAGGACCAGGGGGAGGAGGACGAGGAGGACCAGGGGGAGGAGGACGAGGAGGACCAGGGGGAGGAGGACGAGGAGGCGGGAAGAAGAAGGGTGTAGGAGCCTGGAGAGGAGGGCGCTGACGCATCCGCCTGTAATAAAATGTACATAACCACGAGACACAATGCCTCGTCTTGTTTTTGATGTAAAACTTCAACATGTTTTCCACCGCTCGGTAATTTAATGACAAAACAAGTGCTTTCTTTACCCACGTATGACTTTGTTTCCATTTGTAATAAAACTTCACTGTAAACCCTAAAGCTTGCCGATTCTTATTATGAGGAAAAATGTTAGTTTATAACAGGGCTATAATTAAATATATGACCCTCTGAGAGAGGAAACAAATGACACCACTCATGATTTAAGAAGTACTGTACTGTTGATGGTACATGGCTTGATTCACACGTTTTACTGTTTGCCCATTGTTTTTGTTTTCATCGCATCTTTTGATCCACGACTCCTGTTGTAGATTTTTTTTTTTTTTTAAACTACAAAAATACATTAACGTTGTGGCTTTATTAGAAATGTTTTTGCAATAAATTTTGTTTGTGTTTCAAAATGTCTCATGAACCACTGGGTGGATTTTAATGAAACTTTCAGGCAACAATCGCTAGACGTACATTTACAACTTTTGACACAGCCTTAGAAAACAAAAAACACAAAAATTCAGCCAGTTTTACTGATATTGAACTGATGAGGTAGTAGCTGAAAGTGAAACATTTTGCAATATAAGATTGTGCAAACTAAGTCATTTTTCAAAAATATAAACCTGCTTAATGTTGACGTCTGCCTATCTTATGACAGAGATGCGAGTGTGGTTACCATGGTGACAGTAATGAGCCACCAGCATCCACTGCAACATTTCTTTTTTGTCTTGGCTTTCATTTACTTTACTTATAAACGTTAAAACTTAACTTTTCCATTTTGTGAGGACATTTTATTTTAAGACTTAAGACATGAGGGGATATAATCAGCATCAGTGTCAGTTATGTGGAATACGTTTTTAAATATAGCAAAGCAATAGTTGTATTTAGTTGTTTTTTTATTTAAATGAATGTTATTAGTTTGTAACAAATTGAGGGGTTGTTGTTTTTTACAGCCAGTGATGGATGAGGGAGAGAACAGACCACAGTCTGGCAGGCTGCGCAGTGGGCATGCGCAGTGCAGATATTTTGGTGATAGATTCAAGTGAGGCGTCCATCGCAGCACTTGTCCTAACTATATAATATTCCTATGTTAATGAGTCACTAAAGAGTTTGTCGTGCTTCTGCGTAGGTCGGTGTCCAGTTCGTGTCGTAGAGGGTGCTAACAGTGAGAAGTGCTGATCTGCACGATGAGGATCTAGCTGCGGTCCGTCCATCGTAGGCGGGAGAAGCGGCGGTCAGGAAGGAGCCCCACTCAGAGGCAGCAGCACTCCGTGCCTGCGGTGCGGCGCCCAACACAAAAATACATGCCCGCATCTCAGGGTGGCAGCTCGTAACAGACAGGCTCGCCTTACGTCGGGGGCGCTCGGTGATTAGGACCTGACTGCTGACGGATTCACTGACGAAAACAAACACAAAAAACAAACACCAGGTAAGTTTGTTAATTACTGGACGGGAATGATGGAGCGCGTGGGGAGCGGACCGTGAACGCACCAGGCAGTCTCCCAACGACTGAAGGGGTTCTTAACTGAGAGGAGCTGGTAAAGTTAATACGATTCGACTTTGTTTAAGCCTTTGAAACCACGTTGCTTATAATTTAAACAGTTAATATGTTTGTTTTACTGTAAAACTTGTTAATGAGGTAACTAGATGCAGAGTTTGTCGAAAGGTTAGCTAGTTGAAACACCTAACGGTCGTTCACGTTCAGCACCTTTCCTCCTTTATTCACATTTAAATGTCATTCCTGTCTTCTACTTTAGCGCTTGCGCAGGTTTTTACTGGATATATTGGCCTTCTGTGTGCAAGCAGTAACTTTAAACGCTGTACGAGGTAAATGGGACAAACATTTCGAGGCTAATTGATCATGTGTCATTCAGCCGTGAGTCTACGCAGCATGCGCATCGTTACTGTACAGTCCAGTTCACCAACAACCAAAAACCAGTTAAAAAGTCCTGCTGTTCTGTGTCCAGCACAGGAGCTGACGGTCCCTGCTCGCCGTGTGTCCTCTGTTGTTTTAATCGCACAGAATGGTCAGGCTGTTCTGGAGATTTGTTGGACAGATTACATCCGAGTCTGCCCAGGAGCTCAGGAAGTCAGGGGGCTGTTGTTGTTGTTGTTGTTGTTGTTGTTGTTCATAGAAAGAGACAGCAAACTGTCCCAAATGAGGAGACATAAGAAGACATGATGACCTAAAGGAGGGAAAATGTCAGTGCTGGCTCAAGTCAGACAGTCATGAAGTGCTGTAACATTCAGAGGCATTAAATGAGTGAAAACAGATCCAGCATGCCAAAAATAAGTCAGAAAATGTCCCAAGCATTAGACACTAGCCTGTAGGACACTTGTCCAACTGAAGGTCCGAAGGCCAAATATGGCCCTTGTTGATGTCTCATCTGGCCATTAAGTGTAAAATATTTTATTGCTTCTCGTTTTACATAAAAAAAAAACTGAGCACACTTTATTTAGTGCAGACTTCTCATGACATTGAAGCCAGAAAAAATCGTTTGGATTTTTCCGAAATCTTTGATTTTGATGCGGAAAAAGCGACATGGAATGCGTCAAATGAGACAGGCTGGTTTGCTTAAATTAATAGATCCAAGACGCATAAAAGAAACCAAAATAACACGTATAAAACACACATTTGGATAAAACAAAATGTGTTGATTCTGATTATTTTCTATTAAATCAGCACCGCTGTTTCATATCTAGCTTCTGGTTTACATCATTTTATATTCCAGCGTACAATAGACTAATTAAAAGATCTATAATCTAAATGGAAGGAAAACCCCTAAACTATTAAGACCCAGTCCAACAAACATCCCTGTGCCTACTGAAAACAGTCTAAACTACTAACCCCCCACCACCCTGTCTGTTTCAGGTGGCCACGTTGCTCTGGTAAATCCCAGGTAACATGTCTCATCGGAGTGGGCAAGAAGACCCGGAGCGGTACCTGTTTGTGGACCGTGCCGTTGTGTACAACCCGGCTACACAGGCAGACTGGACAGCCAAGAAGCTGGTGTGGGTCCCCTCAGAGCGCCATGGCTTCGAGGCGGCCAGTATCCGAGAGGAGCGTGGTGAGGAGGTGGTCGTGGAACTGGCAGAGAATGGCAAGAAGGTGGTGATCAACAAGGACGACATCCAGAAGATGAACCCACCCAAGTTCAGCAAGGTGGAAGACATGGCGGAGCTCACCTGTCTGAACGAGGCGTCCGTGCTGCACAACCTGAAGGACCGCTACTACTCCGGACTCATCTATGTGAGTGTTTAGACCTGGAGCCTTTAGAAAATTTGCTTTTATGTCTTTTTCAATTTACCACACAAGAGAATAACCTGCCATAAAACTTTGACATCTTTAATTTGCATACATTTAATTTGAAATAATTGAAATTGTGCTGATCTTTTATTATGATTTTTTTGTTAGAGTTAAAACATGGATGCTTTTGTGATGAGTGAGGGGGCACTGAGGGTTTTGCTCCCCTGACTGCCTGCTGACCACACTGAGACACACAATGGTATTTTATCTCTTATCAGACCTGCTTAACTTAGCACATCTCAACAACATATTGATGCCATTCTCCTGCTCTGCTACAGAAAGACGTCTTCCATAAAGAAAGACTTTATTTCATTCTGTTTGTCTTGTTCTGTGTTCCTGCTGACGGAGCTGGGTTGATGACAAAGTGCCATCCTGTCTCCTCAGTCCTTCTACTTACAATCAGACATATTTGGCAGAAAGTGGAAGAAAAACAGTTTTTTTACCTTAAAGCTGTGGTTCAGCACATTTGAAATGAGATTTTGTGGCAAAGTTATGAACAAATTAAAAACGTGTGTTGTGTTATGTGTTGATATCTTTGAGTCACCTCAGTTTGAAGGGATAGAGTTTGTTTGACAAAACTGATGAGCTTAAAGCTAGTTCAAGTGTAGCCCAGACCATCCATCCATCCATTATCATCCATCCATTTATCTTCTTCCGTTTTGGGTCATGGGGGTCGCTGGTGCCCATGTCCAGCAATAACTGTGCGAGGGGCGGGGTACACCCTGGACGGGTCTCCAGTCCATCACAGGGACACATAGAGACAAACGAGACAAACAACCATTCACTCTCTCACTCACACCTAGGGACAATTTAGAGTTACCAATCAGCCTAACATGCATGTTTTTGGTCTGTGGGAGGAAACCGGAGTACCCGGAGAAAACCCACGCATGCACGGAGAGAACATGCAAACTCCACCCAGAAAGGCCCCCGGACCGGGGTTTGAACCAGGGACCTGCTCGCTGAGAGGCAGCAGCTCTACCAGTTGCGCACTGTGCTGCCCCCAGACCAACCACTTCAACCAATTTGCCAACTTTCAAATGTTTGTGTTTGTAACTAGGGATGCACAATATTGGATTTTTGACCAATAACCGATACTGATCCTGATTTAATAGACTTTCCTTTGTCAGAACATAGCCCTCTTATTTTGGCTTGTGGAACCGCTCTAAGAGCTGGTGACATATATTCAGTAACAGCCATATGATATGCATAGCACTTTAACTTTCATTAAATGAAAAGTGTTAAATATTATTTATAAGCATTAGTCAGCTGTGATGCTGTCTCACTTGTGGAGGTTTGTTCCAGGTTCCTAGCTGCAGTGTGGGATCCTCTGCACTCCTGTGCATGGACAGCCTTTTTAAGTTCAAAGTTTTAGTCTATCCATTGTGCCATAAGACTAATCATGCTAACGCGGCTAACGACGTCCAAATGTCTGTGGTGAAACTCACCCAATTACTATCGGCTATTAGCTTCTCAATGATGTCGGAAATGACGGCTTGTAACTCAGGTAAGGCTATGTCGGAAAAATATCTCTGACTGGGGACGATGTAGCGAGGCTCAATGTAGTCCAAAATTCTTTGAATTCCAACATCCTCAACGACAAAAAAAAAAAAAAACAGCTTCCACACCGCTGACAATTTGACTTCTTCCTCTCTGCTGTGATCAGATCAGGTAGGTGCGTTTGACGTCATCACGTTGTGCTGGCGCTGCAGGCATCCTTGTCACTGGGTTGTCATATAAAAACGGTGTCTTTAATATTGGTGAGTTATTTTGATGGAATGGCCGATGTCCAATATTTAACTTTAACGCTAATATCGGCCGATACCGATACCATGCAGATAATATTGTGTATCCCTATTCATAACTTTTCCCTAGCCCAATTTCAAAATGGCTTCTTTATCCTTTTAAAGTCCAGACACACGTTCACTAAACGTAACACTTTTGCTTACCAAATATTTCATTAGAGCAGAAACTTTGTATTTTTCCATTAGCCGTTTGGTTTTTCCAACCCACGTATTTATGTTAAATGTTTAGAAGTGACACATTTAAATTTGTAACCACCAAAGTTTGCAGTGTTTCCACCACTATTTTGCTTTTGCCCCCATAATCTAATTTTCAGCAGAGATGAAGCTTCTTCTTGTGATCCCACCCCATTTAGTGGCACATTTTCCACTAATAGAATGTGGGTTATCACCGGGGAGACTCTGGTTTGAGGACTTCAGAGCAAATTGTTGCATTTATCTGAGATGCTTCCACAACATCATTTAATCATTTTTAAAGTCTGTGACTATTTCTATTTGATTACATTAAAGTGCTGCAATAACATGAATATTTCACAGTAAAATACGGTAATTTGTCATTGCTAAAACAGTACAAAAAAAAACCAAACCTCATGGCTTCCCCATATGGTTTAAATTTGAATCTTATTTGACCAGCTCACTATGTTCCGCTTAAATATCATGGTAATACCATAGTAACACAGTTTCTACTTTATTTTTGGGGGTTTCAAATTGGCTCTGGAGCTTCCTAGTTGTCCCCTAGCCTCAGAGAAATTAAAAACATGTGTTTGGCTGTGTTGGTTTTGTATCTGGAAGAGAATTTTCCCCTGTCAGATCACTTTAGGAGAAAACCTTTCCCCTCCTGTGCTTTAAACATTTTTGTATTTGACTTACCCCCCAAGAGCTTTGCTCCGTCCACAGTAGACTTGATATAATGGCCCCCGCAGGCTGTGCTCTGACTTGATATTTCTGAGAGAACTCTGAATCCTTTTGAGACCATCATAGATATGAAATGGTTATTTTTTTGTTGGTGAAACCAGTAAAACCATTTCATTTAGTAGGCTGATTGGGACATGCACCTTCTCACTGTTGGACATTAAAGAGACCACTCAAATTGTACCAACAAAACATGTTTTAAAGTCAGAGTTTGGCTGATTGGTGAATTCAAACCACAATCTGCCTTTCAACAGTAAAATGAAAGCATGAACCATTATTTGCATATGATCCTACTCAGTTTTGTACCAGCTCTTTGTACGCTGGGAGCAGTAACGGGTTTTTATTGTCATTTTAGAAAATGCTTAACTGAAAAGTCTTGTCTTATGTCATGCTTTTGTCCTCAGCCTTGTAAATGTACATTGGAGGGATACTTTGGCCATTTTTGAAGAGGGGTTTTGTTAAGTTTATGAAGAATTAACATCTTACCTGTTGTACATCGATCTTTGAACAACCTCAGATTGGAAATAAAAAAAAAGAAGGTTAAATTCTGACTAGACTAACGAGTTAATGATTAGTCTGAATGCTGACAAGACCAAAGTTTGTTATTGCTGTCTTCATTCATCCAAATGCTGAGTCATATGCGTCATGTTTTACAAAACACACGTTTTAATACATAGGATAGTAGCATTAGCAGCAAACTGTGCTGTGCTCCAGCATCAACGTGTGGCATGGAGGCTGCACAGCTGCAGAAAGAAAAGCTTTGCAGAGAGTGGTGAAGGCTGCACAGAAGTCTGTTGGAGTCAGTCTCCCCACCATCACAGACATTTACAGCTCCAGAGGCAGGAAGAGGTCCACCTGCATCATGAAGGACCCCACTCACCCAGCATGCACACTTTTTGTCCCGCTCCCCTCAGGAAGGAGGTTGAGGAGCATTAAGTGTAGAACCACTAGACTGAGGAACAGCTTCTACCCTGAGGCTGTTAGACTCATGAATCTCTAACTAGAATAATCACTGTGAAGAATCACATCATGTTGCTGCTGATCTGTTTCATGTTGCTGCTGATCTGCTTCATGTTGATGTGTTCATGTGTGCTCATCTGTTCACATGGACTCATGTTCGTGCTGCTGTTCGACGTATTGTTTTTATGCTATTAGTGCTTAGATTATTATTATATACACAGTTGATGTTTTTCTTAGTTCATATTTTAGATCGTATTACTGTTTTTCTTTTACATTTTATTGTGGGATGTAACTGGGACCCTGTGTACATAATTTCGCTCCACCATATGTATCACATGTGGTGCGAACAACAATAAAGAATATCTGTATCTGTAACTATAGTTTTTCCAATGCAGCTTGGGGCACTTCCAGCAGTAAGACCACAATTTTCTTCTGAAATACCCATGTAATGAAAAAATAGTGGTTTTATAAACCGTTTGCATGAACTGCTATGAAATTAAAAAAATTGCAGTTAACGAGAGCAACATCTGCTTTGAAAGTGAGTCAGCTCAGACAAACTTGCATTAGCTGGTCCATAAAGTCCAAGTAGATCCACTTCCAGAGCAGACTTTGATGATTGTAGATTTTCACATGGCTGCATGACGGCTCAGTGGTTAGCACTGTTGCCTCACAGGAAGAAGGTACTGGGTTCAAGCCCTGGTTGGACCTGGGGTCTTTCTGTGTGGGGTTTGCATGTTCTTCTCGTGCTTGCATGGGTTTTCTCCGGGTACTCCAGTTTCCTTCCACAGAACAAAAACATGCATGTTAGTCTTCCTTCAGGTCCAGGCCTCCCTTACAAAAGAGATCTGTGATCTCAATGGGATTTGCCTGGTTAAATAAAGGTTAATAAATAAATAAATACATTTTGCTGCCCTATAACAACTTTGTTCGTCAAAATTTCACTGTTAATTGATTAAATGAAATTAATCCCAAAAGTGTTTCAGGTTTCAGTAGAAGTTCTACAGCTAGCTGCTGTTAGCATTTTTGCTTACACATAACAAAAACTTTATGTAAATAATTAAGAGATCGATGATGGTGTAAAGATTTATAAAATAAAACGAGCCTCTGAAATTTAGGGCTATCTACAACAGGTAGGATATTAATTGTTCATAACTGTTCCACACAACTTCATTTTAAAACATCTCAATATTCTGTAAAAGCAGAGGCATGAAAAAGCTAAATGATTTGATCAGCTACTCTTTTCACCTGTGCCCATATTTATGTATTTATTTGTAAGATTGTTCCACATGTGTTATTTTACTGTGCAGGGAATGTGTTTTGGCATTTGCTTAAAATTTTACCCTCCCCCATCACCCCTGACATTTTGTTTCTGTCCTGCGTTGCTTCCTCTTTCATTCTTTGCCCATCTTTAAGGATGTGATGTCTGTCAAATCTTTGAAGACCACTTGTTTCTTGTCTTGACTTTCGGTCCGTTAGCTGGTGATTCCCAGGCCAGCTGCAGAGCTACACGCAGGTCTTTGTGTTGTTACATAAACTTCAGCTGTCAAAATCTTCAGCATTCCTCAGTGGCAAAAAGATCTTCAGTCTGTCTGTCTCGTGCTGCCCACTTCAGCTCTGGTGCTTCCTCCCATCTTCATCACCTCTGTTTCATTTCTCACACACTCTTTTCCTTCTCCACTCCTCCTCAGTCACTAATCCTGCAGAATAATTTTTGTTTGCATACCACACAACATTTTTTCTTTGTTTCAAGTCAGAGGTGAACTATTTCTGTAGGATGTTCAGACTCCCACCTAATATGTATGCGTCATTAACGCTCTTGACTTTTCGTGTCCGTTTCATTATAATAGGTAAATTGTTCCTGTTCTGCAAAAGGCCACACATTGATACGATTTCTTAGAGTTGTTTGATACCGTGCATTTCAGACTGTCACGTCAGTCAGACTGTACCTGCTATGAACATTTGTTAGTTTTGTTGTGAAATCAGTGGAGTGTTGAGAGGAACGGTCAAAGTCTTGTGTGCTCTGCTTAGATCAGTGGCACTACGGCAGTCCAAGCGCCCTTTTCGTGGCCTCTGGAGTGAAGAATGTTCTCTGAAGCACGCTGGCTGTGTGATCAGAGGCGGCAGATGGACTCGGCTGTTGTGTCTGCTGTTGCCTGTGTGTTGCTCAGCTGTTACCAGGTCACACCATCCCCTCCCCTGGATCTGATTTCACTGTGGAAACATCACCTTCTCTTTCCTGGACTGGGTTGGGTCATACGTAGCTGCTTGACAGGCCGTGTTGCGCTGGTTGTATCATGCTCTACTTGCTGGAAATAGGGAGGTGGTGAATGTCGCTGCTGCCCTTCCAGCTGCCTGAGTTCTCGTGCTGCACAGCTGAACGGACAGAACAGAAAAGACCCCCTATTTATAGCAGCCTCAAACTCGGATACCAGTGAATAAATTTTTCATTAGCCTCAAAAAGGAGAGTGAAGAGTTTGAATTTCAGCATGGCCTCTCTCGCTCTGAGCTCTCCTCTTCTGTTGGAAGCAGTTTACAGAACACCGCTCCGTGTTTGTTACACCTCTGCCTTTCCACTGAACTGGACCTTGGGGAGCCTTGTCAGCTGTATCAGTTCTCCACTCTTCCTTTCTCCCTCACCTCCTTCTTTTTTCTGTATCAGCAGTGCAGCATCAGTTGTTCAGTGCTGACTGAGGGCCCTAACTGAGCCATTACGTAATGGCTGCAACCTGCTCTCTGGGGCCCCTTTGTGACCAGATGGCTGCTGAGTCACTCCAGTGTCAGCCTTTAAACTAGTTCATACATGTCATACCTCTCGATGGTTTGAGCTAAAGAGATCATTGCAGGGCAGCTTTTACATGTTTAAATATTAGCTCTATTAATATATATTTATTGGTTATACAGTATGTGGCTTTTAAAATATCTAAAGCATCTGAGCTGGACACAGTCCAAAGAGTGCATGTGTATGAAGGTGCCCATTAGTCTTCTTTATTCTGCTTCTGTCATGATGTTGGATTTACTGATCCCCCCTCAGCTTAGGAAAAACCCATACAAAAGAATATTAAAACATGTGGCTGAATTAGTAATGGTGTGCTATGATCTTGGCTGTACATCACAAAGTGCAGTTGAAAGTGGCCAAAATCTCCATAAAATGTCCACATAGGCCTGTCACGATAACAGATTTTGTTGGGTGATTGATTGTCTCAGAAATTATTGCGATAAACGATAATATTGTTTGAAATTTGACAACAATTAGTAATTGTCAAATTTAAGAAGAAATGTTGGTTAATTTGTTTTGTTTCTATTACCTTTTTTGACCACCGGATGGCAGTATAAGACTGTTTGTACTGAAGGATGGATAGTAAGGGAGCGAGCAGTGTGTCTAAGAAAAATGGGAGGGAGGCCCCTTGACATGGCATGGGCTGTCTCTTTTCCCTTTTTTCGGTTCTCAAAATGGCAGATGCTCTGTGTGGTTTGAGCCCTTTAGCATAGCATTTTTCACAAAGCTTTTAATTAAAACTCAGTAAACAAGTTCTCGGCTTCTTTTTGCTGAGAAAAACAACTTTTTAGACAAAGGGATGGGTTTTAACCATAAATTTAGGAGCTTTGACAAGACAGAGGTTTTTTCCTCGAGGTCGGCCTGTTAGCTTAGCTCATAGCTTAGCTATGAGCTAAGCTGCTTTTAATGATCTAAAAATGTGATTTTGGACAGTTAAAATTGGTTTTAACAAGAAAAGAGAAATGGAGGGGTCAGTGAAGAGCACCAGAGTTGAGCCTTTTGATCATCCAGTGTCTTCAGTAGAAAGAGACACGAAGAAACAATAAAGCTGATAAATGAAAATGAGGTTGATAATTTTCATTTATCATGTGATTAATTGATTTATTGTTTATCGTGACAGGCCCATGTCCACATACACGATATTTTGTTAAAGTGAGAAAATCCCAAATTCTTCTATCAACAAACATATAAAGAAAATGTCAGTTTATAGTATGAAAATGGTTTAAATTATCTGTATAAACGTCTTAATAAGGAAAAATGAATATAATCTTTTTTAAAGAAGTACTTTATTGTTATTAAGTGTGACAAAGCATAAGCACTGAAACACACTTGTTACTATTTGCCTGTTATTTTTCAGTTTCTTTCATATTTCTTTCTGCTATTTCTACAACAGTAAAAAAAAAAAATCTGTACCTGCAGCTCTGTTAGGATTAGTAACATTTTTGGTACATTTGATACAATTTGCCTAACCTGTACATCATACAGGGTAGACACAATTAGCAAAAATCTGCAAAAGATTTCCATTTTGATCAGAAGGATATTGATGAAACAAATGTGTAAACTCAGTTTTTGAGTGTTCCATAGTTGAGATCAGATATCACAGTAGAAACATTAAGCCAAATTTAAAAAGGTCATAAAACAGACTTTACTTAAATAAAAACAGTCATTTTTGTCTTCACTCGCTGCATCTCACTGCTTTTGGACTCATAGTTTCTCTCAAATCCTCTCCAGAGTGCCAAGTGCCCACATCTAAAACCTCATTGACTTCCGTTGTCTCTGAGCTCAGAATTTTATCCTCAAAACTGGAAATGAAGGGTCTTTTTATTTGTCATGTCTCCTACATAAAACACTGTATACACATACAATGTATATATGTGATGAGCAGATGCTTCTGCTACTTACATTTTTAATACAATTTAGTTTTTATACAGTCACTGAGGCTTACTTATTACTGTGCATTATTAAAACTACTGTTTCTTGAAGAGGACAGTCAGGGAGTGACAGACACAGGTGTGTGGTTACCATGGTTGGTGACATAGTCAAAAGCAGCAGCTTTACCATTTAAATGTGGGTTCTTTTAACTATTCTCATATAGTTTAGAGATCAAAATGTTGGCTTAGATTATTTCAAAATAAATGTCCCATATCACTTTTGGGCTTTCTAGAAAAAAAAAAGTATTTAATATTGTTTTGTTGGACATTAGCTGCATTGGCGCTCTTCAAAATATCATCAGAAATTCAATTCACATTTAGTGATTCTGTGTTGTCATGAGACAAGATTACATTACAAAATCATGTCAGTTTAATAATTTAGGTAATCAGGTTTTAATTTCACCATTTTTTTGTGAAACTAGTTGTGGAACAGATATGTCTGTTAAATATTTGTATGGACGTATTGATGCATTTTAAATTCTGCAGCTACAGTATGTGCCAAGTACACAAAGGTAGGATAAACCTAAACTGTCAGTGAAGAAGGTCACAGTCCAGGCTGCCCTTGCTCTGTGCCATCTATAGGAGGAATGTACATTCCTGTACAGCATCTGCTACATGACAGAAAGCCCTCGCCCCACCAGGGCCTCTCGCTCGGTCCTGGCTGCCTCTCTGCCTGGTCGTTTTATCCGACAGCATAACTGAGACGTTTTCGTACCACACACAGTCTCTGGGGAGAGACTGCAGGGCTAATTGCACTGCCAAATACAACACAAGTCAGAGAGGAGACGACGTTTGCAAAGCATGCTGGTTTCTGCTCGAATTATGAAGCAGCGTTTTAGATTTACTGACTCTTAGTGCAACTTTCGGGGATCTTTTTCAGTGTTTATTGAGTCACCGTTCCCTCAAATATGTCTGGAAGTCTGTTTAGTGTGTATCCACGTGTTACATGATTTTTATAATTTTTTCCTCCTATAAAATGCCTTATTGGATCGATACAATTCAGGTGATTTAAAAATACAGGAATGTGAAGCAAAATTTTAATCTAAAATACAATAATTATGACAACATTTTGTGTGTATCTGCTTTACTGGAAACATATATAGAATTCTTCCATCAGAACTGGATAAATAACGTTTTATTTGTGTTTTTCCCTTGTTTTTTTAATCTTAAAATTGCAGACCTATTCCGGCCTTTTCTGTGTGGTCATCAACCCCTACAAGAACCTGCCCATCTATTCAGAGAACATCATTGAGATGTACAGAGGGAAGAAGAGGCATGAGATGCCACCGCACATTTATGCCATCTCTGAGTCAGCGTACCGCTGCATGCTACAAGGTAAACCCCACTGATTATTGACTGACAAACACAAAACAAAAGCAATGGAACAGGGTCCAAAACTGGGGTCCTACAAGATAGAAACTTTAAAGAGTGATAGACATGTTTTTTTTTGGTCTAACCCTGAATACTGAGACATTATTGTTTTTATTGTATTCGCTTGTAGTTGACATGAGTTTTAGCTGCACAGAGCAAGTGATTAATGTGTGAAGACGGTGTGTGAAAGTCTCCGGGTCATTTAGAAGATGTGACACCACCGAGTATGTCTCAGAAGTCGGCTGTCATTGGGGAGGTCAGATAACAGGTTAAGTATCTGGCAGGGTTTCTAGCCATATCATTAGTTTCATGTGGTTATTTTTCAAGGAAATCTGAGGCTCTTCATCTCAAGCTGTTAATGTACAAACATTTTGCATTTTCATTTAGATTAGCTTGTTTGCAGTATTAATCACTCTGTTTGCAAATATTCCTCCAAAAATGAAGTGCTTTCAAATTAGTTTAGTTCTTACTACAGATACTGGCAATGTATTATTATTGCTCACCTTTTGGTTGTGTGTGTTAATGTTATTGCTCATGCATGTGGCTTTGTCGTGTTAGCAAAATATCTCGAGACTCAATGGACAACTTGAATAAACCCCAGAGCATAATTATTGGACATATATCTACAGACTTTTTGGAGTCAACCCAATTAAAGGTGACAGTTGAGCAACCTTATGAAACACAGCAATAGCTTTAAGTCAGTCCGTTTTACAGATTATAAACTGGTGTGTTAGTCGGTGGAAGTCATTTCCAACTTATAGTCTTGAGAGATATTCATCCCAAAAAACATTTATATACAACTTTGTCTTTGAGTCTATTTTGTCTGTGAGAAAAATTTCAGAAAGTATTCTTTGGATTGACGTCTACAACAGATTACTTATTAACGTCAACTGATTCCAGATGGCTGCCACAGGAAACTGACTGTAGGAAACACAAACGTGACAATAACTGTCATTTTATTTATTTATTATCATATTATGTTTTTTTTTTTTTACAGTTTTTAATTTAAAATGGTAAAAATTGATGGTAGTAGCTCAAAGTCAGTCCCATTACTTATTCAAGGAAATACAAATTGATGTCTTTGCCTCAATCTTTGGCTCTAACCGTTGGATTCAGCCCTTTTTGTTCCGTTTATAGCAGTAAATCTGCAGAAATAACAGAACTAAAAAAAATAATCTTATTTGTAAGATTTGGGGCAACAGTGCCATGATCCGAGGGTAAGATTTCTACAATTATAGTGCGAGTGATGACAGGCTTGCCTGACAAAATAGATTCCTTGCATCCCAGGAATTTATAGGTCATAGATGGACAGTGAGGAGGGGAGGAGAGGAGGCTCAGGGAAGAAAACATGTTTAACAATGTCTGTCTTCAGGTTGTCATTAACTGAACCTGCTGCAGCGATAACGTAAATTAGTTTTTTTTTACTTCCACATACTCGACATAGCAGTTTCATACCTCCAACTGCAGCTGTTTCATACCTAAACTTGTAGCACCCGATGGAGAAGCTGGAGTCTCTCACCTTAAGGGCTCAATTGATGATAGCCCAAAATAAAAGTACAGCCATGTACACCGATAAAAAATAAATCATCTGATCCTTATCAGGTTTCACAAAAAGGTAACTACAACTTCAGATGAACAACAAGATTAGCACATTACACTTTATAATTATATTTAAACAAACGGTAAATAAACCAAGTTAGAGACTCGCAGTGTGAAAAAATCAGTAGCTTCTATGATAACCTTGAGCAGACATAACGAAGTATTCATTTTCAGTATGACCTTTCAGGACTCACATCATTATGGAGGAATTTTGACCCACTTTTCTTGACAATGTTGCTTCAGTTTGTAGAGAAGTTTTCATTAATGCGCAGCTCTCGTTAGGTCCCACCAAAGCATTTAAATAGGTCGAGGTCTGGAATTTGGATGTCATGACAAACCTGTTATTTTTTATTTTAGTCATTTTCTTGTAGATTTGCTGCTGTGGTTGGCTCAGGGTCACATCGCACGTCTTGTTTTGGACCACGTATTTCCTGTTGGACAGACGACCTCCCATTTGACTTGAATAAACTTTGGGCTTACAGAAGAGTTCAAGGTCAACTCAGTGACTACATTGTGCCCCAATTTTGAGACTGCACCACGACAAAAACACTACTTCTCCACCACCATGCTTTGCAGATGGTATGAGGTGTTCAGCCCTGTTAAGAATATCCAGCAACATGCTAGATGAGGCCTGTAGAGTCTCTGAGACATTGGTCTTTGGGTAATTTGCAATTTCTTTTAGTATTGCATGTTCTGACTAGGAGTGATTATCTTTTACCTGCTTCTTCCTTTTGGGGTCATGGGGTCACTGGTGCCCATATCCAGCCATCACTGTGTGAGAGGCAGTGGACACTCTGGACAGGTCTCCAGTCCATCACAGGGACACAGAGAGACAAACGAGATAAACAACCATTCACTCTCTCTTTCACACCTAGGGACAATTAGAGTTACAAATCAGCCTAACATGCATGTTTTTAATCTGTGGGAGGAAACTGGAGTACCTGGAAAAAACCCACGCATGTACAGAGAGAACATGCAAACTCCACCTAGAAAGGCCCCTGGCAGGATTTCAATCTGGCAACCTACTCGCTGAGAGGCAGCAGCTCTACCAACTGTGCCACCGTGCCGCCCACAGCCAAAACATTTGCTTTTCTACTGATGCAAAAAATGTAATGGCCTCATATAATAATAATAATAAAAAAAACAATATATTTTTTGTTTGTTTTGTTTTTATATGTAAGAAAGCTGAATTTATAATACATAATCTTTATTTTTTTTGCTACAACTACAGAACTGGATCTGTTAAAGAAAAATTATACATTTTATTATGCATTATGCATCAAACACCATGACCTACCGTAGTTTGGAGTCTGATTCTTATAGACGCCAACAATTTTCAGTCAGGTCATCTGGACAGTTTCTTTTTTTTTTTTGTGCTGAAACATCACATTTCACCTTCCATCCAACCTAACTGGTTTGTTCCACTTTGGAGTAAGCTGTTGGGGGAAGAATCAGTTTTTTGTTGTGTGTTTCCTTGACTGATGAAGCCTTTTCGACGGAAGGTGAAACATTTCAGCACAAAAAAAAAGAAACTGTCCAGATGACCTGACTGAAAATTGTTGGATTGTATACCTGGACTATTGAGCATGGACTTAGTTGATTCTTATAGACTGTTTTTGAGTTTCTGTTGTGGAAGGACTACAGTTAAAGCCTGGTCTTTGGTTCTGGTCTTTGTACAATTTCTGCTCTCTGCTGGCTACTGTCAACTGCTCTAGGTTCTGAACCTCTGGACCGAGCAGGTCAGAGCACTGGCCACTGATTTTCAAAGCTTTACTCAGGTTTTTTTTTTATGTGTCACTTGATTCTGGGTGTTACTTACATATAAATACATAATAACAATAATAATAATAATAATAATAATAATAAATACAACTAATAACTAACTAATAAATACAACTAAAGCTACATCTAATATATTTTTTTCATGAATCATTCATTCCCTCCATTTATTTCTGCTTTGTTCTACATACAAGGTGTTCCTCACTGTAAATGAAGCATTAGATAAACAACACACATAGGACCCACACTCCTGCCCTCCCATTATTACTCTGCAAGATATTTGTTCTAGATAAATAGGACATCTCTCTTGTGCCACCATTATTTTCCCCGACCCCCTTCCCCCCTGCTCATTCGTTTGGACCATTCATAACAGGCAATGGATATGGGGTCATCACTGTTTCAGATTTTCTTACCATGGTGTGCCCAGTTGTGCAGGCTGAGTCAGTGTCAAGATGTTACAGTTGTCTCAATAGTCCAGCACCCTCTGCATCACTTCTGTGAGGATGGATGCATCACCATGGATACCTGTGAGTATCTGTGAGTGCAACCATACATAACATTCATAAACTTCACCCACATAACCTCCTGAGATCTCAAACAAAGGTGTTATTTAGGGAGGGACATTGGTTTAGCCATAGTCAGGTGTTTTTATGTGTGATTGTTTCAGTCTGTTTAATATGGACACTATCCCATTCAAAGTGTCATTTAAAGCTTCAAAGCCAAACTTTTTGGCGTGTGGCTGTTTTATAATTGCTTTCTTGCGATTATAGCAGCTGGACTTTGTCATTTCAACCCCTTAGTTTGCTTTACTTTCTATTTAAAGTCCCCTTTTCTGCATTTTTAAAATTGTTTCAACCACAATGTTCTGGTTTGAAATACACTAAAGAGAAAAGTTCCCCACATCCTTTAAGGCATTTTAGTTGCATTTCAGTAAACTTGAACCACATCTTTGCTGGACGCCATGTTGCAGCTCAGTTTGCTTTGTCTTTTTCTGCTTGGACTCTGTTCAGGAAACACAGGGGAATAAGTGCTCAGAATGTCCACCCTCAAATCATTTTTTGTGTCAGGTTAGTGTCACGGTTAGCCTTCTGTTCATCCGTTTAACTCTGTTTGACATTTTTTTCTTACACCTTTTAGCTCGTCAGCTCTAAATAGATTGTTCATGACAGCCTCCCTGTGTCTGCATGTTTTCACCAGTGTTCACATTTCATTCATTCATTTCTTGTCAGCCTTTTTAATCGGTTCTTTCTAACTTCTGCTTCTTACAGCTGTAAGAGGGCTTTCCAAAATATTTTCAAATGAAGATCATATGTAGCTATTTCAGCTGCAGTACATCTAAAAAATATCAGTATACATAGGACTTTATGTTTCTTGATGCAATGCAGCCTTGTTTGCAGTTGGACAATGAATAATAAAAACACATTTTATATATATATATTTTTTTGATTTGTTAGAATTTTTTTAAAAAATTTATTTATCTATGCAGCATGACATTTTAGTGGTTAACACTGTTGCTTCACAATCAGAAGGTCCTGTGAACGATCCCTGGGTTTGGCCTGGAGTTTTGCTATGTAGAGTTTGTATGTTCTCCTCATGTTTGCGTGGGTTTTCTCGGAGTACTCCGGTTTCCTCCCACAGCTTACAGACATGCATGTTATGCTGCACATAAACCCGGGCCTCCCTTGCAAAAGAGATCTGTGATCTCAGTGGGATATTCCTGGTTAAATAAAGGTTAATAAAAATAATAATAATACTGTAATTAAAAAAATAGGTTTGTTTTTAGGTTGAAGCACAATTGACGAGTCATTTTTTTTTACCTTTATTTACTTTATAGAAGAAGCCCAATTGCAAATACAAGTCATCTAAAAATGTTATTCAGCAAAGTCAACAGGTCCAATTAAACCCCTAAATACTTGCAATTCAGTTTAATCTAATTCATTCAAATTAAGTTTAACTACAACTGAATTCAACGGAGATTTAAACCCAATTGAGTTGCATAAAGTTCTATTCAATCGAATCCAGCCCAATCCCCTTTTATCCAGTCTAGTTCATCTCAGTCAATCCATTATTATCCAGTTCATTCCAACCAAGTCTAATCTAAAAATATTCCAGTCCAGCCTAGTCCAATGCAGTCAATCCAATCTAATCCAGTTAATCCAATTCAGTCTAATCCAATACAAAACAGTTCAAACTATTCCAGTCAAATTTAATCCTATTATAATCTGGCAGAGTACGATCAGATTCAGTTATTTAGTTACTTAGTAAAACGTTGTTTCTTAGAACACCTAACCAGGTTAAATTTACCTGGATTATTGAGCATGCACCAGGACTCTCAGGACTGCAGCCAGTTTTCACTTTGATGCTGTCTCCTGTCCTGAGCAAGCATGATGCGTCGGGCAACAATGGAAAAGGACTTCTCCCTTTTAACAGGAAGAATATAGCTCAAAGATGGCTCAAACTACACCTTCGAAGTTGAGCAAATTGCTGTATTCATGTAGCAATCTTCTCTTTGTAAAAACTCTGACATCTGTGATCATTCCAGATATATTTCCAACAGAGCAGAGAACCAAATGTAGGAGGCATCAAACCAGCCAGAGAAGCAGAACGCTGTTTGAAGATGCTCCACTGTGCAGGAGAAGATAGGAGGAGAAAAGAGGGAATGTTGAAGGCTTTATTAATTAGGGGAATATTAGGAAAGGGGTGAGGAAGAATAATGAAAGGGTCGATGTAAGACCCCTGCAGACAGAAACAGAATTGACAGTGGAGATTAAAGAATGAGGAGTTCAGGATTGAGATGAAACGAGGCAAAAATCCTAAAAGGGGAGACAGGCGGGAACAAGAGGGTGTAGAAAGGGAAAGAGTTTCTGGTGAAAAGAGAGTGGAGACTGGAGGGAAAAGGCCGAGGGGGCGGCCTGTATTGTGCCTTACAATAAAGGCTTTGTGCAGCCTGAAGGGGGCTGGGACCTCGGTGCAGACACGAAGGCCTGGAGCTTCAGAGTTCTTCCCAGGGAAATGAGGCCGTTTGTCGGGGCAGCGAGGGCTGATGGGGACAGCTGGTGATGGGCACACCCAGGGTCTGAGTGACAAGACAGGTGTGTGTGGTGGGGTGAATTTTTCTGTACCGTTTGTACTCCTGTAATCAGGACGTATTTTTCAGACAAAAAAGGAAGTGTGCTTCAAACTCCATGCTTTTATTAATGCACTGTAAACACATCGTTTTCCATAGAGTCACATTATTAGATGAGTTGTAATGACAGGCAGCTGTGGAGTTCACTCAAGATAAAATCATATTTCTGCATTAGGGATGATACATCTCTTTTCATTTTAGTTTATAGCCCACCCTTAGACATATATATATATATATATATATATATATTTTTTTTTTAATCCTGGACAGGAACATGATCTGAAAACCTGCTGTGTTTGGTAGAAATTTCTGTAGCAGACTATTTAAAAATTCTAGACATTTTGGAGTCTCAGTATAAATAACTGAAGGGAAAAACTACAACATGGACAGCTCAGCCTGCAGTTTGCACATTAAGTCTATGCACCTTTTGCATGTGTCAGTACATATGTAGCTATCAGTCAGACACAGCAGCGCTCCATGCCTCCATAAATCTGAAGTTTGTTGACATGATTTAAGGTGGAGTCACTGTTCCTGGATTGCGTTGTCATGAGTAAACACAGACTTGATGTCAGGAGCTTCAGCACAGCAGATAGGATTACTTGGCTGGCTGCTGCTGTCACCGCCCCCTCTCTGACTCCTGTAAGCTTCCAGCAAGCTCAAAGCTTCATACACTCATAGCAATTATCGATAATTTACTTCTGTTTATTTATTAACTCACAAAGTTAAAATATGGGCAAAGGTCTGGACTATGACTCATTCATCTATCCATTTTCTTTACCCTCTACTTTCTTTCCGGGTCACTGCTGCCTATTTTCATCAGTCACTGTGTGAAAGGCAGGGGACGACCTGAACAGTTCGCAAGTCCATCACAGGCACATACAGAGACAAACAGCCATTCACTCTCTCACACACACACCGACGGACATTTTAGAGTTACTAATCAACCTAACATGCATGTTTTTGGTCTGTGGGAGGAAACCGGAGTACCCGTAGGGAAAATGCAAACCCCACTCAGAAAGGTCCCAGGCCAGGATGAGATCCTGTGACCTCCTCCCTGAGCAATGAAAGCTCTACCAACTGCACCACTATGTCGCCTCTGACAATAATTCATTATATATCTTTATATTATTATTTTTATTTTACAAAAGTGCCAATGCATAAACATGCTTTTTGTTTCTTTTGTTTCCATCACATTTTTTGATTTGCTAATCCTTCCACAACTTCAGAAAATCCTGTACAAATTAGATCAAAACCTAGGCATTTCATCAACTTGCATCATTACAGAAATAAGATTCAAATTCAGAGAATTTATTTGTCATTTGTATCTCATGTGGTACATGTGGGGGAGTGAGATTATGTACACTGGGTCCCAGTTACATCCAACAATAAAATGTACAAGAAAAACAGTAATAAGATCCAAGATATGAACTAAGAAAAACATCAACTAAATATAGCACTAAGCACTAATAGCATAAAAAACATTACGTTGAACAGCAGCACGAACATGAGCATGAGTCTGTGTGAGCAGATGAGCACAAATGAACACAGCTACATGATGTGATTTTTCACAGTGATTATCCTAGTTAGAGATTCATGAGTCTAACAGCCTCAGGGTAGAAGCTGTTCCTCAGTCTAGTGGTTCTACACTTAATGCTCCTCAACCTCCTTCCTGAGGGGAGCAGGGCAAAAAGTGTGTGTGCTGGGTGAGTGGGGTCCTTCATGATGTAGGTGGTTCTCTTCCTGCATCTGGAGGTGTAGCTGTCTGTGACAGTGCACAGGATGCAGGATGCATCTTGAGCATGCATCAGGATGTCTGCGACAGTGTTTATTAAATTACGACTAGGTTTTATTTTAAAAAATGTATCAATTTTTAACAGTAGCTATGTTGACTCCTTTCAAAGTTTTAAAGAAATATTCCAGTTTTAATTAATAGTTTAACTCTACTTGTTAATGCTTTTTAACTCAGTTCTACTTCAAGTTGTATGAACTAAATAATTTTGTATCTTGTTCATCATTAAGATTTGACATTCCTCAATTTTATCATATGAAGTCACGACACAGTTTGCTCCCTGTGACCGAGCCCCGGCTTCCCCTGAGTCTGGAATTCCTGTGGGTCTTCAGAGATTAGTGCTGTGGTGTCGGAGTTGCCAGAATAACACACTTGCATACTCTAAAGGGAAAACTGCCTCATCCTGTTGGATTATGGCAGACCGAGTCATCACAAAGAACCACTGTGGACCAAACAAGCCACCCGACGGCTGCCATCTGCAATCGATTACATTGCCAAATGCTTTCTGCCATATCTCCCGCGACAGCTTTCTCTCCCCTTTCATTGGGGTAAGGGCAACACCCAGCAGCACAAAGCTAATTTTACTCCTCCTGTAGGGACATAAACAAAGCTGTGCACATAGAGAGCATGCTGCACTGCTGCTTAAGACATCTGCTGTCTTCAGTGTATTCTGGAGAAAAACACTGATGGAGAAGGATCTTTACACAAACGGCAATAATGCCTGTTGTGTTTCCATATTCTTTAAAACAGGTAATTGTTTCTGAGAGTGGGGATATGAAAGCACCAAGTAGTTAAAAACAGCAGACTTTATTGCTGATCAGTTGCTGTTTATTTTTGAAGCGACTTAGTTAATTTTTTTGTTGAAGCTGAAATTGTTTCTCGAAACATCTCAACAACAAGCATTACAAGTGTGTCTGCGCTAATGTATCATGAATGTGTGAAAATGTTGGTAGCTTATTTCTTAACATTCTGTTTTTTAGCAAATTCCCAGATTTCTTTGTATCAGTCTCAGCGATTAGTGTGTTTAGACAGTCTAATAAATTATGGTATGAGCATATCAGCTGCATAGACTCCACCCTCGTTCATTATTGTGGGAAAGGGGCGCACCGCTGAACGGTTCTGCTGTTTTGACACTGCTGGTACTTTGTCTGGCTCGACCACTGTGCTTATCGAACCAAAAAAGCAGATTAAGTCTGAGTGTTGCCATGTCTCTTCCTCTGAGTAGTCCATTTGTTTTGTCCGTAGTCTGTTTGCTTGTGTGTGTACCAATCTTGTTTGGAAGTGCACTGTCTCTTGTTTTTTTTTTTAGCACTTTTAAGTATTGCCACAAACCTTCAGAATTTTTATTTAAAATATAAAATCTAATTTCGAAGTTCATGATTATTTTCACCATTAACCACAAATAAGATATCTTTGGTACACATATGCAGGACTAGATGTTGAGTACAATTATACATAGAAGTGTAAAAGGTAGATTTCAGAGTTCATCAATAGGCTCAAAGTTGTTTATCTCAGCAGTCCAGCACCCCCGCCTGAAACGTGTTTCTGTACACTACTCTCCCACAGTCTCTGTTGCTCAGTCTGTCTTGTCTCCCC
>NC_056512.1:23098649-23100858 GCF_014905685.2 Nematolebias whitei | reverse complement strand
CCATCCATCCATCCATCCATCCATCCATCCATCCATCCATCCTCTTTATCTGCTTCTTCCTTTTTGGGTCATGGGGGTCACTGGTGCCCATATCCAGCAGTCACTATGTGAGAGGCGGGGGACACCCTGGACAGGTCTTCAGTCCATCACAAGGACACATAGAGACAAACGAGACAATCATTCTCTCTCTCACTCACACCTAGGGACAATTTAGAGTTACCAATCAGCCTACCATGCATGTTTTAGTCCGTGGGAGGAAACTGGAGTACCCAGGGAAAACTCACGCATGCACAGAGAGAACATGCAAACTCCACCCAGAAAGTCTGGGATTTGAGCCAGAGTGACCTGCTTGCTGAATGGTGGCAGCTCTACCAACTGCACCACCTTGCTGCCTTTTTTTCCTCATTTCATAGCAAAACTGCTTCAGCTCATTCAAGTTGAATGGATGCTGTTTATGTGCAGCAATCACTGAGTTTCTCAGTTGAAATGAGGTCTGGGCTTTGACTGGGTCATTTTTGGTCATTGTTCTGATGGAAGGCAAACCTCCATCCAGGCCACAACGCTCTTGAAAACTCAAGATTTTTACTATATTTTGCAATGTCCACCTTTTTTTAAACTCTGACCAGTTTCACAGTCCCTGCCATTAAAAACATGTCAATACAATATGATGCTGCCACCTCCATGCGCCACTGTAGTGATGGTGTTTTCTGCAATAATAGAGTCTTCAGTAACATAGTAGAATGTCTGCATTGCTACATGCGACCAAGGAGACAGTCATTATTGCTCAGAGAATTATCAGCAGTTTTTTGGGCTATCAATCATTTCCCTTTGAAGACATTCATATTGTTTTCAAACTACAGTAAGTATGAAATATTCATGACAATAGCAATATTTTGGTTTAATTTAGAACTATTGCCCCGGTTTTCATTGTTTTTATGTTTGCATGTATCAAGTTACCACACATCCTGGTGGTTATGACACAGTTTCAGTTATTGATTGTAGCCCTGCTTTGTGGGATTCACTTGGAAGAAAGAGACATAGAAGAGCAAAATGTTAAGTGTAAAAGAATGTAAAAGCTTCTTTGCCTTTGTGTGAGTGCATTGTATCTTTTATCTTCACACACACTCTCCCAGGTGGTCCCTCCAGCTCTTGTGTCATTTCCGAGAGGGTGGAGACATTCCACGTCCCATTATGACAGTCTATTTCTGACTGTGATCTCAGCTGCCAACTGGCATCACAGCCCTGCCACTGAATCACAAGTGATGGAACATCCCTAAAGCTTTTATTTACCAGAATGTCAACAGGTGACTTGATAGTATCTATAGCTGGACATTTCACGTTTAGTTTCTGTTTTTCTTCTTTTCAGTGACTCAGATGTGCCGCTCTGACCAGATCTTAGCCGCTATCTTTGTTTTTCCCCATTTTTTTTCTGTTATCGTATTCCTTCCCTCCATACCCCTCTGTCCCTGACCAAATACATTATCCTGAGAAGCATACGCTTCAAGGGACCTTCCTGTGACTCTCAGTGGAATTTATTGCATCTCTTCATCCATTTGTTCAACTGCTCATGGTGTGAACATGATGCACTGCCCCAGGATCCAAAAAAGTTAAAACAAACAAACAAAGAATGACTGAATCTGAAGATGTTTCGCTTCCCATCCGGGAGGCTTTATCAATTCTAAAGTGTCTGGAGTGAGTGGAGTTCCAAGCTCTATAAAACTTCATGAGAGGTCTGGTTGTGTGGGACGGCTGTTGCTGAGTGGTTAGAGCAGTCGTCCTCCAATGCAAGAGTTGGGGGTTTGATTCCACCAGCAGTCACATGCTGAAGTATCCCTGGGCAAGACACTGAACCCCTCATTGCCTCTGATGTGTGTCCCCTCGGTGTATGAATGTGATCTAAAGCACTGATTAGTCTTTGTAGAGATCTAGTAAAGTGTTGTATGAATGGGTAAATGAGGGCACAGATTGTGTTGTAAAGAGCTTTGAGTATCTTGATAAGACAGAAAGGTGCTATATAAGTACAGTCCATTTACTTAGATTCACAAGCAGCTTAGACTGGAACTGCTCGCCAATGGAGGCTCGTTAGGCTCTTTGTCCGCCTGACTCGCAGAGAGATGTTTTGGTCACCTCCTGCAAAAAGGTGTGAATTGGAGTGAAGCTTTTTGAAAGTTGAAATCTGAGACCTCCTCTGTTTAAAGATTGTTTCTCT
>NC_056512.1:23036544-23098549 GCF_014905685.2 Nematolebias whitei | reverse complement strand
CCCCCCCCCCCCCCCCCCCAACTCCAAACTATCTGTCTTCTCTGTCTAAAATATGAAAAGTTTGGTCTTCAAAAGTATCCCTTATCCTTGAGGTGTAGGTGGACTGCTGAGTCGGCTTAAAGAGCTGCTCTCCTGTGTTGAACCATGTGTCTGTGGAGAGGTTCCCTCACTTCACTCACTCGTGAACCAAACCCAGAGATACTTAACTCCTCCACTTGAGGCAGAACGTCACCCTCCACCCAAAGAGAACAAAATGTACATCTACAACTAATAATGTTCGAAGTAGTAGTAGCTGAGCGTTGTCTTAAGAGCGATATAAGATTGCATGAGATTGCGCTTAACTTTATTTTTAAGGTTTGACCAAAATGGCTACAAATCTATCATTTCTCAAAAAAATTATCTAAGTTTAAACTCTGGCATAAAAAGCTGTGGACAATATGCATTCTTTCTAGGAATTCTAGGACTTTAATTTCTTCAAGTTTTGACCCACATAATTTATTTAAAATGCACCATCATAGGAGGCAAAGTAAGAAGCAGTGTGAGAGTACCTTTAAGGTCCCAGACTTTAAACAAAACCTTGTCTAGTTTTCACTTCATTAGACCACGTGTGCATAATGTAATGTAACTGCTTTTATTCACTTAGTTGCTGCAATATTCATGAGTCTTATCACAACTCAGCAGGTATCCACTGACTTTGACACTTCCCAGATCACTACTTCCACTGTCTGGGAATGTGAATGAGCTCTACGTCACACACACACACACACACACACACACACACACACGCAGTGTTTTGTTCATCTGGCTTTAAGTAGCTCTGGACTCTGTTCTACATCTGCTCTTGGCCTTCATGAGAACTCCGGGTGGTTTTTATTTCACTCTTTCACTGATACAATCACCATTTTACACTGGGCGTAGAGAGTTGAGTGTGCATAAATGTGTGTGTTTGTGGATGGATCCGGGTTATCTTTTCCACAAATAGCAGTTTATGTAAGAGCAGCCCACTGACTTTTGCTCAGGATTTCTCATGTGTGTGAAGTGGTTGCCATGACGCTGGGATTTTAACTGTGTGCTGTTGTGTTTTACGACTTCGTCTTTTTTAAAGCAAATTCTAAGAGTTTGAGCGTCATGGTGGAAAACAAGTTATTCAATTGTAATGGTCCAAAAAGCAGAAAGTTGCAGTCTTAGACCAACTTCTTTTGGTATAAAATTTGCATTTAACTTTATGTTAAAACTGCTTCTATTTGATGATGAAGCTTTCTCTCTTGATGAAGTGTTCAGACTTAGAATCACTGTTGGCCAAGTTTGTGTGCACAAACAAGAAATATGATTTTTGTTTCAAGTGCTCACTGCGTACAGACATCAAGTATAATAAACTTAGAGGAAATTAAATAAAGGATAAAGGGGACAGTATGTACATTTAGTGCAAATATGCTTATTTTGTTTCACAGCAAAGTAAACTCAGACTCAGGCTGTAATGTTTATTGACCGCTCAGTTCACAAGGTAGGAGGCAAAAGTGCATAAATTAGGTGTAAATTAACTATTTGAGCTCACTAATTCACATTAACACAGCTGAAACAAGAGTTTGCATAGATAAAAAATTGCTATATTTAAAATGTGTTGTTTGGACTTTGGACTAAAGCCATGTTGCTGAGGACCATTGAGGGTAAAAAGATGCAATGGTAGGCCATGCATGAAGAACTAATTAGCAGATTAAGGTCTGGTTTCAGAGATGTGGTGAAGGCTTTTGGTGACTGTGGTTAGGAAACCTTAAATATATTTGGCCAGAAGTTCAAATTAAAAATCATGCTCTGCTCTGAGTGAATGATTCAAGGCTGCTGGGAATTTTAAGACCCGTATCGACTTGGTATTTAACAACAAAATAGGAAAATTAGCACATTTAAAACAATTCATATGCAATTAACATTTGCTATGACCAGATTCTTGTGTTACAGTTCATTCTTTTACAAGAAGTGCCTCCCACAAATGATGCTGTGTGTCACTTAGAACGAAAATCAAACTGAGTGAGAATACAGTTGGCCGGCCTTTTCTTAAATTAAAATGTTCATGTTTACTGTGAACAGAGAACTCTATCCAGGCAGAGTTAAATAATGTACAAATGCATAAAAAAAAACCCCCAGAACTAGCGGCCCCCTCCTGGCACCATGTACAATGAGGTTGATAAAAGGGGGTTAATAATGTTTGGGGCTTTTGTGGAGAGGTAGAGAAGGGCGGTGCGCTGGAATTTAAAGAATGAAGGTTTGTTTAATCCTCATGGAAGCCAAATTATTTGCAGAAAATGGAATCTAAATATTCAGAACAGTGCCATTCTGGATCACAGAAGCGTAAAGATGAAGATAATTGCACGTTGGCTGTGTTTGTCCATGACACATGACAAGAAGAACATGACTGAATGCAGGGCACAAGGGTTTTAAATGTATTTCCAGCTTCTGTTATCAGGGTTCACAGCAACCGATGTTTCCCTGTATATAAATCTGCAAATAGCAGCTGTTACATAAACTGAAACACACTGATTCTGTAACGGTTGCATTAAATAGACTACAAGTGAAACATTTCACAACTGTGACAGTCACTGTAGCATTTTTTAAATCTGAAGAACTTGAAGTTGTGTATACAACGTATTAAAAAAATCTTATCCAACTCTGATCTTTAACTACCTTACAGACTGGCTGTGATTTATGGAAGACATTACTAAAGCGGCTAAAAGCCATGATGATGTGATTCAATTAAAAACATCTGTAGCACACACAGACAGAAAAACAACAGTTCTCATCCCTCCTGGAGGAGCTGCAGTTGTGAGTAATCTTTCTTTGCACCATGCGTGTGGGACAAAAGAGGAAATGAGAGCAACTGAGGGAAAGGTGAAACACAAAAGGGGGGGAAGATTTAGTGAGGCAGTAATGAGCTACTGGAAAGGCAGAGCATGCACAGTTTGATTAGTTCACCCAAGCTTTGCCAACATGGCATCATGGATGAATATGATCCAGCAGTTAGTTACTGTGCTGATTCAGAACTCTTAATCACAACCACATGAATGAATGATCAGAAAGTTTCAATCAACTTTTTTTTTTTTTTTAATTAAACCAATCCACCTCGAAACTATTTACAGCTGAGCATTTCAAAACATTAAAAACTGTCTAAGCAGTTGTTCTGATATTTTAAAGTGGAGTTATGGAATTTGATGGAGCTTCGTGTAAAGGTTACAAACCTTTACATTGCTGTGAATTTTAGGAGCTGCGGCACTTTCGAAGCACGACAGCACACTCTCAAAAACTTTATTTTAATCCAGTTTTGTGATTGTTTGTAGCAAAAATCAAATATCAAACTACAAATTATATTAACATCACTGCCATTAAATATCAGTGGTCACAATAACCATGTAATTTAAGTTATTTCAGCATCCCCTGAATGTGAGATCACACACAACCTTTTTTTAAGGTTTGATCAAAATGACAATTGTCATTTCTCAACATGAAATGAGCTCAATTTAAAACTGACATGACAGTAGGCAGGCAATATACATTTATTTCTAGAATGCTAGGTCTTTAGTACTAGTAGTGTTATGCAGATTGGTAAGGGTGATCATGACACATTGCTTTTTACCAGTTTTTCTTGTCATCCTTTTAAGATTGTAGATATGTGGTGATGTCAGAAGAACAAGCAGGAGGTCACTCATCAAACTCTGTTTAATCCTGTTAATCTGAGCTGATGATGCTTTAAGCTGTATAGTGAGTGCGTGTTTGATTTTATTCTTCATCGGTGGTTACTTATTGTTTCATGCTGTTGTCTGATGGGACTTGTGGTTTTGTGACAGTTCTAGCTTTGTCTGATAAGCATCAGGTCTGTGTAGATCTGGCTCTCAAACATGAAACAGGAAAAGTAATCAAACATTTTTATACAAAGAAGCCTCTTCATCAAACAAGAAAGGAACATTTGAAATGAGCAGCTCATGCATTATTCACACTGTTATCCATATTTAGCACATTTTTTACTTCTGATTTTGTGTAGATGCTAGACACCATCTGCATTCACAATAACTTTAATATGAGTCTAAAAACAAACAAACCAAAAAAACCCTTAGATACACACACCCAAGCAAATGTACCGGTAGTTGTCTACAGCTTCACAGTGAACACTGACACCTGAACAAAAGGTAATTTATTTGGTGAAAGATAGCACCTGAAGGCCGTCTGAGCCATCTGTGAAAACTGACCCAAATCAACAAGGCGTGAGGTCATTTTCTGTACCCAGCCTTTTACATGAACCCTTTTAGACAAAGCAGCTTTTTTAAAGAACATGTTTTTACCTCAACTCTAAGCCTGTCATCTCAGGTGTGTTTGGATATGTGTGCTGATACCCTAATGTGTAAGTAGCAAGGTATTTGTAATGAATAGCCCACATGTGTTTAGCTTCTGGCATACGTTGACGCACGTGGTGAGGTCATTTTTACTATTTAAGAAAAATGTATTGATGTTGCGCGTCACTTTTCACTTAACGTGGTTGAATATTGCACTTATAGAAAACAGCTACTTGCTCCTCATTTAACTGTAAATAAAAAAAATAATTATGTAAACTACATTTATAGAAAAACGGGTTTCATTGTTGGTTCTATGTTAGTCAAATTTCCCAAACTTTTGGGAAAAGAAACATGCAAAAGTGTTTTTAGTTGGCACAGATGGGGTGTTTTCTTTAAAAATGAAGCATATTGGCCTTGGTTTTGTTGTGTAACAATTTGGTTCAAGCCTGGTGAAAAACGTCTTTTGTTGTTTATTTAATTCAAATAGGTTAAAGATTTTACAATCCATAATATATGTTTCAACCATGCAATATTTAAGTATGGAAAGTTAATGGATAAACATTAAAAACAGTAAGAACCATTCAAAACGGTTTGAAAACAGTGTTTCCAAGTCCACCTATTATAAGTGACTTTGGGCTTGTATTTTTCTAAAGTCGCTTTCAAATCTTGTGAGTCGCAGGTTGCGTTTTTTTGGGGCTTGTTCTGAACATGAAGTTGCTTATTTGGGCGTGATTTTCTTTCCGAGTGAAACTAGTTGATTATGTCCCAGCTCCGCACAATAAAGCAAAAGACGAGTGGTAGTAGGTAGTTTGTCCCTTCCACGTCCCCATTTCCTGTTTATCGCTCCCGCCCAACCTGGCGAGGCGACAGGCGCCCACCCAAACAAACACTCATACTGTGGCTGACCACTAGGGGGCTTCACTCACACTCAGATGTCAGGATGTTTTGTTTCTAAAAATATGTAGAAAAATTACATACGCAAAATGCTTTTTTTTTAATCAAAGCTTAAAAGTATGTTATTCAAAGCATTTAGTGTAATTTTGCTGTTGTTTATATGTAATGCCATAATAAATGTATGTTTATACAGTTTAAAAACTGCATCTGTTTTACACAATGTGGTGGGTTGCCAGTTGTGCTTATTTTTTGGCTTGTTTTCATAGAGCTGGTTGCTTGTTTCTATCGTGAGACCTGGCAACACTGTTTGAAAAACACTACATTTTTTACTGGAAGTGTCTGATGAGCTTTCGCCTCTATTTTGGATCCATATATGTTCCCATGCAGTGCCCCTTTACACTTCATGACCTATTAGAACATGGCTGGAATTTGGAAAACATCCTTTAGTGAAAGGCAAGCACAAATGCAGCTGCACTCTTGGTAGACGCCAAATTGTTTTTTAGCTGCTTTATTCAGTGCACCCAGAGTGCCCTTTTGCATCTTCACCAACCATGTACTGCTTACACTATGCTAGCAGGAAGCTACCGCTGTAGGTATCATGTCTGCACTAAAGATGGCTGTTTCAAGCAAAAACCTTTTTGAAATTGCTTGGTAATTATTCATTTATTTTGAATAATCAAAGATTATTCAAAAATCATTGCCCACAGTCTGTACTGAGTTGTTCCCATGACCTTGTTAGAATCGGAGCCAAAGCCTAGGCAGGAGACCAGAGAGGCCAGTCCTGCTTCAAATACTGAACAACCAAACCAAGCAGGCTCTACATTTTTAATCAACACTACACCCAGGACCCTCCAATAATAAACCATCACAACCTTGCTAGAAATGCTCAAAATCCTCCACGACATATCATGACGTATAATGGGGAGCCCACTTTGGTCTTAATATGCCGCTTAAGACCATAACCTGTTTTTATACATATCAGTGCAATTGTTAACCAGTGTGAAGGAGACTTAAAACAATACAACACAAGTAGTCAGTTTAGTGACAAAAAAAGTTTTACCCTTATGTACAGTACATGCGCATATATAATATATTATGTCTTTTGTAACAAAATATTTAGAAAATGGCTTTAGCTAACACTTTCAGAAAGCAAATTTCCCCAATCTACAAGCATAAAGTGTAAAATGTGTAATAAACAACTTTTTTTAACATTAGGTTGTTTGTAGCATTGTAAGAAACTGTCTGCCACTGTGGGCCACTGTCCTGCATGTTCCAAAGGATCTTGTAGATCCTAAACATGTCAGTTCTTTGTTTGATGTCACCTTTAAAGTTCACTGTTGAGTGCTGGAGGCCTTTCAAAGTTGAGAGGTCACCCACTTTAGAGGGTAAAACCAAACCTACCATCTGGACTTGGGATTAATTCCTCAGTGATGAAGCTCTAAAGGTTTTGGTTACCACTTTGGGTGTCAGTTTTGGGGTCACTGCACAGCATGGCAGAGCAGAGTAATCTGGATGTGGCAAGTTTTGGAATAAGTACCAAATATATTCCCAACAGACCCATTTATGGTTACTTTGCTATACATGAACTAATGTTTAATATAGTCATATTATGGACATGTCATTAGGAAAAATATCAGCAGCTGTGGCCTTGCCAAGCAAATCATCACTGGTGAATTTTTAAAATAAAATAGTCACATAGCATTTTATTTTATTATGTGTTAACTATTTTACTAGTGGAGATCATCTTTGTTATATCGTTAAATTGCAGGAGGAAAAAACTTCTGAAACATGCTGACTGATCTTTTTTCTTTGAACAGATCGTGAGGACCAATCAATCCTTTGCACGTAAGTACCACAAGTTTTACTTTAGCTTTCTCTTTCTTCTTCTCTTCTATTCTTCTATTAAGGTCATTCCTTAAGACAGATTGTTCATTTGTTCCTAAGTGGTTCTAGTGATATAGCAGCTCAGTGGGCTAATAAATGAAACTGTCTGAAAATTAAATGTATATGTTACTTAAAAACCCTGTCTTGTCCTTGAACATAACAGTTTTCATAAGAGCATTTGATAAAAATCATGCCTCTTGCTTTTCTTTCTCCTTCTTTCAAGTGTGTTTTTTCTTTTTCTTTTATCTTTGTAAAGCCTTTTTTTCCCCATTTCAATGTTTCTGTCATCATGAGTCAGTTGCCCAACTCCCATCACCCGGCTGCATTTTATTTAAAGACTAGTTACAAATAGCTTTTTGCGGATGCTGGCCTGCACAGCGGCTCTGCCAAATACTGAGGGAGTTATGAGTGTGGTTTGGTGGCCTGCCTTCATCCTTTACGTCAGAGAGTAATTAAGTGCCACACTCTTTCAGTGTAGCATGGATTTGAGGTTGTCGTGAAGAGCTTGCTGCACATTCCACCCCCTGTTGGTGATGATTAAACAGTTTTGCTTTTCTTCTTCACAAAAATACCTTTACAAAACAGAAAAAAAAAATGCATCCTAGTTTATGACAAAGAGGTGTCTGGGAAAGTAGAATTTTAAATTAAAAACATTGTTTGAAAATCTTATGTCCACACTGGCTAAATACTGCATAGCATTACAAAAAGACTATAAGGTTTAGTAGTTCATTATAGCATCATTGAACTATATTTCTTTCAGTACCCAGGATGCAGACCTGTAGACATGACATTAGGAGAAAAACCTGAAACTTTTTAACATTCCAAAAAATAGATGGGTCAGCAGAATCTAAAAACACAAAATCCAGGGAGCACACAACTAACTAAAGGCATCATGAACAAACCAAAGAGCTGACAACACAAGAAAGCAAACAGTATGACAGAACAATGACTTAAAGGTGGTCTGGGAGTATAAGTATGCAGGAAGAAGTAATTACTGAGTGAGTGCAGCTGAGGGTAATTAGAAAATGAGGGACAGGCAAGTAATGAGGAGCTGAACATAAGATGATGGAAAGGAATCTAACAGAAACATACTAAACACAATAAATCCCAACAAAACATCAACAACAAATAACCTCACTATTAACAGAAAATAAACCTTCGTCATGACAGAGCTAATCTAATTCTTTAGCAAAAAGTCGAGCTTTATGCGTGTCTGGTACAAATGGTCTAATACTGCAAGAACCTGAAAAACAGCAGAGAACAAGTTGTTTCAATTAACAAAGTAAATATCTAAATATTCACACAAGACCAGTAATGTTTCGGTGTGACTGTCATGGGTGTATTAAGAAGACAGTGGACACTATATTACATGTGATAGAGCATGATGGATTGTGGAGGGTTATGAGCCTGCCCAAAACTTTAGTAAAGAGGTCCAAGTGGTTTATCATTGTAGTAGCTGCATGACCAGAACGTGGGACTGGTGCTGTGGCTTGGTCATCTACAATTAGAAGCAGGACTGGCCATGCTGGCCTATGACTCATCATGCCCACATGTGGTGGTAGCTTCATGCTGGGGTGGTCAGATCATCAATATGAATAAATATGGAGGAAACAACACCATTAACTTTAATTGTCTAAAACTGAAGTCAACATGTCCATTTACTGTGTGCTGCCATATTGTTTTGGAGCCAAAGTTTGTGCATGAGGGATGTGTGGCTTTGCTATAAATACAAAAGTCTCGCCTACACATTCTCTGAACTCAAAACAGGTTGTCACATTGCCAATCAACGTGCAACACAACACTTTTCTTTTAGCCTCAAAGACCTCATTGTAACTACAAATATTTAACAAAATGCAATCAACAGCAAGCAGCATTTGAAAAAAAATTATTGCAAGCGTATTTTTGTTTTTAGACTGGAAAATATCCCACATGGAGGGGCAGGAGTTAAAAGTTGTACTGCAGCCAGCCTACTATTGAGAACTTTCCTTTGCGGCTTCAACTTCCACTTCTGATCCCATTTCTAGTTATATAAGTTGATGTGTGGGAGTTGATGGGATGGCGTTTAGTTACATCCTGAAACAGTCATGCCATGGTGGGCGAACTGAGGGAGGTGAGCGGCACCTGAGAGCCTCTCAGGGACACAGAAAATAGCAGAAAAACCTGTTTAGTGAGTCTTAAGAGCATGACAGCATCACAATTGCCTTCAAAATAAGGGACGTTTTCCAAATTTGCTGTGGTGAAAGCACGTTCATAAAACAGGATGTGTAAGTCTTGGAGAGAGTATCAGAGTCATTATCCTGTATGAAGGGAACCTAAACGGTGGCGCCAAGCATCCCAGGGGTATCCAGGCCTCAAAATGAAAAATAATGATCTGCTACTACTGTATGTTATTGAATGTTGTCGACCAGGAGGATTTAAGTTTACAAAATTAGGTAAAGACCAGAAGAGCTGTGAGAATGTCTCACTATGTAAGACGAGCTAACCTTTTACATTTTGATTGTGTCCTGTTACGTTACAATAGCCTGTTAATCATCAGGGAGAAAAACTGTAAAGGAAATAAAAAATAGGAATCTCAAAAATAGCTTGGCATCATAGTTAATTCTTTATTTTGTGCAATTATTTGCCACTTTATGTTTTAAATTAAAGTTTATTAGGTGTTTGTTTATAGCTTAGACTGGGGGATTTTAGAAAAAACAGCGTTACATCATTATTGGCTCAGATAAGAGATGTAGTCCAACCAGGCAGGCAACTTCAATAAAGTAGGGCACATAATTTATTTTTATACATGTTTACCATAAAAATGTGAACAGTTTTAAGAAAATGTGGAGCTGAGGCTTGTAGCTCGGACAGGGTGCAATCTCTGTGCATTTTTATTGGCTGTCAAAGTTTTTACTGCTCAAACAACTCTGAAAGTAATTCCAACACCATTGTTATTGTATAATTGTAATTTTTCTGTTGAAATACTTTTTTTTTCTCGATTTGGGCCTATTTGACCTATATTTTTACGCTTGTAATCTGCATTCGAGGACTCGCCTCTGATTCTAGTGCAGCATGTGAAACCACAGTGAACTAAGTGCAGTAAAGCTAATGACCAGCTACAGTAAAGCCACAGGTATGTAGCTCAATGTACTTTTGCTGGCCTGGTTTAGCTGTTGGACCATGTTTTCTGGGCACCAGGACCCGACTGGGGGAGCTGTGGAAGGCCCTGCCTTTCATGGCTATCATTAGACAAAACCCAAAAGTTGGGCCTGGAAATTTTGGAAACTGGCTTAACAGACCACAGCATTCTCCAGGAAAACCCACTGACAAACAATGGATAGATATAAAAACCAACAACATACAGCCTTATGGCTTTTCACTCACTTTCATCACTACTCTAGTCATCCTATCACTCCTGACCAAAATTAGGCTAATTAAGGTTGATCTTGGTTATGGTTTTACTGTTGTCTATTAACATTAGGACAATTTATATAGTTTATATCTTGTAAAGTGGTTATTTCTCACAAATCAATGATAATTATTCTTTTCAATAACAAACGTTTTACTGTAATTTCTCTCCTTTTTTTTACTGACCTGTTTTTCACCGTGTTGTTGACTGAACTTTTTGTTTTCAGAGGTGAATCAGGAGCTGGCAAGACTGAGAACACAAAAAAGGTCATCCAGTATCTGGCACATGTTGCCTCTTCGCATAAAGGACGCAAGGACCACAACATTCCTGTGAGCCCCTCTGCTTACAATTTACCCACTGTCTCTTCTTTTTCCAGCTCTCATTTTCAAGTCTAAAAAAAATCCTATATTAAATTACCATACTCAATTGCATCTCCCTTTAAGTTAAAATGCATTGATCTTTGCGATTGATTTTTACGTTATTGATGCAGTTAAAAATGTCTGTTGATACCACTTTCATTGTGTGTTTTAATGTTAACACATACAGCATAAGCTGCTAACTAGTTTAGCTTATTGCAGTATAATTTTACAGCTATCTTTGTATGAATATGTGTAGGCATGGGCTAGTTTGAAATACTGATGCTATGATTACCTTGAGAAAAAAATAACATAGTATTTCATAGTACTGTATTTAAAAAAAACTAAGTTGGGGTGGTATGGTGGTATTGGTTGATGCTGTTGCCACTTAGCGAGAAGACTGAAGGATCGTCTCCCATGCTGGGACCTTTCTAGGAGGAGTTTGCATATGTGGGTTTTCTCAGAGTACTCCATTTTCCTCCCACAGACCAAAAATATGCATGTTAGACTAATTGGGAACTCTAAATTGTCCCTAGGTGTGAGTGAGAGTGTGAACGGGTGTTTGTGTACTTGTCTTTATGTGGCCTGGTGATGGATCTTGACCTGTCCAGGGTGTCCAGGTCAGATCTTTAAAGTATTGTTAATACAGTGAAACAGTGGTATTTTTGCTCAAGGTTATCAATATTTCAATATGACCCATACTAGGTGAGTCTTGTCGTCTAATTTGCTTCCTTAGGGCAAACCACATATTTCCCATAATATAAAACTAGTAAATTGTTTTATTCTTGTTACTGTTCTAATTAAACCTGAAGCAATCATCTTAGTTTTGATAGCAGACTTTTGTATTGTTGTAATATACATCTTACACAAGGAGTGTCTTTTTGTGAGAGTATATCCAGTGTTGGCCCAGTACATACTGGTGTTGTATTTCTTGTTGCTTGTGTCCAACATCAGCGCTTCGGTTTTTAACACTTTCATTTGTTTATCTATAACAAACAGCCCGAATCTCCCAATGCATTCAAGCTACAGGCAAGTGTATCTCCCACTTAAGTGTATGGTCCATTTCTGATGTTTGTGTTCATCTGCATGCCCTTCTCTTGAATCTCTGCCGCCTCCATAACGATGCCGACTGACTAATCTAAACGATGAGGTTGTGAGGTATGTGTTTGTGCTGGCTCTGGCTTCTCACTTCAAAACCCAGTGAATCTGCCGTTAAACCAGCAGGCTCATGCTAACATCACGCAAAAGTTTAATCAGTTGGGTCGGGGTCTGTTAAAACACTTGGAAACTGAGATGCTTCATCAGAAACACATGTCAAATACCTGCAATAAAAGCTGTTCATGAAGTCCTAATGGCTGTGCAGCCCGTGTTGTTAGACACAGCCACACTAAACATCTCTCCTTCAGCTTCATTTAAAAACTTTTACAGTTATTTTTATTGCAAATTAAGAATAAAAAAATAAAATCTGTCATATTTCTGCATGTTTTTTTTACGAGTTTACACTTTAAATGCATGTCTGTAGTTTAAATAAATCCATTCAGACTCTATTGATGTGATTTTATTTTCCATTCATCTCTTCAAACTTACCTCTTCTCTGCTAGATTCATCCAGTTGCTGTTTTTTTTCCTCCAAATCAGTTCCTGATGTTTCTCCGTCAACTGAAGACCTAATAAATGCAGAAGCAGGAGGAGTTATTTATGAGTTCTATAATCAAAGTCATTGAGCACAGACAGTCTGAGGAGATTTCTGGCTAATGTGCCAATTTTTTCCGTACCTGAGTTAGTGATGTCAGTGGCTCAGCGCTTCCTGGCCTGGACCGCATCATCCACACTGAGCTCCGCAACGCTGCCTTCTCCTGCTTCGCATTACAGCTGCCTCTGTGCACAAGCCAGAGGAATGTAGGGTCAGGGATTGAAGGAGAGCAAGGAAATCGTTCAGGAGAAGTGAATGAAAGGAGATAACTGAGGAGGAAAGAGGTGAAGGAACAAAGCAGACTAGAAGTAGCCCAAGTTTTAAAAATTCTTTCAGTGAGATAATCATTGTGAAAATGATTTATACAAAAATATGCATCAGAAAACCTGAAATATAACTAGACAAACACAAACAAAACAAAAATAACAAGTTAATGAATCCAGCTGCAGGAAGTGTGTTTTCTGATGAGCTTTTGCTTTTAGGTAAAAATGAACCAGTGGCATCACCAGAAATTAATTTGAATAAAAGTAAAATTTAACATACTGTTGCCTGAAATATATATTGAAAAGGGAAAAATGAATTTTTTGCAGTAGTCCTTTTTATCAAAGTGACTTACGGTTAAATGACAAACAAAAAATTATGTAAAATATACTGCTAGCTGCCACAGCACATAGAAATCCCTTCGTATAATATTTGGTGTCATTGTGAAGCTTGGAGATTCCCTTTCTTAAATATAGAGATTTACTTCTCAGTGACATCACTCCAGATCAATAAATATTGAGTTTTCAAACCGGAACTAAACAAAACTAGCTTGTTGCTAGCCAGGTGATAAATCACCAAATTTCAACAAACTCGAATCATTTTAGAAACTTTTGACATTTAAAATAATAATAATAAATCAACATTGAAAACATCCTAATTGTGGCTTGTTTTGCCAGCATGGATCATATTTATTTATTCAGTACCAAAATGGAAAAATAAAAAAAGAAAATATAAGCTATTTGATCGGATGGTGGCCACATCCATGGTATCAAGATATTTAAACGTAGCAAACTGCACAAATGCATAAATAATTTCCTTTATTAAATATTTATATACAGTACAAACACACATATATATACAACCTTATGTGTGCTTATTTTTTGCAATAATGTACTGTATGCTATAGATGCATGGAAGATCCAAATGTTTGTTCAGGCAGATTCAAATGTTCTGGACTTTTGGCATTTTTAAATTGTAAGGTCTGGTCCAGCCCTGGATGACCCGGCCCAGGTCTGCACAGCCTTGATTGTTCATCATTCTTTCTCTCATCAAAACAAGTTAAAACAGAGCCAGAGAAAGCTGCTTGCTGCTAGATGAAACGCAGCAGAAATATACACGAGTCTATGAGGCCATACAGCTGTATCATGCAGTGGCAGAAGTGCATGAGGTCATAGGAAGGAAAGCTAATGCCAGCTAATGCTAGCTTATTTACAGTCAACCCGAGACAGTGAACCAATCCATGGCCTGCAGTCTGCTTACGTCAAACTTTGGCTCCAGCCCCCATTCAACCCCGTGTCTCTGGGTTCCCAAAAAATGACCTGTAAGTGGGCCGAACTGTCCACTCAGAAAACTCAGAACCAGGGCTGGAACCCAGGCTGTGCCAACCCACGCTGGGCCAAGTCTTACAACACAAAATGTCTATTTGTTTTCTCACCTTGTTGAAATCACATTTTTTTGTGATTATTCAGGTCAAGAATTGATGGACTTGACCTGAACAAGACCCCCCCCCCCCCCTTAAAAAAACCCCTATAAAATCAAAACACCAGATGCACTTTTGCTTATTAAAATTAATTCTCTTGTTATGAAATTGTGTTATTTAATAAATAATTTAACATTTTAGGAGCTTTAATATTCAACAATTCAAGTTTTAGGATTCTGAAGGAACATATCAAACTGTCTTTTGGGTACTTTTAACAAACTGTAGGTTACATGTTTACAATGTGACGGCCAGAAGAAAGCTCTCACATGTCGATATGAACTTTTCTATTCCAACATGTGGCAACAACACGCTCACTTTATCACCTTTCCTGTTTCACAAGGTTTCTCCAACTGTTTGGTTGTCTTGGCTCTTAAAATGGTCAATTTCAGTCTGCAGCTGACTCAAGAAAAAGTCAACAGAACCGTGAAGGATTGCTGACTGTCTGAAAAATACCTTAACAAAATGGCATGGCTTCTTTTTTATCTGCTGTTATGATTAATTGATTATGCTTCGATTGCTTAAGTATGTTTTGAAGTAACCAAATAAAAATATGTTTGAAAAAGCTATTAATGAAAGATTCCCTTGCATAGCACCAAGACTTAAAAATGTTTTCAACACCGTTTTTCCTCCTCGTCTTTCTTCACAGGGGGAACTGGAACGGCAGCTCTTGCAAGCCAACCCCATCCTTGAATCTTTTGGCAATGCCAAGACAGTGAAAAATGACAACTCGTCTCGCTTTGTGAGTTTACATTCTCTTTTCCAATGATACCTCTCTTGATTTAAACATATTCCCAAACATTATCCAGGCAGGGAATAGATTTTTCACCTCCACAAGATTAGTTTGTGTATGTTGGGAATCTTTGTTGCCGCTCCAGTTCAGTTTTTGAACTTCAAATCTTATAATGGGCCTCAATTATCACAGACTTGGATATTTCTTTCTTGTTTTATTTAGAAATCCTACTTTTTCCTTTATTATTGTGAGTTGAACCGTTTGAGTTTAAGTCAAAAGAATCTGAAAAGGGGTTAAAAAGTAGAGGAAAAGACTAAATGTCATCGTAGTGAAAAGCTGAATATGAACTTGGGATGAATTTGAATCCACAGCTACTGGGTGAGCTTAGCAGAAAGTCCAAAAAAGATCTAGTTGCACTTCTTAAGCTTAATAATTAAGTCTTGCCATTCCAAACTCATGAAACCAGCAGGAAGTTACAGTTTTCTGCCAGGAAATTATCTAGTCTGGCACATATCTACTGTAAAACCAAAATTGTAAGCTTTTGAAGGTTTATTGGTGGATTTTTGGTAAAATTTGATGCACACAAAATGCAGGTTTGGGTTAGCCTAATCACAGCAGTCTTCGCTCTGAGCACTTGGCGTTTCTTCGTGACTAAGTAAAACATGTAGTCAGGATTAAACACCGGGGTGTTCCGGTCCACATTAATCACAGGTGGGTCTGATACCAGCATCCAGATGGGTGCACATATTCTCACACACTTGCACACAATTTGCTGTCAGGAAACCACAGACATGCCTCAGATTCTTTTTTGACATGTTGACCTGGCACTTCCTAATATAGGCATCCTACTCCTTACTTCTCTTGTCATCTGGTAGAAACCACAAGTTTTTATGTAACCTGAAGCTGAGACTGAAGAGAGGAAAACAGCTGCAAACGTGTACCCTCACATTTGCACAAATATAGTTTCTTATTCTTTTTTTTATTAATCTGAAGTTTTTCTGTTATTTCCTGCAGGGAAAGTTCATCAGAATCAACTTTGACGTCACAGGATACATCGTTGGGGCCAACATTGAAACCTGTATCCTCCTTGGGCTAAATGAAGAACAGAATGATGAATTAGTGTTAAGCACATGAAATAATGTTAAATGATAGGGCACGCTGGGTTTACAGAGCAACAGGATGGTTTTAGAACTCACCACACCATACGAACGTAATCGCCATCCTGCACGTTTCCCACATAAAGTCAGAACATGCTGAGCTATAAAATAGAACGTTTATTGTTTTCTTTTTATTACCGGTAAGAAATTAGTAGAAAATATATAGAGGAAGTGATTATTTGTCATGACAAAGTTCAAACAGCATAGATTTGATCCTCTGCTAGTTTGTATGCATTGTATGTGTGCTTTTTAAAAATAAAGTTGCTTTTTCGTTTTGTAAACCATGTGTATACCATTGTTTCTGTTGTTCATGGTTTTTATTGAAATTATTTTTCTGTGTTTGGAGTTTCTTCGTTGTTCCAACCAGTCCTTAACTTTTCGCGTCAGATCTTCTGGAGAAGTCTAGAGCCATCCGACAGGCAAAAGACGAGAGGACTTTTCACATTTTCTACCGCCTGCTGGCAGGAGCTGGAGAGCATCTTCGAAGTGAGTGTCTGGATCTTACTAAAGAAAAAAAAAAGTATAAAAAAAATCAAAGCAATGTTTAGGCAATGTGCTGAAGGCAAAGGACTGAGTTTAGGACAGCTGGGTTAGATGAGAACAAGTGCAAAACAGTCTGTTTGATTTAGCTCATCGGCATATTATTTCAAGATGCTGCAGAAGATACAGAGATGTAAAGACACAACGTTAATAGAAACAAGTGCATCCTAAAGGTCACCTGAGTCCTCTGTTACTTAAATGTTTGCTTTCAGATGCTTGATTAACATATCAAACAAATCCTGATTCACTGACTGCACAGTGTCTGTTTATTGCTCCATGTCCATCATTTGAACCTGCTTTTTACTTTTTTTTTTTTGTAAATGTAGGAATAAAACCCCATTTAAATAGAAGCAAACTGTCAATGAGACACTGTTTAATTGGTGTGGCACTATGAGGTTCACATAGTTGTTTTTAACAATCAAAATTTAAAAATAAAATTGAAGTGGTTTTAATTGTATTGTTCAGAAAGTTGTATTAGTACTGGAACCCTTTCAAAACATACAGTATACACTGAAATTGTTCAAACGTGCAGCAAAACACATATACCGTAAAGAAAAGAAAAAAAACCTAAAAGGACAAAGACTAGTCGATAGAAGAACTGGTAAATAGTAGTCTTTGTTTAAAAAAAAACAACTCTTTATCAAAAACACTTTTATTTCCTTTCTCTTTTTAGCGGACCTGCTTCTGGAGGGTTTTAACAACTACCGTTTCTTGTCAAACGGCAACATTCCCATCCCGGGCCAACAAGACAAGGAGAATTTCCAGGAGACGATGGACGCCATGCACATCATGGGATTCTCTCACGATGAGATCGTCTGTGAGTACTGCTTCCAAATATGCACTCTTCCAGTTCAGTCGATTTTCTTCTTCTGCATTACCTAATTCTTTTGGGAGGTGATTGCATTTAAATTTGTCCTGAATTCACCAGGTATGCTGAAGGTGGTCTCTGCGGTGCTGCAATTTGGAAACGTTGTCTTCAAAAAGGAGAGGAACACTGATCAAGCCTCCATGCCTGAGAACACAGGTAAAAATGCAATGTGCACATATATTAGCCGTTTCAGACCAGATCTCTAACACATTGTTCTCAAAACTATCAGATAAATTAAATGCTTGATCCATTTTGGGAATTTGCTAAATCTGCAAAATCATTTTCCACAAGCTTTTTAATTAAATCTGTTGAACAAAGCCTTAGAATTACAAGATGCTATGGTGAATCCTAATGTTTTACACTATTTACTCATAAACAGTCCACATTTCTTTCAGACAATAAGTTACATGCTTTGTTCTCTTCTCTCAGCGGCTCAGAAGCTCTGCCACCTGCTTGGCATGAACGTTATGGAGTTCACCCGAGCTATCCTCACCCCACGGATCAAAGTAGGACGAGATTATGTGCAAAAGGCACAGACCAAAGAACAGGTGAGGTTCTGTGTAACTTTTATGATTTAGGCCCAGTTAACCCTGATATTATTTTTTATATTACGATCCAAGAGATGTGTGAGAAAGGTACGATAAAGTAACTTCAAATCAGTTTTTTAATGTATTTTATTTTATTTTTTTTACGATCAACCCTTTTCTATTATTAGTAGCCAAACAGTATAAACTTCACATTATTTATTGCCTCACACTTAATGTATGGGCTTTCAACCTTTCACTTGTTAAACATGAGAACACAAGTTCCAGTTCATGCTTTTTGTAGTTCTGTTGAGACCATTTCATTTTGCAAATTTGTAACACATGTTTGGACAGGTCACCTGCACCGTCTGGCTGATGGATCGTCCTGCTTGTTGTCAGACTGTCTGATGTCTTACCGAGACTAAATCTCAACTCTCTATAGTCTAACTACATTTCAGGGTTTAAATTCCCAAATTGTGCTCATAATGCTACGAGTCATGCATTATTAATGGTGTCTTATATCTGTGGTGTTTTGTAACCTAGGCTGACTTTGCTGTTGAAGCCCTGGCCAAGGCGACATATGAGCGTCTGTTCCGCTGGCTGGTCCACCGCATCAACAAGGCCCTGGACCGGACCAAACGGCAGGGGGCCTCTTTCATTGGCATCCTGGACATTGCTGGCTTTGAGATATTTGAGGTGTTGATCCTGCTGCATTATTAGTAATGAATCTTTCTCCATAAAGCACAATGTAGCTGGAGTTTTGTTTCCAATGCAGCTACTGCTTAAAATCCCAGCATCCATCAGTTTTCTTCTATATTGACCAATAATACTTTGAACATTTTGATGTATAAAAATATGGCTGTAACTCTTTTTTTCAAGCCTCTTAATTAAATGGGCAGACAAGCACAGTGGAAATTAGGCCTCAGACAGTCACAGTGTAAACCCGTAAGTTGTATTAAAAAAACCCTGAACTGCATGGGGTAGAATCAAATCAAATGGATCAATTTTATGTGACTACAGTATTTTATGTAGGAGATACAGATGAAAAAGATCCCTCACATCCAGTTTTGATGAGAAATTTCTGAGAGTTTAGATGTGCACATTCTGCACTCTGGTGATAGAAGAGAAAAATGTTTACTTTTTGTTGTATGTACTCTAAGAAGAGTAAAGTTTTTGGGAGTAAAAACACATTGTTTGCAAAATAATTAGATTGTTTAGATAGCTCAACTCAAAACTTACAATGTGAAACTTTATTTATGTGAAGTCTAGCTTTCTGAGACCTGTTTAAACTCTGATGGATGCTGGTTTTTATAAGTTTGACTAAGCTTTAGAAAACCAAGGAAGGAAAAGTTTTTTTTTTTGTTTTTTTTTTTGCATATTTTGTCTACACAGCCACACAAAATAAAAACACTTTTGCTGCTAGAGCTGCACGTTTGGATGTATTTTTTTTTGTGTAAAAGAAAGAGTTTGGCAGGACTAACTTGAATTCTGATTTGTCTTTTCAGTTGAACTCATTCGAGCAGCTGTGCATCAACTACACCAACGAGAAGCTGCAGCAGCTCTTCAACCACACCATGTTCATCCTGGAGCAGGAGGAGTACCAGAGGGAGGGCATCGAGTGGAGCTTCATCGACTTCGGCCTCGACCTGCAGCCCTGCATCGACCTCATCGAGAGGCCGGTCAGTGACCTCTTTCCACATGTGTGCGTCTTCTTCATCAATATCCTTCTTTTAACAAAATGAATTTCCTCAGAATAACCCCCCAGGAATCCTCGCTTTGCTTGATGAGGAGTGCTGGTTTCCCAAGGCCACAGACAAGACGTTTGTAGATAAAGTCCTGCAGGAGCTGGGTACACACTCCAAGTTTCAGAAACCACGCCAACTCAAGGACAAAGCTGACTTCTGCATCATTCACTACGCAGGGAAGGTATGTTAATCAGGCACAATAAAGTACCACCGCTTCTTTTTCTCTCTTTAATATGAATACATTTTGAAAAACTTTATTTTTGTTCCTATCTTATGCTGAGATTTTACCTTTTTGTTTTGTTTTGTTTTTTTGCACATCCTTGCTCCTGACCTGATTTTATTCAGCGGCACAAACTTTGCACCTCTGTCGGAGTTCATTTATTCAGGTCACAGCAGAAAAACAAAGGCTCAGTTGTGCTGCTGCTGCAGGAAACCCACATCTGGTTCAGATTGGTGCGAGACTGAGTTCCTGATGCCTGCTGGTTACATAACTGAAATGTCCAACTTTCACCTTCCTGAGGAGGTCTGGCACGCGTAAAGAGAAAGCGATCCTCCACAACATTCCTAAGAAGTCCCCTGTCAGTCACCAAATGAAATATTCTATTACTTCTCGAGCGGTAGTTTAATTATGGTCTACCAGTTCATTTTATTTATTTTCCTTTTTTCATCTGTATTTGAAAACTCTGAGAACATTTAGTCCTGGGCCTGATCTATCATCACAAATAAGTTCAGATAGTTGGATCCAGGATTATATTGGGATTTCAAAAAAATAAATCCAGCATGACAGGGATACTGAAGATGAAAAAAGGCAAACATTAAGGGGTTTGCTTTTCCAGAATTCTGATCAAATCCACGTGTATATTTAGCCTCTCAGGTTCCTAAACCACTCCGTATCTTCTCTTCTATTCTTTGTTAATCCAACTCCCAGATATTTGAAAAGCACATTTAATTTGTAAGGCTTTAAAAATCCTAACTTTGCCACCAACTTACATGCATTATGCAAATACAGTGAGGAAAATAAGTATTTGAACACCGTGTGACTTTACAAGTTCTCCCACTTAGAAATCATGGAGGGGGTCTGAAATTTTCATCTTAGGTGCATGTCCACTGTGAGAGACATAATCTAAATTAAAAAAAAATCTGGAAATCACAATGTTTGATTTTTTAAATAATTTATTTGTGTGTTACTGCTGCAAATAAGTATTTGAACACGTGCCAATCCGCAACAATTCTGGCCCTCAAAGACCTGTTAGTCCTCCTTTAAAAGTCCACCTCCACTCCACTTATTATTCTAAATTTGAAGCACCTGTTTGAGGTTGTTAGCTGCATAAAGACACCTGTCCACCCCACACAATCAGTAAGACTCCAACTATTAACATGGCTAAGACCAAAGAGCTGTCCAAAGACACCCGAGACAAAACTGTAGACCTCCACAAGGCTGGAAAGGACTATAGGGCAATTGCCAAGCAGCTTGGTGAAAAAAGATCAACTGTTGGAGCAATTATTAGAAAATGGAAGAAGCTAAACACGACTGTCAATCTCGCTCGGACTTGGGCGCCATGCAAGTGGCGTATCAATGATCCTCAGAAAGGTGAGGAATCAGCTCAGAACTACATGGGAGGAGCTGCTCAATGACCTGAAGAGAGCTGGCTCCACTGTTTCCAAGGTTACTGTGGGTAATACACTAAGACATCATGGTTTAAAATCATGCATGGCACAGAAGGTTTCCCTGCTTCAATCAGCACACGTCCAGGAGAACCAAGGAGTGGCTCCGTAAGAAGCATATCAAGGTTCTGGAGTGGCCTAGCCAGTCTCCAGAACTAAACCCTATAGAAAATCTTTGGAGGGAGCTCAAACTCTGTGTTTCTCAGCGACAGCCCAGAAACCTGGCTGATCTAGAGAAGATGTGTGTGGAGGAATGGGCCAAAATCTCTGCTGCAGTGTGTGCACACCTGCTGAAACACTACAGGAAACCTTTGACCTCTGTAACTGCAAACAAAGGCTACTGTACCAAATATGAACATTGATGTTCACAGGTGTTCAAATACTTATTTGCAGCAGTAACACACAAATAAATTAGTAAAAGTTCTCTATCTAAAGAAGCCAGCAGATTGTGTAGAATCTTCACTTTGTCTCAGTCTCATCCTGAGCAAGCACAAAGGCAACAGTGGAAATGAAAAAACTTCCTTTTAACAGGAAGAAACCTCCAGCAGAACCAGGCTCAGGACAAGAGGACATCTGCTTCGACCGGCTGGGTTTGAGAGGACAGGAAGGAGAAACAAACAAAATGACAGGTCCATTTGTACTTTCTATTGGAAGAGAGACAAAAAAAATGTTAAGATAGAAATAGTTACAAATACAAACAGGTAGAGCGTGTAAAGACAGCAACAAAGTGAGGAAATGTGGTCAGTTTGTCCTACATCTGTCTAATCCTATAACAGTAGATGTGGTTATGGGTTTAACTGCTCACTGACATGAGGTGGCACCTGGCATTGGGTGAAACTGTTTTATCATAAAATGTCTTTGTCACTTCAGACGAGGTACATCTGTCCTCAAGTTAAAAAAAAAACACAACTGATACCACTATGTCATTATTTAATAAACAAAAATGAGGACAAAATGAAAAAGCTGTGTAGTAAGTCCGCTCCTGCTTCTGTAAGATTTAAGAGGGAAAGTATCAGCCAGGTGCTGTTGTTCCTTTCTACTGTTTACCTGATCATCATCAGTGTGATCACCTTTGGAAATGCAGTAGTTTTGGTAGTTTGGTGCTCTGGTGTTTGTAAGTGCAGTACCAAGAAGGAACAACATCAGCAATGACCTTGGAGAACAAACTGTTGCTTCTCATAAATCTGGGAAGAGTTAAAGGTCATTTCCAAACAACTTGGTGTCCATCATTCTACAGAGAGAATTGATTATTCACGGTGGAAAACATTTGAGATGGTTGCCAGTCTTCTCAGGTGTGGATGTCCCAGCAAAGTCACCCCAAAGTCAGACTATGCAGTGCTTGGAGAAAGGATCAAAAACTCAAGAGCCCTATCTCATACTGTACAACAGGATAAAGGTCAAAGTTCATGCTGTTGGTTTACCAAAGCCTGGGTTACTACACTTTAAGAACAGTATTTGTGTCATTTTGGAAGATTTCATTTGGAAAATCTGAAATGAATGTAAGTAAATTGAAACATTTTGTAATAGAACAGCTAAAATAATATCCAAAATTCCTGGTGTTTGTATAGGTGGACTATAAAGCTGATGAATGGCTGATGAAGAACATGGATCCTCTGAATGATAATGTAGCCACGCTGCTTCACCAGTCCACTGATAAATTTGTGGCTGAGCTCTGGAAAGACGGTAAGTCTCTTATTGCTTAAAACTCCACATTCCTTCAGCTTCCAAAACAAGTACTGATAGTTTTATTATACCATTTTATTATTTATCAAGGCCGTTCTCATCAAGCTGTAGGATAACTTTGTGTATTTTTTATTTAATTAAGGCCCTGCTGTCACACCACACTACCTGGTGGTATTATCAGCAGGATTTATAGTTTATTTAATGAGCTGTACAACAACAGCTTGCAGTAGAAGCGAGGTTTATTTGGGTCAAGTAACAAAGCAAAATATTCATGTTGGACTTTGTGGACTAATATCTTACATGAATAACACAAGCTTTAAATAATATCTTACAAATATGCACCAGCTGTTCCTCTTCAGTCCTTTGTTTTCTAACAAACGCCGCATCAATAATTTTGTGCGTAAGTAGGCTTGTCACGATAACAAAATTTGCTGGACGATTAATTGTCTAAAAAAATATTGTGGTAAACGATAATATTGTTTGAAATTTGACAATAACTAGTAATTGTTAAATTTAAGTTGAAATTTTTGTATTGAACGCTTTTTGAATTAAGTTGAAATGTTTAATTTTGTTTTGCATTTAGTACCTTTTTTGACCACCAGATGGCAGTATAAGACAGTTTGAACCAAAGGATGGATAGTAAGGGAGGGAGCTGCGGGTCTCTTAAAGAAAAATGGGATTGAGGCTGTCTCTCTTCGGTTCTCAAACTCGCGGACGCTCGGTGTGGTTTGAGCTCTTTAGCATAGTGTTTTTCACACAAAGCTTTTAATTTTAAAAAATCAGTAAACAAGTTCTCAGCTTCTTTTTGCAGAGAAAAACAACTTTTTACATGAAGGCACAGGTTTCAACTGTGAATTTTGAAGCTTCGACAAGACGGAGGTTTTTTCCCCGAGCTCAGCCTGTTCGCTTAGCTCGTAGCTTAGCTTCTCAGCTTAGCTGCTTTTAATGATCCAAAATCGTGTTTTTGGATCATTAAAATCGATTTTAAAGAGAAAATAGAAAGTGAGGGGTCAGTGAAGAACTGGAGTTGAGCTTTTTGTCATCCAGTGTCTTCAGCAGAAAGAGAGAGACATGAAGAAACAATAAAACTGATAAATGAAAACGAGGTCGATAATTTTCATTTATCATGCGATTAACTGATTTATTGTTTATCGCGACAGATCTATGCGTGAGGGAATATCAGTGATGGTGTTTGGGTCCGCTTGCCTGCTTTCTTTTCCCTCTCACTGCTGTCTTCTCTCTCGTAGACATTCAGACGTTTCAGAGAGCCTCTTTCTATGACAATGTGTCTGGGCTTCATGAAGCTCCAGGTGAATGTAACAAGCTTTGTGTCCCACTTAATGCTTGATGTCTGCTCTTCATCCCTCAGTCACTGCACTGTCCTCCTGCTTGCTCTCCTGGCTTTGCATGCTCTCGTTTAAAAAGTCCTATCTTCTATTGATTCTTCAGGCTTATTAGAATTACAGTTTTTAAAGCAAGTATTGCTTGAATTGCAGTCTGATCGTTCATAAGTCATGCCCTTTCTGCTCCAGTGACTGATGTTGGTGTGTGTGATCAGAAGTTAGGTTCAGTGTCTGTGAACGCTACAGTTAGAATGTGGACCTGACGGGATACATTTTCAGAGGTTGTGTTAGCGCATCAAAAGCTCTAGTAACCTCAAATCATCCACTGCTGTGATTAACAGTTACTGCAGGACCGTTTTTTCTTCCAGCAGCTCCATCAAAATCATCAACAGATGGAAAGACAAAAACAACATATTTTCCTATTTTTTTTGGTTCCAGAGACAATTTAAGGGCCTGATATATTTGCTCTCATTTACTGGACTAAAAGAAGGGAATTTCTGTACATGATATATTATCTGATTCAATGTTATGACATTAATAGTTAAAAAAAATAAGTAAATAAGACCAATATCTTGCAGGGGTGTATGTAGCTCAGTGGTCAGTGAGGCTGAGCATTGAAGTCCACAACTGAAATGTCCAACTTTCACCTTCCTGAGGAGGTCTGGCATGCGTATAGAGAAAACGATCCTCCACAACATTCCTAAGAAGTCCCCTGTCGCCAAATTAAATATTCTATTACTTCTTGAGCAGTAGTTTAATTATGGTCTACCGGCTCAGCGTTAAATTGCTTAAACTACAAAGAAAAACTTTGAAATATTTGTCAAGACCGTTTTAAAACGTTACTGGCAGTTTGGAAGCAAAATATGAATAACTGAGAAATGACTCAAAACTTTTGCACAGTACGCTGCGAAGAGGGATAAAGAAATGAGGAGTATACAAGAAACAACAGATGAAAAGTCACAAGTTTGGGTTAATTATCGACTAAAATCAGGCAATCTTGATTCTAACTAGGTAATTATCTGTTCTGTTCAGTGTGAAACTCTCCAGTAGATTACATGATAAATTTTTTACAAAGAAGAGGGTTTTATTTGTCACGTAGCGCCCACAGTGTGGCTGACCCGACCACAGACTCTGAACATGAGCACAGAAGAAGCGTAAAGTTAACAACTGCATGACAGCTGCAGGGGATTGGAGCGTGTCTGCTCGCTGCATTTCAGTAGAGAATCATCCAGTTTTCCCGCCTTTTTTTCCAGCATTTTTTATGAACATCCACATTTAATGAAAACAAAATATTCCCCTTTTTGTATACATAAGTAGATCAAGCAGTCTTTCAGTAAGAACAGAACAGTAAATCAGTTTACGTCTGTAAGCAGTCATCTCTGGTGCTCGTTTCTTTCTCCAGTTGACCGGATCGTGGGTCTGGACCAAGTCGCAGGCATGAACGAGACGGCGTTTGGAGCTGCCTACAAGACTAAGAAAGGCATGTTCCGCACTGTCGGACAGCTGTACAAGGAGCAATTGTCTAAACTGATGGCCACACTCAGGAACACAAACCCCAACTTTGTCCGCTGCATCATCCCCAACCACGAAAAAAGAGTGAGTCAAGTGACAGAGAGCAACACTCCATACGTTCTTTTTCAACTGTTGTTGACTGCTGCCTAAAGGAGAAAGGCGGACGATAATGTTTGCTTGTGCGTGTCTGTCTGTTAGCAAAATATCTCATAAACCACTAGACCTGTTTCGATGAAACTCTCAGAAATTAATCTGTGGATGTACATGCACCCCTAATTAACTTTTGAAGTCAATCTAACTGAAGATGGCTGACCCAGCTAGTTAGTCACAGAAATAGCTCTAACTCAGTTAGTTTTACAAATACTGAGCAAAAATTTGGAGTGTTAGTAGCTGAGAGACATCCCCAACACATACTGCAAGCGCTAACAGATCCTACAATTCTTTCAATGTTTCATGCAATTGCACAGAACATTTTCAAAATTTGTTCCAAACAGCTGTAACGTTGTCATTTCTCAACATGAAGTGATTTTAGTTTTTACTCTGGATTGAAAGATGCCAAACAAAATGCATTCTTTGAGTGATCAGTCTTCAATTTTTACATTTATGTGGTTAAAGTTATAGGATGGGATTGCTGGTAGTTCTCCTAAACGGGACTCACTTTGATGTCTTGATCATTTAAACTCAACCCAAACGTGACCTTTTCAGGCTGGTAAACTGGACCCCCACCTGGTTCTGGACCAGCTGAGGTGTAACGGTGTTCTGGAGGGGATCCGAATCTGCAGACAGGGGTTCCCCAACCGCATCGTCTTCCAGGAGTTCAGACAGAGGTGACATATTACCTCACATTTGTAGCTTAAAGTGCCTGAATACATCCATGTTTTAAATAATTCATATTTACTGAAGAAGGCTAAAAAACATTTCTGAAATAATCTCATTTCATGCAGAAGCTTCCTGGTGTGCTGTATGTAGTTCTGTTGGTAAAATATAAGCAGCAGACTGAGCATTTTTCTTGACAAGAACGTTTGTTGTAAAGTTTGTTTTATCTGTGCAACCTCTTCTTGTCATTCAGAAAACAGACACCCGCATTTTCACTCTGTCCACATCTCTTTTTCTGACAATTTATATTTTGTGTGAAGGTACGAGATCCTGACTCCTAATGCCATTCCCAAGGGTTTCATGGATGGCAAGCAGGCCTGCGAGAGAATGGCAAGGACCAGTTCAAATTTAATCTATTCAAACAACAGCCTGAGAATAAAATGTCAGCTACTAAAGAAGAAAGTAGTCTTATTTTATCACAGTAATCCCTCGGCCTCTTCTGTTTTTGTAGATTCAGGCTCTTGAGCTGGATGGGAATCTCTTCCGAATTGGTCAGAGTAAGATCTTCTTCAGGGCTGGAGTCCTGGCCCACCTGGAGGAAGAGAGAGACCTGAAGATCACTGACATCATCATTTACTTCCAGGCCGGCTGCCGAGGATATCTGGCACGCAAGTATGGATTGATCCTGCTTGTGAAAAAACAAATCTTGACAATATTCAAACTGATATTTTCCAGCTAACTTTGACTGATGCATCAATCTTCTGCAGCTGAACAGAGATATTGTTTCTACTTCTAGCAGGAAAACTAGGAATAAGTATTATTTAAAGTATGAACTCATATTTGTATTTTCCTCATTAGAAACTTATGCTCTCCTTCCAGCTATGATCAGCAGCAGTAATTAGCAACAGACTTTTTTATCTTGAGCAGGATTAACATCCATATGGCACTGACACTGAGGGGCCTTATTTCTGACATATGACAAACCATTACAGGTTCAAGTTCAAGATTCTTTGTCATTCGCATCACATGTGGTACATGAGGTGGAACGAAATTGTGTACACGCTACCAGTTACATCCAACAATATCAAAAATATAAATTGTAAAAGAAACAGTAATAAGGGTCTAAGATATAGACTAAGAAATAAAATAAACTAAGAAATATGCAAAACACTAATAGTGCAAAACAATACGCCAAACAACAGCAGCACGAACATGAGTCTGTGTGAGCAGATGAGTACGAATGAATACAGCAGCATGAAATAAATCAGCAGCATGAGATCAGCAGCATGGATAATCAGCAGCATGAGATCAGCAGCATGGATAATCAGCAGCACATATCAACAATCAAAGTGGCATTACAGTGATTTTTTTTCACAGTGATTATCCTGATAAGGGATTGATGAGCCTAACAGCTTCAGGGTAGAAGCTGTGAAACGTGATTACACGTGAAAACCACCTGATGATGATCACCATCATCTTTATATAAACGACAAACGAACAAAAATCACCTCTTCTAATAGAAAGATAGAATCCACTTCAGCAGACTGAGTCCTGGTATTTAATAAGAAGTCATTTCTAATAAAAGTCACTTAAATCAATAGCAGCTGTGGCTGAGTGGTTAGAGCAGTCGTCCTCCAATTGGAGAGTTGGGGGTTCGATTCCAACAGCAGTCGCATGCTGAAGTGTCCCTGGGCAAGACACTGAACCCATCATTGCCTCTGATGTGTGTCCCATCAGTGTATGAATGTGATCTAAAGCACTGATTTATTCTTTGTAGAGCTCTAGTAAAGTGCTGTATGAATGGGTAAATGAGGGCACAGAGTGTAGTGTAAAGAGCTTTGAGTATCTTGATCAGGTAGAACAGTTCTGTATAAGTACAGTCCATTTAACATTTAAATCATTCCAGTTTGACTTCTGACTCTGACAAACTTTAAGGTCAATGAAAACCACCCAAACAGGCAACACACCCCTTATTATTTGCATATAGTAGAGCGACAGACCAGGAGAAGATGATATTCTCCCCCACAAAGGAACGTAGAGTATAAATAAAGAGCAAAAATATATTGTCAACATTTTTTTTTACACAGAGCAACAAAAGTAACGTCTCACTGCAGTGACTGATTATTTCTTTCTTAAGTCCTAAACACGGCACTGAACTTTCCTCCTTACGTTATCATCACTTGTCTGGGTTATGCTAACAAAAACCTGGATTTCCCTGCTTTAAGCTAGCTTGCTGTCTCTGAGTAAACACCTACTTACTAATCTTAAAGAAGTCATTTTTAGAGGGACATTTCTCAAGTATTGACAGTTCAATATTTTAAACCGGTGGTGTTTAATCTTCAGAGGTTTAGCTTCTTTCTTATTGCTACAGAGAAACTGATTCTAGATCACCTAAATTTCAGTTTTTTTTTTTTTTTTCTTGTTAACTTGTAAGAAAAACAGACTTTGAATCAGAGTAATAACTCACCTGTTTGTGCTTCTGCTCATCAACATTAGCTAATCAAGACAGGATTTTTTGATCACCACTCAACACTTAGTTAGCCGATAATAATTAGACAAATTAATATGGAAGTCTAGCTTGGATTAACAGCATTTATTTGATTCAAACTGAATAATTGTACGAGCTTAAACCAGACAATTTTTTATTTGTCAAAAAGAGCGCTTTTGTGTGAGTGTGTGTTCAGGGTCTTTATGGTAGTTTTTACCTTGTCTTCATACCTTTACCAAATTCGAGAGTTCATTTTAAAGCATTTATCTTCTGATACAAACAACATGCTGACAGTATAAGTCCCCACATGAGCCAGTTTACTGGACCAGAACCACAAGTTTTTACTGCTGCCTCTCATTCCTCTCTTCTTCTCTGGTTGTGATGTTTTAGGGCCTTTGCAAAGAAACAGCAGCAACTCAGCGCCCTGAAGGTCCTCCAGAGAAACTGTGCTGCCTACCTGAAGCTGCGTCACTGGCAGTGGTGGAGACTCTTCACTAAGGTGTGTGTGTGTGAATGGGTTAATAATTAAATATTAAATACTTGTAGCAAATGTTTGAGTTTGTACCTGCAGGTGAAGCCCCTGCTGCAGGTGACCAGACAGGAGGAGGAGATGCAGGCAAAAGACGAAGAGCTGGTCAAAGTGAAGGAGAAGCAGATGAAGGTGGAGGGAGAGCTGGTGGAGATGGAGAGAAAACATCAGCAGGTTCTTCACAACTACAGCAATGAGCATCTGCGACATGACAAATAAACTGGATGCATATCTGAGTGATATTATCTGTGTGTAGCTACTGGAGGAGAAGAACATCCTCGCAGAGCAGCTGCAGGCTGAGACAGAACTGTTTGCAGAGGCTGAGGAGATGAGAGCTCGGCTGGCATCCAAAAAGCAAGAGCTGGAAGAGATCCTGCATGACCTGGAGTCCAGGCTGGAGGAAGAGGAGGAGAGGGGTCAGGGCCTACAGAACGAGAAGAAAAAGATGCAATCTCACATCCAGGTGGGTTTCAAAGAGTTCTGCAACATCCCAGTCCCATGTTTTCATGTTATGTACTGCTTCCAAACTGGATGCTGAAAATTTAAATGTGATCTTGTTAAATATGGACTGAGTGATTTGGGTTTGTAGGACCTGGAGGAGCAGCTGGATGAGGAGGAGGCTGCCAGGCAGAAGCTACAGCTCGAGAAAGTCACAGGTGAAGCTAAACTGAAGAAGTATGAAGAGGACATCTTACTTCTAGAAGATCAGAACTCCAAGTTTCTGAAGGTAAAATGATCAGATCTGAGAAACGTAAAGTTCAATTTTACAATTCTAAAAGTTGTTTTTAAAAAGGGTTGGAGGGCATCACAGTTTAGAGCTTACCAAAATAAAAGTATGCACAGTGTTCTTAAGTAAACTGCTCTGACCTATGCCTTCTTCAGGAAAAGAAACTCCTTGAAGACAGAATCAATGAGGTGACGTTGGTGCTCGCTGAAGAGGAAGAGAAGGCCAAGAACCTGGGAAAGCTCAAGAACAAGCAGGAGATGATGATGGTCGACTTGGAGGGTAAAGAGAAAACTAATAAACAGCGGCCAAAGAATAAATTAAAAGAAAATCTAGTTACTAAATTACAGTGTTGTCTATTTTCTGATTTAGAGAGACTGAAGAAGGAGGAGAAGACCCGCCAGGAGCTGGAGAAGGCGAAGAGAAAGCTGGATGGAGAGACGTCAGACTTCCAGGACCAAATAGCCGAGCTGCAGTCACAGATCGAAGAAGTTAAAGTTCAGCTGAGCAAAAAGGAAGAGGAGCAGCAGATGATGCAGGCGAGGTGGGAGACAATGACTAGGTCCTCCAGAAGAGAAAAGCAACACTCAATTCTAGTTTATTAGATTAATCAACTTTAATGAAATGTGACATTTTGTTGGACTGACACTTCAAAAACAGTGATTTTATGTATTAAAAATGGCTGGGGTATTTATAAAGAAAACTCAACTGCTCTGTAAAAACACAACATATTGCTGCCACCCAGTGGAGACTGAAGAGTATAGAATGACTTGATTTCAGTAACATGACAGTCATAGAAAAAAAAAAGTCCACCCACTTTTACACACATCAAAACAATATTATGACTCTTCCACCACCGTGCTGGACAGCTGGTATGGGGTGTTTGTGCTGATATACTGTTGTTAGTTTTCTATAAAAATGGTGTTTATGGCATTATGGTTAATCATTTCAGTTGTGGTCTCCTCTGTCCAAAGCAGATTGTTCCAAACATCTTGTGGTTTATTTAGATGCAACTTTACAAATTTAAGTTGCAATGCCATATTGTTTTTAAGAGGGAAAGGCGTTTTTCTGCAAACTTCCTGTCATGAACTTTAGCCTGTTAATGGAGGCCTGCAGATTTTGATTTTTTAGATGTTCATTTTTTACAATTGCTTCAAGTATTACATAGTCTAAACTTGGGGTAAATTTGCTGGAACATCTACATCTGGATACAGTGGTGCTGGAAAGTTTGTGAACACTTTAGAATTTTCTATATTTCTGCATAAATATCATCTAAAACTTGATCAGATTTTCAAACAAGTCCTTAAAGTAGATAAAGAACACTGTTAAACGAATGAGACAAAACAATTATACTTGGTAATGTATTTATTGAGGAAAATTATTCAATATTGCATTTTTGTGAGTTGCTAAAGTATGTGAACCTCTAGGATTAGCAGTTAATTTGAAGGTGAAATTTAGAGTCAAGGGTTTTCAATCAATGGGATGATGGTCAAGTGTGAGTGGGCACCCATTCATCCATCCATTATCTTCCACTTATCTTCCATTCATTATCTTCCGCTTGTTCCGAAGTCAGGTCGCGGGGGCAGCTTAAGCTTGAGGCCCAGACATCTTTTTCCACTGCCACCTCTTCTAGCTCTTCTGGGGTAACCAGGCCAACCAAGAGATGTAGTCTCTCCAGCATGTCCTGGGTCATCTCCAGGGTCTCCTCCCAGTCAGACATGCCCGAAGCACCTCCCTAGGGAGGCCCCCCAAGAAGCATCTTTACCAGATACCCGAACCACCTCGACTGGCTCCTCTTGATGTGGAGGAGCAGCGGTTCTATTTTTGAATTTCGCACAGATGTCTGAACTTTTTACCCTATCTCTAAAGGAGAGTCCAGCTACCCTGCAGAGGAAACTCATTTCAACCACCTGTATCCGCGATCTCATTCTTTCGGTCACTACCCAAAGTTTGTGGTCATAGGTAAGGGTAGAAACGTAGACAGACTGGTAAACAGATAACTTTGCCTTCCTGTTCAACTTCCTCTTCACCACAATGGACCCGACAGAGTCCGTAATACTGCAGATGCTGCACCAATCCTTCTGTCAATCTCCTGCTCCATTTTTACCACACTGGTGTGAACAAAATCCCAAGATACTTGAACTCCCCCACTTGAGGCAGAACCTCACCCTCGACCTGAAGAGAGCAATCCACCCTTTTCTGACTTGGGACCATAGCCTCAGATTTGGAGTTGCTGATTCTCATCCCAGCCTCTTCACACTCGGCTGCGAACCGCTCCAGTGAGAGCTGGAGATCATGGCATGATGATGCCAACAGGACCACCTCATCTGCAAAGAGCAGAGAAGGAATCCTGAGGTCACCGAATGGGAATTCCTTCGCCCCCTGGCTGCACTGAGAAATTCTGTCCATACAAGTTAAGAACAGAATCAGTGATAACGGGCAGCCCTAGCAGAGACTAACTCCCACCCTGAAGGGGTCCGACTTACTACTGGCAATGCGAACCAAACTCTCGCACCGCATGTATAGCGACTGAATAGCCCATAGCAACAGGCCTCCGATCCCATACTCGTGGAGCATCCCACACAGTGTACCCGAGAAACATAGTCGAAAACCTTATCCAAGTCCACAAAACACATGTAGACTGGATGGGCAAACTCCCATGACCCTTCAAGGACCCTAGTGTGGGTAAAGAGCTGATCCAGTGTTCCACGGTCAGGATGAAACCCGCATTGTTACTCCTGGATCTGAGGTTCGACCAACAATCGGACTCACTTCTCCACTGAATAGACCTTACCAAGGAGATTAAGGAGAGTGATGCCTCTATAATAGGAGCACACCCTCCGGTCCCCCTTTTTGAAGAGGGGAACCACCACCCAAGTCTACCAATCCAGTGGCACTACCCTCAATGTCATGTGATGTTGCAAAGGCGTGTCAACCAAGACAGCCCCAAAACATCCAGAGCCTTAAGGAATTCAAGGCAAATCTCATACACCCTCAGATCTCTGCTGCATCAGAGCTTTTTAACTACCCCGGCAACCTCAGCCACCGTTATGGATAGACCAACCCCAAAGTCCCCCAACTCAGCTTTTTCCATGGAAGACATGCCGGTGGGACTGAGAAGGTTCGAGAAGTATTCCTTCCACCTCCCAACAACATCACTGGTTGAGGTCAATAGCACCCCCAAGTTCACTGAAAACCGTGTTAGTAAAGAGCTGCTTTCCCCTCCTCAGCCACCTGCTAGTTTGCCAGAATCTCCTCGGAGCCAACAGAGAGTCTATCCAAGGTCTCGCCAAACTCCTACCACATCCGAGCTTTTGCCTCAGCAACAGCCAAGGTTGCGGACCATTTGGCCCTCCAGTACTACTCAGCTGCCTCTGAAGTTCCACCAGCCAACAAGGCCCAATATAATTTCTTCTTCAGCTTGACAGTCTCCCTAACCCAGGGTGTCCCCCACCGAGTTCGAGGATGGCTGCCGCGAGAAGCACCAAAAACCTTACGGCCACAGCTCTAGGCAGTGGCCACAAGGAAATGGCCCAATAGGTGGGCACCCTGTTTAATTTAAATAACAGGAATCTATCAAAGTCTGCTCTTCACAACATTTTTGTGGAAGTTGATCATGGCACGAACAAAGGAGATTTCTGAGGACCTCAGAAAAAGAGTTGTTAATGTTCATCAGTCTGGAAAAGGTTACAAAACCATCTCTAAAGAGTTTGGACTCTGCCAGCCCACGGTCAGACAGATTGAGTACAAATGGAGGAAATTCAAGAGATGTCGTTCGCGTTGTGTCCGACAACGGCGACCCTGGCTAACTTCTGGCATGTGCTCGTATGTGGCTGGCAAATCTGAACTTCATCTTAAATATTTGGTTGCAGGTCATGCAGTGTAGCTGGCCATCACTGTTGTAAGTTTAGTTGTAGGAGAGTTTAGGTCAGTTCTTGCAAATTTGTCGTTTGAGGTCTAACTCGGAAATGTGAGAGATTTCAAAGTTTGAGATGCCTTTCTTGACCTTTGAATGCCAAATTGATCTTATTTGAGCAGCCTCTGATTACGTCAGATTACGTTTCAAGACGTCCTTATAGTGAAGGTACGGCCCGCCGGAGTTACGCTTCCCACTAAAAAGCTCTGAATAGAATACTCTCTTTAGTAGTTTATAGTCTTCCATTCGCTGGATGTGGCCGCACCATTGCAGTTGTCCTCTCATCAGTAGGGCCTCCATGCCGTGCGTATTTGAGCAATGAAGAACTTCGACATTTGTGACATGATCCTACCATTTGATGCACAAGATGGAACGCAGGCATTTTATGTGAAACGCGTCCAACCTTCTAATGTCACCTTTATACAGGCACCAGGTTTCAGAGGCGTATAAAAGTATTGGCAGTACTATGGCATGGTAAACTGCAAGCTTCGTCTGCAGTGTGATATGAGATTTCCACACATGCTGATTTAACTTGCTGAAGGTGGCAGCAGCTCCCTCTATATGCACAGTGATTTCGGACGCAAATGGTTGTCATTTCTTATCTGGCAGCCCAGATAACGGAAGGTGTTGACTTCTTCTAGGTTTATCCCATCAATGGTCAGCGTGTTAATGTCAGGATCACAGCCCCTTGGCGGCTATTTAAGTACCTGGGTGTTGGTGACACTTATAACCAATCCAAACTTGCGACATGATTCCTGCAAGGCATTGAGATAGCTCTGTAAAGTTTCCATGCTGTCTGCCATTAGACATACATTGTCGGCATAGAAGATATCCATGACTGAAAGGTTGGTAGTTCGGGACTTCGCTCTAAATCAGGACAGATCGGATACACTCTTGTCTGTCTGCACATTAAACTGGACACGTCCACTGCATCTTTCAAGAGCAACATTCATCACTGCAGCAAATTAGAATGCAAAAAGGATGTTGTTTTACTCCACTCGTAACCAGGAGGCGTTCTGAAAAAAACACATTCATGCATAACTTGGGCCCTCATGTTGTCATGGAACTGCCTAATTGGGTTAGTGAATTTCTCAGGACATCTGGATTTATTAAGGATAATCCACAGAGCCTCTTTTGACATGTGGTTAAATGCCTTTTCGAGATCCACGAAGCACATCTAGAGGGGACTATTCTGTTCCAAACTCTTCTTCTACATAAAAATTGCATCCATGTTTCCTCTGTTCGGTCTAAAACCACATTGCGTTTCCGGTAGTATTCTCCCAGCCAGTTTGCCAAGGCGAGTGTTAATGATGTGTGCCAGCACATTTCCAGCTGCTGATAGGAGGGAGATGCCTCGATAAGAGCTGCAGTCTGACACATTACCCTTTCTTTTGTAGAGTTTGTAGATAGAAGCATCTCTCCAGTCTTGTGGAACAGTCTGTGATTCCCACAAACTCAAGATGATGTCTAATAGCCTGCACTTTATATTGGGTCCTCCATATTTATAGATTTTGCCAGGAAGGCTATCATCACCTGGTGTTTTGGCATATTTTAGTTTCTTCAGTGCTGTAATAAATTCATCAGAAGTCAGTGGATCAACCAGGTCTTCACATTCAGGCAAGCTTATGATCATGTTGATGTATGCGAGGTCAGCACTTTGTGTCAGGATTAAAAACCTCATTGAAGTGCTCCACCCATCTTGTTAATATATTGTTTTGATCCGTCAGCTGGCATTGTTTACCTCGAGAGTATATTGGCGCTGTCTTCCTCATTTTCAGACCAAATAGGGCCAGGATGCCCTTGAAAAACCTGCCCATTTGTATAGATTCCACGTAGGATTGTAGTTCTCTGGCTCTCTCGGACCACTACTTGTCCTTTAGTTCCCTAACCTTAAGTTTTAGTTTCTGCTGTGCAGTCTTCTTATCAGAAACATTCGACTGAATGTTAAGGGCATGTCTATGGTCCTCCTCAAGTCTTTTTTATCTCCATGTCAGTATCATCAAACCAGTCTTGATATTGTAGATGAACAGATGCTGAGATATATTCATCATTTAACGCGGGTTCCTCATTTTTCTGGACTGAATAAAACGTGCACTGAATTTAAGGAAATGCAAAGTGAGACGTCATTTAAATTTGACCCATCAAAATGAATGCGGTCATTTATTTACAGAATCAAATTTAACATCAAACATTTACATTAATTTGGCAAATTATGAAAATAACAATATAAGCAATCAATCAGGAAAAATCATACGGCCATGATTTTTCCGTTGCTGACATTTATAAAACTGTACAACTATGATCTTTTACCCACACGGATGTGAATAAGCACTTTACACAGACATTTCTAAATATCTGGGAGAATTTCTACTTCATAGGAAAGTTTAAAGATGGAAAGAAGTTTAGAGGGAGTAAAGGATGGGGTTTGAGGGAAATTGAATGGTCACCAGAACCGACACTCTCCATCAGAAGCCCAGCTCGCCTCGGTACGCTTGGTAGGAAACTTGACCCATTACCTTTCTGATGATAATCAGCAGATATGGTGTTCCGTTAACGCTACCGGTCCAGCGTCTCCTTAGAATGGCTGTAGCCCGTCAGAAGTAGTGGCGAGGCTCTGTTCGACACACATTCACCTCAGTGGAAAATGTTATAATCCCATGGAACTCGGAAGAGCTTTGTTGTCATGTCAGGAACTCCAACAGCACTCCATCAGAACTCCAGAACTCTAGAAGTCTGACAACTCTCCAACTCCGTGAACTCTGTAACTCCGTGAGTCGTAAGTCACTCTGAGTACCTGTGAGTCCGTGTACCTGTGAGTCTGTGTAGACCAGGAAGTACTGACATTTTAAAGACTCTTTCCCGGTTCACTTTTTGGGATTTTTCATTGGTCAGAAACGACCAGAAGGGGTGTGTTTTTGTGACGTAAGAGGTTAGAGACAGTGAGAATTGTTATGGGACAGCTCAGAAATGTTCTCACAGACCGAGAGGGTTCTGTTTTGGCGTGCCTAAGAAACAGGTGCAAAACATCTCTATTTACGTCTGAGAGGATTCTAAAACATGACAGTTTTAACATAACAACTTGTTTTTCGTTTGACTGTAACCTTGTAAACGCACACACTTGCTCATTCAAAAGCAGAAATCAGAAAAATGCATAATTACTCTGCAACAGCTTTTAACATGAGAATAAAAATCATTACTCAGTTAATAAAATTGATTAGTTCACTGCAACATCTAAAATGGTTTGAACTAAGACACTTTGATTATCAACATTTGTAAGATAGTAATGATAATAAAAAGAGAGTGTTCTTTTCACTTGAATCTTCAAGAAAGAAAGTCTCAGGATGGGTGAACCTGTATCTATGTATTCAAATACATGAAATGACAGTTCCTGTCCCACAAGGTTCTAAAGGTCAAGAGTTTTGACCTTAGACTTAGTTTCGACGTAGGCCTAGTCCACTACAATATTTCTTTCGTGGTCTGCCAATGACTTAAAAAGCACATGCATTAAGGTTCCAGGCATATTCACACCATCCTTCACCTACAGACGCTCCCACATTAGCAGATGGTATACAATACCACCAAAAGTATCATTGAGCGCTTTCTGTAGGTCTTTAGAGTTTACTAGTTTTGCAACATCTAGCTTTGCTGGGGTCTTATGGCAGGATCTCCGTGGTCCCTTCAATGTCATGCTTAGCTTTGATCTAATAACCCTATGACCTGTCCAGCCCTGAGCACCCCTCATAGCTATCGTTATGTGAAAGTCTTGCAAATCACTTTTTCGGCCAATCACGTAATCCAAGAGGTGCCATTGTCATGATCTTGGGCGCATCCACGTAGTTTTAAATTTGTCAGGAAGGCTTAAACAGGTGTTGGTAATGAGTAGATCAAATTTGGCACACTGAGTCAGGAGTTCCAAACAAATGAAGGAATTCCAAGAGCCAAGGTTGTTACCCTCCTCGGGAGTGGTCGACCAACAAAGATCACTCTTAAGAGCAATGCCTGTAATAGTCTGTGAGGTCACAAAGGACCCCAGGGTAACTTCTAAGTGACTGAAGGTCTCTCTCACATTGACTAATGCTAATGTTCATGAGCCCACCATCAGGAGAACACTGAACAACATTGATGTGCATGGCAGGGTTGAAGGAGGAAGTCACTGCTCTCCAAAAAGAAAATTGCTGCTCATCTGCAGTTTGCTAAAAGATCAAGTGGACAAGCCAGAAGACTGTTGGAAGAATGTTTTGTGGACGGATGAGACAAAGTAGAACTTTTTGGTTTAAATGAAAAGTGTTATGCTTGTTGAATGGAAAATACTGCATTCCTGCATAAGAACCTTATCCCATCTGTGAAACATGGTTTGGGTCTGTTTTGCTGCATCTGGACCAGGACGGCTGGTCATCACTGATGGAACAATGAATTCTGAATTATATCAGATAATTCTAAAGGAACATGTCAGGACATCTGTCCGTGAACTCAATCTCAAGAGAAGGTGGGTCATGCAGCAAGACAATGACTCTAAGCACACAAGTCGTTCTACCAAAGAATGATTAAAGAAGAATAAAGTTCATGTTTTGGAGTGGCCAAGTCAAAGTCCTGATCTTAATCTAATCAAAATGTTGTGGAAGGACCTGAAGCAGCAGTTAATGTGAGGAAACCACCAACATCCCAGAGCTGAAGCTGTTCTGTACGGAGGAATGGGCTAAAAATCCTTCAAGCCGTGATCAGGACTGATCAACAGTTACTGGAAACATTTAGCTGCAGTTATTGCTGCACATGGAGGGTCACACCAGGTACTGAAAACAAAGCAAACCTTGACATTGCATTTACAAAGCTGTGTGCTGTAAACCTTTTGTTTCACTGTTTTTACGTTTTGGCTTCACTTTTGTTTAATAATTTGCTGTTTATTGGTTGTGTATTTTTGTAAACTTGAAGTTACATTTGAAGAGTTTTTAAAACTTTGTAAATATTATTTATATATTTTTTAAATGTCCTGATTCATAAAACTGTAAGATAGAAAATAGATGAACTTTGTTTTCCCATAATTTACTATTTTTCTAGTTTATTTAATAGACTCAGACCATTTTTACCTTTAAGCACAGTTCTTTAGTCGCATGTCCATTTTTTATTTTGTCTGTGACCACATGTTCTCCAAAACTTCTATTTAACAGAGGAGAAGAAGAGGCTGCCCAGAAGAACAATGTTCTGAAGCAGGTCAGGGAGCTGCAGGCCCAGCTGTCTGAGCTGCAGGAGGACCTTGAGTCAGAAAAGCAGGCCAGGAACAAGGCTGAGAAACTCAAGAGGGATTTGAGTGAGGAGCTTGAAGCCCTCAAGACTGAACTGGAAGACACCCTGGATACAACTGCGGCTCAGCAGGAGCTCAGGTAATATCCACACGATAACTCGCTCTTCTAATAGATGGGGAGCTGTTTTGAAAACCCCGTCTTTGTTTGGTGTAGGACCAAACGTGAACAGGAGGTTGCAGAGCTGAAGAAATCCATTGAGGAGGAAACTAAAAACCACGAGGCTCAGATCCAGGAGATGCGACAGAGGCACGGTACTGCATTGGAGGAGCTGTCTGAGCAGCTGGAGCAGGCCAAGAGGGTACAAGATCATTCCACAATCAGCCTACTCTATCATAGAATGAACAGTACTCCATAAAGAAGCTAGCATCACGTTCTGTGTTTTTCTGTTGTTTTTTTCTATCCAGTTTAAGGCTAATCTTGAAAAGACCAAGCAGAGCCAGGAGAGTGCCAACAAGGAGCTGGTCAGTGAGGTGAAAAGCTTACAGCAGGCAAAGGTAGAGTCTGAACACAAGAGGAAGAAGCTGGAGGGTCAGCTGCAGGAGTTCATGGCCAGAGTCACAGAGGGAGAGAGGGCCAAAGGAGAGCTGGCTGACCGCACACACAAGCTGCAGGTAAACAAGATTATCCTCCTTACACCCACATTTAGAAAGGCTTTTTTAGTTTGGTCATGTTTGTTGGACATGTTTTAGTTAACTTGCTGGTCATAAAGAAATGTAGTTTAGAACAGTGGTGTAGTCTACGTGATATGCGAGTATACGGAGTATACCCACTAGAAAAGCTTAAGAATTTCATTATACCAACTTAAAAGGGGTTTTTAGTTGGTTCCCCCGGGCTGTAGGACCGCCCGAATGCCGGGCAGAACTCCTCCCAGCGCAATGGCCACTCCTCCCAGCAGTCCACCGAGCTCCTCGTCGCTGCGGACAGCCATCTGTAGGTGCCGAGGGACGATCCTGTCCTTCTGCTGTCATGAGCCGTGTTTCCTGCTAGTTCCAGGATCTCAGTGGTCAGGCACTCGAGCACAGCTGGCAGGTAGATGAGAATGCGTCCACAGAACATCCTTTCAACTCATTTGAGATTTGGGGCTGTAGCTGAGATATTATTTGGGCATTTGAGATGTTAATCAGCTGCTGTTCGTTGTAGAAAACTGCCTTGTTGCCATGGTTACGCATCATAGCAAATGTCCAAAACTAACAAAGTTTCAGTAAAAATCCTTCCAGCTGCACAGTATCTGATACCAGAGGAAACAATCATCCAAAAAAATGTGATTTACATCCAGAAAAAGAGGATTTAAAATTTCCAAAAGCAAATTCTCAAAATGAAAGTAACAGAGCTGCTCCACCATGCAGCCACCTTGAGCGGCGCAATTCTAGAACTCTTACATACATGACATATCATTGGACATGTGTTCATTGATACAGTTTAAATGCTTCCGTAACAATCTATCGGTATGCAGCGCTTGTTTATTACATTCGCTTATCCAGCAAATTATTGTATAATTAATACTTCTGTACTTACTACTTAATACTTGAACATGTTTTGCTTTGATACTGTTTTATAAATTCTATAACATGTTTTTAATACTAAGCCAACATTTGTACAAAGTTTGTTGTTCATTTATTCAAATATAAACATCAGAGAAATTTGGAAATGTTCAATATGTTTAAAAATCTAAATAAATTGATGATTACATTGTACTAACCAGTGTACTTTGGTTTCTAAGCACAGTATATGAACAGACCGTGGTAAAGTTAGCTTTACATTGGATGTTGAACATTCGTGCTCCGTGGCTTCAGCGGTGTCCAACATCCAACGTTACCGTGGTATACCCACTACAAAAATGTAGACTACACCACTGGTTTAGAATAATACATGTTGTCTTTCATTATAGAACAATTTGGGCTTAAAGAAGTGTAACAAAGATCAAAAACACGTTAAAGCTGCTCCCATTGGCTCATTAGGGTCACCACAGTAACCACACCCCTGTGTCTCTCACTTTATTACAGTGCTCTTGAACTGCAGAAATGCAGAGTAGAAAGTAGGCCTCAGACGGTCACTGAGAAAAGTAAAAGTCGTAATTAAAAACTTTCTGAACTGTAGGCGGCAGAAGCTTCTGTTCATCACACATCAGTTGTCATCCATCTACAACATTTTATGTAGGAGGTTTCATAAGATATAAACACTCTTCATTTCCAGGTTGTAATTAAAAAAAATTGAGCTCTGATAAAATAGGAGTCAATGAGAGTTTGGATTTGAAAGAAGACCACAAGTCCTACAGCAGTGAGACACATTGTGGGAAAGAAAACCAAATTGTTGATATTTTCATATATAAACTGTATAAGAGGTGCTAAAACCCCAGCCAGCCAGCCAGCCATTATCTTTAACCGCTTCTTTCTTTTCGGGTCGTGGGGGTCACTGGTGCCCATATCCAGCCATCACTGTGCGAGAGGCGGGGGACACCCTGGACAGGTCACAAGTCCTTCACAGGGAAAACCCCAATGCAGTGCAATTTATTTTATTTTATTTTTACATTTTCTTATTAATTTTTAGGGGTGTAAATCACCATCTTTACCACAATACAATATTATATTGATTTGTTTGTTTGATGATACGATTTTTCTCGATATCACAAAGTGTGTCACGATACGATTTTGATTCTATTTGATTCACAAGTCTGAGATCGATATATTGTGATGTCAAATGCCCATCTCATTTACATATAAATACATTTACAAAAAACAATTCAAATATGATTCAACCATTTTATTTATGTTATTACAGGCACCATGCATTTAAATAAACAAACTTTTTTCTTAATTAATGAAAAAATAAATAAGACCTGTTCAGTATAGTCTCACATTTCTCATGTTTAAGTGCATTTTTTAACCCAGTTATCTTACAAGTGCCCTGATTACCTTTCAGTTATAAAGAAACAAAAATAGATATTGAGCTTACATAACATGGCTATCAATGCCGTGTTTCTTCTTCAGGTGAACGGACAAATTTGTTGTTTCCCGAGTATTTTAACTCACACTGGCACCTGTTGCATACGACACAAGTTTTGTCTGTTGAGCCGTCCTTCTGTTGAAATCAAAAATATTTCCAGTGTTGATTTTAAATCCAGCAGGAGAGTGAATTTCATTCTGTGTTTTCTGCCTCATCTGCCATGTTGCTGAGGCGGCTGCAGAGCGCAGCTGTGCACAGAAATGGTGACACAGACGTGCCTTGGGAATTTCAAAATAAAAGCATATTTTAAAGATGACTATATGAATCGTTTTAGTTTTACCACAATATAATTGAATCATTAATCTTTGAATCGATGTAAATCGATGTATTGTTCCCCCCCTTATTAATTTAGTCTATTTTGTACAAACTGCCTCACATATTGACGTGTTTTTTGTTTGGGGCTTCTCAAAGCTGAAAGAAGATTTGCAAATTGAAAATTATGACGTAAACTGAAGCTCTACGGGTAAACAGTAATAAGGTTGCTTCTGGTTTGGTACTCCTTTAATTTTATAAATTTTTATCAGGAAGTTATGACTTGAGATTGACTCTGTTGATTTCAAAGCTCATTTGACAAGTAAGGAAGTCTTTTCATCAGTACATTCAAATGACAGATGGATCTTGTATTAAAATTTATATGTTCACAAATTTATCTACATTATTATTTGATAACAACAGTGATAAATCACTGAGAGCCCTATTTGTTGTTATAATTTTTTGTTATGCCTGTAATTTAGTTTGAACCTCTCTATACAGACTGAACTGGATAATGTGTCTGCCTTGCTGGAGGACGCAGAGAGGAAAGGGATCAAGACGGCCAAAGATGTTGCTGGTTTGGAGAGCCAGCTCCAAGACACACAGGTGACAAGTGTTAACTAGTAGATTGGTTTTTAATGAGTCTTTCCTTTTAGAATAACAAGACTGACGTTTAATTTCATGTAGGAGCTGCTCCAGGAGGAGACCCGTCAGAAACTGAACCTGAGCAGCCGCATTCGCCAGCTTGAGGAGGAGAAAACTGCTCTGCAGGAGCAACAGGAGGAGGATGAGGAGGCACGCAAGAATCTGGAGAAACAGCAGCTGACCCTACAGGCTCAGGTGGGACCTCTGCTGTTTAACACGTTAGCTTTAGTTGCATTCAGGCTCTGATTGCTTGTTTGTGTTTAAAGCTGTCAGAGAGCAAGAAAAAGCTCGAGGATGACGTCGGAACAATCGAGAACCTGGAGGAGGTGAAAAAGAAACTGCAGAAGGACCTGGAGCTGGCCAGCCAACGTCTGGAGGAGAAAACGATTGCCTTTGAGAAGATGGAGAAGACAAAGACCCGTCTTCAGCAGGAGCTGGATGATCTCACTGTTGACTTGGATCACCAGAGACAGATTGTGTCCAGCCTGGAGAAGAAACAGAAGAAGTTTGACCAGGTTATAATCCTTTTTTTTTTTCATTAATCTGCTGGGCTTTATACAGATTTGTGTAAATCAGCTTTTTGGAAGAATACGTTTGTTAGGGAAATATATAACTTAGATACTGATCCACATCCTTGTCTGTAGATGTTAGCTGAGGAGAAGAGCATCTCAGCACGTTACGCAGAGGAGCGTGACCGTGCCGAAGCCGAGGCCAGAGAGAAGGAGACCAAAGCTCTGTCCATGACCAGAGCTCTGGATGAGGCCCTGGAGGCCAAAGAGGAGCTGGAGAGGATTAATAAGCAGCTCCGTGCTGAAATGGAAGATCTGATGAGCTCAAAGGACGACGTGGGCAAGAATGTGAGCCACAGTGTTGGGTTATTCTATTGTGCTTTTGTATTCTCCTTCTTTTACTACTTGTCACATTTCCTCACATTCCTCAGGTCCACGAGTTGGAGAAGTCCAAGCGCACTCTGGAGCAGCAGCTGGAGGAGATGAAGACTCAGCTGGAGGAGCTGGAGGATGAGCTGCAGGCCACAGAGGATGCCAAGCTGCGTCTAGAGGTCAACATGCAGGCCATGAAGGCCCAGTACGAGAGGGACCTCCAGGGCCGGGACGACCAGAACGATGAGAAGAAAAGAGCCCTCGTCAAACAGGTGCCAGCACATAGTACTCAGTAATAACTGGGCTGTAAGGAACCATGAGCTTTACATTATCGCCCTCTGACTTGTAATGCCTCCTCCTCCCAAGGTGCGAGAGATGGAGGCTGAGTTGGAGGATGAGAGGAAGCAGAAAGCCTTGGCTGTAGCAGCTAAGAAGAAGCTAGAGATGGACCTGAAGGACATAGAGAGTCACATTGAAGGAGCCAACAAGGCCCGAGACGAAGCCATTAAACAGCTGCGGAAGTTACAGGTGCTCATTTTATTTCTGTTAGATGATGAAGCTTTTTAATTCTGTCTTCTCTGTTTACTGGATGACTTTGCCTCCTCCAGGCTCAGATGAAGGACTATCAGAGGGAGCTGGAGGACACCCGGGCCTCCAGGGATGATATTTTTGCCATGTCTAAAGAGACTGAGAAGAAACTCAAGAGTCTGGAGGCTGAGATCGTTCAGCTACACGAGGTCAGAGCTGCACGTGGGACTGTTTGTTTGGGTGACATTGCGAAACGTTTGTTAAATTTGTGCACATCAGTGTGTGTCTAAACTTTGTTTTTCTGCTCTGCAGGACCTCGCGGCCTCTGAGAGGGGTCGGCGTCACGCAGAGCAAGAACGAGACGAGCTGCAGGATGATATCTCAAACAGCACCTCCGGAAAGTAAGCAGATGTCACCACGTTGATCAGGTTGAAGTTACCCGTCAGCAGAAACGTTCAGGGAGTTGTTTTCCATTCCAGCTGTTCATTCATGAGCTAGATATGGGATAAACCCTAGATAGAGTTTAGATCCTAGATCATTATTTCTTGGGTAAATTACAGACTCTAAAAATATAAACGATTCCCAACTGTCTACACTAAGAAAAGCACCAGTTTACCGTCACCATTTGTGCTCCAGTAAGTACGCATGGGCAGAGGGTGCAGTGTCTTGTCTGAAGATACTTGAGAACCCTCCATAAAGATGCAAAGCAGCTGACTGATACTTAGAGTTGTTAAACAAAGTGCTGGACAACCTTCCTTGGTTATTAAAGATATTTCACTTTTCATCCAAGGAGCTTTAAGAAAGTTGTGTTTAGGGATCATTTGCCCCCAACACCTGCTCCTTCTTGGTGTTGTACAAACAAAGCAAATGGTAATCATTAAATATTGGCATAAGCACAACTGTCCAGTGTCAGATTGCAGTTGTCATGTCTGCACAACTACATTTGACCGGTCTTCCCAAACACAGCAGGTGCAGAAATGACGGAGAACATCACAGATCCTAACAGATGAAGCACAGAGGGGACTAAAACTGCATGAACCACATCTCATTGTATGAGGCGGGAGACACAGTCAGGAAGGCATTTCTAAATCAGTAATTAATGTTTGGGGTTTTAATCAATCATCTAATATTCACTTATTACTTTGTTTTTTTCTGGTTCATGATGTGTGCGCTGCTCCTTTCAACCCTGCAGGGCGGGTCAGACTCCCACTTGCCTTCACTTGGCTTTAGACTGGGGGAGTGAGTGAAAGCATTTGAGCAGCAGATTTCTAAGCTTCCTTTGTGTTTTCTCCTGAGATGTAACTATTTCATGCTAACTGTATGCCCGGTGCTATCTGCCATGACAGATAATTACATAACGAGCAGATCTTCCTCTCAGTAACACCCCATTTAGGTGTAGACAAACTGAACACATCATAGCCTGTTTGTTAGTCGCAGCTTTGTGAATTAGACCAGAGGTGGGCAGCATTTTTTTTTCCAAAGAGCTATATCAAGATGTTTAAATCAATCAAAGGGCTGAATGGAGAATTGGAAATTTTTCTTTGACAGATAATGTAAAAAACTTTTTTCGGGCTTTTTTTTTGTTTGTTGTTATAGCATAGTTAGCATGCTTTATACAAACATGTCTTTCCAATAACCTTTAAGAATAAGACATACTGGAATATAAGACATACAGTGCCTTGCGAAAGTATTAGGCCCCCTTGAACTTTTCAACCTTTTGCCACATTTCAGGCTTCAAACATAAAGAAATATTTTTTTTATTTTTTGTGAAGAATCAATAACAATTGTGCCACAATCGTGAAGTGGAATGAAATTTATTGGATGTGTCAAACTTTTTTAACAAATAAAAAACTGAAAAGTGGGGCGTGCAATATTATTGGGCCCCTTTACTTTCAGTGCAGCAAACTCACTCCAGAAGTTCAGTGAGGATCTACGAATGATCCAATGTTGTCCCAAATGACTGATGATGATAAATAGAATCCACCTGTGTGTAATCAAGTCTCCGTATAAATGCACCTGCTCTGTGATAGTCTCAGGGTTCTGTTCAAAGCACAGAGAGCATCATGAAGACCAAGGAACACACCAGGCAGGTCCGAGATACTGTTGTGGAGAAGTTTAAAGCTGGATTTGGATACAAAAAGATTTTCCAAACTTTAAACATCCCAAGGAGCACTGTGCAAGCAATCATATTGAAATGGAAGGAGTATCAGACCACTGCAAATCTACCAAGACCCGGCCGTCCCTTTAAACTTTCATCTGGAACAAGGAGAAGACTGATCAGAGATGCAGCCAAGAGGCCCATGATCACTCTGGATGAACTGCAGAGATCTACAGCTGAGGTGAGAGAGTCTGTCCATAGGACAACAATCAGTCGTACACTGCACAAATCTGACCTTTATGGAAGAGTGGCAAGAAGAAAGCCATTTCTCAAAGATATCCATAAAAAGTGTTGTTTAAAGTTTGTCACAAGCACCTGGGAGACACACCAAACATGTGGAAGAAGGTGCTCTGGTCAGATGAAACCAAAATCCAACTGTTTGGCCACAATGCAAAACGATATGTTTGGTGTAAAAGCAACACAGCTCATCACCTTGAACACACCATCCCCACTGTCAAACATGGTGGTGGCAGCATCATGGTTTGGGCCTGCTTTTCATCAGCAGGGACAGGGAAGATGGATGGGGCCAAATACAGGACCATTCTGGAAGAAAACCTGTTTGAGTCTGCAAGAGACCTGAGACTGGGACAGAGATTTATCTTCCAACAAGACAATGATCCAAAACATAAAGCCAAATCTACAATGGAATGGTTCACAAATAAACATATCCAGGTGTTGGAATGGCCAAGTCAAAGTCCAGACCTGAATCCAATCGAGAATCTGTGGAAAGAGCTGAAGACTGCTGTTCACAAACGCTCTCCATCCAACCTCACTGAGCTCGAGCTGTTTTGCAAAGAAGAATGGGCAAAACTGATAGAGACATACCCCAAGAGACTTGCAGCTGGAACTGCAGCAAAAGGCGGCGCTACAAAATATTAACGCAAGGGGGCCGAATAATATTGCACGCCCCACTTTTCAGTTTTTTATTTGTTTTCTTTTGAACTAAAGACATTGGGGCCTGGTGGAGATTGTTCAAGGGCCACTTTTGGCCCTCGAGCCTTAAGTTGCCCACGTCTGAATTAGGCAGACGAGCTAAATCATTATTTCTGTAAAAGGAATGCAGTTCATTGATCAGTTTGATTGTGTGTGTTAATCTGATCTAAGCTGCTTTAACACTTGTTGCCTGAGCGTGGTTTAAATGAACCATCAGAGCAGGAACAGTGACACGTCTGAAGAAGCTCGTCTGCTGCCTCCACTAAGATGTCTTCTCTCTGAACACCAGGGCTGCTCTGATGGATGAGAAGAGGCGACTTGAGGCTCGAATAGCCCAGCTGGAGGAGGAGCTGGAGGAGGAGCAGGGCAACATGGAGCTGCTCAACGACAGATTCAGGAAGTCGACCATGCAGGTGTGCTGGAGTCAGATTTATTTATCAGCTTTATTCTCTGTTTGTTGAGGCTGTTGTAGCTCGGTGGTCAGTGCTGCGGTCTTGTGATCCTGAGGCTGCAGGTTTGAGCCCAGGTTACATCAGTAAGGGGTTTAAAACAATTTCCTAATCTTTCATGTGAGTTCCCTCTCTGTGGAGATGAAGGGAACAGCTGAAAACATTCTTTGTTTGTTTCTCTCCAGTTATGGCTCGTTGTCTTGTAATCCTGCACCGCTCCTCTCCATGACATGCTCCTCTGTTCTCTACGTCCCCTCTAGGTGGACACCCTGACCACAGAATTGAGCGCGGAGCGCAGCACTGCCCAGAAGAGTGAAAACGCTCGCCAGCAGTTGGAGCGTCAGAACAAGGATCTGCGGGCCAAGCTGAGCGAGCTGGAGGGCTCTGTGAAGAACCGCTTCAAGGCCACCATCACAGCTCTGGAGGCCAAAATAGCCCAGCTGGAGGAACAGATGGAGCAAGAGGCCAGGTGAGAGGAAATAAAACCATTTTTTTCTGAGAACTGTTGCAGGATAAATTTATAATCATGTTTTCATCACTAAAGGGAGCGAGCAGCAGCCAATAAGATAGTGAGAAGAACCGAGAAGAAGCTGAAAGAAGTCTGCATGCAGGTGGAGGATGAGCGTCGCCATGCCGACCAGTTCAAAGAGCAAGTATGTTCACTGATAATGTTATGATAAACTGTTGTCACGCTTTGGATGTTTTCATTAGTTTTAAATGTTTATTTTCTTGTTTGTGTGTGTGAAGGTGGAGAAGGCGAACTCTCGTATGAAGCAGCTGAAGCGGCAGCTCGAAGAGGCCGAGGAGGAGGCGACGAGGGCCAACGCCTTGCGCAGGAAGCTGCAGAGAGAGCTGGACGACGCCACCGAGGCCAGCGAGGGTCTGAGCCGCGAGGTTCACACGCTCAAGAACCGTCTCAGGTGCTGTGTGGTGCACAGCAGCAATCACTTCACATTCACAGCATGAACTATCTGCAACGACAGAAAGATGTGGTTTTCTCTCCATGTCACAGTTTCTGTTTTACAACTCCTGAAGCTTTAGAAGATCGCATACAAAACATACATGATAATGTGTGGCTAAATAAATCAGGCATAGTGGGACCTCTGGTAGCAGTACAGTGTACGGAAGACTGTTGATAAAATTCACAAAATGCTGAAAACATTTCCACAGACACAACAACGAATGTTTGACTATAGGAGAACCAGCTCTCTTCACATGCTTCACATTAGAAACATCATTCAGAGTTTAAAGATGTCACAGGGAGTTGAACTATGCAGTGAGAACTTGGACTTTACATGGTTAAATTGGTGTTTTACTATTTTTAAAACTTTTTACATGTCTCCAGTTTAAATTTTCAGATTTTCTGATTAGCTAATGGCCAACCTACAGTGTAATTTGTCACACTAACCTTTGAGTAAACTTTATACTTCTTTTATAGTTTACACATCAAAACATCACATTTTGTCAGCTTAGATTATTGCAAAATAAAAGTTACTATTGAGTTTTATATAAGAAAGTTAACTTATGTTGGAATTTTGAGTCGTAGCTGCGTGGGCAACCTTCAGAATTTCTCGAGAACTTTTGTTTCCCGTCACGGAGCAAAAAGGAGGAATTAGAAATACCCTCGGTTTGTCCGTGCACGTTGTGAGCATGATAACTTGAAAAATAAAAGAGTTACACACTTCCATTTTGGTGTGTGGCTATATCTTGGAAGAAAGCTTCCTTTAGAAAATTGGATTGACAGGTCAAAATCCAAGATGGCTGCCGCCATAAATGTATGCAATAGTCCTTCTCTACTTCACGCTTCATTTGGTCTTGCTCTATCACGGTTTTTCAAAATAAGATTGGACAAGACACAATTGGCTGACTGATGGATGAGCCGCACGATGGACATGGAATTTTTATTTAAAATAAATTATTTTAAATTATTTAGCACCTGCTGCACCTGTGTGCAGTCCACAGCTGCAGTAGAAGCATCCTTCTGCAGCGTGTCATATCTCCATTCTGCACCACAGAAGTGGGCGTGGCCGAAAGCGCTTCCAGATGGCAAAGTGCATCAGGAGGCAGAGAGCTGAAATCATAACATGCTGTGCTCTTTTAGAGCGTTTAGAGTTTAGATATAATGTTTAGAATATTGCAAGAGTGTGGGAAGTGTTTATAACACCTTCATGCATATATATATATATATAATACTAAACTACTACTACTAATTGGACTACTGTATCCCTACTTCATGGTCACTGTATTTGTTAACATTGTGAGATTGATAACTTTAAAATTAAGCAACACGTCGACTTCCATTTTGGAGTGTGACTGCATCTAGGCATAAGCAAGGTCACTATCAAAAATAGGGTTGCCACGTCAAAATCCAAGATGGCCACCACCACATACTGTATCTATGTGTATACATTTATATATAAACTGGCCACTCCTATCGTTTGAGGAAACTGCTTTCTAGTTTATAAAATGCATATAAATGTAGTTTCCTCAAATGGTCGAGGTGGACCTTGGAGTGGTGGAAAATTAATCAATGGTGGCCATGGTCTTCATTGGCCACTCCCTGACTCCTCCATTCCTCTCACCAGGATCCTCTGCGCTGCCTCAGTCGAGCATTAAAAAATAATAAATAAACCTACCTCTGTTCTTCTCCACAGTGTAACGCCACCCACTTGAATATCTCGCTCCAAAAACATTTAGCTTTACTTGCATTCTTTGTTCAGTTCCAGTCCAAAAAAACACTCATCTCTAGAACTTCAAACATTCACTCTCCAAATCCCCCAACGGCGGGGGACATCAGTGTACTGCTTGTTTGTTTGTTGTGTGCTCCCGCCTGTGGTGTCAGAACCCTTGCCTTACCGTTGCTCCTCCGTCTCCTGCAGGCGCGGCGGCCCCGTCAGCTTCTCCTCCAGTCGCTCAGGCCGACGCCCGCTGCAGGTGGAGGGCACCTCTCTGGAGCTCCTGTCAGACGATGAGCTGGAAAACAAGATCACTGACAACAATGCCAACGAGACCCCGGCTCCTCAGCCAGAGTAGAAGAAAAGGACCCGGAGGTCTTCCGTTTGCGCCGACCGACGTCAGCAGGGACCCACTTCTGCTCTGATAAAAAAAAATTACAGCAGCTCCTTTATGAACAGACTCCCATCTCCAAATTACATGCCACATAATCTAAGCCCGTAATTATTTCCCTTATATCCCTCATCCTCAGCAGACACCAGCAGTTGGAGCTCCAACACTCATTATCGCCCAACTTCTCTGCCTTAACCCTCCTGTGTTGAGCTACAGAGCTGATCAAAAGGCCTAAAATCTTCAGCAACACCAACAAATCCCTGTCACAAGTTAGAGACATGTAACCCAGTGCCCGAGGGTGGTGAATATTCTGAGCTGGAGCTGCTTAAACACTTCCAAACGCTACAACGATGAGACTGTGACTGGAACAAAATGTTTAAAAATGTTTCTGACTTTATTCTGTCGTCCTGTCTGAGCATCAGATGAACCAGTTTAATCATGTACGCTGACAGTAATGCTCCTGTTTCTAGGATTGTTTGCTTTCATATGAATATAGAAATGTGACTGTAAGCTGCCTTGTTGCCTCAGTGCTACACAACTTTACTTTTTTCATTGTTTTCCTCAGATGCTCGACAGTAGGTCAGGTTGACTTATAATTGTTCGGTGTGAGTGCTAACGGCAGCGACCGCGCTCATGTTCTCCTGCTTTCTTCATTTTCTCCTTTTGTGCCTTTTTCACTCATTTGGAAACCAATATGCCACATATATAGTTCTTGTATTGAATCATGTATTATTCCATGAAGGTATTTTCATAAGAAATATCATAAATTTGCATATTTTAATGAAATTCTAGTGGAAACCTGATTGTCTTCCTCCAGCCTTTTATGTCCTGATGATATTTGATGGGTCTAACGCACAAGGATCTGTGCAGACGACTTTTATTATAACTTTTTGTACTTTATGAGTTATTAAGATCTAAAAACAGTCCAATGGAGGTCATCTGCATTTAGATCTCTGTTATTGTTCACAATACAAACTACATTCATACTACAGCCTTATGATCACACGTTGACCCTCAGTACTGCCATTCATGTTTTACTATGACCTGTCGTAGACTCCTTGAGACCGTAATGTTCAAAACCAAACCAGACGATGATTTCCACGACATTATTCCTCTCTACTATAACGTGTGTCCAAATACATAAACGTGGCCAATTATGTGAAGTTAGCGAGGAGTTTGCAACACTAGTCTGACTAAAGACCGGTGTGGCTTTTTAGTCGTGCACAGTAGGAATATAGCATTTTTTCAGCAATGACATAGTTGTGATCTGGGACTGCAGTAGCTGGTGGTCAGTGCCATGGTCTTGTAATCCTGCAGTTGCTGGTTTGAGCCCAGCTTGCTTCAGAAAGGGCATCCAGGTGAAAACGGTTGCTAAATCTTTTATGCAATTTCACTCGCAGTGGCAACCCCTACAGAAGAAAGCAGCCGAAAGAAACGTGCATATAATAATAATGATGAGGTGCACTTAATACTGTTTTGTCATTATTTGTGCAGTTTTACAAGACACAACTCAATAACACTTTAAATGTAAGGCCTAGCATCCTTGAAGTTCATAGTTTTAGACTGAATCCAAATTATGCTGAGTAGGGACAGAGTTTGAGCTGAGTTTATGTAGGTTTTCATGTGAAAGTGTGAGATATTCATAAAGAAAATTCACTCAGAAAATGTGCTGAGGTTGATTCAGCTACGACCACACCAGACGCAGCCATGTTTAGCTGCTGGCTTGTATTGATTGGCTGCTGTAGCAACTTGAATGGGACTGACTACAAAAATGAATTGGTTGCAGATGATCATTCTTTGATTAATTTCTGAGAGTTTTGTTAATATCTGTCCAGTGGTTTGTGAGATATTTTGCTAACGTAAAAGACACAAGACACGGACAACAAAAATGCAATTTCAAAATTGCATACAAACAGATGGGATTAGGGCAGAACTACTGGAGAAAACCCAGCCCTGCCAGAGGCCTGAACTTCTCAGAGGTCACCTCAGACCCAGAGGGAGCGTTCAGTCTTTCTCCACTTCAGAACCAGGACTTCAGACTCAGAGGAGCTGACCCCTCTCAGCTGTGAACATCAGAGCATGCTGAAGGTCTCGCTTGAAGCTACAAAGAGAAACAAGGTTGGTAATTCTTGAGTTCAGACTAAATCACCCCAAGGCCAGACAAAGTACTGGTGAAGGACCATGTTCCAGCAGAGTCTGGTTGGACCAAGCAGCCTTGAGTACTGAAGAACCTCATCAGGAGAGGGGGGTTAGCTTCGCCTTGCTACTCAGGAGCTGCAAGAGGAGTTAGCGGGAAAAGAAAGCAGAATCCCCGTACCTCATTGCTTAATCAAGTCACTTGAAAATAGTTGTGTGAACGCTCGTGAAGCATTCACTCTTGGGATTCATTTTTCTTCCATACATTTTCCGGCATCTTTCTTGTTCCACAATTTTTGTGCTATTTCAACAAATCATGTATCAAAATGTTCAGCTCATTCAGATGAAGGGTGCTATGACTTTCGGTCTTGGTGAAACTAGCTTTTTGAATTACTTAGCTTTTTCTGACACTTTTTCATTTAGAAAATGAACTGAGTTCATTTTACATCCTTCAGATCTTTACATCTGTTTACAACGTTTTACTGCTCCTTTCACATTTTGTTCTGCTTCAGCTTTCTTGTCCAAATGTAAACATTTTTCTGTTACTTTCAGCCAGTGGTTGGATGTAACAAAGAACAAGTACTTTGTTACTGTACTTAAGTACATTTTTCACGTATCTGTATTTGACTTAAGTAGATAGAGTTAAACATAGGTACTTTATTCCACTACATTTTACATTAAGTATCTGTACTTTCTACTAGACTACAAACCGGATTCCCAAAAAGTTGGGACACTAAACAAATTGTGAATAAAACTGAATGCAATGATGTAGAGATGGCAAATGTCAATATTTTATTCGTAATATAACATAGATGAAAGATCAAAAGTGTAATCTGAGTAAATGTAACATTTTAAAGGAAAAATATGTTGATTCAAAATTTCACAGTGTCAACAAATCCCCAAAAAGTTGGGACAAGTAGCAATAAGTGGCTGGCAAAAGGAAATTGAGCATATACGAACAGCTGGAAGATCAATTAACACTAATTAGGTCAATCGACAACATGATTGGGTATAAAAAGTGCTTCTCAGAGTGTCAGTGTCTCTCAGAAGCCAAGATGGTAAGAGGATCACCAATTCCACCATTGTTGCGCAGAAAGATAGTGCAGCAATACCAGAATGGTGTTACCCAGCGTAAAATAGCAAAGACTTTTAAGTTATCATCATCAACCGTGCATAACATCATCAAAAGATTCAGAGAATCTGGAACAATCGCTGTGAGTAAGGGTCAAGGCCGTAAAACTCTACTGGATGTTCGTGATCTCCGGGCCCTTAAACGTCACTGCACCTCAAACAGGAATGCCACTGTCAAGGAAATAACAGAATGGGCTCAGGAATACTTCCAGAAAGCATTGTCAGTGAACACAATCCACCGTGCCATCTGCCGTTGCCAGCTGAAACTCTACAGTGCAAAGAGGAAGCCATTTCTAAGCAAGCTCCGCAAGCTCAGACGTTTGCACTGGGCCAGGGGTCATTTAAAATGGAGTGTGGCAAAATGGAAGACTGTTCTGTGGTCAGATGAGACACGATTTGAAGTTCTTTATGGAACACTGGGACGCCATGTCATCCGGACCAGAGAGGACAAGGATAGCCCAAGTTGATATCGACGCTCCGTTCAGAAGCCTGCATCACTGATGGTATGGGGTTGCATGAGTGCTTGTGGCATGGGCAGCTTGCATGTCTGGAAAGGCACCATTAATGCAGAGAACTATGTTCAGGTTCTAGAACAACATATGCTCCCATCTAGACATCATCTCTTTCAGGGAAGACCCTGCATTTTTCAACACGATAATGCCAGATCACATTCTGCAGCAATCACAACATCATGGCTACATAGGAGAAGGATCCGGGTACTGAAATGGCCAGCCTGCAGTCCAGATCTTTCACCTATAGATAACATTTGGTGCATCATAAAGAGGAAGGTGCAACAAAGAAGGCCCAAGACGATTGAACAGTTAGAGGCCTGTATTAGACATGAATGGGAGAGCGTTCCTATTTCTAAACTTGAGAAACTGGTCTCCTCTGTCCCCAGACGTCTGTTGAGTGTTGTAAGAAGAAGGGGGGATGCCACACAGTGGTAAAAATGGACTTCTCCCAACTTTTTTGGGATTTGTTGACGCCATGAAATTTGGAAACAACAGATTTTTCCCTTAAAATGATACATTCTCTCAGTTTAAACTTTTGATCTGTGATTTGTGTTCTATTCTGAATAAAATATTAGATGTTGGCACCTCCAAATCATTGCATTCAGTTTTTATTCACAATTTGTTTAGTGTCCCAACTTTTATGGAATCCGGTTTGTACATTTCTATAATGTGTTGTGTTACACGTTAGATTCACATTGTGTTTCTTTTTAAATTAGTTTGTTTGAAAGTAACCGATGGCGAGAGGGGAGTTGGTCCATTGAATCACTGCAAAGACGGCAGGTAACGTTAGACCCACCTTCAAGAAGAGCTGAACCAGTGATGTATATTCTTGTATATAGGTCAATGATCTGGGAGCACCCACAGCACCACCAACACACCCAAAATGGTTTCCACCGCAGAGTCAGCCAGAAGATAGGCACCACATATGACCTTATTGAAAGTATTGAAAGACAGTTCAGTACAGCAGGTCAGATTATTCATTCAACATTTATTTAGACAGGTTAATCCCATTGAGCCTCGGGGACTCATTTACAAGAGAGACCTAGTATCTAGACCTGGACCTGGTATTTTCTCTCCCAAAAGTACTGTGGTATCCCCCATGCGTCTGGTTCCTGTAGGTGCAGTACCTGAACTGGCCTGCGGGTTGAACAGAGTGCTGTAGAGTCCAAACTGAGAGGTTGGAGGAAAAACAAGGTCATGATGGCCTCAGCTCCGCAGCTCATATAGACCGTCCTTGGAGTTATCAGGTGCACATACTCAATCAACTCCTCATCCAGCTCTCTCTGCTAACTCAAACATATGGTTCATGGGCAGTTTGTGGGTAGTTAACATTCTCAACCATAGTAGTTAAAAAACATCCATAAACCTTGACATAAATTCTCCCACTTTGGACGAGAAGGCGTTTGACCGGGTGGAGGGTAATTATCTGTTTAAGACTTTAAATCTATTTAAATCTGGTCCCAAATTCATATCATGGGTGAGGTTTATATATACTGTACCTCCCCAAGAGCGGCAGTCTGCACTAACTGTAACACAGTTACTTTGAATTGGAACGCGGTACAAGACAGAGGTGCCCACTCTCACCCCTTCTATTTGTGTAAGCGATAGAAACACTAGATGTTGCTTTACGGCAAACCACCATCATTAAAGGGATAAATGGATTGGACACAGCACAAAGTTTCTTTATATGCCGATGACATGCTTTTAGATCCTCTTACTTGCATTCCTGTTCCTGAGTTACTTGCTTTGCTTCAAAAATTTGGTAAACTATTTGGCTATTAGGTTAATCTTCAAAAGAGCGAGCTGAAGCCTGTGATTTCTATAGAAAATAAAATTTTAGACACCGTACCTTTTAAAATTAGATTAAAACAATTTAAATATCTTGGCATTTTGAGAACACAAGATCATAAGAACCTTTATAAAATTAATTATCTAATGCTCATGGCGAACCTTAAGCAGGACATTGCTAGATAGCAATCTCTACCTCACACTCTAGAGGGTAAAATAAACTCTGTAAAAATGAATAGTCTACTTAAATTTCTGTATCCGTTTCAGAACCTTTTCCTTACTAAATCATTATTTTCCAATCTGAGCAGCCAACTATCAGCGTTTATTCACACATATATATATATATATGTATATATATATATATATATACATATATATATATATATAAGCTGTTAGACTCATGAATCTCTAACCAGGATAATCACAGTGATTTATTCACTGTAATGCCACTTGATTGTTGATATGTGCTGCTGATCTCATGCTGCTGATTATCCATGCTACTGTGTTCATGCGTGCTCATCTGCTCACACAGACTCATGTCCGTGCTGCTGTTCGGCGTATTGTTTTTGTACAACTAGTGCTTAGTGTATTTTTAGTTTAACGTTTTTCTTAGTTCATATCTTAGATCTTATTACTGTTTTTCTTTTACATTTTATTGCTGGATGTAACCGGGACCCTGTGTACACAATTTCGTTCCACCACATGTACCATATTTGGTGCATATGACAAATAAAGAAACTCTGACTCTGACTTGACCTATATTTGCCATTAAAGGTATTTTATTCATTATTTGTGATTAACTCACTTTTCTGTCTAAATTAGTTGACTTGAATGTAAAACTTCTGTTTTGTTAAATTAATTTATATTTTCTTTTAGCTTATAAGAGTAGTTCCTCAATCCTGTGTTTTGACTGGCATGCTGTTTGCCATAAATCTTGCTGTTAAAGTTATTTTAAAAATAGAACAGCTGGTGTTTAATTTGAGCCAACTTATGAATGACAGTGATTGCTCTAAATAATAACGACTTCCTGTCCTTAACAAACCTTCAGCAGCTGGGAGGATCACAGGTGACGACTTTAGGTGTGGACAAATCTGACAAAGCTATCCGTCTCATCTTGGAAAAAAAAAAAAACTGCTGCGTTTCCTTCTTTATTTCTCGGCATTAAACAAACAGGTTTGACAGCTTACGGATTTTTTGGTGTTAGGGACGGTGAAAGCTCAGGTGAAGTTCCCGCGGAGTTAACGTGAACAAGCATCTGTTTTTCTTCCTTCTTTGTTTACGAATAAATCCTCGGAAAGTACAAAATATCCTAAGGTTCCTGGTTTTAGTTGACAAAGTCAACAAAGTTCATGTTCAATCATCCAGGTATCAAATCCAACAATTCTCAATCAGGTCATCTGGACAGTTTCGTTTTTATAGAGTCGTTTCGCCCTCTATCTGGAGGGCTTCATTAGTCTGAGGAGTTCCAGGAAACTGTTTTTCCACCAAGCAGTAAACTCCTTAAGTGGACCCTCAGACTGATGAAGCCCTCCACGTCTCTATAAAAACGAAACTGTCCAAATGACCTGATTGAGAATTACTGGGGTTGACCAAGTCTATCTCTGTGAGTGTGGGCTTTTTTTAAATTTCTTTTTATCACAAAGGGCTTTTCCACAAACACCCTACAAATAATTTGTATTTGAATTCAGTGTTCCTCCTAACATCATAAAGTGGTTGACGTGCAACACTGTTGCTTCAGATATTTTACAAACACAAAGGCAACGCCAACTGTTTAAACTGCTCGTGTTAACGAGTTCGGCTAAGTTCAGATAATTTATTTCATTCCCACTTGTAACCTTTCTAGATTTGAATCTCATGATATTATAAAGTGACCGTCCGCTTCACACCCGTGCTGACGTACAGCCCACGCTGCTGGGAAATGCATTTTGTCACGATAGAAAAGATAACAAGGCAAGAGAAGAAAAAAAACAAGCGTGCTGATTTTTATCATTTTACAACAAAAGAAAATGTTGAGCAGAAAACTCCAGGGAAGAGACGATTCAAAGAAACAGAATATGTTGACCTAAGACAGAGGGAGGAAAAGACTTGTCAGCAACCAGGAATGAAGTCATGTGGGCTGGAGAGCCATAACACTTAGACCTAACTATGAACATGATGCATCTGCTCTCTCCTCCTGAAGACATATCAGAACACCTATCAGTAAATCTTATTTTACAAAACTTAAATAATGTGGTTTGGCATTGCTAATGAAAGCCTTGCACATGATGACGACTATATATGCTGCTCTAAAGCTTATATGTTTGGTTCAAACGTTCTCTAATGCATCATCAGACAATCATCAATTTTGATTTTTAAACTGTGCAATCATAACTAGTTGGAGGACAATGACAAGATGGCACTTTAAACACTACACAGAAAGAAGAGGAATGAACATAGTTAGACAGAGTACATGTGAATGAGAGGGAGGCCGGTGGAACAGTGAGACTACAAGGAGCACAGGTTGAACAACTGAGAGGCCAGACTGAGATGGTTTGGACATGAGGAGGGACAGTGGGTATATTGGTAGAAGGTTAGAAATGCAGCTGCCAGGAAAAAGACAAAGAGGGAGATACATGGAGTTAGAGAGGACATGAGGTGGAGTGAGGACATCATTTCTTGTTTTGTCTGTTTCATCGTTAACCTATTTTATATTAGTGGATATTCAAGATCTGAACATAACCTAAAAATAGGTCACAGAGAACCTGTGTCCAACCGCACCCTGCTGGCTGACAGTTCTATTTTAAACCAATTATTTCATCACATCTGTTCCAATAATGATCCTCCACCTGAATGTCTTTAATACCACACTGATACTTTCTGCAGTGAGGCTTCTCTCACACAACTTACACCATGAATGAAAGGGTCATTTGCTAACAAAAATCTATTTATTTGTTAATCATTAATCATTAATCATGGATCAAAGTGTTATTTGATTGTCTGGAAGGATTTAGACCCAGCTCTTCACAGAAACCATGCTGTTTGATAAACAGAACATTCTAGAATAGAATGATCTTTATTGTGCACATACAGAATGCACAATGAGATTGAGGAGCTAATCCCTTTTTAGTACAAGACAAATGTAGACTATCTAGATTCCCAAAAACCTTTTCATGTTACATAGCTTAACATAAATAAACATATACATGTAATATAAAAATATATAATGTAAATGAAAGTATATCACACAGAGGTGACTATTGCACATTGTTGAGATAGATCTTTCTCAGTGGCCAAGAGTCTAAAGAGCAGCAGCAGCAGTGGTGATATTAATTAAAATAATGCACATAATTGTTAAAGTATTGGTGAGAAGGAAGTCTGAATGAGATCAGTTCATATGAGAGTTCAGAAAGGGTATAGCCCTTGGAAAGAAACTGTTAACTGGAGAAACTGTTTCTCAGTCTTTTAAGTTGTGGTTTTGATCAATCTGAAGCTCCTGCCAGAGGGCCACTGTTCAAAGAGTTGAGAACCAGGGTGACAGCTGTCCTTAGACATGTTCTGTGGTCTGCAGAGAGACTGGGAGATGTAGATGTCCATCGCGGAGAGAAGGGGTCAGTTCTGTGCTTCCTGAATTCCACAAGTAGTTAACTTCTGGACCTCCTCTCTGTAAATTGTTTCATCTTCCTTTGAGATTAGTCCAACCGCTGTAGGATTATCCACAAATTTGATGATGGTGTTTTTGTGAGCCGCACGACAGACATAGGGTGTAGAGGCAGTACAGAAGGGGACTTAGCACTCAGCCCTGTGGTGAACCGGTGCTCAGTGTGCAGGTAGAGGAAAGGTAAGGGCCAAGCCTCACAGTTTGGGACCGGTTGGATAGAAAGTCTTTTAACCAGGCGCACATGTGGGGAGGGAGGCCCAGGGGGCCCAGTTGTTAGTCAGAGTCAGAGTCAGAGTTTCTTTATTGTCATTTGCACCTCATGTGGTACATGTGGTGGAGCGAAATTATGTACACGGGGTCCCAGTTACATCCAACAATAAAATGTAAAAGAAAAACAGTAATAACATCTAAGATATGAACTAAGAAAAACATCAACTAAATATACACTAAGCACTCATAACATAAAACATTGAACATCAGCACAAACATGAACATGAGTCTGTGTGAGCAGATGTGCATGCATGAACACATCAACATTGAAACAGATCAGCAGCAACATGAAACAGATCAGCAGCAACATGAAACAGATCAGCAGCAACATATGGTTTTTCACAGCGACTATTCTAGTTAGAGATTCATGAATCTAACAGCCTCAGGGTAGAAGCTGTTCCTCAGTCTAGTGGTTCTACACTTAATGCTCCTCAACCTCCTTCCTGAGGGGAGTGGGGCAAAAAGTGTGTGTGCTGGGTGAGTGGGGTCCTTCATGATGCAGGTGGCCCTCTTCCTGCATCTGGAGGTGTAGATGTCTGTGATGGTGGGGAGGCTGATTCCAACAGATTTCTGTGCAGCCTTCACCACTCTCTGCAAAGCTTTTCTTTTCGTTAGTCATCATGTCTGGGATGATTGTGTTGAATGCTGAGCTATATTCCACAAAGAGCATCCTAGCATAGCTCTGCTGTCATTCCAGATGACTCTGCACGATGTGGAGAGCTATGGTGATGGCGTCCTCTGTGGATCTGTCCGCACGCTATGAAAACTGATGGGAATCGGGGGGGGGGGGGGGGGGGGGGGG
>NC_056512.1:23000490-23036444 GCF_014905685.2 Nematolebias whitei | reverse complement strand
TAACATGCACGGAGCATGTGCCTACCAGATGACTCATACCAAGGGGGGGGGGTTTAATGTACTGAAGAACCAGTCTCTCAAAGCACTTCATGATCACAGGAGTGAGGGCAATAGGGCAGTAATCATTAATCATAGGTCTGGTTGTAGGTGACTTCTTTGGTATGATTGTGGCAGATTGTGGAGTGACTGCTTGGGCCAGGGAGAGGGTAAAATCCTGTTGGTATGAGTCATCTGGTAGGCACATGCTCCGTGCATGTTACCAGGTACTCCATCTGGGTCGGCAGCCTTGAAAGATGGAGTTCAGATACACCAGGCCACGGCTGCCATGATTAACACGTCTGCAGTATTTAGAGCCTTTACTTTATAAAGCAGATGAAACTTGACAAATGATATAATTAGTTCACTTTGCATAACAAAAAAGACAGAAGAGCTCGGGGGTCTGAGTTTATTTACAGCAGGAAAACGCTGCAGTTCCTTTATCGGTTCCAGCAAAAAGAGAAACTGGTTTGACAACATTTACTGAGTCACAGTTCACACGTTCAGAGATCTGTTACGGTTACTGTGCCAGATTAAAACACAAGATTGGTTACTGTGCCATATTAAGACACAAGATTGGTTACTGTGCCATATTAAGACACAAGATTGGTTACTGTGCCATATTAAGACACAAGATTGGTTACTGTGCCATATTAAGACACAAGATTGGTTACTGTGCCAGATTAAAACACAAGATTGGTTACTGTGCCAGATTAAAACAAAAGATGACCCTACTTTCCCTCCACAAACTCTTAATCTGTGTCAATTTGGTAAATTTATGTGATGGTACGACAAGTGCATCGTTTCAGAAAATAACTTATTCTTCAACATTTCCAGGTTAGCTGCCGGCATCTTTATTCTCTGTTGGTGTTCAATTAAGTAATCTGTGCTGAAATAATTTTCACATACTTAAACTGTGTATTCATCCATCCATCCATTTTCTTTACCCGCTTATTCCATTTTGGGTCACGGGGGTCGCTGGTGCCCATGTCCAGCAATCACTGTGCGAGGGGCGGGGTACACCCTGGACGGGTCGCAAGTCCATCACAGGGCCACATAGAGACAAACGAGACAAACAACCATTCACTCTCTCACTCACACCTAGGGACAATTTAGAGTTACCAATCAGCCTAACATGCATGTTTTTTTTGGTCTGTGGGAGGAAACCGGAGCACCCGGAGAAAACCCACGCATGCACGGAGAGAACATGCAAACTCCACCCAGAAAGGCCCCTGGACCGGGGTTTGAACCAGGGACCTGCTCGCTGAGAGGCAGCAGCTCTACCAGTTGTGCCACCGTGCTGCCCAGTAATAAGATCTAAGATATGAATTAAAAAAAATGTTAAACTGTGAACAAAGTAACAAAAAATGTGAAAACATTGAATGGTAAGAGTTTCTATGTGCTCTGTTATATGTCCATCCTACATATTATCTTTGAGAAACTCTGTATAATCACATAGCGAGACATTAAAGATCAACATTATAACAATGTTGCTCCAAGAATCTGAATCTAAGAAGCAACAATCTACAGGTGTATCTGCCAGCACAGCTGATACTACAGCTGCTTCAGAATACTCTGAAGCAATCTGAGCACACTGTTTCATAAACGAGCTCTGCAAAAGTTTATTTTAATCTCCTTGAATTAAAAGTGAAAGGAATGCTAGATCAGAATCAGAATCAGAATCAGAATAAGCTTTATTATCATTGCACCGAGATACAACGAGAATATGCACGTACAGTCGTCTGAAAGATGGGCAGAGTACACGTAGCTGCTGCTATACAGCGCAGCCTTCTTATCCTTTACAGAATACATTTTTTAGATAGAAAAAGGGACAAAGCCATGAGGAGAGGATAGTGGCATTACAACAAAAGATCTCTTCACATCTTGTCCTAACGGGACACGATTTAAGACATTCAAAAAACTCTGCCAGCAGCACATTATGAACATGTTACATATGCATTTGATGACGAGGCGGTCCATGAAGCACTAACAGACAGTCCATTGTCTTCATAAGATGTGATGATGGTCAGCCGGCACAGTTCTGATAAGACTCCACAGAATGGGGAAAGGAGGGTGGGGGTTGCGACAGACAAAGCTTTTCCTTAGTTTACACATTTCCCAGGAGAAATTGATGTCGGCTTGTTTCGAAGCCAACCGGGGAATCAGATTCAGATAATCCACAATTGTTAATTTATTCAAGCATAATATTTTTCCTTGTCAGCTTTGAGTCTGTACTGGTACTTCCAAAGTCTGAAATGACGAGATTAGGGTGCATTCTACTGGTTCGTGCTTACGAGCCTCTTCAAGGTCGTTTCATGCTGATGAGTCCAAAGCTGCAGGTGGCCTGCGATTCAAATCCCTTCCATCTTACGGTTTAGCTCGTAAATCAGCTTATTTTGAGTCCTCAAAGCAGGAACCAAACCTTCACATAGGCAGCAGCCTGATGAGGGCCAAATTAGCTGCAGCCATCTTCTTTGTATGTTGATAAACCAGGATCCAGACGATTCCAAACACAGGAAGCCTGTTATCATAAATAACAAAGTCCATGCTCAATAATCCATAAATCATAAATCCAATTATGTGCAATTTTAGCGTCCTCAATCGACAGCAGAGGTAGAAACATCACATTCTCCCCAGAGATATATCCAGCTGCATGCGTGACATTGGAGCAGATGAGGGTTCTCCAGGACCCTGTCGCTTTGTTGAAAATATTTTGTCATTTGCGTTGAAAGTCCAGTTGGTCAGATCCAGAACAGTAGTTTTCATTTCGGAAGATGTGTAAAAATAGGAGCTGCTCCGATGCACAGACGGAGAGTAAAAAAGCAGGAGGAGAACAGGGAGAGGGAAGAAACGCGTGCGCCTCGTTACAGAGCCAGTGAGGAAAGTTGTTAAAGAAAATAATTAAAAAAAAAAAACACAAATGCAGAAGTAGCACAAATGCAAGATTTAGCAGATTTAGCATTTTTTCAGAACGAATCAGTTCTGAAAAAATGCTCACACACAGCTGAGAGTGCAACATTAACCCTTTGTACACTTTCTGATCTTCATCGTAGAAGCACGGACTGATGTGTCACCATGCTGCTTTCAGTCCAGGAGAGTTAAACCGATGTTTTCACAGTCGTACAGTAAATGTGTCTTTAGAGGCCTCAATAGTAGAAACATTTGCAAAATAAAAGTTTTAAACAAACATCTCAAAATATTTTAAACTTGGGAGTGTCATATAGTCTGTGTCTTGAGCGTTATTGTTTTTCTGTGACTTATTTGATTTACTTGTGTTTTAGCTTCCCCAGTGTTTTCTCCATACTTCTACCTATCTCACTCTCACCTGTCCCCAGTCTGTAATCAAGCCAGGTGTTTGTTGTTTCTCCCTTGTTGCTGTCCCTTTACAGTTTCTGTCAGTTGTACGTTGGGCTTCACGAGCTGTCCATGTTTGTTCTTTCAAGTCTTCCAGTGATGTTTGTTTGTGAGATTTTTTGCTGCCACATCAGCCTTTTGTTGTCTTTTTGTAAATAAATTAGTTTTGATATTTTACGTCCGAGCCACGTTGTGTTTTGGTTTGCACTTTGGGTTCCACACGCTGACCAAGCATGATAAAGAGTTTGCGATGGTGGGGGTGGGGGGTGGGGGGGTGTCTCTTAGCCAACATTCTTTCTGGAAACTTTATTCTGACAATCTAACAAAGTTAAGTCAGGTCCTCTGGATTGATTTAAAAAAAAAAAACTTGTTGAAACATTTTGTCTTTAACCCAAAAGACTTTGTCAGTCTGAGGAACTGCAATAAACTCAGTCTTACAAATAGGAAGCTGTGGTTGAGTGGTTAGAGCAGTCATCCTCCAATGTGAGAGTTGATGCGAGAGAGTCCACCAGCAGTCACATGCTGAAGTGTCCCTGTGCAAGACACTGAACCCTCATTGCCTCTGATGTGTGTCCCATCAGTGTATGGATCTAGTAGAGCATGCATCAGGAGATCTAGTAGAGTGCTGTATGGATGGATAAATGAGGGCACAGATTGTGTTGTAAAGAGCTTTATCTTGACAAGATAAAAAGGTGTTATATAAGTACAGTCCATTTATTATTTACCTTAAACAGCACCTTCTCATAGTGGATCAACCAGTTTGCTGCTGACAGCCAGAACTAGCTGTTCACATGATAAATGAGGACCATCAGCCTAACAATGCAGCCTGACAGCTGTTTACTATTCACAGAGGGCTGAGTGATACTAGCAATCACCGCATTGTAAGAGGGGGACAGTTGAACCCGGAGGCCTCCGCCCCTGTTTAACGATGGACGATTTCTTTTCACAAAGATGGCCTCCTTTACTCCTCTCTCAAACCATCGTTCCTCTCTGTCCAGGATGTGAACATCTTCATCCTTGAAAGAGTGACCACTGGCCTGGAGATGAGTGTAGACCGCAGAGTCCTGGTCTGATGATGTTGATCTTCTGTGCTGGGCCATCCTTTTGGCCAGTGGCTGTTTAGTTTCCCCGATGTAAGACTGATCACAGCCCTCCTGACACTGAACAGCATACACAACATTACTCTGTTTGTGCCGGGGGACTGGATCTTTGGGATGAACCAGTCTTTAATGTATTTTGGGGTTTAAAAGCCACTGGGACGTTATGTTTAGAAAGTAAACGTCTCAGTTTCTCTGATACTCCCTCAACATATGGAATGACCACTGGTCTGGGTCTGGGTTCCTCCTTTTCACCTGATGGCTGACTGGAGTCCTGTTTGGGTTTCTTCTCTGCTTTCAGGAAGGCCCAGTTAGGATGTGGGTCAACCAGTGTGTTGTTTTTCAAGCACAACACCTTGCAGTTTATTTGATTCCTTTTGTATTACAGTTTTTCTGAATAGTTTACACACAAATTCTAGTACTTGAGACACGATGACCACAACATGCAACTCATGCACCAACTCCCTGAACTAATTCTGATAAACTACAAGCACAATTCCTGCTTTACTTTCAAATTTCCATTCTAAAACACACTTTTTTCAAAACATTACACACAATTTTGCTGCATTTGGCACAATTTTCATGAAAAAAACATTTTGTTTTCACAAGGAACAAACTGTTATTCAAAATTCTAAAATGTATGACCCTACTAGGCACACTGACTCATAACATGGACAAACACAGTTCACACACTCTTACAATTAGCAATCGGGTAAAGCGGTTAAAGATAATGGATGGATGGATGTGTGTGTGTGTGTGTGTGTTACCGTTTATTTGTGTGTTCTGAGTGTAAAAATACTATTCTAAGATATTTTACAACACACTGATGTATGTACTATCTGTACTAAGTGTAACACTGAACAAAAGAAGGGCCTGTCATTATGACGATTGTATAGAAGTGTTTTACACAGAGTACATCAGTGTTTAACTGGTTCTTATAAATGTCTATTCATATGATGGTTTTTATGCGTCATCCGTGAACAAAATACCATTTTGAGAAGAGATAACATTGTTTTGAATGTAAAGTTTCATTTTGAAGGAGAATTGAGGCGTTTGCCCATTGTGTGTGTGTGTGTGTGTGTGTGTGTGTGGTTTTTTTCACTTGTGTGTAGAGTTCTGCGAGTATGAGGCGTGCTTTCAGAAAATGTGTGTAAACAAATGAGAAAAACTATAAAAGTTTTCCAATGTTTATGTGAATGTGTCAGAAACCTTAACATGGCTCTCTTGTAATGACAAATGTGCCATGACGACGGTCCAACGCAGCATGGTTCTGTCATGAACCGGTTTGTGTGAGTCACGACATCAAGCTGAGGAGATCATTAATGTATTCTGGTTGTAGCGAAGCCAAAAGATATAATCATCAAAAAATAATAGGTCACTTCTTTGCCAGCTTACACAAGACAAAAACATGCTGTAGTAGACTACATTTTGTTTATTTTCACTAAATTTCATACAGAAAACAATATTTAAATATACAACAATTAACATTTACAAATGCAGAACTTTGGAAACACAGCAGCGTGCAATAAAGTGCTTAAAGTTGATTTTAAAAAATTTTACAAAAGGTGAGTTCAGTGCAAACATTAAAATTATGCAAAGTAAATATATACATCTTCACATTCTTACATGGATTTTGCGTGTTAAAACTTGTTTTAGGTGGAAGGATCCATTTTCTGAAACAGATTTTTTTTTTATTCCAATCTTTCACATCAATCAACACCTTCATACAAACTAAAAACAGATCATTGTTGACCGGCGTCAAACCGCACCCTAATGGGTGACCAGCCTGCGTTCATCTCGTTAAAAAGGTTCAAATTTGATTATAGGTGGCATTTTTACAGATAGAAGGCAAATACGTTGTTTTTTTTCTCATACACAACCTAAATGAAACAATAAAGAAGTACTATGAGATATAGAGGGCGACAGATTGGTGTTTCTCCATGACCAATACGATGCCTGATGGCCAATTTATAAAGCTGATTTTTTTGGTTTTGTTCCAACGCATAAACAAACAATTTGATGTTGATACACGTAGCAATCTGCTAGATTTCGGAAAGACAAAACACAACTGTTACATTTGAGCCAACGTTCGCAGTGTCTGTTGTAGGGACCACAGAAAAGTTCATATACCTTTAAAGGAACCTCCCAACATTTCACACTGTTACAAACCAAATGGTGATAATCTAAACGTTAGATCAAATAAAACATTGATTCTAAGGCAGCTAAAGTGTGGCCTGTGTGGATTATCAAAAGGTAAAAAGCAGATCATTTTACCACTGATTGTTGTTCGACCTTATGTCATGTGCTGTATGCACAATACAGACTTCAATCCTGGACTTCATTGAGTATAAGAAAGTCCCTGTTTACAAATAGATTGTGCTAAGTCGCCCCCAGGTGCCGTCTTTGGTGTCCAGCCAGCTGCTTGACGTCTGGACCTGTTCTTCATCCCCGGACATGGCTCCTTCCTCCTCCTCGGAGCTATGCATCCCTGAGCTGTCTCCCCTCTGGCGGGAGCTGTCGTCGTCGCTGTCGTCTTTGTTGTAGCAGACTTTGCAGATTCTCACCTCCTGGGTGGAATCGATGTACTCGATGAGTTCTCGTTCCTTGGAGCACTCGTTGCACACCACGAACCCGCACTTTCTGCAGTGGTGTCTCCAGATGATTGCGTTAAATTTCTTGAGGCAGCGCATGCACTTCTGGGCATTCTTGTCGGGAATCCAGGACATGGCGAAGTTGGTGCCCGGCTGGATGTCTGTGTCCTCCAGCACTCTGCTCCGACAGTCCCGAATGTGATCTATCCAGGCCCGCTTGTCTTCGTACGAAGAGGCGGATACGTAGAAGGACTTACGAGGCGTGCACATCAACCACTGGTTCTTCATGTTCTCGCTGTCCTCCAAGTCCTCGATCTTGATGTCCTCTGTAATATCAGAATACATAGAAACCATCGCAATAGTTTATATCTCTGTGAAGATTTAAGACATAATTTCTTCAAGCTTTAGCTGGACTCAAGAAGAAGTAGCTCACCCAAAGCAATGATTTTCTGCTTTTTGTACCAGTGGCCGTTCATAATGACGCTGCCGTACACCAAGATGTCGTTGAAGAGGAAGAAAGCCTTCAGCGCCTGCTTCTTACGACCCTGCTTCAACAGCCTGCCTTCCCCCATCAGAACCCGACCAGGAATGGACAAGGGCATCCCTGATCGTCTGAAGGCGTTCTCCACCTTCCGGATACGTTTACGGTTCTCCTGCTCAGTCGTGAGTTGATTCATTGTGGAGATGTACAGACCTGTCTGCTCAGTGAGTAAGTCTTGCACTGAAGCAGGAAGGAGGGCACACACCTTTAAAAGAGATCTATTTCCTGGAGAGGGAGGGGGACTTTCCAGATGCTGGCTGCAAACCAAGAAGTTAGGCGTGAATATAAAACAACACAGATGTGCAGAGTAACTTTATTCATCTTTAATAATAGTTTTTTCTTATGTTGACAATGAAACATCGATGCAGCAATACTCAGAGCTGGAAGCAACAAAAATAGAAAAAGTGGAATGTTAGTCAGAACTTCTGACTCTATGATGACACAAAACCATGAGGGTCACAGTTTCAAACCATGGTTTATTCATCTCAGATGTGCCTGCTTTGTTCTAAGCTTAAGTCTTATTTGTCTGAATATTTAGAATGTCTCTGCAGAGTTTCGTGTAAACTTCTCCAGTAGATGTTGAGGTATTTTTATTTGACTGACAGGTTGGTATCTCTGTCATGCTGCAGCAGAGCAGAAAATGTCAAACATGTGCATGCCTCAAAGCCTTTTAAACTTTTTGGGCTAAAGTAAAGGTAGCATTAATTAAACATTTGTAATAACATAATGTGAAATCTGACATGAGGTCATGCCATAAAATCAGTTTGAATGAAACAGCTAACCAGTCAACAGGACAAGTGATGTTCTACAAGAAGCACTGCTGAGCAGGGAACATTTTAAAATCATACATGACACATTTCTCCTTTAGTTTTTCTGAGAAGACAGGCCCACATCATGGCACTTTGTGTTGGTGTGGTACTTGTACGGTTTATTTGGACAGAAAATCTTTTAGGGCTCTTTGTTCAGTAACTAATAATGTCAAAAATATGCATTAAAGCACCTTATTACTACTAAAGTGTTACTCTCTTGCTTTTGTGACAAATTAAAAATTTGCTGCTGCAGCTTTTGAACCCCCTACTTATACATCAAAATGTGCAGGAAAGTCTGGAGAATTATGTTGTGTTCAAGGTGACGTTTTAGTATATATTTTTTAAAAATCTTAACTCGTAACTTTATATTACAATGTGATGACGTCCCCGTCTGAAATTTTCACAAATAATTTATTTTTAGTCCCACAAACTTTACACTCTTACATGCATGAAAACAGACACTTTAGATTTTTTTTCACTTGATGAGTCCCTGCTATAAGACCGACAGTGTTATTTCACATGTCCTGTGGCGTGCACACATCCAAACTCACATCGACGTCCATTCTATCAACGCTCCTCACCATCGAGCTGTCAAGTGTACAGTAACTCCCATCCATCGTTTCTTGGTACGACAGACCTGTTTTTCCACTTTGACTCGGTAGTCGTAAATAGGTTTGCATCATTTCTTGTAATTAGTCTCTTGTTTATGTTTTATCTTTGCATGTGAATCTTTTGGCACAGAAACTGTCAGAGAAACAGCTGCTGCCAATCTTGGACTGAAATGAAAGACAACACAGGAGTTTCCTGGCTGCGGGAAAACTTGCCTGACTCGTTACTCCAGCAGAAACTTACAGGAACTGTTTTTTTTTAATAAACTATAAACTTTATGCTTACTTGAAAAGTACTTATTTTGCTTTTATTCTTATAAAACATTTTGTTTCACGCTGCACTTTGAGCAGTGGGCTTACCTCCCTATAAAATACAAAAGAACTTGAACTGTATCCTGGTGCATGCCCAATAATCCAAGTGGAAAAACCTATAGAAGTGAAGTCTGGTCCCCTGGACAGGTTGTGGTGTTTGAGTGTAAAATCAGCTGATTGAGCCATATTTAAAAAGGCAGGCCTCAAACACGACGACTCTCTGCAAACAGCCCAAGGACTGAAGAACAGGTTGGTACTGTATATTCCTTATGCTCACATATACAGTGAACTACTTCACTTTTCTTTACCTGCTTCTCCATTCCAGATCACTGGGAAGCAGGTGTCCATGTCCAGCAGTGACTCTGTGAGGTGGTGGTTGGGGTGGGGGCTGGGCACCCTGGACAGGTCTCCAGCTCATCACAGGGACACATAGAGACAAATGAGACAACCAACCATTCACTCTCTCACTCAACTCACACCTAGAGACAATTTAGAGTTACCAATCAGCCTAACATGCATGTTTTTGGTCTGTGGGAGGAAACTGGAGTTCCTGGAACAAAACACACGTGTACGGTGAGAACACATAAACTCCACCCAGAGAGACCCCAGGCCAGGAGGCAGAGGCTACAACTCAAACCACTGCTTGGCTGTGCCGTCCCACTTATTACAAATACAATTACAAATAAAATAAAGAAAAATCAAAGAAATTCAGTCATTTTTATTGGAGATGAAAGATTCTTCACTCACAGGACTGATTGAGTTATGCGCCGATCTTTAATTTCAAAGGCCTTTTGAAAGGCTATTGTGAAAAAAAATCACTCTGAAAAAAAATCACTGTAATGCCACTTTGATTGTTGACGTGTGCTGCTGATTAATTTCATGCTGCTGATTTATTTCATGTTGCTGTGTTCATTCGTATTCATCTGCTCACACAGACTCATGTTTGTGCTGCTGTTCGGTGTATTGTTTTTGCACTATAGTGCTTGGTGTGTTTTTAGTTTAGTGCATTTTTTAGTTCATATCTTACATCTTTACTGTTTTTCCTTTACAATTTATACTTTTATTGGATGTAACTGGGAACCTGTGTATACAGTTTTGTTCCATCCCATGTACCTCATGTGGTGGAATGACAAGAACCTTGATTTGACTCTTATGAGAGAAGGAAGTCGTTTTAAAATAATGTAGTTTTAGATTCTTTGACTGTCTAAGATATTTAACTCAGTTCGTTATTAATAGAGTACATGCTATTCCTTAATAGTTTCATCATAAAACACAATAAATATTTTCAGTTATGCTGACGATACCAAACTGTATACTTTTCAACCAGATGATTCACTCTTTACCGAGAACAATAAACAAACGTATGTTTAATCATTTTAAAAGTTAAATAAAAACAAACTTATTAGTTATCCAAAAGAAAAAAAGAGTCTGCATGATCAAACTGCAAGCTTCAGCCTGTTACGACTCGGCGAACCCAGAGTGGTACGAGACAAGACTCAGGGGTACAAATTGCCAGTGTTTATTATTTACAGTGAAAAGGGATGACCAGCTGGGACCCTGAGAAGGTCAGAGGTTTCTGGCTGGGTAAATGAGGAGATGATGTTAATTCAGTGAATCTATCTTACAGTCCAGCTGAAGGTCAAAGGGGGACCAAGGTGGATTCCAGACGAGAAGACAAGGAGGCGTGTGGCTGGAAAGCAAGGCACGAGGGACAGAGAGTGGAGCAGAGAGGAACCAAGACACGACAGAGACTAAGACATGGAACCAAAGGAAGACCAAGGCACGAGGAGATCCACAGAGGCAGGTAAGCTGTAACCAGAGGAAAGGTTTTAGTTTAAAGCACGAGAAATAAACATAGGCCAGAAACGAAGTGTACCATCAGTGGCAAATGCTCCGGCAATGAGTAACATCTAGCTGCAGCCTTAAGTAGTCAGGAGCCTCATCAAGATGACGATCCTCAGGTGTGCTGATTGGTGCCCATCTTGGAGGAGAAAACGCTGCAGCAGGTGATACTCATCACACAGCCAAGATTAAGGGTTTAGGGAAGCTTGAAAATGCTGTTCTGCATTTATCTCATAAGTTAAGACAGATCCTGAAATGAAATAATTTAACTTAACTGGGTTTTAGTTTTATGTTGGAAAACCTGAAGGTTTTATTTGACCAGGCTAACTATTACTACAAAACAAGTTAATAATGATGTGTCTCTCTGTATCTTCATGCTGGAGGTTTTACAGTACTCTGTGTGCAGCAATGATGAGACAGAAACCAACTGGAGAGAAAACAACGTTTCAACACAGCATCCACAGGGCAGCCATGTTGGTGCTGGAGGTCAGGGTCAGGGAGGCATTCCAGTTTATTTTTCCAACTTAAAATTGAAATTTTGACTTCTAAAAACAAACAAAAAAAAAGCAACATGACTATTTATTTTTTTTAATGGATCTACTGGTTGTTTTAATATAAGCTTTAAATAAGTGGCCTGCACTTTTTTCCTGTTCTTTTGCACCTCTGTTTCTTGTTGTTTTAAATTTGTTTAACATAGAACTTCATGATAGTTTGTTTCTCATTAACTGATTTTGTGTGTGTGGTTTTGGTTTAAGGCACTTGGAGCTGATTACATTTGCATGAAACGTAGCTGTAAAGGGTGAACTCATGTGGTGTGCCAGTAACAGAGCAATTTAAGTAGGTGAAACCAACAGTTCCAGCTCGGAGGAGCTGCTTTACGAAGTCAGCCAAAGACAAAGTGGTTATAAAGTATTTATAAAAGAATGAAAGTCATCAAGAGCTGTGATCCTCGAGGTGTTCAATCTGTAGCTAAAGGCCTCTCAAGGAAAGTAAAACACTCCTTAGAACAGGGGTCTGTAACCTGCGGCTCTGGGGCCACATGTGGCTCTTTGGTACCTCTGCAGCAGCTCTTTCAGGCTTTGACCAAACATAAAACTGAATTTTATTTTAATTATTGCCAACAATAACAATGGCTAGTTTCAGCAGATTTCCTGTCATTTTCAAATATATGAAGAATACTACAAATTTAAGACATAAAACATGTGGACTACATCATGCTAGTAGTTTGTTAGCCACTTTTTAAGTCAACTTCCAGTCTCCCAGCGTGATCTTTCTGTCAAAACCACCAGAAGGTTTTGGAATATCTTTAAGACAAGCTGCTGAAAAGGAATATTTGATACAAGTAAGAATAAAACACAAAAAACAAAGTAAAAGTAAACTAAAGTATTTATTTTTATTTAAAAATGTAACTGGATATCCAACAAACTGGTTTAATTTTATACTGTCTTTAACTTTATGCTTTAAGTAGGACACTTAATTGTTCAACAATTAAGAGAACTTGCCTGCAGAGTTCAGTGTTTTAATTTATATAAAACTGTTAAAAAATATATATACTGTATTGTATCTTTCTTTACATGAATATGCTCTTTTATTTTGTGTTAAAATGTAAAAATATGAGTAAATGTTAAAAATAATTAGACATTTTTTGTTTCATAATATCATCCACACTGGCCGGAAAAGCCATCTTGTAGTGGTCCACGGGCCACCAGCTGACAGTACACAGTTGTAGCAGGTTGTGTGGCTCTGGATACATATAATTAGTAAACAAAGTGGCAAAAATGGCTCTTTTTTATCACAAAGGTTGCAGACACCTGCCTTTGACTGACTAAGATTATTGTTTTCTAACCTACAAAGCTCTCAACAACCTAGCTCCACCTTGTATTCGAGAACTTGTTCCATATTTTTCTAACAGAGCACTTCTCTCTCAGACTGCAGGCTTACTTGAAGTAGAGTTTCAAAAAGCAGAATGGGAGGAAGATCTTTCAGTTATCAGGCTCCTCTCTTGTGGAACCAACTTCCAGTTTCTGTCCATGAGGCTGACACATTGTCCAGTTTTAAGACTGGGCTTAAGACTTTCCTTTTTGATGAATCCTATAGTTAGAGTTGACTTGTTATGCTGCCTTAAACTTAGACAACTAGAGGACAAATTGACCTAATTTCCTTAAACGAATTGTTAAAATTGAATAGTTTTCATTTGATACTATTTCTATCTTATGTGATTCTCGACCTGCCATTGTGTATCTGTTCCTTTCAAACCCAGCTGGATGAAGCAGATGGTCGCTTGTCCTGAGCCTGGTTCTGCTAAAGGTTTCTTCCTCATGAAGGAGTTTTTCCTTTCCACTGTCGCCTTCATGCTTGCTCAAGATGAGAGTCTGTGATGGGGTTAATTCAAATCAGTCTGCTCCTCAGATAAATAATGTTAAATTATTATTTTTATATATGAATGTTTCTGTTCAGTGCCCTGAAACGACTTCTGTTGTGACTTGGCGCTAAATGAATAAACTGAATTGAACTGAAATTTAAATGTTTTTAAATAAATATCCAAATCTTTATCTATTTACTCAAATAAGCCACTCTGAGGACACAAAAAGATTTTTAACCGGTCTTTTACTTGCAAGGGCAGACGGTCATGAAACAGGCTTTCATAGATGTACAAAGTTACATGTTTAGTGCGTCGTCAGTGAGAATCTGCACCGGACAGTGAGGCGGGAAGTGTTTTTATAATCCTTATCAGACAGAGGCAGGTCGAGACGACCTCAGCTTCACAGTTTACAGACTTGGAGCCGCCCTTGCTGTCATCAGGTGCACCTGCAGGCTCCTCTCTGAACTTACACACATTTAACATTAGTTAGTGACAAACATCCATGAACTTTTACCAAAATCCCCTTGAAATTTTCTTTTAAATTAAACGAGTTAATGTTTATTAAATATTAATACATTTATGATGTATTGTATAGAGTTTAATATCTCAATACATCTTAAAAGTATACCTTCACTATACTCTATTTTACTCTCAAATACCAGAGTACTTCAAATGTTCAACAGCTTTAACTTTAATTGATTCAAAGGCATTTGAACTAATGAAAAGCTTCATTAAATGTAATTTTGCAGGATATGTCCTCATTTCAAAGTCAGGTATGTTGCTTTTCCAGCTCATTTAAACAACAGATATCATGAAGATTTGAGTGTTTTTTCACATTTATTTTTTTAAAGACACATTTTGAAAGTTTTTTTTTAAATAAATGACCATGGTTCATTTGACAGAGTTTAGTTGTACGTTCAGTGATTACTGCCTGACATTTTCAATACTTTCATGAGATATTTTGCTAACAGACAAACGTGCATACGCATACAGTCAAATATTTAAAATTTAATTATTGTTCATTTTTTTTATTTGAGAAGGCTTTTCGGTCTAATGTTTTAAATTGGAAAAATGCCCAAAACAAACAACCCTTATGTGCAGGAATGAGGAAGACAAACACCCCCACACTGATTTGGTTCACTCTGACGCATTACAGGTGACGTGATAAAAATCACATTCAACATTTTTGTTTTAATCTTTCTGCACTTTCAGCTGAAGAAAAACTAACTCAGCAGCTAAAACAAACCAACTTAGAACAAGAAAGAATAAAGAAGTCTTTTGCTTTTGCTCTTTTAACTGGATGTCCCAGCAGCATCAGCAGAAATGGTTTCATGTCCAACCACGGAGCCACAAGTGAAGTAAAACAGCTACGCTAAACAGCTGATCATCAGCTGGCAGCCTGTCTCGGCTCAGGTGGGAATTCGAGGTGTCAGAGGTGTCAGTGAAATTCAAAAAAGCTCAAATGTTTTGGTAAGTGTGTTGAGACTCTTGGAGTGTGACATTTTACTTTCCTGAACAAATGATCATCCTGTTTTTCAGCAGACTATAGAGAGGACACAGAAATCCCACCAGGACTGTCTTCTACAAGCTGTCAGTGAATGTATAGAAAGTCATTTTTCAGTATTTTCCAGCTAAGCAAGATGAGTTGACCTGAACGCATCGTTGTGTTTTAGATAAGATTACAACAACAACGATTATCTGATTTAAAGGCTGCCCCCTGCACTGTTCTACACAAGTTTAGTTTCTAAACAGTTTATAGCTAAAAGTAGCTGAAATTTAATTTCACTGCAACCAAGTCCATGCTCAATAATCCAGGTAATCCAACATTTATCAGTCAGGTCATCTGGACAGTTTTTTTTTTTGTGCTGAAACGTTTTGCCTTCGATCCAGAAGGCTTCATCAGTCAAGGAAACACAACAAAACTGATTCTTCCCCCAACAGCTTACTCCAAAGTGGAACAAACCAGTCCTGCTGGTGATAAGATGGTCTCTTTGGTACAACCCTCCTCCATTGCCGGCCCTCTTCCTTGTTGACAGTCTTGTCAAACTGGTTGAAAACAACAAAGTCCATTTGGAGTAAGCCGTTGGGCAAATAATCAGTTTTGTTGCGTGTTTCCTTGACTGATGAAGCCTTCCGGATCAAAGGCGAAACGTTTCAGCACACACAAAAAAAAGAAACTGTCCAGATGACCTGACTGAAAAATGTTGGATTAGTTTCACTGCTATCTAACAACTCTGAGTTAAAATGTTATGTAATTTTATGGGGGTGAATAAAAATGAAATTTTAGAGCAAAAAGCTGCAGAAGTTATGTTTTTGTTTCCATTCTAGTTATAAGTTTCCAAAATTTTATAAAAGTGAAAACAAATCACTTTAAATGTATACATGCTTTATGTTAGATTTTGTTTTCTCATTTACTGAAACTTTTAGGACTCATCAGTGTTTACTTATCAGCTGTACCATGCAAAGCTATCCATCCATTCATCATCCATCCATCCATCATCCATTCATCCATCCATCCATCCATCCATTCATTTTCTTTACCTGCTTCTACCTTTTCAGGTTGTGGGGGTCACTGGTGCCCATGTCCATCTATCACTGTGTGAGAGGCAGGGGACACCCTGGACGGGTCTCAAGTCCATCACGGGACCAAAATGCACATTTAATCCCATAAAACACTGATTATGTAACGATAACATGAAGTAGCTTAGATACAGATTAAACACCTTTAATCTCATCAAATGTGTCATGGTCATAGAGTTAAATAAGACAGCTAGAGAGCACACTCCCCATGCTTCCAGTTGTGACATTGTGGAGGAGTAAAGATGGCGTCCAAAGAGGGCAACAGCTCACAGCTGACAAAGCAACTCTTCGATTAACAGCAAGCCCATCTGGAAAAGATCAATTCTGCTTACACTTGTGAAAAGAAACCGTTTTCCCTTTTCTCTTCAGCTGGTGTAACTGTAGCACACACAGTTTTGTGGCATTTTTATATTTTTGTGTGCGTTAGATAGATTATATAGTACATATATTCAAATAGTATAGTAATGATATTTTAATTAATGTTATCACTAATAGTACAATTTTGTATATAATCAGCCCTTAATATGGCTATTTTGCCGATATGTACAACTCTAAGCCAGATGTTTGCCCTCTTTGGTTATGGCCGACTGCTACAGTGAATCACAACGTCACGTGATCAGTGCTGCCACTTTGCTGCTTTAAGCAACAGCGACATCTAGTGGCCAGAATATGTCCATCCAATATCCAGGGGCGGTTCTAGGATCTGATGTTTTAGGGCTGCTGAGCCCCCAGTGGTCAGCTAACATCTACAACTCTCCTTGGTCTTTTATTTTAATACAACAGTTCAGCGTTTGCTCCTAAAAAGATCAGTGAACACGTTTCCACCAGTTTATTCCACATCTCGCTCCCTCTGTGTGTGTCCTCTGTCTCCGCTATCTACCTGAAAGAAAGAAAGAAAGAAAGAAAGAAAGAAAGCAAGCAAGCAAGCAAGCAAGCAAGCAAGCAAGCAAGCAAGGAAGGAAGGAAGGAAGGAAGGAAGGAAGGAAGGAAGGAAGGAAGGAAGGAAGGAAGGAAGGAAGGAAGGAAGGAAGGAAGGAAGGAAGGAAGGAAGGAAGGAAGGAAGGAAGGAAGGAAGGAAGAATGAGAGAAATTGGTTTGCTTCCTTCAGCTGTGCTCAGGAGTTTCCATTGACTCATTATGGGCGTGAGTGATTATTAAACGAGTGTTTTATTCATTTCAGGCTCTTTTTAACATTTATTTGAATCATTCTTCTTCCAGGGAGGGATGATTATTAAAACATATGATTTCTATGACCTTATTTAAAACAAAAATTGGATACAGAAGTTTGAACCATTGTATATTTTTAACTTAACTCGGCAGAGATCCAGTTAAAATACAACCTGAGCAGGAAAACCAGCGGCCTCTCATGATGGGACACTATTTTTATTTGTCTTTTAAGACTTACCATAAAACAGAAGCAGCATTTAGAAATAGAAACAGACACATTTAGTAAAACATGCTAAGCTTCTAGTGGCTAAATAAATATAAAATACTGAATAAAATACTTGTTATCCTGATTCAATCAATTCTTTACCTTGTGTCTTTTGGTCAGTGGATGTTCAGATTCTCGACAGGTCCTGACAGAAAGTCAGAAGTATTGGTTCACCTCCTGGGTCTCTGCTGTTGCCTTCAGGGACACACCGAGGATTTTTGACCTGAGAACTACTTGGACTGTGTCCATTTGTGTCCATACCACAAACACGCACCGAGCGCTACAGCTTTTTCAGACTCGCTGATACAGTATCGACTTTATATGTGCTGGACTGAACAGATCCCTCTTGAGACCCACAAACGTCTGCTCTTGATAAATAAATCATCATAAAATAGAACATAACGGGTCAAAGTTCATGCTCAATAATCCAGTTTAAAAAAATCCATAGAAGAACATAACGGACCGTTTGTGTCCTGGTGGTGGTAAATCATACCACAGCTAATCAAACTCAGACTTTAGTAAAGTTTTCATTGCACACTCAGATTTCATGCGTGTGGTCGTCAGTCATTACACAGTTGTAACAGCTGTTACAAAACACTCATTTAAAGTGGTAGTTCAGATCTCTTAAAGTGGGGTTCTGTGGAAAAGTTATGAACATTTAACATCTTTCCTGTTGCTGTTGGAACCAGCTCAGTTTGGAGAAACTGAATTAGTTTTGGTTGAAATGACGAGCTAACGGCTAGTCTGAGTGGAACCAAGACCAACGTTGCTTCTGTCAAATCTAAAACAAACAAACAAACAGCACGGTGGCTCAGTTGGTAGGGCTTTTCCCTTTCAGAAAGAACATCACCGGTTCAAATCCCTGACCTGGACCTTTCTGGGCGGAGTTTACATGTTCTCTCTGTGAATATGTGGGTTTTCTCAGGTACTCCAGTTTCCTCCCACAGATCAAAAACATGCATGTTAGGCTGATTGGTAACTCTAAATTGTCCCTAGGTGTGAGTGAGAGAGTGAATGGTTGTTTGTCTCGTTTGTCTCTGTGTCCCTGTGATGGACTGGAGACTTGTCCAGGGTGTCCCTCTTGCACAGTGACTGCTGGATGTGGGCACCAGTGACCCAAAAATGAAGAAGCAGGTAAAGATAATGGATGGATGGATGGATGGATGGATGGATGGATGGCTTTTTTAAGACAACAGCAATCCCATTTGGTGTTATTTCCACTCAGACTACCCATTAGCTTGTCAGATCAGATGTAAACTTTATTTCTCTATACCGAGGCTGTTCAAAGACCTTTCTACAGCAGGTAACATATTAACTGTTCTGATATTCTGATTGTCAGCGCATCGACCTCTAAAAGGTTCTAAGTGTGACGCTGCAACATTTTGGAGATGTTTCCAGTGAGTCAGTTTTCAGACTGAACTCTTTGATGTATGCAGAAGATAAAACCAACTCCTAATCATCCTTCATGGAAAAATAATAGTTGCAATTTCAGCCTTTAACTTGGCCCATTTCATTTAACGTCTAACGTCTACCATGTCTTACTTACAAGGATTAATAAATAAAAAAAACATCCAAGAAAAGTTGTTTTATTCTTTATTCTCTCAATGCTATGGACATGAACACTGAAAGCAAAGCTGACGTCATAAATCTGAGTAACATGTTAGTTTCTGAATCATCCTTTTCATTTCAGCATGTTCGTTCTACACGCATTCATCATGAGATTACACAAAAATGAGCTGTAATGAGTAAATGAAAGGTAAACTTAAAGCCACGCTCTGTGTTTTCTTCCAGGACGTCAATCCACAATCAAAACAGAAAACAACACAAGGACATAAATTAGATCAAAACATGCGATGGATGTGGAATAAAGGAGCAGATGATCAGGATAAACTTCCATCTGTGTCCAGTTTAGTACGGACGGATCCCAGCCGGTCTGTAGCGTTGCTGTGATGGGATTCTGGAGCCATAATACCTCTGGTAAGCCTGCTGGTAGCCGAAGCGATAGGCGTAGAGGCGGCAGGGAGAGTAGTCCTCGCAGGTCTCTGCACGGATCTCTGACACGGGCTTTCTTTTCCTGCAGGAGGAAAATTATCTCAGCATGTTCAGTTTGTTGTTGGTGCTGGCTTTGTGCGTTTCTACATGTATCATGTTTACATTTAATGTCAAACTGCGTGAAAGAGTTTATCAAAGTTAAGATCTTTTCAAAAGGAGTTCAGTGGAAAGTTTACGAACAACCAATATCTTACTTGTTGTAGATAACTCTTTAAATGGTTTCAGTTCAGATAAATAAAGTTTTTATCTGTCAGGACTGATGAGATGATGACTAGTCTGAACGAGGATTAACAGCAAAGTAAAGTCCTGCTGTCGTAAAATAATAATTCCCATTCCGATAAGGGGAGGTGTCTATGAGGCTGAACCACTTCGTCTGACTCCTTATGATGTGGAGGAGCAGCAGCTCTACTGTGAACTTCCCCTGGACCATGGTCCTCCTCAGCTTATCACTAAGGCTGAGCCTGAACAGATGAGGCTGATTTTATACCTCATGACTACGGGTGAGAGTTGGGACGTAGACAAACCAGTAAATCAAGACTTTTTGGTGCCAACTAGAGCAACGCCCTCATTCCTGACCACAGCTTTGTCTCCCACTCAATCCCACCATCACTCATCAACAAGACTTGCTCCTCCTTTTTCCAGGAGAGAGCAGTGAATTGGAAAGACGGCTATTTATGACAGTTATTTTATAACACTTTTTCTGATCTGCAGTAGTTATTTGAACAGAAACACTGTGACGTTCCTGCAGGAAGTGCTCCAGGATGCAGCAGAAGTGCCACAGTTAGCTGCTGCTATTGTTGTAGTACTCAAGACTGGTCTTGGTCTTAAGACCGGTCTCAAGACCACTTCTTGATGGACTCGGTCTTGTCTTGGTCTCCGACATTGAGGACTCGGGATTTTATTTGAAGACCAGTCAAGACCACAACTGTGGAAATATCACTAAATTGCCAGAATATTGTCCAATTTGTTAACATCTTTGCTTTATTGGATGCAAAACGCACTGGTTCAAATCCAACTGTTAATGTGACTCTTTGCTAAATACATTTTTTATTACCACTGTCACCCCCTCCCCCTTCCACTCGCAGGTGTCACTCCCAGTGTGGCCAGATTGGGTGGTTTACTGCCAGTTGGGCTGTTTTCATTCTGATTTTGCTGGGAACTGTGGGAAGATTTTTGTTACCATACCATACCACTTTATTTATAGAGCACTTAAAACAGCTACAAAGCCAACCAAAGTGCTGTACAGACAAAACAACAGGTAACACACAAAACAAAATACAAAATGAGGTAAATCAGAATATAGACATAAAAACGATGCAGATAATGACGACAAACCAGGATGGATTGTTGAATTGTTGCATTTTGACACATATTGTTAAATTACCTTGGCTTGAACTGATGTGTGTTCATGTTCAAACAGTAACCAGACTGTAACAAAATACTGATTGGATGGATTTTTGTGTGATGTGGCAGTTTTTAACAGATTTTTGGGCTGGAAAACCTCGACTCTATCTGGCAACACTGGTCACTCCAAGAAAGTGGGAAGTGATTGTTTGGGTGTGGGAGAAGATGTCTGCCATATGATCAGTTATAAAATTTGGCTATTTAAATTACAAAGAATATACTTGTAACTAATGCAACTATATGGTTATCCTTGGTCTTGAGTTCGGAGTTATGAAGAGTGTTTTTAGTTTTTTAAAACTTGGCATGTGATGAAACTGCTTCCACTTTAACAGTTGTGTAATTTTATTGTTGAATCACATGAAGTTAGGTCCCTGAATGTCTGATTTCTTTGTTGTGTAGCTTTGAAAATGTATAAAAGCTGATATATTCATTCAAAAGCAAACTTAAAGTTGCAGTATGTAACTTTTATAAATAATATTTTATAATAAAATCTTATATATATATATATATTTTGAGGTCTTGGTCTCGGACCTTAAAAGTTTTGGTCTTGTCTCGGTCTCGGGTTAGGTGGTTTTGAACACAACACTAGCTGCTGCTGCCAATGTTTCTTTTTGGAAAACACAAAATAGACACATAATGTTCTATTTAAATGAAAGTGATTGCAGAAACTGTTTTGTGATTGAATTTTTTTTTAAGATGGCAGCAATCCATTTTAAGGTCTGGTTCTGGTTGAGACAGTGGAGCTTACCACGGCCGTTTTCCACACGGACAATTCATACTCAAAGAAGAAATGAAGGAGAAGTCAAGATAAACCCTCCTCACTGCAGCACATGTTACACACAAACAGCAACCCAGTGAGAGTCAGAGTGGAAGTGGATTTTCAGTTGATGATGGTTGGAGAGGGAACTGGTATTGCTGTTGTTAACCAGGAGAAGAGCCATTTTATAAATCTGTTGAAAAGAGACCCCCACAGTTTTCAACAGACAGTGCAGGAACGTGTCCTTACGCTGTGACACCCCCTCCTGGGCATCAGAATCAGAATAAACTTTATCATCATTGCACCGAGATACAACGAGAACATGTACGTGCAGTCGTCCGGAAGATGGATGGAGTGCACGAAGCTGCTGCTCTAAGCGCGGCCTCTCTTATCACTGTCATGGAGAGCATCCTCTATCTTCCTGCCATCCCATTGTCCCGTCTCCTACCACAAGTTCTTTGATTACCTTGATAAGTTTTATTTATTCATCATTTTTCTGGAACAGGTGTAATGTTGGCTGCATTTTCTAACAGCCTCGGCCGGCTGCTGCTCAGCAAGCATCTCACTGTAGCCGAGTTTCATGAGCAAACACTCCCACAAAGTTCTGATCAGTCACACAATACTTGGTGCATACCCTGTGAGGAAGTACTTCTGACCTGGGGCAATGCACAACATGAGGTTTCAGCGACGGGTGTGAGTAGAAAAGTATGTAGTTTCCATCATGCACCCATGTCAGCGAGTCACAACGTCAGCACTTGTCATGAACTTTGAATCAGCCTTTAGTCCTGGCTTCTCATCAATCCAACCAGACTCCAAAGAGCTACAATATCTAGAACAAGTAGGATAATAATTGTTCATGACCTTTCCAGAGAACCTCACTCTATCTCTTCAAGTCTGCGCACGTATTTGTGTTTTACCTCATGAAGGCGTTGAAGCGAAACCTGCTGGGTGAATTGTAAATGCTGTTTCCTCTCGGTGGCATGAACGAGTTGGCACGGTTTCGTGGCAAAAACAGATCTGAAACCAAAACAGCTCATTAAATTCACCAACACAGCCCAGGTGATCAGGAGCAGGTGAGATAACAACTGGGGGGATGTTAGTGAAGGGTCAGTGATTAAAGGCCCAGACTGTTAGAACTGCATGCATGCTTCTCCAACTCTGAGATTTTTAACATTTAATCACCTTCAGTGGACTCTGTGCTTTCACGAGAATCTATGGGAAAAACATGGGATCTGGTTAATCATGAGCGATGAATCTCCATCTGAATGTGATCAATTACTGAACAAAAACTGCTGAGTGACAGCAAGACGAGGGGTGGAGGAGGTCTATACCATAACAGACACAGAGAGAGACGGCAGCACAGAGCGCCAGAAACCGAAGGAGGCTTCTCATCTTGGGGCTTCTCTTCTGCCTCGCTGCTGAGGAGAGAAATGATCAGAGTTACGTCTTTGGTGAAGGAGAGGAAGACGCAGAGAGAAAAGGGGTAACTGGGAAATGGACGGGAGAGAAAGTGGCCATTTGTTTGTATTAGGTAACAAGAAAACTTTAACTAGATCAGATGACAGAAAGGTTTCTATATTCATATTTGTGTTTTTTTGTTTATGCAATCCAAACTTTGCTCCATGTCAGTTATGTTTCTGTGGACAGTTTGAAAAGATGAAACGAGTTCTCATTCAGCCAAAGTAAAGATGTTGAACGGATCAGTGCACTCTGTTCAAACCTCAGTTTGTGCCTTTAGAGCAGGAGGCAACAGTTTTATTTCCAAAGGGATGATTTTTACCTTATTAAAGAGGTTAAAGAGTCACATCTTAGACTGAAACATGAGCACATTATACAGTCAGACAGATCATATATAACATCACATCATCTGCAAAAATGCACAGTCTGCTTTACTCTCATAGCAACTCACAGCTTGCATTTGTTGCACATGTTGATTGATTTTTTTTTAAATAAAAATGTTGTATAAATATATATTTCTCGATGAAAAGCTTGTAGTATAGCACTTGGTAAAAGATACTGCAGGATTCCTGTAGCATGAAGGACGGGCAACATTGCAGTCCAGATGGCCAGTTTTAACTTAACAGTGAGATCAAACTGAACTAAAACTTTATGACCTCTATCTATCTGTCATTAATTACATCACATCATCTGCAAAAGTGCACAAGATAAAGCTCAGTGTTGCTCAGAACCGTGCAATGAACATTTGCTGCTGAGTGCTTTTTGACAGAAAACGTTTTCACTTTTAATTTTCTTCCAGACATGACAAGTTCAGGATATTTTAGCCAAAACAAAGTAATCTTCACTTATCTTGGTTGAAAATGCAACATTTAGAAAAAAGTTCTGACATCTGTTTGTCTGTAATTATCAGCACAACCCATGATCTTGGGAAAGTGATAAAGAAAGCTTTAATTAAATTTAACAAATAAATGCTGAAGACTTGGCATGCTGATATTAACTGATGAAAAATACATACAGACTTTTCTGTACCTCGAGATTAATCATTAAACATCTTTTATTTCAGCTTTTTATTCTCATTTGAAGACGTCAGAGGTCAGATGGAAGTGGTCAACTTTTGGCCCTCAGAGTCATGTGTGCCTTAGACATTAACTTTTGATTAAAAAACTACATTTATAGTAAATTATCATAATTTGTAATTTGTTCAAAACATGCCAAAACAATAAATAAATAGAAGTTTAGGCCTAGTTTTGTTTAAAGAAATTTTAGTTTTTTGGTAAACTGATAAAAACCAGTGACGTTCTGTTTTCTTTTCCATAACCTGTTTTTTTTTATAAAATATTGTTGCTAATAATTTTATTTAAAATTAATTTAAATTAATATTAAATGCCTATATTATTTAGTGCTTTTAAAAAGCTGCCAACGAACTGAGTCCAACCTCATCTTGCTGAACAAATCTGTAACCTGCAGCTGTTGTTCATGACTCTGACACACAGTGCACATCTACACACATCACTTTAATGTTCAGTAACATGAAGAAGTGATCCGAAGTGGGAGAGAGGACACCCGTAGGAACAGGAACCCCAGATGAATCGGGTCTGTCTGTGCACAGAGACACACACAGGTGTTGGACTTGCACGTCTGCGGTGAAGCCAAGCCTCCAGCGTCGTCTTCTGCTTGTGGCTTTGGATGGAATTCTGCTTCGGCGGTTCTTCTTTTCAGCATCAATAGCTGCTTTGATTTAACATGAGCGTGCACACACACATAAAACTCACAGACCTGCACATAAACACACACACCTATCTCAGCCAAACGAGCAAACTGAAGCCCAGAGTTCGAAAGGCAACTTCCAGTAACTCACAAGGACATATGATATGAGTGCATGTGTGTGTGCATGTGTGTGTGTGTGTCATTCTGTGTCTATTTGAGTTGTCGTTAAGGTTATAGTGCGTTCTTTTGTTCCTGCAGGCAGAATGAATTCATATTTTTGCACAAATCTTTGATACTTGTCATGTAAAAAGCAAACAGGAACCAAAACGCACAGTTTCTTTTGCACACGACAGTCTTACTCTACCGGACGTTTGCTTCTTTTAACATTAATTTAAAAAAAATGCTATAAACTTACAATGTATGTTATCAAATGCTAAATGAAAGAAATGCAATTTGTCTCACTATATTTGTCTTTTTAGAGTTAAACCCTTAGTTTTATTTGAAATAATTTATCATTTAAGTTGTAAACTCACCTTGAAGCTCTGGGATGGAGGGAGAAGTTCAGGAAATATCTCTCAGTACTTTCTCACCAGGAATATTCCCTATTTATCCACAGCCAACCTTATATACGTTCAAGTGAACCCCCCACCCCACCCTTCTCTTTCTACCTACCGACACCCTCTCTGTGCCACCCTCCAGCTCTCCTCCCCTCTCTCAGACTATCGGCCCTCTTTTCCATCATTTAATCGTGCCTAGGGTATTAGCTCACTGTCTCCCTGACTCCTACGCCCTCGTGGAGCGACACAGGACTGTGGCTGACAGAGAGACCCAGAGGAAAACAAGCCGGGGATAAACAGAGGCCGGGTGGAGGGGAGCCTGGCACGGAGTCACTTAACCTGTTTTATAACAGGTAGATGATAAGATTCACTCCCGTTTGCCATCATGGCAGCGTGAAATGAAAAGAAACACCGACAAATCTGCTCCACCTGTTAAACAGATTTAGAAAACCTCCTTCTGATAAATGCACCGTAAAAAGTCCAGACTTGTAGCACATCAGAACATTTAATCAGCAACAATCACCTCTCACGATAATCCACCATCAAAGGTATCGTTAATTGCAGGTGATGAATGACAACTTAATGAAACACGTTGTAGTCGTGAAGGTTCTCAGTGGAGGTGTTGCAGTTATTAAAAATCTGTAGATGGCGTGTCAATCTGCTCCAGAGGAAGATTTGTTGATGCGGATGAGTTCAGGCAGGTATGAAGGGACTGGGGTTTGAATGGTCCTAAAGGAGAGAAGCAGAATTTTGTATTGAACAGGAAGAAGCAGGGTTAGAAACTGTATGAACAGAAGGACGGATTCCTGATCTGATGGACTGTAGTTTGTTGCACCAAGAGAACAACACACAAATCAGTCTGGACTAAAACTGACTTGTGTGAATGAGTAAAACCATGAAAAACCTTCAGTCACCAAGAAAGAGCAACAGTCGGTGTGAAATGTGGTGATGAATGCAGGAAGATCAGAAGTCTTCAGCCATGACTCTCTGGCTCCACACAGGAAGAGAGATCCAGATTATTGTCCATGCTGGATCAAATGGGATGACTGAGCACTCCATGGGACGTTGTTGAAGGTTGCATTATCATCTGGACGTCTCTGAAAGACAAGTTGAGTTTCATCTGAAGAGACTGAATAACTCTTTACATCGTTGCCAACTCCTCGTCACACTGTAATAATGTGATATTTCAACTAAAGCTGCCTCAGGTTGTGGCAGAATATGTTGGATGCTGGTATGAATGCATGACAATAACCATTTATCAAAGTGACTCAGCACAACGAAATGTTAGAAATTGGAGCTTTTAAAGGAATACTTTGTTTATTTTAAAAGTGATGGCACAAGAATGAAATACCAAAAATGTGAAAGGACTGGTGATGAACAAGTCAGACACAGTAGTATCAATTCAATGCTTTTATTTACAATGAGTAATAATTCAGGATGAAGCAGAAACCCTGGGGAGCAAGGAGATGGGTCAGATCCAGAGTCCAGCAAAGTGGTTTTACTCAGAACGTGCTGGTTCCTTACTGGTAGATGGCTGGTAAGATGTAGGTTTCAAAAGTCCTGTACAGTCACGAGAAGAGCCATAGTGCTCAGGAGGGCGTGTGGATGGAGGGCAAGATGAGCAGCTGAAGGGTGCACAGGTAAGGTTTACAAGGGTTCACTAGGAGATCCAAATACTCAGGTAGGTCTCTGGAGGTTCACTGGAAAGATCACAGGAGAAAGGTAAGTAATCACAAGGCTTAGAGATACACAAAGGACTAGGAGCACAAACCATACGTAGGCTAATGCTCCAGCGTCAGAAAGAAGTCATAAGGTGTCTGATCTACACCTGGAGCCTCATCAGGACACATCACTTGCAGGTGTGGAAGTATGATGCCCTCTGGTGACCAAAGACAGACATGGAACAGGAACTCCCACAGCTGCTCTGTCATATCAATAGCACCTCACCAGTCCTGAACAACAGAACATAGAGAAAAAGGAAGTCTACCTAAGAGTCAGGCTACTGGTAAGCCAGACCAGTCCCTCTCTTATAGCATTCGTAGGCAAACAAAACAAAGAAAAAAATGACACTGGTGTGAAAGAACACTACGATGGCTGTATTAGCTAAAAACAAGTGAAGTGTAACATATGCACGGACCATGAAGCTGGTGTCCTGACTGAATTTAGCCATGACTGACTCGTTGCACTGATCAGACAAACTGCTGTGTTCATCAGCCTCTCAGCACCAATGATAAGACAAACACGTCTATACTCAGCACGTATATTCTCTTAGCAGCACGGCTGTTGTTCAGTTGAGAAAACAGCAACGAAACAAACAGCATCATGTATGAGTGCTGACATTTAATATTAGCTAATGTTGAGTTCTTTCACTGCAAGATGGCATTTTTGAGAAAGGCCAGGAGGAAGACTTCCCTTTTTTCTTCTACTTAGTGCTCTATGGCTCATTGGATATCAACGACCGATTTAATAGAACATCTCTTTAGAAATGACCATCCCTTTAAAAGGCAGGAGCAGGGCTTTATGGTAACGTGTATCAAAAACACGTGATTCCTGAACAAAGAGCAGCACTCATGAAGTCGCTGCTCCTCCTCCCGCAGCTCTTCAGAACACCTACCATAAAGTTAATACGAACAACATCCGTGCAGAGAATATCAGAGAGTTATGTAACAGCATCGCTCTGACCTCAGTCCAAAACTGAGAGAGAGCAGACCTGACGGTAAACAAACCAGAAATGGGAACACTGCAGGCCAGGGAACAGCAAGAGCCAGACAGACAGATCAACATTCAGACATACCTGAACTTTAAAAAAAACTTTCTATATCAGATTAGAAACAGGGTGGTGTAGAGGAAATACATAAAAGCAGAGTCAGATAGAGGGAGGCAGAGCCCACGTTGTTGTGGTTGGATGGTGGGAACATTGTGGTAAAACATGTTCAGCGAGGCGGACCTATCAAGCAGCAGTTTTGTTTCAGAATCAGAAGAAGCCTTATTATCATTGCACCAAAGTACGGCGAAATTATGTCTGTACAGTCGTCCGAAAGATGGGCGGAGTGCACGTTGGAGAAAGACCATGAGGAAAGGGTAGTGGTATTACAAAAAAGATCTCTTCACAGTCTTGTCCTTGTCAAGACACGATTTAAGACATCAAAAAAAACTACCAGCAAGCACATTTATAGATATATTACATCTGATGACAAGACGGTGAGGTTTGTCCATGAAGCACTTCCAGATAGCACCATAGTCCTGATAAGATGTTGGTGTCAGCCGGTACAGCTCTGATAAGCATTTGAGGGGGAGCAGGGGATAGAGCAGAGTCTTCTTAGTTTACACATGTCCCAGGAGAAATTTGAAAAGTTTGCCTGCTTCAAGGCCTAATGGGGGAGTCAGCTTCAGATAAGCCACAGTTGTTGTTTTTTTTCAGGCAGACTGTTGTTTCTCATCAGCCTTGAGTTCTGCTGGTACTCTCATGATCCAAAATGGCCAAATTTGTGAGCGCTCCACTGCTCCGTGCTTATTAGCTCCCTCCAAGGCTGTCCCCAACATGCTGACTACTTCCAGAAGCCACAAGTGGCCTACAATTCTCATAAATCGCTTCCATCTCATGGTTGAGCTCGTAATCAGCAGTCTCTTCTCGAAGCACGAACCAAACCTTCAGATAATGCAGGCAGCTTTGCCATGGCCACATCTGCTTCTGCCGTCTTCTTTAATAGCCGATTACATAGGTATCTGACTGTGCCAAAATGGTAGAAACCCATAAGTCCAATGATATAAATCTTTGGGATCCTCCTGAGATGATCCAGAAAGGCACATCAACTTATCCATGACGTACCCTGCTGTGTGCGTCTCAGCGGGGCATGAAGGTTCTCCAGGACCCTGTCACTTGGTTGAAATTTTTTTTTTTTATCACTTGTATTGAAAGTCCAGCTGACCAGATCCATGTCAGTAATTTACAATTCGAAAGATGTGTAAATAGAAGCTCCGAAACACAGGACGGAGAGCAAAGAAAAAACAGGAGGGAGACGGGAGAAGGAAGAAAAAGCGTCCGTCTTGCTCGAGAGCGAGTGAGGGGGAAAAAATGAGAAGATCTTCACTAAATATGAAATATCCTTTTTTTCACAGGTCAAAACAACACAAAGTTCGTTATGAGGCCAGATCTCGGGTTATTTGTAGAAGGAAATTAAAGTTCAATCATCTTGAATTTGTTCCTAATGAGTTGGGAGTTTGAAAAACGACAAATTGAATTTGGTGATTGCATAACAAATATTTATACACTGGCCTCTTTTATCACGCTTTCTATTCTGTGTTCACTTAATGTGTGCCTCCATTTTTATACTGGGGGGGTTATGCCTCATATATTTAAATTATTTCAGCACTTCTGTTTCCTCTCCTTCCATCCTTCAACAGCTGATATTGTTCTGACTCGTCGCCTCTTCAGTCAACCATGTGAGGAACAGAGACGAGAGATAAATGAGGAGCAGAGGGACGAGGTAAACCTGCAGGACTGATGGCAGTGATCTATGAGCCTCACCTGTTCGGCACATCCGTGCTCGAAACGGGAATCACAGCGACGAAAAAGTTATCTGGAAGGAAACTGGGCACAAACTGAAAGAGCCTGAGGAGGACATGCACTGAAATCCCACCTTTTTGATTTGCAGCATGCGAAAGGAAAGGACATGTCTGCACATGAGGCGCTAAAAGTGGGTGGATCAGAGGAAAGAATGAGCGTTTGGGAGGAGAAAAATGTTGATAGAAAAATGAAAGCATGACCTTTCACTTCTGCATGAGGCCCTGACCACAAACGGTCCGTGTAATGTCTGCAAAAACAGATTTTCTAAAGTGTTTGGGTGGGTTTTTATTTCCCCCAGTGGGCAGGTGTATGTCCAGTTCTTCTGCGGTTCCATCTGAGCAGACACAACACAGACAAGTCTTAGGAGAAAAATCCACTCTACTCATCATTTCTCTCTTTTTTTTTTTAGAGTCGTTGCTGTGATTCACTTTATTATGCTCCATGGAAACACAGGAGACACACTGAGGAGTGTGTGACTCAGACCATGAAAACATCACGTGACGTGAGCACGCGTCGACGCTCCGTCCACGTGGCTGCAGGCCAGATGAAGAGCAGACGCTCCTCCTCAGATGGACTGTGGTTGTGAACTCTGTCATGCCGACAAAACTCCATGCAGATTTAGGAATGTTGCAGCACACTGCAGAGCTCTGTCTGCATTTATACAGAATATTGGTCAATCGTTCATTTATTCTCAAATAATTAGATAAGCTGTTTGGGTTTTTTTCTTTGCAGGCATTTAAAACTTTATTGACAAAAATCTTGTACAGCTCAGTGAACGTGAATTATTTTTTCCAAAGCCCAACCCTGCATCACACCGCCTCTACTCCTGCCCACACTGAAAACCTTCTCAAGGCAAACAAGTCATTATTGCAACATTTTCCAGGTGGGACTCACTTCAAAAACCTGTTTATGTGCTTGATGGTATTTCACTTGCAGCCCCAGATGAGTTAATATTCATTTTATAGCTCTCATTAACGATGTAATGATAGATCCATACTAATTATTGATGCAGGTTTTTTGGGTTAACATGCATCTGTGCAGAAATGGAATATATTTATCAGTCTACTGTACAACAAGAAATAAAGTTTCAAGTGTGTGTTTGCCCTGCGCAAAGTGCAAAAGTTTTCCAGCTCTTACAGTCTGCATTCGACATCATCCAGTCAGATTTGTTCTGTTTCAGACTGGTGGTAAATGCTGAGAAACCCAAAGGGATATTGTTTTCAAACAGGAAGTTAGTACCAGCAGTCCTTCCTTCTATTTTATCTACAAATGGTGTCAATTCTTACACACACTTGGGTGTTTTGGTTGATTCACATCTCTTTTTTTAAGCCGCATGAAAAAAAAATGGTAAAGAAATTGAAAGTAAAACTGGGTTTCATTCTCAGAAATAGATCTTGTCCGACTCTGAATGCTAGGAAATGCCTTGTAGCTGCTACTTTCCTACAGGCTATTATTTATGGTGACATTATTTACATGAAGGCTCCTGCAAGCTCCCTGCAGATGTTGGATGCTGTCTATCACAGTGCGCTAAGATTCATAACTGGCTGTAACTACTGTACCCACCACTGCACCCAGTATTCACTGGTTAACTGGACATCATTAACTTCACACAGACTCTCTCACTGGTACATTTTCATCTTTAAATCACTTCTTGGTCTGCTGCCTTCATACATCTCCTCCTACATGTCTCTGCGTGAGTGCAGCTACAGTGTGCGCTCTCAGGACATTCTTACCTGCAGTGTTCCCTTATTCATCCATCCATTTTCTTCTGCTTGTCTGGGGTCGGGTCGCGGGGGTAGCAGCCTAGTAGGGAGGCCCAGACTTTCCTCTCCCCAGCCACTTGGATCAGCTCCTCCATTGGAATCCCAAGGCGTTCCCAGGCCAGTCGAGAAACATAGTCCCTCCAGCGTGTCCTGGGTCTTCCTCTGGGTCTCCTCCTGGTGGGACGTGTCTGGAACATCTCACCAGGGAGGCGTCCAGGAGGCATCTTAAACAGATGCCCGAGCCACCTCAACTGGCTCCTCTCGATGTGGAGAAGCAGCGGTTCTACTCTGCGTCCCTCCCGGATGACCGAGTTTCTGACCCTATCTTTAAGGGAGAGTCCAGACACCCTGCGGGGAAAACTCAATTTGGCCTCTTGTATCCGAGATCTCGTTCTTCCGGTCACAACCCAAAGCTCATGACCATAGATGAGGGTAGGAGCTTAGAATGACCGGTAAATTGAGAGCTTCGCCTTTTGACTCAGGTCTCTCTTCACCACGACAGACCGGTACAGCGACCGCTTCACTGCAGACGCCACACATATCCGCCTATCAATCTCACGTTCCATTTTTCCCTCATTCATGAACAAGACCCCATCCATCCATCCATCACTTGGTCAGTGAGGAGGTCACTTGGGGCAGGACCTCCACCCCGACCCAGAGAGGGCACTCTACCCTTTTCTGGCTCAAGCCCATGGCCTCAGATTTGGAGGAACTGATCTTCATTCCGGCTGTGTCGCACTCGGCTACGAACCGCTCCAGCAAAAGTCGTAGATCACGATCTGATGAAGCCAACAGGACCACATTATCTGCAAAAAGCAGAGACGCAATCCTAAGGCCACCAAAACGGATTCCCTCAACACCTTGGCTGTGCCTAGAAATTCTTTCCATAAAAGTTATGAACAGAATCGATGACAAAGGGCAACCTCCAACTCTCACCGGGAACAAGTCCAACTTACTGCCAGCAATGCGGACCAAGCTCTGACACTGGTCATACAGGGACCTAACAGCCCGTATCAAAGGGCCTGGTACCCCATACTTCCGGAGTACCCTTCACAGGGCTCCCAGTGGGGCATGATCAAACGCCTTTTCCAAGTCCACAAAGCACATGTAGACTGGTTGGGCAAACTCCCACGCACCCTCCAGGACCTGCTGAGGGTGTAGAGCTGGTCCAGTGTTCCACGACCAGGACGAAAACCACACTGCTCCTCCTGAATCCGAGGTTCAACTATCCAACGGACCCTCCTCTCCAGAATCCCTGTATAGACCTTACCAGGGAGGCTTAAGAGCGTGATCCCCTGTAGTTGGAACACACTCCCTCAGTGCGGACCACATTCGACAAAAGGGCCTTCTCCTACTTCCATCCATCCATCCATTTTCTTTACCCGCTTATTCCATTTTGGGTCACGGGGGTCGCCGGTGCCCATGTCCAGCAATCACTGTGTGAGGGGCAGGGTACACCCTGGACGGGTCGCAAGTCCATCAAGGGGCCCTTCTCCTACTTTGCTCCTTTAATCTGGAACTCCTTCAAAAAGATCTGCAGCTCGTGACTTTGACCTCTATAAGGGATTTTAAACAACTATTAAGTTCATGTCAAAAACCAACGCGGGCATGATTCTGTTTTTAGTGTTTTACATCGTTTTATAATGTAGTTGTTTTTGTTTTATTTTATATAATTTATTTTATTTACTTTTCATTTTATATACTTCTATACGATTGCTTTATTGCTGTCTGTACCTCATATGTGGTTTTTGTTTAAAACAAGTCTCTCTTGAAAATGAGTCCTCGAGGCTCAATGGGACTAACCTGTATAAATAAAAGCTAAATGAATTTGATGCTTTCAAACACTGTAGCAACACGTTTCCTAATAGATGTAATAAAACTGTTATCACTGTGAAAAAAAATCACTGTAATGCCACTTGGATTGGTGATATGTGATGCTGATTATCCATGCTGCTGATCTCATGCTGCTGATTATCCATGCTGCTGATCTCATGCTGCTGATTATCCATGCTGCTGTGTTCATTCGTACTCCTCATGTTCATGCTGCTGTTATTTTTCGGCGTATTGTTTTGCAGTATTTGTGTTTAGCCTATTCTTAGTTTATATCTTAGATCCTTAGAACAGTTTCTTTTTACAATTTATATTTTTGCCATTGTTAGAAGTATCTGGGACCACGTGTACACAATTTCGTTCCACCTCATGTGCCTCATGTGATGCGAATGACAATAAACCTACTTGAATTTGAAAACCAAAGTAGCTTTGTGACTTGTTTCTGAGATTCAACCCAACAGAAGTGCAGATAACTGCAGCTTTCACAACGTTTCATACATTTTGGATTTTAAAGGTTGGGGTTTCTTGGACTTTTCATGTCAGAACTCTGACTTCATGGACGGATACAGTTTAATTTTCCAACTTGAAACTCAGAATGTGTGACTTCCTCTGACAAATACAACCCACCCAAACAAACAATCTTTAGATGAACATTAGAGATCAGAAGGCAACAATCTAACAACATGACGCTAGTACAGAAAACTGTGCTGAACAGAAGTTTAAAAGCAGGTCAGACCTGTGATTTCGTGACTTTAGTTCAAAATATGTCAGTAGCAAATATTTAAATGATCAAAAATATATTTTAAAAAAACTTTTAAACAACTTGTTTTTTACCCTTTCCCTCTATTTTCTGTAATTTCCCATTCCTGCAGCCGACCTGTAATTACAGGGAGTTTAGATGAGTTGCCTCCAAACTAATTCTGCATCAGTTCTGCATGATTTACATTTAATTTGGAGTAAAACTAAGTTTCGTTAAACTGTTCTGAATGTATCTGCAGTCTATAGATAAACTTTAATGTCTAACATTTAGTTTGTAAAAGCAGAACTTGTCACGACCTGTAAGGATTTGACTGAAGAGGAGTTTTATTCCAGCGCGTTGAGTTAAACTCAGACTTTAATGTAGAACAGGATCATATATAGATTTGTGTGTTTATACTTATCTGCTTCTATTTCTCGGATGAACTCTATCCAGCTTTCCGTTTTATGCCCCCTCTGCACACACACACCCCCTGCTGCTCCTCCGGTGCCAAATCCAACAAACAGTTGTGCGGGACATGGAACCAGCACCCACCCAACCTGTGAGGAATTTCACCCTCACATAAATCCACAGAATCAGATAACTTTCTCACCCTGACAACACAAACAAGTGGTCACAGACCGGGCTGTGTTCATGAAGATCTGAGGCCACGTGAAAGTACATGAAGCTGCCGTGTGGGAGCAGACCTCTGCGTCTGGGCACGAAACTTTATTTTTGATCCCTTCTCTCCGCCTTCTACCTTTCAGCAAATCTTTTATCCATTTTCTCATCATCTCGCTTGTTGATTTTTGTTTTATGATGAAATATTCTCACACTTCACTGTCACTGAAGTCTACAGTCAGACACGCAAGAATAGTCTTGGACTTCAGAGGGTTTCAAAAATATTTATCCTCTTTGGATTGTTTCTGTTTTAAATACATTTTAAAAGGGGTTTCATTTGAATTATCTGTGGATGGTTTCCTTTGAGACTGTCTCTGCATTTTGCTCCGTCCACCTTTCCTTCGACTCTGATCAGTTTCTAAACCTCTTCAGATGAAAAATAAAATAATTAAAACATCCCCACAGCATGATACTGCCACCGCCGTGCCTCACTGTGGGGTGAATATTTTACAACACTGTACACTGACATTTGTAGAGATTCTAAATTGTACTGTAACTTTGCTGCCATACTTAGAGCCACCCACAGCATAAGAAACTATAAAAACATGTAGATATTAATGTTAAGCTCGTGTAACACAATTCATAAGAGTCTGTAATAAATCACTGATGAGCTCTTTTTAAAATCTTTTCAGTTGCAGAACAAACCTTCAGCCTCTCCAGATCCACATTCCTCGGGTGTTTTTATATGAACATTAAAAAGATACAGCTACGTTCAGATACGTTCACAAGAGACAGGAACAAAAGCATTTTATAACATTTTTGAGAAAATTTGACATTTCTTTGGGATTACAGAGGTTATTTTGAGTAAAACTATTTGTAAGCTCAATCACCCAACAAAAAAGGTTAAATCATGTCATCTGGACCAGTTTCTTTAAGTG
>NC_056512.1:22977740-22995490 GCF_014905685.2 Nematolebias whitei | reverse complement strand
TGTTATTGTTTTTAAGACTGTGTTGCTGTATTTGCATATTGTCCAGGACATCTTTGTACAAGAGATTAATAATCTCAGTGGATTTCTTCCTGGTAAAATAAAGGTTTAAATAAAACATATTAAAAATATGTGTTTTTTATTTAAATATAGCTATAGTTGTTTAAAAACACATCTTTTTGATCCTTCCCTGATCCAAAAGAGAAATTGTTTTTGTTTCTGAGGATAGACTAAAATAAATTTTCTATTGTTTTCTAAAAAAACACAAGACCCAACAATTCTAATAAATTATCATTATTATTATTATAAAATATGAGGGTAATGTTTATGAGGCTTTTAATGTTTTGTGGCTACAACTTAGAACCGGTTCTCCTCCAAAATTAGCAAAATTGTTTATCCTCCAAATTATTGTTCATGTTGTTGTCGAGTTTAAAAATTACTAACCAAACTACAACAAATACCTCTGCTTTATTTTTAAAACCTAAAATCATGATTTTGTGGCCTGCACTTCCACATGGACAGCTTTGTCCCACAAATGAAAAAGTTTGGACACCCTGTCCTCACGCTTCGTTTCCTGAATAAGACGTCTACATTTGTCCAAGTCTTGTCTCCTCCATCATGGATGTGTGCTACAGATTAGTTTTGTTCCCACACTTTTCATGGCTTCTCCTTGAAGTCCTCTCCAGAGACCGACCGGTCCTCGGACTCTGTCTCTGGTCTCCCTGTCAGTCTGGAGCAGTCCTGACCCCTGCCCGACAGCTCCCACTGCTAATGAGACATTAGCTCTGATGGGTGTGTGGGGGTTGGTCTCCTCTCTTCTCTCTCCTGACAGAAGCTGTAGCATCTCATCTCCTCTCTCTCTTTGTTCTTTTCCCCTTTTATTTATTTTTTCTGTTTGGTTCAGTCTTTCTGCGTTTCTTTCTGAAGTTCTCAGGATCCTTGTTTGTGCTTCCTGTGTGAAGTGTCGGCGTTTTGCTGCAGCGTGAGTGGGTGATGGACTGAAACAGATCTCTCTCTTTAGCTTTATGTGTCTCCTGCTGGGATTTGAGCGCAGAGGAGGTTTTAAAGTTCACTGCAGTGTACAGGAGATAAAATATCTACTGCAGCAGGGCCATCTCAGGTAGACTGAGAAAAACCAGTCCTGAAGGACAGACCAACGTGTCTGCTGGTTTATTAAAAAAAGATGCAACACAGGATGGATGGATACTCTGATTTATTATGTTTTGGAAACATTTTTACTGCTTTTAATGACATGTTTGGCCATTTTAATGAGTTTTAATATAATAATTAATATCAATATAACATAATATAATATAACAATTAATATCTTACCTGTTGTAGATAGAGCCTTTGAACGCCCTCAGTTCAGAGCAGCAGTTGAAATCTGATCAGATTAATGAGCTAATGGCTAATTCAAATGGGGACAAGAACAATGTTCACTGGAGCCCATATCCAGCAGTCACTGTGTGAGAGACGGGGGACACCTGGATGTCTCCAGTCCATCACAGGGACACATAGAGACAAATGACACAAACAACCATTCACTCTTTCACTCACACCTAGAGACAATTTAGAGTTACCAATCAGCCTAACATGCATGTTTTTGGTCTGTGGGAGGAAACTGGAGTACCTGGAGAAAACTCACACATGCACGGAGAGAACATGCAAACTCCACCCAGAAAGGCCCCCTGTCTGGGATTCATACCAGCGACCTTCTTGCTGAGAGGCGGCAGCTCTACCTACTGCACCACCGTGCAGCCTGCTCAGTCAAACTGTTTAAAATGTTTACATCGACTTCAGTTTCGCATGACATTTACACACGTTTGGTTATATGAAGGTGCCAAAAGCAGCGCCAGCAGCTAGCTGTAGCACTTCCAGTGCCGCCTGGAGCAAGAATGTGTCTGCAGAGGTGGACGTTTCAAAGGCAACTAACGACGACTTGAAGGCTTAAATAACACTGAGCTGTTTCAAGACGTCAAAGTGTGCTCCAGAGATGGGAAAGTTTTGACAGAATAATAAAAGTTGTTTTAACCGGATCCTCTGCTAAAGTGGATTTTCTTTATTTTTTTTTAAACATCTCTAATCTTCAATCTTTATTGCTAACACTTTAATAAAACTTTTACACTGATGCCTAATGTATATGATTGTTTCAGCAGAAATACAAAGTTCATACAGGAAGTGCTAAAGCTAGCTGCTCCTGTTATTATTTACTGTCCAAATAATTATGAAATTTAATGTTAAAAAAAAAGTGTTTTAAGAAAATGACAACGAGCCTAAATGAACCAGAAGGAAATTTGGTTGATTGGAGTTGTTTCATCAACAACGATGGAGTTTAGTCTTAGCTACGTTCAGACTAGTCGTTAGCTCATCATCTTGGTCAGAAATGTAATACTTTTATATTTTTTATATAACTAGTTGTGTTAGTTTATTTTTGCTAATGTTGTTGTTTGCTGCAACTTGAATAGGAGTGTAACGCAATTTCAATTTCTATGTATGTCCTGTACATATGCAGAATTGACAATAAAATCAATCAATCAATCAATCAATCAATCAATAATACCTCTCCAAACTGAGATGGTTCAAAGATCTGTCTACAACAGGTAAGATTATGATTGTTAATCTCTCCATAGAGCCCCACTTTAAAACATTCAAAGTGTTCCTTTAGAGTTGACGCTTCAGTTTTTGGTTTAGAAACAGAAGAAAAGACAAATCGATATTTGTGATGTTTCTTCGTGTCTCCTCTGTGTTTTGTTTCTGTGATGTTCTTCAGATGGAACAGCTCATACGCTGCTCGTTGTTCAGAGTCACAGATTCAAAACAGGCTGATAGAAAACAATAAAACAGCTGCATGAACCTGAATATGACTGCATGAAGTGCAAAACAAGACAAAACTCAATGAGTCGACACTGTTGCATGAAGGCTTTTCGAAGGAAACAAGCGTTCCACCATCACTTTAATAATGTTTTAATAATGAATGTTTGTTGTTTATGAGATGAATGTTTTTCTGGACTGGGACTGAACAATGAATACAAGTAGACCTTAATGTTTTTATGTAAGATATTCCAGTGTGTTGTGTAGAAGAACAGAGTTTTATTTTTCTTAAATGATTTTTTCCCAATCATTTGAGGAAAATAGATAAGATATGTGAAGGTGGCTGCATGTTGGAGCAGCTCCGTTACTTTCATTCGGGGTTGTTGCTTTTGAAAACTTTAATTCCTCTTTTTCTGGATGTAAATTGCTTTTTTGTATGATTATTTCCTCTGATATCAGATGCTGTGCAGCTGGAAGGATTTTTACTGAAACATTTTTGCTTTTGGACATTTGTTAGGATGTGTAACCATGACAAGGTGGGTTTTACAACTAGCTGATTAACATCTCAAAAACTCAAATTATATCTCAGCTACAGCTCCAAATCATAAATGAGTTGAAAAGGAGGTGCCGTGGACTCATCCTCGTCTACCTGGCAAATGTGCTTGAGGGCCTGATTGCTGAGATCCTGGAGCTGGTGGGAAATGTGGCTAGTGACTACAACAAAAACAGGATCATCCCCTGAGACCTGCAGCTGGCTGTCAGCAACAATGAGAAGCTCAAGCTGCTGGGAGGAGTGGCCATCGCTCAGGGAGGAGTTCTGCCCAAGATTCAGGTGGTCCTGCTGCCCAAGAAGACCGAGAAATCCACCAAGTCTAAGTACAGATCAACATCTGCAGCCAGTTTCTTCAGATCTGCTATAAGATGGACCAATACAAGAGATCCTTCCAGCCCACAACCATCAGCATCTATAACAACTCTAATGAAACCAGGATGATGAGTTACAGCAACATTGAATTCCCCTTTGGGATTAATAAAGTATTTCTGAATTGAATTGAACTGAATTGAATCTAGAAAGTGCAGTTACCTCAAATGATAGCGGCGGCCAGTTTACATTCATATGTGATGATATACCGTATTTTCCGGAGTATAAGTCGCATCAGTCAAAAAAAAAAAGCATAATGAAGAGGAAAAAACATATAAGTTGCATTTATTATGTGTCACCACTGAACTGTCACGTTCATGATGGGTTTATTTAATGGTCAAAACAGTTTCATTTTGCCTGGGCGGTGTGGCACAGCTCGCTCGCTCGCTCGCTCGCTCGCTCCATCCATCAATCCATCCATCCATCCATCCATCCATCGATGGATGGATGGATGGATGGATCGTGGCCGTAGCTGCTATCTCTCAATGTTCCTCCGCCTGCACCAGCTGAGTGAAGCGAGCGCGCACGGGAGGACTCGCTGTTGCAGTTCTTAGAAATTTAAAACGTCAGTCAAAAATTGCGTTATGAAAATGGAAAAAAAAACATGTTTAAGTCGCAGGACTGACAAGTCTATGAAAAAACCTGCGTCTTATATGTGGGAAAATATGGCATACTTGTATGCGATGGTGGCCATTTTGAATTTTGACGTGGCACCCCAATTTTTTGACAGGAACTTTTCTTACGCCTAGATGCAGCTGTAAACCAGAAAGGAAGTTGGTACCTCAATAATTTAAATGATCACAACATTTATAGACGGACACATTTCCAGTTCCTCCTTGTCACTCCGTGACGGGGGCGAACAAAGTCTCAATAAAACAAATATTGGGGAAGTAATTTGTTTAGCAGAACCACTTTATTGAAATAGTTCTTGGAGCGGCAGAGTTATCTGATTCTTTTCATTTGATCGAGCTCTTCGGCTTTAAATGTGAAGAAGGTTTAGAGTTTTGAACGCGTCAGAAAGACAACGTCCAGATTTCACAGGTTCTCCTGCTCTCTGTGGTTTTATCATCTCCCAGCTGCTCTGAACATGCAGGATCTATAATCTGAGCTTCTCACCCCCCTCCCACCCCCTTATGGGTTTTAATAACTGCCCAAAAGCTACAATCCCTAAGTCCCATGGTTACAGTGTGTTAAGTATTTATGAGTACATGAGTGCATGGTGAGCTGGGAATGGGATGTTTAGACAGCCGAGGGCGAAGCAGGCCGTGTTGAGCACAGCTGGATAATGAAACGGAGCAGACTGTGAATGTATGGAGTACAGCTGCAGACACGAACACATAGATGCTGTGTATTTGTTATTATCTGGTCAAAGCAGATCAACATGTTACAGTGTGTGCCAGAAGATGGAAACACACTGATACATGCAGAGAGCCCAGCTGTTTGGAGTGACAGATGTAACATGTTAGTTCCATCATGTGGCTTTGATCAGCAAACTTTGCCTCTTTTTAATCCTTCCATCCCCATCCAGGAACAAATGCAGCATTTATCAGGTCTGCAGGTTGAAGAGGAAACAGGAAAAGTGTGTGATGTATAAATAAAAGTAACTGCAGAGAAGCGTCTTCCACTGCGGGCTGTAAACTCACAACAGCCGTTTTCAGTCCGGTGATTTATTTTCTGCTGCGCCTGAGTTTCAGAGTGAAACTTCTGCAGAACAGACTTGAATTACAAGAACATTCTTTGAAAGGACGCGTGTCGCCCGCTGCTTTTGAACTAAGGTCATTGTTTGAAGAGAAATTAATAAAAATATGACGGTTTTGGTCGAACCTTCTGTTGACAAAACGCTGAACCTCACGTGAGATTATGAGATCTTTTAAGGTCTGTTAGAGCTCAGAGTGTGTGTTGAGGAGGACTCTCAGCTTTAAACCAGCATGCTGCATATTCAGTTCAGTTTATTTATTTAGCACCAAGTCACAACAGAAGTCATCTCAGAACACTGAACAGAAATATTATATAAAAAAATAATAATTGAACATTATTTATCTGAGGAGCAGACTGCTTTGAGTTTAACTCCATCACAGACTCTCAGCTTGAGCATGAAGAAGACAGTGGGAAGGAAAAACTCCCTCATGAGGAAGAAACCTTTAGCAGAACCAGACTCAGGACAAGCGGCCATCTGCTTCAACCGGCTGGGTTTGAGAGGAACAGATACACAATGGCAGGTCAAGAATCACATGTTACGATAGAAATAATATAAAATGAAAACTATTCAGTTGTAGTATGACATATCCTGAGATATATTCATACATTAAACGGGTTCTTCATTTTTCTGGACTGTATAACATACGTGCGTTGAATGTAATAAAAATGTGGACGTGAGACGTTAATTATCTTTGACTCACCAAGCGAGTGGGTCATTTATTAACAGAATCAAGTTTAACACATCACACATTTACATTAATTGGCAAGAATTGGAAAATAACGACATAATTAATCAGCTTTACAACCAGGAAAACCATACGGCCATGATTTTCCGTTGCTACACCACAGACATTTCTGAAAACATCTGGATTAATTTTCTAGCAGATAGGAGAGTTTAAAGATGGAAAGATGAAGTTTATCTGAGAGAGATGTGTGAGGGAATTTGTCTGTTTTAACCAGAACAGCACGCTCCATTGAAATCAGCTTGGGCCAACGGTACGCTTGGTCGAAATAGAACTTTTACCTTGCAGACGATAGCTTCAGCGTCGGTGTAGAGCTCTTCTTTTGACTCTTTCAGCGTCTCCGTGAGAACAGCTAAAAACCTTGGGAGTCGTGTGAGGTTATCCAAACAGAAGTTATAATTCCCAAAATCGTCTCTGGTTCAGCTTGATTGGTTTAGCAGCATCCTGAATGCCCGCGTTCTGCATTCAGGAACTCCCAAACTCTCTGCATCTGAATTCCAAAAACTCCGAACTCTACTGTGAACTCTTCTTGTTGAACTAGGAAGTGCCAACCTTTTTATGAAGGGTCACTTCCGGTTCACTACACAGTTGTAACAATTAATTTAAGGAAATTAGGTCAGTTTGTCCTTCAGTAGTCTAAGCCTATAGCAGCATAACAAGCCAACTCTAACTATAGGATTTATTAAAAAGGAAAGTCTTCAGCCCAGTCTTAAAACTGGACAATGTGTCAGCCTCATGGACAGAAACTAGAAGTTGGTTCCACAAGAGAGGAGCCTGATAACTGAAAGATCTTCCTCCCATTCTGCTCTTGGAAACTCTAGGAACTGCAAGTAAACCTGCGTGCTCTGTTTGGAAAATATGGAATGATAAGATCTGTAATATAAGATGGAGCTAGGTTGTTGAGAGCTTTGTAGGTTAGAAGTAAGATTCTGAATTCAATTCTGGATTTGACAGGGAGCCAAAGGAGAGAAACTAAAACTGGAGAGATATCATCTCTCCCACTAACTCCAGTTAAGACTTTGGCAGCAGCATGGACTTTTAAAAGAAGTATTTGGACACCCAGATAACAAACCAGTGCAATAGTCCAGTGTAGACGTGACAAATGTATGAACCAGTTTTTCTGCATCATTTTGAGATGTTTTGTGTTTGCTATTGTTGATTAGACAAACACTAAAGCAGAAATGGTGATAATCGAGCATTCTCTCTGTGTCCACCATGACGTCAGCCAGCAGCATCCTCTGTTCTCACTACAGCTGCTTCCAGAAGGTCACCACCAGCACCATCAGGTCCGAATCATGACGACGTCACTCAGAACTTTAAACCAGTGAGATCCAATTACTGCCCCCCTCTGAAGAGCAAACGCTCCAGTCTAACCTCCTGAAGAGGCTTAAAGCCTTCCACGTCCCGCTTCCTGTCTCAGCTCCATCATCCGCCTCATTTCTCCGTCCAAACCTTAAGTTCTCTGCTTTTACACTTGCAGAACTCCTTAGTTGAAAAACACACGGATGACCGGTCAATTCTGCTGATGAACAAAAAGACAGGATTTTACTTGAATGAAAATGTATGTCATCTGTTATGGTGCACAGCTGCACAACAACAAGCTGAAACACAGAAATAGCTAAAGTTCGGTCACTTTTACAGACACTCAGCTAAAATGTGGCGCAGAGGCTGATAACTCTGAGCGCCGACACATCTCTGATGAGCTCACTCATAGCTCAGAGCGAAGTTTGACCAAACTTCATTTCTTCTCTTCATAAGAAGAGCAGCAGATGATCTGCATTCCTTTAAAGATGACCTTGTCTTTCACTGTAAAGGTCAAAGTGCATGAGAGATTCTTCGCAAGTCCTCGGTTCCGTTAATGTATTATCCTTTTGCATCAAAGGGGAAAAAAGAGACTATTTTTTTATTCTTACATTACTGTTATTGCGTGCTCCTTTCTTTAATCCAGGAACAGATTTTAAGCAGCTAAAGTTGGAAATGTTTTTGTGGAAAATGAGCCGGAGACTTAAACAACTCTTCAAAGTGAGCTCAGAATGACGTTAAAGGAAATAAGCCTGTGAGATTCAGGTCAGAGGATCTTTTCCAGGGTCCAGTCGGTTCAGCAAAACAACGTCTTAAAGCTCTTATATAACGCTGAGAGAAAAATCGACATCGCTGCCTGGAAGAGAGTCTGAAAGGCTGTTACAGCCAACAAGGAACAAATGATCCATTTTTGTTTTCAGACGTTCAAACAGAACAAGTTCCTTTGATACAGAAATACAGTTTGTGTTAAAGTCAGAGATTCAGAAGTTTCTGAAGGAAGTTTGAATGTCAACAATTTAAAAAGCACGCTGGACAGATCGTGTTTGCCTTTTCACTGAACTTCTGTGAGCAAAGAGGACAACTTTGAACTGGAGGAGAGACCGAGAGGAAAAAACTTTTTTTAAATCCAACACAGACCTGATCAAATATTTTAATTAGGGATGCACGATATTGGATTTTTGGCTGATATGCTAAAACTTATTTGACAGATACCGATATTTTACATATACGTTCCTTTGTCAGAACATAGTCCTCTTATTTAGGCTTATTTGCTACAAAAACTGTGTAACAGCTGTAAGAGCTGGTGATATATACAGGGCCGGCCCAAGGCATAAGCAAACTAAGCGGCTGCTTAGGGCCCCGGGGCCACTAGGGGGCCCCCTAAGTGGAGCTGAAATTTTTTTTGTAATGATTTCTATGATTCTATTACACACAATGTCATTATAACACTGTGCCTTTTGTTTAATTTTTTTTACAATAATATATTTTAATACTATTATTTTTTATAATATAGCATGTGTCAAACTCAAGGCCCGTGGGCCAAATCCGAACCGTCATAACCATTTCTGTGGTTCTCTACACAGAGGGCCATAGAAACAGAAATTCAAGATAACAGTTGTGTGCTTCATTATTACTTTATCAGTCAAATCAAATCAGTTTTTATGTTTATAATGTCAAATTACTCAAACATAAAATGTTGCATTTTTAGAAGTAGTCATCAAATGCAGAGAAAGTTATATTTTACCAGTTTTTTTACAGGTAGTTTTATTAATAAATGCTTTCATGTCCGGCCTTTTGAGGACATTCATGAGCTTGATGTGGCCCCAAATGAAAATGAGCTTGACACCACTGCACTACATGATATATATATGTATATATATATATATATATATATATATATATATTAATGATCTGATCATATGACTGTTGATTGCAGTAATTCACATTATTAGCAGAAGTAGAGGGTTCCAAACCAAATTTCACTTAGGGCCCCATGGAGGCTTGGGCCAGCCCTGGACATATATTCAGTAACAGCCATATGATGAGCATTGCACTTTAACTTATATTAAATGAAAAGTGTTAAATGTTATTTATTAGCATTAGTCAGCTGTGATGCTGTCTCACTTGTGGAGGTTTGTTCCAGGTTCCTATAGCTGCAGTGTGGGATCCTCTGCACTCTTGTACATGAAGGACAGACTTTTTAAGTTCAAAGTTTTTGTCTATCCACTGTGCCGTAAGACTAATCATGCTAACGAGACTAACACTTGACGTCCAAATGTTTGTGGTAAAACTCACCCAAGTGCTATCGACTATTAGCTTCTCAATGACGTCGGAAATGACGGCTTGTAACTTGAGTAAAGTTACGTTGGAAAAATTGATCCGACTGGGGACGATGTAGCGAGGCTCATCGTAGTCCATAAATCTTCAGAATCTGACATCCTCAATGAAAAATAAAACTTCCACACCGCCGACATTCTGACTTCTTCCCCTCTGCCGTGATCAGATCAGGTAGGTGCGCGTGACGTCATCACGTTGTGCTGCAGGCATCCTTGTCACTGGGTTGTCATACAAAAACAGTGTATTTTATATCGGTGAGTTATTTTGATGGAAAGGCCGATGTCCGATATTGAACTTTAACGCTAATATCGGCCAATACCGATATCATGCAGATAATATTGTGTATCCCTAATTTTAATGTGTGAGTTTGGAGCAGGAACACAAACAGCAGAAATCTATTAAACAACAAACTTTCTCTGAAAGTCGTTTGAAGTAAAAAAAAAATGTTTATGAAATGGGCGATAATGTAATTGTTTTTCAATAAAAAGTAGAGATTGCCTAAACTGTGAATAGAAACAGGTCTGCGGAGGACGGAATGTGACAAAATGAAATAAATAAATACATAATAATGAAATGTCTTATTTAAATATTAAATACATCATTAAATAACTAATTACACAAATAAATGATTAAATACACAATTAAATTATTTATTGTTTTACTGGAGGATGGAAGGTGACAAAATTAAATAAATTTAAAAAAATCATGAAATAATTTTAAAAGTACATTTCATTATTTAATGGTGTGTATTTAATGATTTAATGATATACTTAATAATTAAATCCATCCATCCATTATCTTTTACCCGCTTATTCCATTTTGGGTCACGGGGGTCACTGGTGCCCATGTCCAGCAATCACTGTGCGAGGGGCGGGGTACACCCTGGACAGGTCTCCAGTCCATCACAGGGACACATAGAGACAAACGAGACAAACAAACATTCACTCTCTCACTCACACCTAGGGACAATTTAGAGTTACCAATCAGCCTAACGTGCATGTTTTTTGTCTGTGGGAGGAAACCGGAGCACCCGGAGAAAACCCACGGATGCACCGAGAGAACATGCAAACTCCACCCAGGAAGACCCCTAGACAGGGATTTGAACCGGCAACCTTCTCGCTGAGAGGCAGCAGCTCTACCAGTTGCGCCACTGTGCTGCCCTAATAATTAAATAATACATTTAATTGCCATGTTTGTATTATGTATTTATTTATTTAATTTTGGCACATTTCATCCTCCATACAGGCCGTGAAGAAAGGAACAATGATAAACATGGCTCCTTGGCCAGCCTGCGCCCTGCCGACCTGGAACCATCGGCTCGGCGTGGCTCGCCTAGAACCTCGATCAAGTACAGGTAGGTCCCAAGTCGACCACAGACCAAAAACATGCATGCTAGGCTGATTGGTAACTCTAAATTGTCTCTGGGTGTGAGTGAGAGAGTGAATGGTTGTTTGTCTCGTTTGTCTCTATGTGTCCCTGTGATGGACTGGAGACCCGTCCAGGGTGTCCCCCACCTCTCGCACAAAGACAGCTGGATATGGGCACCAGTGACCCTCACGAAAGAAGCGGATAAAAATGATGGATGAACCATCCCTCAACATATTCCCAACAGAAGACAAGGCTCAGTGGTTTAAGGTCAAAGGTCAGCCCACTCTGAAAAGCGCTTCTTGTTTAAAAGAAGCTGCAGTCCACGGCTCTCTGAGCGCTGCAGACATCTGCGGTTCTTCACCAACATCTGACCTCACACTGAAACAACCACAGAGTCTGAGCCCTCAGCAGGCGTCCAGGCGGGTCAGACATGTTCTAACATGTTCAGAGCACCGTGGTTTATCAACACGACTATTATTAGTGAAGGGCCTGGGTATATTTACATACAGGGAAAAAATACTCTGACAATCACGGTTTAAACCTGATTTATGTTGTCATATTAGAAGAATGAATGACTCACAGTCCTGCTTACTCCAACTCTACAAATAAGATAAACCCATATCTGTACCCAGACAACCCCAGACTGGAGGAGCAGAGACAGGCTCAGGATATTTTAGCACAAAGAGCAAAAAGTACAGAGAAAGACAACGTGTTGTTGTTTATTTCTGTCTAGACGTGTCTTATTTTTAAAAGTGTGGGTTTAAAAGTAGTTTGTTTGTGGTACTCTGTGAAGCAAGGAGCAAATATAAACATCCAAATGCAGATCAGATGTACTGTAGGATTTAGTTGAAGCAGGCTTGTCATTAGACAGTCCCCTTTAAGATGACATTTTATTAACTTGACAAGCAGGAAAACACTCCCTATAAGCTGAAGCTATCACACACACACACACACACACACACACTTTCACACGCTGAACAGTTCAAAGTGTTGCATAATGTTGCTGTTTGTGTCACATTTGAGTCTAATTAGTAGAATGAGTATTAACATGTTGAGACAGCTCCCTGACTGCAGGAGGAAGAAGCTCAGCAGAGTTTACAAATATTTCTAACTAGCGATTGCATTTCCTGCGAAAATTCATTCAACCTTTATTTATACAGGTTAGTCTCACTGGGCCCTGGGGACTCGATTACAATGTGGTGTGAATGTTTATTGCTGAAGAACTGGCTGAAAAACAGCTGAACTTAGCTAAAAAAAAAAAGCATGCTGAAATTGTAGCTGAAATGGAAGAACAGGCCTAAATTAGCAAAAGAAAGCAGAAAGAACATGTTTGCTGAATTAAGTTTAAATTAGCAGAAATTAACACAAAATGAGGAAATTAGCTTAAAAATGCTGAAATTAGCAACAACAACAAAAATTAGCTTAAAATTAGCTGAAAAGGCAGAAAGAAGCTTAAACTACCAGAAGATAATGGAAAGAGCTGAAATGAGCTTCAAAAAGGTGGAATTAGCTGAAAAAGCTAAAATTAGCACAAAACAGCTAAATAGTAGCTGAAATATCAGAATGAACTGAAACTTGCAGCAATAAGCTAAAAGGAGCATAACAAGCTGCAATTAACAGAAAGAAGTTAGAAGCAGAAACATGTTGCAGTTGGCAGAAATAATCTGAAAGGAGCACACAACAGCTGAAATTAGCTGAAAGTAGCTGAAAAATGTTAAATTTTCACAAGGAAGCTGAAGAAGCTAAATCAGAACAAAATGTGAAAGGAGCAGTAAAAGGTTGTGAACAGATCTAAAGATATGAAGGATGTAAAATGAGCTCAATTCATTTTCTATGAGGAAAAAAATGGTAGAAAAGGTTAAATATTTCAAAAAGCTAAAGTTGCATCAATACCAAACATCATAGCACCCTTCTCCTGAACGAGCTAAATGTTTTGATATATGATTTGTAGAAATAGCACAAAAACTGGAACAAGAAAGATGCTGAAAAATGTACGGAAGAAAAATGGATCATAATACTGTGAAGGCTTCATAAACATTCACACAACAAAGAAATGACTGTGTTTACTAAAGTCACATGGAGGTTAATGTCCAGACCTGACTTTAACAGATTTGACTCAACTTCCATGTTTCAGCCCACACAGAAGACGAGGCAACTCAGAGTGCTGTACACAAACAACTGAAAACATTTCAACAGAACAATAAAAACGTAGAAAAATAAAAATGTAATATTACAGATGTTCGAAGCAAGAACACATAAAAATAAAACCAAAGCAAGCTCTGATTAAGAACTGAAACGACGTAAAATAATGTTTTTCTTCAGTCAGAGGCAGCAGCGAACAGGACGGTCTGCACCTGGTTCTGGAGGGACCCACAGTCCTTGCAGTCCTGCAGGGTTCTGGGAGTTTGTTCCACATACAGTATGTGATGAATGCAGCTTCTGCATGTTTGGTTCTGACTCTGGGTCAGAAAGCAGATGTGATCCAGTGTGATGAGTCAACTTTTTGGGACCTTTTCTGGTCCAATCCTCTACTTTGTTAGGTCCAGAGCTTATGGAACCAAAGCCTGGTTCTAACATGATGGAAAGTCCTGTTTTGGGTTCTGTGTTGGGTCTAGGGCTCCAGTGTGGTTTGAGTTCACCATTAGGCATGTGCTGCTGATCGTTAATGGCTGTGTGGTTTTCTTCTGCTGCACAAAGCTGCCAAGAGTTTGGTGTGGAGATAGATCTGATGGATCCTGAGGAGATCTTTCTTACTTTTATGTTCCGTGTTGTGGGGTTAGACCGCCCCCGAGTTAGAACAATGTCCTAATAAGAATAGAAATACAAATGCTTTTTTGTGCGTGTTCGTGTTTTTGTCACCATTTTAGTACATTTTGTCACTCGTCTGCCCGTGCATGTTGTGAGCGCGATAACTTAAGTGAGGTACTGACTTTCATTTTGGTGTGGGGTGCACCTACAGTAGGTGTAAGAAGGTTCACTCTCCATAATAGGGTTGGCATGTTAAAATCCAAGATGGCCACTGACATTTACCCATGTAAACCAGCCACCTTTATCTTTTGAGGAAACTAGATTTTTAAGCAATATAAAAACTACTAAACACAGTTTAGGGTGGCCAAATATTAATCTTTGGCAGCCAAGGCCACCACTGGCCACCCCCTGGCTCCGCCATTGCGCCTGGTGTTGGATAGAATTGCCCCCTCTGCGCTGCCTTGGACAAAACAACTCAACCCTCTTCATGCGCAGTGCAGCTCCTGCACACCTGCATGTCGGGTACAGAGATTTGTACAGCGTTCTGATTGTTTGGTACAATTACTTCATCAGGACCAGCAGATCTTTTGGAGACCAAAATCACGTTCTACTACTGTGGAACGTTATTTGGACACAGACATGAACGTAGGCCGACATAATGTTCTGATCATGCGTGTGTTTGTGCATCGTCCCACCTGCTGGCACCAAACTCTCCTCTCAACAACAAGCTGCTGCATCTTCAGCTTCAAATCCATGATGCTCTGCTGCTTGTCCCATGAAGAAGCCGTGTCGTGGAACCTCCACCTCTCTGTTGGCTGCAGGTGGTGACACATGAAGATGGCTCCTGGTTCACTTCTCACCAGGAGAGGAGAGTCCAGATGAGGACGCGGACTCCAAGTATCTGCAAAGTAGATGTTGAGTTCCGGTTTATTTCTACATTTCACAAGATTTTATAAATTTTTGTGCAGAATTGTTGAGTTTTAAAACATCTCATTCCTTCAAAAATCATTTCACAATACGCATTATGTGAATTAAGAAACTAGTCCTTTAATTTTTTTTTTTTTTTTTTACACTTTGTGCTTTATGTGCAGAGGAACAAATTGTTACAAGAATATGCAATTTAACGTTTTACATTTGCAATGAGTAAAATATATCGTCTCAGTGTGGACATGTTCAAATGTCTCACAGTGAAGACGTCCAGCTCTTTGCTTGGTTGATAACTGTGCGGTTCTGGTTCTAAAAAGCTGACTGGTGATACAGGTCCCCCCCGATGGAGCACCACCCCCTCCCAGTGAGGAGCTGCAGAGGACACACTCCTGTGGTCATCCTGGAGGGGGGGGGGGGGGGGGGGGGGCCCCCCTGGGGGCACCGGGGGGGGGGGGGGGGGGGGGGACGGCAGCCGCTGGAGACCGGTGGACTCTGTGATGTGTGAGGCCATGCAGGATTCCCAGAGGAGAGACCAGTACTCCCAGAACTACAACAAAATCCATGCTCAATAATCCAGGTATACAATCCAACATTTTTCAGTCAGGTCATCTGGACAGTTTCGTTTTTTGTGCTGAAAGGTTTCACCTTCCATCCAGAAGGCTTCATCAGTCATGGAAACACACAACAAAACTGATTCTTCCCCAAACAGCTTACTCCAAAGTGGAACAAACCAGTTATGTTGGTGCTAAGATGATGTCTTTGGCACGCCCCCTCCTCCATTGCCGGTCCTCTTCCTTGTTGACAGTCGTGTGAAACTGGTTGAAAACAACAAAGTCCATGCTCAGTAATCCAGGTATACAATCCAACATTTTTCAGCCAGGTCATCTGGACAGAACTGACCGGACTCTCATGGACTCTGTTCCTTTTGCTCTTTCGTTGTGTGAGTGTTTATGAAGCAGTCACTCCACTGTGATCCATTTATCTTCAATACGTTTTTCAGTGCGATTCTCGTCCCGCAGTTTTCAAACTATTTCAACAAATCATATTTCAAAATGTTCAGCTCCTTCAGGACAATCCTGCTATCACTTTTAGTATTGGTGCAACTTTAGCTTTTTGAAATATTTAGCCGTCTCCGACACTTTTTTTCTCATAGAAAATGAATTGAGCTCATTTTGCATCCTTCATATCTTTACTGATCTGTTTACAACCTTTTACTGCTCCTTTCACATTTTGTTCTGCTTCAACTTCTTTCAGCTTCCTTGTGCAAAATTAACTTTGTTTCCAGCTACTTTTAACTAATTTCAGCTGTTGTGTGCTCCTTTCAGATTCTTTCTGCTAACAACAACATGTTTGTGCTTCTTCTAACTTCTTGCTGCTATTTTCAGCTTGTTATGCTCTTTTCATTCTATTTCTGCAAGTTTCAGCGTTTTCTGCCCTTCAGCTACTATTTAGCTGTTTCTATGCTGATTTTGGCTTTTCCAGCTAATTCCACATTTTTTGCACTCAGTTCATTTTTTTCAACCTAATTGGGCAAACATGTTCTTTCTGCTTTCTTCTGCTAATTTAAACTTGTTCTACCTTTTTAGAGAATTTCAGCTGTTTTCAGATAAATTCTATTTTTCGTGGTATTTTCTCCAACTTTCAGCCTAATTAACTTATTTCTACTAATTTCAGCTTGATATGCTCCTTTCAGCTAATTTCTGACAGTTTCCATTATTTCAGCTACTATTTAACTCTTTTAAGCTAATTTTAGTTTTTTCAGCTAATTCAAAAAATTTTGAGCTCATTTCAGCTCCTTCCACTTCCTTCTGGTAGTTTAAGCTTCTTTCTGCCTTTTCAGCTACTTTTCAGATTTTTTTTTTGTTGCTTTAGCTCTTTTCTTTTTCTAGCTAATTTCATATTTTTGTTCATATTTTTGTTTTCATTTCTGCTAATTTAAACCTAATTAGGCAAATATATGTTGTTTCTGCTTTCTTCTGCTAATTTAGGGTTCTTCTTTCTTTTCAGCTACAATTCAGCATGTTGTGTAGCTAATTTCAGCTGTTTTGCACGTTCTTCAGCAACAAGCATTCACAGCATATTTTCGCATGAAATGCAGTTTCTCTAGTTGCTTTTGTTCACTTTTTTCTTATTTTTAAATATTTTAACATGAATGTTTACTTGATTTTATTGTTTTTAGTTTTGTTTAATTTAAACAATAAAATGATTTAATTTATTTACTTTGCCACCGTTTCCTTGTAGTTTTCAGGATTGCAGCCATTTCAAAACGTAACGCAGCAACATGCTAACAGTTAAAAGAAAGTGGTGACCGTGAACATAACAAGAGAAATTTGGAAACAGTGTCAATATAACCAGAGCCAAGACTCTAACAAACATCAAGCTTTTCTATAAAACCCTGTTGAAATTTAGGGCTTTTATTTTGTAATAATCTAAGCAGACAAAACACAGACACACAGAGGTCTAATCTAAAAGAAGAGCACAGAGATACAAGAAATGTGAATGCTGCTGTCAGTGGGGTCACCATGGCAACCACACTGCTGTGTTTCTCACTCCCTCTAAGCGGTCTAAGACAGACAGAAACACAGAGTAAAAAGTAAACCTCAAACAAAGAGTTACTGAGTGAAAACATTAAGTGGAAAGAATAAACCAGGTTTAATAACACGTTAAAAAGATCCGTCACTTCCTGAGAAATATGTGAGCACAGAGACGCTGGACGTCCATGAGAGTCTGGATGTGAGCTCTATGTCATCTGGGGGGATTTGACAGAAAACTACAAGTCCTGAAGCAGCGAAAGAGGTCTGTGATGCTTCTGGATCAGAACGCTAAAATAAAAGTGTAAAAATAAAACAAACAGAATTTAATGTGATAACAGTATACATTTTGAGTTTAGAAGCCAA
>NC_056512.1:22936492-22977340 GCF_014905685.2 Nematolebias whitei | reverse complement strand
ACCCAGCTTAAAAAAATAACATTATTTCCAAGTCATAATTAGCAATAAAGGCAGTTTTAATTTTACATTAGTTTTTCATCTTCATCAGTTCTTTCTCTGCTATCTGATCCAAAAAGTTGCAAAATAATTCTGACATGAAATTGGAAATATGTATATTTTTTGGTCTAACAAGGTTAAGTCAGGTCCTCTGGATGGATTCTAGGACCTGACTTAACCTTGTTAGATTTTTCTACCTGGATTATTGAGCAGCATCAGGATATTTTTTTAGATTGAGCTTTTTTTTTTATTGACTTTTTGTTGAAGCCAGGGATTTGTTTTATATTTCTCCAGCCCATAAAAGTATTTTAATGACCCAGCTTCATCACACAATAAAGACTTTATACTTTGCAGCTGCAATCAGAGCCCTTTGCTCTCTGAGCTCAGGTCTATATGAGGCTCTGAGTTTCTAAAAGTAGATATCTAATCCTCTGCTTTAAGTTTACAAGCTTTATGTTTCCAGCTCTGCTTTTAAGCTCAGAGGCTTAGAAGTGTCCTCGGTAAAAAACTTCTACCTCTCTGAGCCATTATTATTCTGTTATTTTAACAGATTTTTCATTATATATTTAAAAGCAAAACTGTTTCAGAGCTAAAACTGGTCCAACAGTTGAATCCCTCCATCAGCAGCTCTGCTTCGCTGGTTTTTACTGCAAGCATGCCAAACCCCTGCTGAGAAACTCTGGCTGAAACAGTCAGTAAACTGTACTTTAATTAAATAAATAAAGTAAAATAAAATAAAATATAACCCCAGTTCTGAAAAAGTTGGAACATTCTGTAAAGTGTAAATAAATACAGAATGGAATGATTTGCAAATCTCATTAACTCAGTTTATTTAGTGAAACATGTATCAGATGTTTAAACTTGAAATTGTTCAGTTTTTGGGAAAAAATAAAGTAATTTTAAGTTTGATGACAGCAACATATCCAAACTAGTTACAGGGAGACGTTTCCTGCTGTGAAGCCTTCGTCTTCTTTTAAAACCAGTCTGTAAATGACTGAGGGGACCAGCTCTGGAGGTTTTGAAGGGAATGTTGTCCAGTTTTTGTCTGATGGAGGACTCGAGCTGTTCAACAGTCCTGGATCTTTGCAGAACTTTTTGTTTCACGACGCATCAAATCAAATGTTTTCAAATGGTCTGGACTGCAGGCAGGACAGTTCACCACCTGGACACTTAAACCACCAAGTCTGTTCTAAAGGATGAGGTTTATTGTTGTCTTGCTGAAATAAGCAAGACCTTCACTAAAGAAGACCTCATCTCATCATTCTAAAACATGAACTTTTCTGCATTGACGGTACCTATCCAGCTGCATAAACTGTCTATTCCATAGGCACGCATGCACACCTATACCATGAGCGAGACAGGCTTTTGAACTGGACGTGTCCTCTGGAGTTTCCAAAAAGAATGTCAAGTTTTGATATGCCCGACTAGAGAACAATTTTAAACTTTGCCTTTTTTTTTATCCATTATGAACAAGCTTTGGTTCAGAGAAGATGGTGGTGTTCCTGGATTGTGTTCACGTCTGGTTTATTTTTTGTGTGATAGAACTTTAACCAGCCCATGGGAATGAAACGATGAGCTGTGTTTACTGGCAGTGATTTGTGGACGTGCTCCTGAGACTGTGCGGGGACATTTACATGCAGTTTTTCACAGATCCTCTGCCCATTACCTCTGAGGGACTCAGTCTATCTAAAATGCTCTTGTCCTCTTGCTGACCTGTTGCTAATGAACGTAATTAGTTTCAAAACGTTCCTCCAGCTGTTTCTTCTTCATACCACCTACTGTTAAAGCCTTTTGTTGCCCCTGTCTAATTTTTGGAGCTGTAATATTTCATTCAAATTCAAAATGATTCTCCTAAAAGTGGTAAAATGTCACTAACTTAAACATCTGCTACATTTATTATGTTCCACTGTGAATAAAATCTGGGATTATGGCATTTGCAAATAATGACATTCGGTTATTATTTACATTTGACACAAAGTCGCAACTGCTTCAGAATTGGAGTTGTAAAAGGAAAATGATATGCAGGCAAGCGTAAACATAGAAAGTATAGCAGTTAATCCAACAAAGTTCATCTGGATGGTTTCTTTTGTTTTGTTGAGACGTTTCGTCCTTCATCCAAAGGACTTCATCAGTCCGAGGAGCCACAACAAACTCGGTCCCACAAGCAGCACACTCGCATAGTGGACCAACCAGTTTGATGGTGATAAGATGGTTTCTGGGGCCCGCCCTCTCCCCTGTCAACTCTTCTGAGGCAGCCATTGCTAAAGTGGTTCAAAACATCAGATTTGGACTGATGAAGTCCTTTGGATGAAGGACGAAACATCTCAACAAAAAAATAAAACCGTCCAGATGACCTGACTGAACTTTGTTGGATTATTTACCTGGATTATTGAGCATGAACTTTGATATAGAAATTAATGTTTTACATGCAGTTTAAACATATTTAACTATTAAACAAGTCATAGATTAACTCAGCTTTGTTGAACAATTTGCTCTCATGACAGAATAAATGGATATTCTAAACTCATCTGACACTCTTAACATAATTATAAACATTATTTTACACAGAAGTATGTTTTAGTTTGCATAATTCATCATCACATGGAACTAAATGTTGACGTTTTAAAATAAATGTTAAATTCACAAACCATTAATGTTAGCTTGACTTGTTTACTTAAATCAAATAAGGTGGTCAGCAGTTGCCATGTGACACCAGCCGCTCACGTTGCCCAGCCTGTAGGCCCGTCTGCTCCCAGCAGAGCTAAATGAGGACGTTTAGAGAAGTAAAGCCGGATAAATCGTTCCAGACTGATCTCTGACGCCCAAGACCAGCAGCAAGGGGACGGTTGATGGGTGGGGACACCAGCAGAGGAGGGAGAAGTTTGGCTGATCTTTAAAGCTGACCATGTGACTGGAAATAAAGAGGATGCGGGGATTAGGAGGGAAGATATAAAAGCACAAATTAGACAAGGCGCGTCACTAAATTCACAAGAAGACAGAAGCAGCCGTGAGAAGAAGCCTTGAAGTTCTGAAAAGAAAGGTAGGAACCAACCGACGCTGCTGGAGCAATTTTTGATCCCAATACATGCTAGATAATTGGAGTAATTTGAAATATGAACAAGCAGAAGGATCAGTAGATACTGGATGATTGCAACTAAAGGTATATAGTAATGTTCTGCTGCATGCAGGATGTAACTGATGTTTTAGACTCATGGAAACGGTCTTAGCTGCTTTAAAAAGATGACCAGAAAGTTAAAGCGGTAGTCATCTGCATAGATTTGATGCTCAGGTTAAAGTGGAACGACCCGAGGTGAAACAGGTGGAAGTTTGGAAACACGGAGCTTCTCGACTAGAACGTCTCAGAACCGTGTTGGGGAGAGACTTTCCATTCCTCTCCTCGGGTATTTTAGATGAGTTCGATGACGCGTCCAACCCGGTTGTTGTCCACCTCAGAGCGCTCTAACAGGATTACCAGAGCCAGCAGTCAAACGTGGGGGGAGTGACGAGAAGAGCTCAGGTTCTTAGGAGGAGGAACTTTTTGTTCGAAGGGTCAGGGAGGAACAAAAACAGCTGCGGGATGTGTTTTGATGCAGCCGCTCTCTCCGTGTCAGAACTTCAGAAGATTCACAATAAAAGGAGATTCATCAAACGTCTGCTGCTCCACGGAGGCTGAAGAAGGGATGAAAATAATTGAGGTCAAGAATTAGGGTTGTTTTTCTGATGCATGTGCGAAGGGTAATTAATGGGCTGAGAATCAGAGTTGGATTAAAGCTAATCTGGCTGTTTAAACTAATCTGTGTAATCTCCACTGATTGGCATTAAGAGCTGGGAGGAGGCAGCAGGAGCCACAGGAAGGAAGGATACATTTAACAAGAAGCTATTTTCCTTTTCAGACTCATCAAAAATGAACGCCAGCCCTCCTGCAGGAAGCGCCCTGGCTCCTGGTGGAGCCACCGGCCCCACCACACCCAAGAAAGGCCCACCCAAGTTCAAACAGAGGCAGACTCGTACATTCAAGAGCAAGGCTCCCAAACCAGGCCAGAAGGGGTAAAAAACAATCCCAGTTTTTATTTACTGGATGCACATGTTCTTAAACCGACCAGACACTGACCTCTTTGTTTCCCTCTTTGGCAGCTTTGGGGACGATATCCCCGGCATGGAGGGTCTCGGCACAGACATCACAGTGGTGTGCCCATGGGAAGCCTTCGGCGACATGGAGCTGAGCGACTTGGCCAAATACGGCATCATTTAAACCTCCTGAACCTTTTCCTCTCATCCTGTTCATCTCAGCTCGGCTCGCCGCGATAAGGCCGCCGCTTTCCCCCTAACGCCCTCTTCTCTGTCTATCTCGCACTCTACTCCACTGTGTGGACATTATTTTTATATTATTATTATTATACAATACTGTTTACAGTATATAGACTTGAAACGAGAAGACGAGAAAATAAATCCACATCTCCTGATCCTTACCCACGTGAAGTAGCTCGCCCGACCTCTCTTCTCTCTGCCCGTCCCTGAAAACCTGCGGCGATGGAAGCCAAACTTTAGCTCAGGACCAGCTTGTATTTGCTTCTAGCTGTTTGTGAAAATGTAAATAATGTGTTCTCAGAAACGTCTTCCTTTTGTACTTCCCTCCTCTTTGATTCTGAATTTCTGCTCCTTACGATTGAAGTTGTAAACACCAAAAGGGATGCGAGAAACGCAACACTTCCACACTATCATGGAGGAGGAACTCCGGCTCCAGTTCTCCTCGCTGCTATCTGAACCCTCGTCTAAGAGAAAATAAAGACATGTACTGTTTGAGTTTGTGAGCATACTCTTATAGAGAATGTACTGCAAACTGTACTGATAGCTGCAGTAAAATGCGTCTATTTTTAGTATTTTGTTGGCCTCCTGTGTTTTTCTATCTAATAAGTGAGGTTTGAGTGAAGAATCAGTCTAAATCATAGCAGAAGCCAAATGCAGAATTATTATCTCCCACAGTCAAGACATAAGGGAAATTATGTTTTTCTTGTATCTGAATGTGTTAAAATCTGTCTGTTAGCAAAAATATAATTAACTGCTGGATGGTTTTTAATGACTCATATCTCATAAAACTATAACTGATCAACTTTTGGAGTCCCCTAAAGTCAAGATGGCCGCCACAGCTGATCAACATCACCGGGTTAGCCCTCAAATGGTTTAGATCCTACCTCTCCGACAGAACCTTTTGTGTCAACATCAAGGACTTTAGTTCAACATCGGCAGCTCTAATGTGGGGGGTACTGCAGGGGTCCATCCTCGGTCCTCTTCTCTTTTCTTTATACCCACTGCCATTAGGTACTATTTCTGTAAACATAGCATACCCTTTCATTTATTTGCCAATGACTGTCAAATTTACTTCCCTGTGAAGCACAGTGGTGCACCTTCTATTCAACCTCTTCTTGAGTGCCTGGCCGACATCAGGGACTAGATCTTTTTAAATTTCTTAAGCTTTAATGAGAAGAAGACTAAAGTCATGTTGTTTCCTCCTAATGGCATGATCAAGAACCACGGTATCAACCTCTCCTCTCTAGCCCCGTCAGAGAAACAAAGAGTCACAAATCTGGGAGTGATAATTCTTTTTCTTTTCTTTTTTTTCATTCAACCTTTATTTATACAGGTTTATCTCAATGAGCCTTGGGGATTCATTTACAAGAGAGCCCTGATTTTAACAAAGAACAATGACAACAGTGGACAACAAAGACAAAAATAGACAATCATAAAGGACATGCACAAATTGAGATTTTTATTAAACAAGTAAAAATAAAATGGTATTTAAAAGGAAAAGTAACAAAACAAACAGCTAGATTATAAGGCGGTGTAGAAAACTAAAAACAGGAACATGTCTGCATTGGTTTTTCTCTGTTTGAGAAGAACAGGTAATTTACAAAGGATATGTGTAAAATAGTAGAGTGGTATAGCATCTGGGCCATACTCCAATCCAAAAGGTGGCGGTAAAGCACCTAAAAGTTGTTTTCCAACCGCCATAAAAAGACAAGAAGAAGAAGAAGAAGAAGAGCTGTCCAAAGACATCAGAGACAAAACTGTAGACCTCCACAAGGCTGGAAAGAGCTATGGGGCAATTGCCAAGCAGCTTGGTGAAAAAAGATCAAGTGTTGGAGCAATTATTAGAAAATGGAAGAAGCTAAACATGACTGTCAATCTCCCTCGGACTGGGGCTCCATGCAAGATCTCACCTCGTGGCGTATCGATGATCCTAAGAAAGGTGAGGAATCAGCCCAGAACTACACGAGGGGAGCTGGTCGATGACCTGAAGAGAGCTGGCACCACTGTTTCCATGGTTACTGTGGGTAATACACTGACGTCATAGTTTAAAATCATGCATGGCACGGAAGGTTCCCCTGCTTAAATCAGCACACGTCCAGGCCCGTCTTAAGTTTGCCCATGACCATCTGGATGATCCAGAGGAGTCATGGGAGAAAGTTCTGTGGTCAGATGAGACCAGAATAGAACTTTTTGGTCTTGATTCCACTCGCCGTGTTTGGAGGACGAAGAATGATGAGTACCATCCCAAAATCACCATCCCTACTGTGAAGCATGGGGGTGGAAGCATCATGCTTTGGGGGTGTTTTTCTGCACATGGGACAGGACGACTACACTGTATTAAGGAGAGGATGACGGGGGCCATGTATTGAGAGATTTTGGGGAACAACCTCCTCCCCTCAGTGAGAGCATTGAAGATGAGTCATGGCTGGGTCTTCCAACATGACAATGACCCGAAGCTCACAGCCAGGAGAACCAAGGAGTGGCTCCGTAAGAAGCATATTAAGGTTCTGGAGTGGCCTAGCCAGTCTCCAGACCTAAACCCTATAGAAAATCTTTGGAGGGAGCTCAAACTCTGTGTTTCTCAGCGACAGCCCAGAAACCTGGCTGATCTAGAGAAGATCTGTGGAGGAATGGGCCAAAATCTCTGCTGCAGTGTGTGCACACCTGCTGAAACACTACAGGAAACCTTTGACCTCTGTAACTGCAAACAAAGGCTACTGTACCAAATATGAACATTGATTTTCACACGTGTTCAAATATTTATTTGCAGCAGTAACACACAAATAAATTATTTTTAAAAATCATGCATTGCGATTTCTGGATTTTTATTTTTTAGATTATGTCTCTCACAGTGGACATGCACCTAAAATGAAAACTTCAGACCCCTCCATGATTTCTAAGTGGGAGAACTTGTAAGTCGCAGTGTGTTCAAATACTTATTTTCCTCACAGTACATGGGTACAGACTGTGGTACGTCTCATTCTGCCACATCACAGCGATGCTCCACTGAAGGTCTTTTCTCTGCACCTCAGACAGTCCTGCAGAAAGCTGCAGCTTGTGATAATCAGCTGTTACGCTGCACATCGCCGTGCAGAAAGCAGCAGTTAGACACTGACTCACTGCGGTCATAAACAAGTGCATCTGGTCAGCAATAACTCCGGTGTAAAGTGGCATTTGAAGACTGCTGTTTATAAAATGAACTGAGAAGGACTTGCATCCTTTTTTTGGTTTAAATTCAATTAATTATCTGAATGGCCACTGAAACTTTGAGGTTTCATGTTAGTTGTTTAATGAAAGGTGAAGTTGATGGCTGTGTGTGTCGGTGGCAGAATAAAAATAAAATTTAATGTCACGTCTTTACTTTTAGCTGCAGCGTCGTCATGAAGACAACAAGACTGATCGCAGTCTGATACAAGGCCGCAGCCTTCTGGGACAAATGTGCTTATCCACTGATAAAAACCATCCTACCTGCAGCAGACATCTCACTCTGCGGGACTTTCACTTGCAATTAAATATGTTAGCTTGGCTCAAACAGCAGACCTTTTCCACCATCTCCACATACCCCTGCCCCGTCTGTCTGTTAGCAGAATATCTCATGACGAAATAAATGGATTTTATTGAAATCTTCAGAAAATATTTATTGGATGCACATCTGATAATGATTAACCTTTGGAGTAAACTCAATTTAATACGGTCACCACAGCTAATCTAATTTAGCAAACACAATCACGGCTATAACTCAGTCACTTGTACAGACACTGAGTTAAAACTGGGTGTCGTAGTAGCTGAGAGTCATCCCCAACACATGCTTTGAGCATTAACGGACTGGGCATATTGGTATTTTTTCAGCTTTACCAAAACAGCCACAATGTTGTTATTACTTGACAAAAGATGATTTTAGTGTAAAACTTTTGCATTAAAGTCGTCGAGCAATAAGCCTTCCTTTAATCAAGGCTCTGACTTTTTTCCCCTTCAAGTTTCTTTATAAGTTATAAAACTTAAACTTACTGGTTTAACAATATTAAGAAATATCACCACCAGAAAACTTTCTCCCGTTCCACTTAAACAACTGAAAACATAAAAGGCCGAAGACATCGGGGCGTATTGGTAGAGGGACTCCAGGTTCGGTTGGACACACCCTAATAGCGCTGAACTTGTGCAGGCACGAGCCGAAGAGTTTCATCCAGGATTATGAAAGACAGCACGTTGTGAGGATCTCCTAACGCAACGCCCCGAGGCCAGCCAACTGACTTCTAATGTTGTTGCTGTGATTTACCAGTAACCATGGCAACAGCAGCCCTGGCTCGGTGTCCCGGTGGCTCCAGGATGAGTCAGTAGGATTTACCTCAACACCCCTCTCTCCTGACGTCTCATGCACTCATCCCCGGCGCTCCGGTGCATGAGTTATCAGCACATTGGAGGCAAATTCTGATACTGGAAATAGAATTCAGAACCAGTGTGTGTGTGGAGGGGGGTAACTTTGCTGCCACCATCACTTCCAGGTGCGTGAGCCCCACCTATAATCGCAGGGAGGGACCCAAGCCGAGCAGGCGGAGGGGTGTGGGAACGAGTCGGGGTGCGACGTGAACACAAACCTGTTGTCAAGCCGTTTACTCTGACATCTTTGCTTTTCCACCGTCCTCACCTGGTTCTGTACTTCAACGACCGCAGAGCCTTCGTCAGAAGAGCCGCATGGCTGAGGAACGTCAACGCCACACTGTGGAGTAGTTCACATTCTGGGCCTGAAAGTACAAAAGGTAAGAGCTTTAAATAAAACGGTGTGCTCAGGATGATTCAGGTTTTTCTAAATGATTTAGGGAAAACTTCAGATCTGGATTGAAACGGAGCACAAAGATCCAGCGTGGCTCACTCTTAGCCTTAAATCAACTAATTTCTTGCGTTATTAAAGAAGTTAAAAACTATTTTTACAGCGTATCAATAAAAACTGTTATAGGAACGAAGATCTGTGTTGAGGAAAGTTTGTTTGCTCAGGACTGAAGTTGTTTAGAGGCCATCTTTGAGCCTCGGTCAGTGACAATCAGCTCATCTCTAATCTGAGCCGGACTGAATCTAAACCTCAAATTGTTTTCTCGTATTTCTCCTTCACGTTGCAGTTTGGAGGTCTGGCCCGCTCCTCTTTCCTGCTTTGTTCAGGCATGTTTTGAGCACTCCCTGCTCCTGCCCTCTCAGATAAACCTCCTCTTCCTCAGCCTTCGTCCTGCCATGCTCTCCTGTCACACTCCACCATTTAAACGTCTTCATGGATGTGTTTCCTTCACAGATTAAAGTAACAGACTGAATCCTCGTGGAGTTTTATGATCATAATGGCCTTTTCATGTACAAAGAACAGACTCTTCGTCCCCCTCCTCTTCCTCTTCTATGCCCCGCCCACCTGCCTGTGCCAGTTGACCAACAGCAGCGTTGTCAACCTCACAACCAGCAGCCCGACCACTTCCTCCAACGTCACCTCCCTACAGGGTGTGCGAGGCTGCGGCGCTGGTCTGAACCCGATCTACAGGTTCCTGTGTGACCGTCGGGCGGCGTGGGGGGTCGTCCTGGAGACCCTGGCCTCTGCAGGTTTCCTGTTCAGTGCCGGTCTCCTCCTGGGCCTCCTGCTCTGGACCTTGTGCACTTGGGTGTCGTCTCGGCAGCGGTGCACAAGAGGCTTCGGAGGCACGGTGCTCTGCACATCCCTGTTCCTGTTGGCCACGGCGGGGATCTTCGGCCTCGCCTTCTCCTTCATTGTCCGCCTCACCCCTCAGACCTGCCCCACCAGGATCTTCCTCTTCAACGTGCTCTTCTCCCTGGCCTTCTCCTGCCTGCTGGCTCGCTGCCTCGCTCTGCTGGGCTTCGGAGCCGCCCGCGACTGGGGGGAGCCCGCTGTGGCCCTGGGGCTCTTCACCGTGCAGGTCATCATCTCCACCCAGTGGCTCATCATCGTGCTGGTCCGGGACCAGAAACCTTGCGAGTACAGCCAGGAGGAGTTCGCCATGCTGCAGATCTACGTGCTGTGCCTCCTGGCCGTCGGTCTGCTCTTCTCCCTGCACTTCCTGTGCCGCTCTTGCTCCATGTACAGCTACGACTACACCGGGCCCATCAACCAGCAGTGGAGGATCCAGGCCTCGCTGCTCTTCGTCACACTGCTGCTCTCCTCCTGCATCTGGGGGGTCTGGATCACCATGCTGACCTGGGGAAACGTGAAGGTGGGCCGCCGGCCAGCCTGGGACGACCCAGTTCTGACCATCGCCTTGGTGGCCAACGGCTGGGTGTTACTCATGGGGCACGGACTGTCCCAGGTGGCCTCCTTCTGCAAAGGGGAGGGCACGGCCAAGGACACCCCTCTGAGCTTTGCAGGTTGGACCAGTCCTGACGCCGACATCCCTGGACTGGGGAGTCAGAAGGAAGGAAAGGAAAACGGGAGCTTCGAGAATGAAAGCGAGAACAAGAGAGGTGAGTTAAGAAGCACATAGTTTTGTTGCCAAATTAAGGATTACTTTTAAAATTGTGTAGAAAAAGAAAACTTGTCACATTTCACAGATTAGAAGACACGTCCACACTGTGTGACGGTCTCGTTTCATACTTGAAAGAGCTCGTCCTCTCTAACCTCTGCACCACCACTCCACTACCTTCAATCCTCAGACAACAAATTAAAACGAGACCTACTGAAAAAAGTGTAATAAGCTGATGAAACAAAATAAATGTTGGATAAATAAATATCCTATTATTCATCTCTTTACTCAAATAAGCCACTCTGAGAACACGAGAAGATTTTTAACCGGTCTTTTACTTGCAAAGGCAGATGGGTCACAGAAACAGTCTTTCATAGATGTGCAAAGTTACATGTTTAGAGCGTCGTCAGTGAGAATCTGCACCGGACAGTGAGGCGGGAAGTGTTTTTATAATCCTTATCAGACAGAGGCAGGTCGAGACGACCTCAGCTTCACAGCTTACAGACTTGGAGACGCCCTTGCTGTCATCAGGTGCACCTGCAGGCTCCTCTCTGAGAGGAAAAACAACTAACTCAGTGCTTTCTTTTAAGTGGGGGCCGTGGCCCCGGGGGCCTCAGAAAGCTGGAGAGAAGAAGATAAAAAAAGCTAAAATAAAAAAATAGTAATAATAATAATAATAATAAAAATTGCACACTAGGGCAATCTGTATCTGTCATTTCCAGATAAACACGCTCGAGAGCGAGGTTAGATTTCTTTTGTTTTGTTCTTCTGGTCAACAGTTTGTTGAAAAGTTGTTTTTATTTCAGTGGGACTATAATACAGTGTTAGTTAATAACATTACATATTTTGTAGCATTGTTTGTGAGTTTGCGAGAGGGGCCTCGGCCAGAAGCTATTGCTGTTTGGGAGCCATGGCATGGAAAAGTTTGTGAACCACTGCTCTAACTCACACATATTAATTTAACATTAGTTAGTGACAAACATCCATAAACCGTTGCCTAAATGCCCCTGACAATAAACACACGCACACACAAAATTAATCTCAAGTGTATTTTTTATTCCTATCGTTTACATGGAGGGGCGGGGCTTACAGCTACTGAGGTGCACTCACCTGTGTTGCTTCAACTTCCAGTCGTATTTTATTTTATGTCAATGATTCAAATCAGGAAATATTGAATGGATATTCATTAAATTCCAAAGATGGATTAAAGGAATAGTTGAGATTTTTTTAAATGTAATCAATACCTCATTAGATCGTTGTTCGTTTATAACGCGAGGCACGAGTGAAGACGAGCTCACAGCTAGTTTTAAAACGACGTCACTCAAACGTTTTAAAGTGGATCAGGCAGTCACTGGTTTTTAAATCTGTAGTTTGGGGTCACTTTTGCAACAGGTGATTATTTACATAAACGTTTGAGGTTATTCAGACTCAAGAGCAAGTCGACTGAAGTTTGTTACAAGTGAAGTTCATGAGAAACTCTTTGGAGCGTGCTCAAGTTTGAAAAATTAACCGGGCCGTCCGTACAGGTCACAACTCAGACTCAGAATCTAATATGGCAGACGCACGCATTAAATTTATTTATTTATTAACCTTTATTTAACCAGGCAAATCCCATTGAGAACACAGATCTCTTTAAATGCAGCAATAAATATTTTATTTAACTTCTGTCACTTTGTATCTCTTTAATTTAGTCCCACACAAAGTACTTCACACACTATTAGTTAATTTGTCATTATGAGGTTAAATGCCTAAAGTGCAGAGAAATTCATCGTCATTAGCTTGTAATGCTAACGGTAGTTAGCCTGTTTACCGAGCACAGAAATGAGCCAATTGTTTTCTGACTCGCAGCTGGAACATGGTTAAACGTAGAGTCGAGTCGACAGTGAAGTGACGTCTTGTCAAAAAGTTAGAAGTTATCTGCCGTGACATCAGTCATGGATCACGGAGTTTGGAGAAAGAGATAAAACATCACATATTCAAATCTCCTCTGATAACTCAGCGGGCGGAAACGTTCAGCAGCATCAGATACGCCGCCGAGTCTCAGCATTTGGATAGAAACACGGATTTAACTGAGAAAAAAAAAGAACAAACTAAAGAAATAATGAACGGAGTCATGCAAACGTGTAGGTTAATGTTAGCTAATGTAGCATTTGTTCACATGGTGTGTTGTTTTTGAGAAAGACGTGTTTTAAAGACCTGAAAACTGATTAAAAAAAAACCAGGTTCTCGTTTTGCTAGCTGATAGCCATGGCTGGACAAAGATTTTTGTTCCTTTCTCTCTAAACTCTGATTCATGACTCGTGTCCCGGTGGATTAATGTCAGCCAGAACAGCCCTTGATGTCTCATTCCCAGTAACGAGTAATAACCACCGAGGTCAACAAAACACAGCAAATGGTGAAACAGAGAAGACATTACGTTAAGCAGGAACTGAACAGGAAACTATGCGATGCAAAACTAATCTGGCATAAAAAAAATATTTAAAAAATCATTAAAGCTGAACTCCATTTCACGCATTTTTCCATCAGGTTTACTTGGATTAAAACATTTGAGCTTGCAGCCCGTGTTTCACACGGACCATTATTGGTGACGGTCCGCAGATGACTGTGCATAAATAACCAAAACCTTCTATGTAACTAAATATGTAATGTGGAAACAATGATATACATTTTTATAAAATTTATTTAGCATTGAGGTTGGATCGTTTAAAGCAGCAATCTTTGATCATTGCCTCACTCAGACTAGCGGTCTGCTCGTCTCCGTCGAGAAAACTGCAGGTAAGATATTGATTACTAAAAAACCTACAGAACAAAACTTAATAAATGCAGACCAATTCTTTAAATATGTTTATGAAAAGAAACTAATAAAACTCTTTGGTTTTGCCTTATAAAAGGTGAAACCAGTCAGTTAACTAAACTAAACTCACAGCTTGAACACTTTGTTACAACACAAAGTCCTGCACCAAAAATATTTTATAAGAATCTTTTTTACTCTGATATTTGGTTTAGACGGAACAGATTTAAAAGTCAAGCTAATACCAGTAATTATTTTAAAGGGAAACATGCTGCAGATTTCAGTCAGCACCATTCTAGAAAGTGACACCATCAAAACTTTTCATTACAAATCTTAAAGTCGGCGATTTAGACGATGCGATGATTAAACATCCCCCAGTCCACTCGCTCCAGAAAGAAGCAAACCTTCACATAAGCAAAGAGTTATGCTTAAAAGAGAAAACCATCAAATGAAATGTTAAAATCCTGGATTAAATAAATGGGATTAAATGGATCGTGTAGAAACTGGTATTTTAAATTTAGACATCATTAAGACGTGTAGACATCATACCTGGTCAAACAATTTAATCTTCAAAACAAAATGTGTGTGTTAATGTGGCCAGTACACGACTCTGACTACGAAACAGCTCAAATTGATAGAAGTTATGTACAACGGGAAAGGCAGGGAATTACTACATTGTGTCTTCTATTAGATAATGTGGGACTTATTGATTTTGAAACTATGTCAGAAAGATATGTCTTAGGTCGACAGGACTTTTATAGATACCTTCAGCTCCGTCATTTTTATGTGGAAAATATTAAAAAACCTTCCTTTAGATCATCAATTACCAAAATGTTTATTAAGGCTTACAAATCAAAAGGACTTAAGAAAATAACTGGAGCACTTTACTGAAGTTTAAGTAAATTAAAGGGTAATTCCACACATGATGTTAAAGAGAAATGGGAGAAAGAGCTGGGGATTAGTATTACATCCGAGGAATGGGAACCTATAATTGAAACGCAACATACCACTACAAATTCACAAACATGGAGAGATTTCTCTTGGAAAAATTGTATCAGATATTTTCAAACCCCAAAACAGGTATGTAAACAGACTGGTCTTCCACCTGTGTGTTGGTGGGGATGTGGTCATTGCCCTGCTGACCACTACCATATTTTTGGGGGGTGTCCTATCCTTAGGCCATTCTGGGAGTGTGTTTGCCAGACTGTCGGAGAGGTTTGGGGTTATGATATTGAATTTACATGCTTATTTTTTTATTTGGGAAGTATGGACCCAAATATACCCAAAGCTGATAGATATCTCCTAAAAATCATGATGACGCAAGCAAGAAAGCTATAACTAAGCGATGGTTTGGTGCAGACCCCCACCGACTATAAAACAGTGGATGGACATTGTTAATAATATTCGGAGCATTTGACCTTTAAATTAAGATTACAAGAAGAAAAAGGGAAGGCTTTTTGGGAAAAATGGGACACACTTTATGGTAAGAGATGACAATCTATCATTAATTTAGTGTCCTTGGTTTCTAAGATTTCTTGTTTAATCCCAAAATGTTTTACCTGATGTGAATATACCCCCCCCCCCCTTTTTTTTCTTTATTATTATTATTTCATTATTATTTTTATTTATTTTTTCTTCCTTTTACTATTTTGTTGCTTTATAATGTAAAATGTTTTGGAGAGAAAAAATAAAAAAAGAAAGATTTGATTAAATAGATGGGATTAAATGGAACGTGTATAAACTGGTATTTTAAATTTAGACATCATCAACGCTAATGTTCATTTGTGAAAGAGTTAGAAAATCTATCAGGTCAACAATGAAACGTTTGCCTGAAAAGCTCCGGTAGAATTAGAGCACACACACGTTTGTTTCCTCACGCAGTCAGAATGATACTCTGTGGTAGATTGAACTCTGTCCTAAAGCCTTTGGGACTCATTTGTATTTTATTAGCAGCAAACTGTTTAATTGTGCTGCTTCTGAACACCACGGTTCCTTCTAAAAACAGTTCCGCTCTAAAATATATTTTTTATCTTCTCAGCCCACTCCATTGGCAGAATAAATGCTGCTCTCTGTGGGTCTTCACGGCTAACCGCTAATCTAATAACGACTTGCTCATTAACCGTCTGTGATGTCTCCCTCCAGGCCGGAGAGCTGATCCAGCGCTGCGATCCCCCTACGAGTCCGGCTTCTCCATGACGGTGAGTCTCCACGCGCCTCTGTGGTTTCACGCCACGACCTTTGACCTCTGCAGCTCACAGAGTCATAATTTAGCAGGCCTAATGAGAGGTGATCACGGATAATAACCTCAGAGCCACAATCAACGGATCCCTTTGTGTTTCAGGAAATCGACCCTGACAAAGACTACACCATCCCTCGCCCTCAGACCACCAACTACAACGAGCCGTACGACGAATATTACAAACACGAATAAAATCCCATCGTTTGTTTGACATCGCACAAACCTACGGCGAAGCCAGAGGGAGGAGCACTTGTGAAGTTGCTCATGTAAATATTGTTTGGGTGTATAAACGTTCACATGTAAGATCCTCAGGTCCAGTTCATTAAACCCGTTTGGAGTTGGAGCCCTCCATGTGGCAAAGTGTCAGGTGTCTCGGTGTGTGTGCACTTGGTGCTCCACAGAGATGAATATTAGTGCCGAGGGGGTGGAGGAGGTGTGAAGCTGCCTGGAGGTGCCAAACAGCTGAGCAGGGGCGTTGTGAGATAAAAGATGAGGTGAGGTCGGAGAGGACGACGAGATGAGACAGGTGGAGGACGGGGAGCGTGTCCGTGATGTGGGACAGCCTGTGCCATCACTCATTAATGTCCCTTTTACAACTAAACAGCTCCGTTGTTCTGTTCTCTGACACACGAAGGAAAAAACCGATGCCGTTATTCAACTAGTTTTTTAACAACAAAACCAATAACTCCAGTTCAAGAATGATTAAACATTTCCACTTTTCAGTTCTAGTGTTTGTTTATTTCACGTCAGGACATAAGACTGAGCGGGTCTTTACCAGGTTCTGAAATGATTCATATTTAAACCCGAGTGTACACCAGACCCCACCATGTTACTTGTAATAAATTTAAATTAAAGCAAAATTCAATAACTCTGAAAACCCAAGTTCACTCCTTGTGTTTCCACAGAATGTTAAGAGAACATAACCTGGAGCTGCTGATTAAATATATTGATTATCTGATCATCATCAGTGCGATTACTTCTACAAAAGCAAATGTCTGTTTGCTGCTCTTAACACGACGCCAAGATGGAAAGACATCAGCAATTAGCTTAGAGAAGCTACTGCTCATCAAGCTACAATTAGATTTTTTTTAAAAATAAGAGGCAAAGATTTAAAACAGCTGCCAGTTTTTCCAAGAGTGAATATCTTAGCAAACTCACCCCAAGGTCAGACTGTGTAATGCTTGGAGTAATGACAAAAATCAGCGAGCGCTCCATCTCAGGCCTCAGTTAGTAGGTAGAAGGTCATCTGGAAGGGTTGCCTTCTTTCTGTAAAGAACATGGCTGCACAGCCTAGTTCCTTCTGAATGAACCATTTGAAACAATGTGCTTTGGACAAATCAGACATTTACCCAGAATGCACAGCTTCATTAAAAACAAACAGATCAGTCCCAAGCACAACAGTGGAGGGCTGATGATTTGGACCTTGAGGTCGTTGAACATGAACTTCTCTGTGAGCTGCAGCTCGGACCAAACACAGCTGACAAGCTAAGAAAAGGTCTGAAAAAGGAAAGAATGAAGGGGTTGCAGTGGTCCAGTAAAGGTCCAGACTTGGACCTGACCAAAATGATGTGGTGGGACCTCCAAAGAGTTGTGCAGAAACCAAAAGCCGTGTTGTGAAGATCAGGAAAACGTTCCTCCCCAACCATGTGAGAAACTGAAAGTGGTTCATAAAACAACTACTGAGTTAAATGTTGCTGCGAGCTGCTGATCATGGAGGAGCATCATCTTCATCAGCTTCTCCATTTGACTTTGTTTTGGTTTAATAAATAAAGACCAGGTTGAATGTGTTGTTGTGTGCCTGAAGTTAAATTACTTATTGTAGACTTTATATATTTTTCAATTATGTTCTGAAATGTAAAATCCCATTAATGAGTTGGACTTTTCCACCATGACTGTACTTCCAGCTGAGCTGCAGTGTCACAGTTTGACCACAAGAGGGCAACATCTGGATGTATTAAACAGCTGCATCAGCGCTGAAGCAGCTTCACTTGGTCCATCCTATCATTTAGTTAAAAGCGTGAAGTCTGTGATGGGGTGAGAGGGTTCAGATTATTTTTATGTCCTCGGCTGTGGCCTGAAGTGACCCGACATCCAAAGGTCGGCCTTCGTCTTCACCCCCCCCCCCCCACCCCCGTCTTCAATCTTTTCTTCCAATTATCAAAACTTCAATTACTCAGAAAGAGCGTGCTGTCAAATTGGCAATTGGCCTCTTGTGCATTAGAGCAATTAGCAGGGATATGAGGTTTCCTGCCTCATTCAGACCATTTACTGCCCATTAGCTCCTCGTGCAATTAAAGCCTGCTCCAGATTGTTCCCCTCTAGGCTGCCATGAGGAAGTTTGGAGGTGCTGAAGCTTATCGTGCAGAGCAAGAGTCAGGGATTAGCTGCACTGTACGGGCCGGCTGAGATGTTTTAATCGAGTGCAATCGCAGCTTCCATCAATCATTCGATTTGCACAAGCTGACGTACCACCGAGGAGGGAAACTTTCTGGTCGTTATCAAAATTTAGCAACAGTCTGTTTAACCTCACAGCCGCATTTAATCAAAACCTGTTTTATCTCTTCCGTCTTTTGGAGTTAAGAGTTAGACAAACACCGAGCAGGAACGATAAGCTCGGGACACAATGTTAGAAAAAGACCGACTCCAGCTCCAGAACATTATCTGAGCGTACGTCACATGGCCTCGTGGTAAAAACAACTCTGCACCTGTGAACAGACACACCAAAGACCAGGATAAAAACCAAACAGTTTATTTATTATATACATTCAATAATAATGAAGAGAATAAACATAAGGCAGACACAAGGATGGCAAAGTAAAACATGAGATAATACACTTATTTACTGTCACTTTAAAAATAAAAAAAAATCTTTTGGATAAATGAGTTTTTTGGAGCATGTGACAGAACAAAAACCTCCACATGCAGTTCAAACCCATTTAATAATTGCTGTACAAAACCTCCAACAGGGCGGATTGGAGCCCACGGCAGAGCGGAGGAGGACATTTCTTGGTGTCCTTCGTCCCAACCTTTGCGGCTGGTTGGCAGCTGCCCCCCCCCCCCCCCCCAATACAATTTGCTCCAATTAGCAGAGAAGAAAACATGCACGTGTGTCGCGCCGCTGCGCTGATTGTTGCTGCTAAATCAAGGTTACATCATCAGAAAACAAGCCTTTGCTACACGAGGAGCTCGTCTACATGATCGCTTTGAGTTCTCAACATCAGAGGAAACCACGGAGGTCCAGATAATCACAAACTCCAGACGTCTCTTATGAGGGGTGATCGCCATGGCAACCACAGAGGCAGAGCAGAAATAACACGGATTACTGCAGAGGGCCGACTTCTCTTCACACTGGACCTTTAATAACCTTCCACACACGTCACATGGAAAAAGCTCTCTCCTCTTCCTACTAGCCTCCCATATACCCCCCCCCCCCCCCCCCAGCACTGATTTGAATTCATGCACAAAAAATTTTAAATAAAAGACTGACACCCTTCCACTTCTTGCAAAAAAACATGCATAGCAACACTGCTGATAATACTTATAAGGAACATTTAGATAAAAAAAGAGGTAACGCTCATCGAAAATACTCATTGGACCTACTGCACACGGTTTCACCACCATACACAACACCCCCCCCCCCCTCCTCATGCTGGCTGTACCCCCCAACAGACAGCGGGGGGATGATGTTATTCTGTCAGCTAATGATTAATGGCTCAGCTTCTCACCTTCACTACGGTTCCCCCCCTCCCCTGCCAACCACCCACACATTATTTCAACGTTCAGAAGGCGCCCACTGCTGGGCCCCTTTTAGTGGACACCCTGTCTAATTTGTCCCTGCTGAGAAAAAACAAACCAAGTGTCCTCTTGTTTCTACCTGCTTCTGCTCAGATTTCCTTTGTCTCCAGCAAACCAGCCTCCTCGTCTACACCGTGTTCGTGTAAGGGAAGAAGGAGAGCGTCAATAAATTAAGAGCGTGAAGCTAATTAAATGTAACAACGTTACGTTTGCGAGTCAGACATTCCCAATTGGCTGCGACCTTTTCTGCAGATGCTGCTTCAGTGACATTTCCCCAAGGAGCTGCTACACTGCACTATAAAAAAAAATAACAGCAACAAATAGAAATACTGCAAAAAATAAGAAATGCATACGGATATTTGGATCAAAAAGAGGCAAATAGCAAAAGCGTAGTAACACAAATAGGTCTGATGTAGCTGGAACCTTCAGGTAAAAGTTTAAAACTATTCAGAGCAACCCGTAAGAGCACAATGACATTTAAACTACAAAAAGGCTGCAGAGAACTCTGATAGAGAACTCATAATGAAATCTCCACTTTCATCGTATCGCTGCACCCCCTACATGCCCCATTTGTCCACTACTGGAATGTCTTGACGGTTTAGGAGAAAGAAATGTTCAGAGTATTTTATTTTTTTAAAGCAAGAGGGAGTGCACTGAATTATTGAAGGTTCCTGCAGCTGTTCAGATGTCTGAAATAGTCCGCGGAACAAACTCAATCTGGGTTCAGTTGTAGAAAACAACAGCGTCTGAAAGATACATTTGTTTTAGCGTGGCAGTAAAAAAACTGAGGTAATGACAGAAGAAACGTTTGCTTTCCTCATCATCTCTATTGTTTTAAAGCGTGAAATATTTTGTTCCCTTGCGACACATACGGGATGAAAAAGAGCAAAGATAATCCGGTGGAGTCCAGGTTAGTTAACGGAACGAACGTTTCTGTCAGCGACAAGTTTCAGCTCAACCAAATAATCAAACTTTCGGAAATAAAACCTAATAAAATAAAATATTCCTATTTCTTCTGTACTAAGCATTCCTTTGTATTATTGTTTACATGGAACATAATTGTGTAGTTGATTGACGTTTTAGTGTTTAAAAACAGAAGTACCTTTTTACAGTAGTGTTCTAGCAGTTCTATCAGTAGAACGTTGGAGGAAAAGAGAGGAAACCATAGAGTGGGAGCTGAATGTAACTGTGTCTGTACAGGTCGGATTACAGGAAGTTCATATACTGGGTGATGGGACTCTGAGAGGGAAAGGTTTGCAGTGTGCTGGATCACACAGGAAGATCAGTCTCTCTCCTCCCGGCTCCCATAGTGTTTTTTTTTAATCCTACTCCTCAGTTCAACGCAGTAGACTCCAGAGTTTCATGTCAGAGACTCTCCTGGCGTTTCTTTCCTTCTTTGATTCCATGTCAGCGACAGACAGAAGAGTACAGACGGAGTTGGACTTGATGATGTGGCAATGGCTCTTCTCGCCACCAAAAAAAAAACAAAACTAAACAAAAAAATAAAAATAAAAAACCCACATGAGTTGTCACTAGAGTCTGCCTGCAGGAAAATGGAGGGGAGCTCCTGCCAAGTACTGAGCAGGAGCAGAAGGGGGTTTGGAGCAAAAAGAAATTCCTCGGGTGTGGTTTGGGGTTTTAGTACGGAGCAAACCGACTGTATCCTGCTCGATATAAACTGGCCTGAAAAACAGAGAAATACAATTAGATCTTTGCACAGGTGCCAAATGAACTGTTGTATAAAATGTAATAAATGTATTTATTATAAGTTCCATCTACAGCAACGTGCAGTACTTTGGTGAAGACGAGTCCAAAAAGTCAAAGTTTAGCTTGAAACGTGTTCGCGGCGCTCCTGACAAATGACTCACCATGGCTCCAACTCCGTAAGCAGCAGCAGCTGGAGCTAAAGCATGGTACGGGTCTGTGGTGTACACTCGGCCGTAACTACAAACACAAGAATGTCCAGTTAAAACATGGATCGTTTTACATGATTAAAGCACATTTTACACAGAGAATAAAACTTTGATAACTCCTGTTGAACTATTTGTTGAAAATAATCTGGAGAACATTGTGGCTTATATTCTGGACGATCTGAGAGGGGGTGGAGGAAGTAATATACAGACCCTTTCAAAAAAATTTAAATACCATGGAAAAGTTGTTTAACTTGCATAATTCCATTCAAAAAGTTAATCTTTAATAGATGATAGATTCAGGGCCCACAATTTAAATGATTTCAAGTATTTATTTGTTTATTTTTACATAATTTGGGCTTCCAGCTCATGAAACCCACGCTGCTGTTTGCACTTGGTAGTAAGTATAGATTACTACGTAAATGTGGTTTTCAAATAGTGCTTGTATGTAAACATTATGAGATATTTTTTTAAACTCCAGTTGTTTAAAGACAGAGCAGTCAACATCAACTCACTCATTAATCTGCTTATAATTAAACTATTATTCCAAACAGAGGTTCTTCAAAGAGCTTTTAACAATAACATCCTGCTTCAAGATGTTCAAACTCCCCCTTTAATAATCATTCAAACTGCGCAGTAGAATAAATACAGATCCCGTTAATGATTTTAACCAAGACACAGAGTTGTGCTGCTAAAATGATGACCGTCATCACACTTCTGATAAATCAGCACGGTGCTTCCTGTTTCAGAACATCAGTCCTGAGGCCTTCGACTGGTTTCCAGAGGATCAGTTCTGTCCATCAGGGATATGTGTAAACACTGGTGTGTGTTTGTGAGCATTTATCAGTGCGTGTCCTGGGTTGGCCTCACCTGTCACTGTACGCGGCTGCTGCGGCGGTTGCTCCGGTTACGGCTGCAGGCTGAGCGTAGCGATAGGCAGCAGCAGCGGCAGCAGCAGCAGGGTAGCCTCCCTGGAGACAGATACACACACACACACGTACACACACAACTAACTGGCATGTTTCAAGTGGACAAACTTTACAATTAACAAATATCTGCGTCAAAAACGACTTTAAATTTACTTCAGGGTATCAAAACATACAGCTTTGACTACGCTCACGGAAAAAAAACGTGTTGGTGTATTACATGTGGATGAGGACAGGAGGAGTGTGATGTTGGATGTGGGATTTCATCAGTGAGACAGAGAGGAAATTAAACTGTCAGAGTTACTGTATTACCACTAGATGAGTAGAGGGAAGTAAAAACAGGGGATGACAAAATGTTCACTAAGGTGAGAACATAAAAAACTATTGATGAGACAGAATACAACGCCTACAGTCTGAGCACACTAATGGATGCTGGAGCTGAAATGCTCCTTTGCTCACAGACAGTTCAACACATTTGTTATTACAATTATCTGTTTTTAAAATGAAGTGAGAGAGAAAAAACGAGGGAAAGAAGTCGCACACGAACACATCCACACAGTCTAGACTGGACACTAAAATCATCTCCTCGCACTGAGACTACATGCGTGACCCAAAAAACAAACACACCACCCCACTGCATTTGAACCTGACGTGAATAGAGATCAGCAAAGCACAACAGAAACACCCGAGCGCTCTCTGAGATGCCTGCAGGACACGGAGCAGAGGGGGAGGAGCGGGAAACAAGGTTATTTATGGGAGAAAGCGACGCTCTGCGGGTGAGTGCAGGGAAAAGGAGGATGAGGAGCAGTAATACGGTTTGTCTGCATGCAGCAGCTGATCAGCACATGCTTCACTTATTATCTGAGGAAGGCCAGTTAATACAGGAAGAGAGCATGTTCTCCATTTCAACTAGAGCCCCTCAAGGGAGACGGCTTTAAGAGCATCCCACGCTGCTGAATTCAAAACCTTACACATAAAAAAAGAAATATTTTAAGATACAGTTACAACCAACAGGGTTGCATCAGATTTTGATGGCAAATGCAATTAATGCTTTGATTTTTATGCAAATAAGGTTGAAATGTACAAACCACTCCAGTTTAAAGAACATTTGTTACAGCAGAACTGGGATATTTTCTGCAGCAGTTTTTGTGACAAAAAGCCTGAATAATTTTAATTTGTGCAACCCTAACAAAACACACCGACTGACGTCCTATAGTAAAGTTCACCAAGGTTGGAAATAAAAAACAAAGACCCTACAAATATTGCTCACTTCTAAGTCAGGATATTTTTCTGATCGTTTAAATTTGATATTTTTTGCAATGCAGAAAAGTCTTTTTTTCAACTTTTTTTTTTTTGGCAGAGCTTTTTTTTACTTCAACCCAAAACTCATAAGTCTTGGACTATTTTTTATTTATTTTTGCAGGAAGCTTGTAAAAAAAGCAGTGATCGTTATTACACTACCTGAATGCAGCTGCACTTTATAAAAATGCAATAAATATTTACAGACAGGTGTTGCATGAGTTCCAGCAAATTATGCAGAAGTATGCGCCTGACGGACAACATAATTACACTCACTGGGTTTGGCTAAGAACATGTAATTAGCATCATCTGTCTCCAGAACACTGACAAAAAATCTATTTACACATATTTTTCATCGTATTTGACCTTTTCTATACAAGCACGGACTGAAGCTTTAACTAAGAACCTTCAATATACTAGAATTATGAAATAATATTACCTTCAAAAAGGTTCTGTAAGAATAGTGTTTTAGATTATTAGTATGTGTGCAAATAATAAAGGAGCCTCACAGCTTTATAACTTAAAATACACTCGTTTAACGTTGTGATTCATCCTATATTATATCTTAAACATGTTCTACATTTAAACAAACATTTTAAATGAAGGATCGGTTCACATTATCCTACAGAAAAGGAGACAAGACACTTTAGTTAGGAGAGCATGCATCAGGATATTTAGTTAGGAGACTACTAAAGTTGTCTCTTGTTATTTAGTTATTATTTAGTTATCTAGACTACACTAATCAAGATAACTAAAGGCATTTTTAAAAAGTCTGAAAAGGCTTGAGCCTTGGCTCAGGCAGCATTACAACCCGACTGATATATTGATAGGATCGATATTTTAGGTCGATATGGGTGTTTGGAGACCTCTTGGTATCAGTGATAACTGTCCAATGTAAGGACTTTTATGCTGGGAACAAGCCGTAATTGCACAATGTATCCAGCAGAGGGTGCATAAAGACTACTTTCAAGTCACTGCCGTTCACTTAAGTTTCACTTTCACATCCAGCACAGAAGAAGCAGGGAGCAATACTGTAGCATATTTTACTGAAAGTTTATTTGAACTGATCTGTAAAACAAATCAACAATAATAAATTCTCTTCAATCCTGCAACCTGCTTGTCATTAGCTACGTGCCTCTCAAGTCAGCAAGCTAACGTTTAGATAGTCTAGCATATGCTACTGCTTTGTAAACTTTATCCAGAACAATAAATCTAACGTAAATATATATCAGTGATAGTAACGTTATCTTTGTCAGCAATGAAATGCTTTGTCTCGGATTCATTCAACCTTTATTTATACAGGTTAATCCCATTGTGAAATCTCAACTTCTCTGCAAAGAAATAATAAAAATTAAAAATGCTGCTGCAGTCGATACTAATTAGGCCTTCACCATACGTGACTGACTGTTTAGACACGAATGTTTAATATATATTTATGTAACACACTTGATAACTTTAAGTTGAATAACGGAGGATAGAAAATGTGAACACAAGTTAGGAAGACTGTTTTAATGACCAGTGCATCCCTTGCAAACCTGCTATGGGACTAAACGTAGCGTGGATCCGATTAGCTTAGCTTCATGGTTGCCAACAGCTGTGCTAAATAAACAAGCGCCGCTTCACTCACTGTTTACTAAGATTCTTAGGGGTGGACAAAGCTTAAAGATTTTCAGTCATTAAATCGTTATCGGCGGCTGCCTTGCCCTCCCAATATCTGTATCGTGATACACAAAATTACAGCTAAACGTTAGACATTTCATCAAGGTAAGAACTACTTGAAATAACAAAAGTCAACACCCAGAGATAATTTATCTGAGGTATATTTTTTTAATTTAACCAACAGCACAGTCTTGTTAAATTTACATAAAGGATGCAAGATTAAAAATTTCTACTGGAGCCAGCCCACAAGAAAGTTGATCATGTTCAGGCTTCAACTTCAGGGTCAATGTCAGATGTCTAGTCAAATAGACTTTGGTTTCCCCCGTACAAAATGTTTTTCAGACCACAGTGCACAGGCTTGCTCCATCACAAGGCTACATATTTTAAAGCAGTAAAGAGCAACATCAGATGCTTGATTAAGACATATTTATATGACTTAGGCTCATTTTGTTAACATCAGCAGGTTTAGCAGGACTGCATTCTACATTGTAAACGTAACTTCTTGTCTTGGATGTAAATATCTCCATCAAATGCCCACCTAATACAGAAAATGTTAATCCATTCTATTAAATATTTGGTGAATAAAAAAACAACAAGCAAAAATATCCCAGAAAGAATTGACTGAGGCAGAGATTTACTTGTCTGTTTTAATTTCCTCTGTTGGGTTCTTGATGCTACTTTATTACCAGGAAATTATAGTTGGTTAAATACCAACTACTTACATCCAACATGTACTGGTTGGATGTAAGTCTTATAAAGTTTATTTCTCTGAGCAGAATTAGATTTATTGTTAGCTTCTAAAAGTATACAATGATTAGGGTTGGGCATCGTTTGAATGTGAACAATTCTGGTTCTGATTCAATGTTTTGATTCTCGGTTCAGATTCTTTTTAAAGGTGGGTAAAAAAAAAAAAAAGTTTTCATGTTATAAACGAGATATGTAGCCAGAGTTCTTTCCAGATGAAATAATTTGAATTTCTATTGGAATTTTAATTCTATGAACTTTTACTTTTTATTCACTTTACGCGGCGGGCGGCTTCTTCTTCCGGTCGGCGAACTAGGCATCGAAAGTAGGAATCGAAAATTAAAAAATTTGAACGATCCCGGGATAACCGGAACGTTAGTCCCGGTTCCAATCGATTCTCGAGACTCGATGCCCAACCCTAACAACCATAGTATCAAAGCTGGGAAATGTAGCAAATCATTAAGTCAATATAAAAGTTTCAAAAGTCACAAAAACAAGCAGAAAAAGCCCAAACTGCCATCATATCAGTGACTCTGATAAGAGTCTGCAAACATCTGACTATAAATGCAGGCATGTAGTCACTTTTGCCAGCAAGAAAATCACATAAACATTTTTATCCCAGACTAAACCAACCAGAAAAGAGAGACCAGGTTCTCTTTGGAAGAAGGCTGAAGAGGAAACATCTTAGGAACACAGTTTAGTAGTTTAGTGAACAAACACGTTTTTCCCCCCACAACTAAAAATAAATTGTGAGTTAGTAGAAAAACAAAGCAAACTTGGAAGCAGCTGTAATTCTTTTTAAAACATCTAAAAGACGACATGTTCCAGATCGGACCAGGAGATGATTCGTAAGATCAGAGGAGGTAAAGCAATGCACACTGTGGGTTTGGTGGTGAGTTGACCCTACCTGAGACAATCTGGGACTAAGGACTGAGTCCTGAAACACTAGTCTACAGAGAAAACAGAAACAACTGTTGTCAACCTGGATACACACACGCGCATACACACACAGATACACGCTGCCTCATCCGCCTACAGAGCAACCTTCATAGTGGTGTTTCCTATCGTGCATTTTTATTCAGCTCATATAGTTTTAAAACTGCTGATGCAAAAATAATAATATTGCAAGCAAAAATAATCCTTGGGCATAAATCACCTAATATAAACAGTCCTGTGCAAATTTGCGGTGCATCTAAAGATCAGTTCACCATTCTGCAGGCAGCTCTGTGCAGCGCATGACTGGATGCACATGCAGAATCACCCCCAGAGGAGAAACGAAGCTGTGAGGGGAGGGACAGAGATGTTGTGTTGGTTGCAGGTGAATTTACTTACATATAACTCTGCAGCTCCATAAAACCCATCCTGATACACCACGCTGAGAGCAGGGGGAACACAGAGGAGAGGGGGGGGTGCAAACGGGGTGGTGCACAGTCCCAAAAAACCCAAGGTGGAGGAGGATCACAACACAGCGTAAACAAAGAGGGGAAAGGGAGGAGAGAGGAGGGAAGAGAAAGAATGAAAGAGAAAAAGTGGTTATTTCACACCCATGCAGCATGCAGGGGAAATACGACTTCCATCTAAGCTCCACGAGTGCAGATAAAAAAAAAAAACATTAAACAACGCACTCATGGGGATAACACATTAAGTTCAATGAACTGAAATGAGACCATAAACTGCTACTGTTCCCCTGCTACAAGAATACCAGTGCAAATAAAGGCCACTTTGACGGGGCCAGTTTACAGGAAGTTATGTCTGGAAGGTGTAGTTTCCATTTGGTTTCCTGCATCCTCCATTTTCACCTTCAGCTTAGTTTAATTAAATCACATCAAATCACCACTAGACCATAAATCTGTCAATTCTACTTTGATCAGAAAATTATAGCGGTCTCCGCCCAGTTAGCTGAGCATCGCGACACAATGACATGCACAGGTCGCACAGTGATCGGACGAAAACAAAACAAAAAAACCACAGCAAATCATGTGTAGCAAATCTCTGTGCACGGCAGCTACGTCTGTAAAAAGACTAAATGTGATTTGTGTTTGCTTATGTAAATCTGTTGACAGTGGTATCTGCTCATTTAAATGAACATTTAATGATGCAGTTCCATCAGTGTCACGCTCCACCGGTCTGCTTGTAAACTGACTGACAATCTGCCAATTGGACTGCAGAAGAGAGTGAAGCGTGAATAATATTAGAGAAGTGAACGAGCACTTCAGTTCTGCACAAATAGGAAAACAACTCAGGAGGTACAGCTCAACAGATTTGCTAAAGATCCACACAAAACACTGCATTTTTTTTATGTTTTATGTAAACCCCCTTAAATCTAGGACAGCTACACAGCTGTTGTTTATTACCCGGGGTAGGCGGGGATGGCTGGCTGAGGCACAGCAGCCCTCATGGCGCTATAAACAGGCCGGCCTCGGCCCCTCAGGTGGGCACCGCGAAAAGCTGCGGCGGCTGCTGTTGTGGCAGCGGCTGCTGCTGCTGTAGGGTAGGGAAACCCTGGAACTGAGGGTGAGCAGGAGGAAAGATAAGAAATGAGAATGGCAAGTTTAAAAACAGAGACAACACTCCAGGCAGAAACAGATCAATGGGAAAAAAAACAGGGTTTGTTTGCTCAGTTAGATGATTTTTTATTTTATAAAATGTATTCTTTTCTTTTTTTTTAAACAAAACAATTCCATAAACAATAAAAAAAAAAATAATAATAATAAAAAGTCAGCAGAAGGAAGAAAAAAATCTTATTATACCTGCCCCTTTTTTTCCAAACAATTAATTCAAACTATAATAATCCTCAAGTAACAAAACAAAATAAATAACTCCTTTTTGAACGACTATTCATACAATACACATTAAGCTACTTCATTTTTTTATTTTTTTTTATTTTTTTAACAATTCAGCTTTGATCATTTTCTTAAATGTACACATTGACTTGACATTTTTCACATCACTCTCTAGACCATTCCACAATCCAACTCCTTGGATTGAGGTAGACCTTCCCTTCAGACTAGTTCTGAATTTTGGTTTGACAAATATCTCTATTCCCTTAAGATTATAACAACTTTCTCTTTTAACAAAATTTATTTGGATATTTAATGGTAATGTGTTATTTTGAGCCCTATAAATAACTGTAATACTGTATAATGTATACTATAATCTACGAAATCATGGAAATTCAGTAACTTCAGTTGATAAAATAAAGTGCTTGATGGGTGACAGTAATGCTTTCTGGTGATAATTCTTACAGCTCTTTTCTGTAAAACAAAAATAGGATTTGTAATTGTTTTACACGCTTACCCCCAAACATCAATACAACAGCTTACGTGTGGAACAATTATTGCGTTATGTAACATATACAGAGCTATATCATTTAATAACTCCCTTACTTTGTACAGTACTGCCATAGATTTAGCTATTTTTGTTTTTACATAATTTATGTGAGGTTTCCATGTCAGCTTTTCATCAATGATAACACCCAAGAATTTCACCTCACTAACTCTACAAATCTCAACACCCTCGATTTTAAATGGAACATCAACAGTTCTCTTTTTATTGTTGAATATCATATAATTAGTTTTATCTAAGTTTAATGATAATTTATTAAGTTTAAACCAAGTTTGTATTTTTACAAATTCTGTCTGCATCAACTCCAACATCCGTTCTATATAATAATAATAATAATAATAATAATAATAATAATAATAATAATAAGTCATCAATGTATGTTTCCATACAAAGGCGAAATTAGTCTGCATTTAACCCATCCACCACCAGGTGGTGCAGTGGGCAGCTATTGAAAGCGCTTGTGGGGTATTTTGGGGATGAGGTGTGCTGCCCAGAGACACCACGCCATATGCAGTGACCGGGGATCGAACCTGGGACTTTCGGGTCCCAAGCCGGCTGCCCTGCCTCTACATCATCTCAGCCCAACCCAAACAAAAAAAATGTGGTATCATCTGCAAATAGGACACATTTAAGGAGTCCTGACACATTTACCAAATCTTTCACATATAAAATAAATAACTTTGGTCCAAGTACAGAACCTTGAGGAACTCCAAATGTGATATTGCAGAGGTCAGATCTTACATCATTAATTTGTACAAACTGTTTCCTATCTTTCAAATAGCTAGATACCCACTGTAATGCTAGTCCTCTAATACCATATTTATTTAATTATTCAAGGAGAATAATGTGGTCATTAGTGTCAAATGCTTTCTTTAAATCAACAAAAACACAAACACAATATTGGTTTTGATCGACAGCAGTTATTCGTTTGAAATGCATGACAACATGACAAATGGAGCAAAACAGAGCAAAAACATTTTAAATTAAATGTGGAAAACAACTTGTTTTTAATACCTCCAAGAGCATGTGTCCCTAAACAACAGCAGTGTTTCTTCAGCAGTGTGTTCAGGCTCCTGCTGGAAGGTGAACCTCCATCTCAACCTCAAATCTCTATAAAACCCTCTACATTAACTCTGACCATTTTCTTAGTCTCTAATGATAAAAACATCCCGCTGCATGATGCTTCCACCACCGTGCTTCACTGTGGAGATGGTGTTCTCAGCACAATGAAAAGCATTAGGTTTGTGCTGGACATGACACTGTACTTGTTGACAAAAAAAACCATTTATTTTAGTCTCATCTGATCACAGCACCTTCTTTGAAGTGGTCTGCATTTTTATTTAAAGCATCATTATATTTCTACACTCTTCCAAGAGGCTGTGCAGCTTTTTGTTATGTAGTGAAATTCTACACTGTGCAGAAGAGCTGCCCAGCTCCATCAGGGTTCTTTCTACTACTTGCTTGCTTCTATGAGTAATGTCCTCCTTGCTGTTATTATGTGTGTAAAAAAGAAAAACGAGCCACACAACATGGATAAAATGACCTTTCCATTTTCTAATAAAGGATTTCATGATTCTCTGTGAAATATTTGTTTGGTTGTTTTTTACTTTTCCACAACTTTGTGCTGACTTGTGTGAAGAGTTCCTTGGTATTCATGCTGTTTCTTGCTTGATGGTATCCCTTACAACTTAGACTGGAGTTGATTCTGGGAGTTATTGCTCACAGGTGAATCTTTTCATTTCTATTTATGTGGACTCTGAAGGCATTGGCTGGGGCTTCAAGGTAAAGGGGGTGAATGCATGTGCATAGACCACGTTTGAATTTTATATTTCTTTAAAATGAAAAAAATAATTCCTTAATTTTCTTTATAAATTATATATATATATATATATTTGTTCCTTTAAATAGTTTTAAAAAAATCTAAATTCCACGTTGTCAGGCAAAAATAAAAAGAACATCAAGGGGTTGAAAACTGTTGCAATCTACTGTAAGTGGCTGAGATACTAAAACCCACAGAGAGCTTCATAATGTCACAACAAAAAGAGGAAAAATGTGGGATTATTGTAACTCACACTGAAATCACAATACGCAATAATATCCCGATGCATCCCTTTTTTAGAATACGCAATAATAACATTGCAACTGTTATTTTGTTCATCGTTCAGCCCCAATGCAAATATAACTGTAGTGTAGTCAGCAGACAGGTCTTACCTGCATAAAGTTCTGGTCCGTACACAGCACCCACCATGGGACTCAGTTTCCACCCTGCTGATAGTCAAACAGAAAAAGGAACCGATAAACGATGAATAGGAGCAGTTTTTATTTTTAACTAAGAATTATTCCAACTACAGTGGATTTTATCCCATTTTGTCTATTTAATTTTGTACTCTTTGTTCTGCGATTAATAATTTACCTTGAAAAACATTGTCATGCTTTTGCCAATACATTTTACTTTCATACGTTAGACTCGCTGAAGCTCAAACTCCACTTTTATGGCGACGGCATGTGAGTTAACCTGCACATTTCACGTGAGCAGCAGAGTCGATGAGTATTTTTTACCTGCAGCTGTCTCCCCCTGTACCTGTGCTGCTTGGCTATCAGACCAACTAGGGTTCATTGTTAGTGTGCGTCACTGCGGTTGTTACCATAGGGAAGCGTGCTGAGAGCCTCTCCGTTAGGGTAGGGGCTGACCATTTTCTTGTTAGTCATCACCCTGGCGGTGGCATTATTCACCTGAGGGTGGAGGAGCAGACAGTCAAGCGCGTAAACACAACAGAGAGGGAAAAGAATAGCAAAAAAATAAATAAAATGAAAATAAAAACTCAGAATGCAGGCAGAGGCTGTTGTATGCGTTTGTTTTTATGTAAACGATTTCATTAACACGTCTGCAGATGTGATGATGCATCATGTTTGTGGCACATTTTGGAAGCTGACTGCTGTATTTGCTGTGTCATTAAAGTGATTACTGGTGCCATCTAGAGTAATGGTCAACTCCATCGTGCAAACATCTAATTTTCATTTTCAATCACGGTGTTTGGTGAAGTCAACATTCATCATTTAGATCGAGAAGAATTAAGATGTTAAGGTAAATGCTGAAGTCATTGCAAACTTTAATAATATTTTATTTTTGGGGTTACTTTTCAGTTTGAATCTTTTTCGGCGAGAAGCTAAAATTTGCTACATCACACAACCAGAGTCAGAGCAGAGGAAAGCTCGTTATCTTTCTCTCGTTTCAACGATTCAAATGATGCTGCACTCTCTGATCCACGTTGGCGGGGAGTCGAAAACTGTCGGCTGTTTTTGTTTTGCTCTTAAGACAAAACTTTCAAAGATACATATATTAACTAACCTAAAAAACAACAAGCATGTACTACTCTGCTAGTACTTTTGTGTCTCATATTGTGACTAAGAAACCCAACTCTTTCCCCAGTTGGACATTTTAACTAGTAGAACAGTTCACCACGTCTTGTTATTAAATAGGAAACTATTTAAAAAAAATTAACCAAACTGCAGACAAGGGAATTTTAAGTGCCCGAGAATAAAACTACAAGTATTTTTTTTTAAAGTTTGCTGGGTTTTGTAAGTCATTTTATTAAAGTATTGTGTTTCAAGGATTATGTAGCATCGTGTGTGTAAGAAAGACACACACCTCGAAAAGAGAGAAGTCTAGTGTTTCATTGTTTCTAAATTAATCTGCAAAAAGCTCCAAGGACAGGACTGAAACATTTATATTTTAAACAAAGCAGGTCGCAGACATTTTATTAGCGCCTCTAGAAAGTCCTAAATTATTATAAATTATGCTTTTTAAACATCAAATGAAATATTTGAGCAATTATTTTGTTTTGAAAATTCCTGTATTTGCTAAAAATTAAAATCTGAACAGATTTAAGAGAAAATGTACCTCTGCAGAACAGAATGACTTGGGCTCAATTGGCTACATGTGTTTATTTAAAGGCTAATACTTATGTTTAATGTTTTAAAGTGAATAACAATAGTTAACTTTCAGTCCTCCAAGCTGCAGGGTAGAGGTTTGGAAACTCAATATAAAGAGATGTAAAATAGTGGTACAGAAAAGAAAACTGAGCTGTACATATTTTTGCATGTGCAGATGAATGTGTTAAGGGTTTTTAGGTGTGTGGGTACATTTTCTGTGCAATCTTGCTGACATTTCCGTCTAATGTTTAGGACTTTAGATCTAAGATGGCTTATAATTTTCTGTCTCAGCTTCAAAGGCTTCCACTCCGGTCCCGTGATCTATCCACATCTTCCTTTGATGGGCTTTAAGAGACGGAAACCGTAGCTCTGAAATAACCCACACTGGCTGAGTGCGCTGCTGAAGTTGCACATTTGACTGTTCGACAAGCTAAAGATTAACGACCTTTTGGCTAAAGATGAGGAGAGAGGGTGTGCTTGTGAGCGACAAAGAAGGAAAGAGTGAGAGGCTGAGGAATGAGAGTGCTTGTGAGCGTGTACGCTCTGCACTCCTGTTAGGGAACCATTAAAGCCTTGACTGTGGTTTGCATGGCCTCTCTCGGTGAGTCATGTTCTTTATCTGCAGAGTTTTATTCAAATGCAAATGAGGTTTACCTCATTTCTCTCTCGTTGCAGATGACAAGGTCAAAAATGACTCTATTAGTGTAGCCTATCTGACATTGTATCAAACTGATGTTAACATTTTTACAAGTTAAGTAAACTTTTATCTGCACATTGACACAATATTACTAATGGAGTTTAGCCTATGTTAATGGAAATTTACTATTTACATACATTATTATGTGTATTTCATGCTCAAATAATGAATTTGGGTTGAAATGAACACATGCAAATCAACAGAGATCAATATGAAAGGCAAATCTCAAGGTGTTAATGTTTTAAAAAAAATAAAACGTTCATCCTTTCTCATCCCACTTTTGCCCTCCCAATCCAGCCTGGATGATGAACCCAGACTAAATTAACCACATTTCCATATGAAACCAAACTTGTGGGGTTTACGTACCTAAAAGAATAGTATTTTTCAAAGAAAATACAACAGAGAGGGAGAGAAAGAGGGGGTGCAAAAACATTTGATTGACAAAATTATTAATCATATAATAACAAAGAAATTATATACAGCCATATACAGGCGCATCACACGACCAAGAGTGAGTTACAAACCGAAATAAATAATAAATAATTCAGCCAATCAGCAAGCATCAGATGCAGCATTGCGACCAATCAAAAAACAATCGTAGCACTCCCACATCAAACACATAAGAGACAAAGATGAGACAGGTAGGTTATGCATAAGGGATGCAGGTGAGAAGAAAAAAGAGACAGAGCCAGTCCATATTCAAAAACCAAAAAATAAAAACAGGGGTGAAAAGTAACCAAACAGGAAAAAAAAAAAAAAACCTAACATAAGCAACACAAATAAACTTATAATTACTGTTTAAAACAAAACAAAATATACCAAGGTGCATCATTCAAATAAAGCAATTAGATTTGGTGACCATTCTCCTGAAAATCTCATTATGTGTGGTGGGTTGAGAAACAGAGCACCAAAGGATGGAGGGAACAGAGACAGAGAGATCCAGAGGGGGAGAGAAAGATACAGGACTGAGAGAGAGAGGGAGAGGGGGGGGGGGGGGAGCAGTCCTCATTCCCAAAAAAGGAAAGAAACAAAATAAACATGAGACACTATGCCAGGCATTGAAACTGTGTCACAAACTAAGACCAGTTCACTACAACTACCACTACTAATACACATGACAGTCCACTACAAGGAAACCAAACCAAAAGAAATCAAAAGAATGGCAGCATAATAAGAGACCCCAAAACAGCGAGGTAAACCCCATATCGGTTTAGAAATGCATATGGTAACAAAGAACTGGCTGATTTGGTGAGTGACTAGAAGCCAGTTACACCAGCTGTTCTGCTATTGTTTCTGTAGGTTTTTTTTATTGTTTAGGTTTTTTTGGGAGTGATGAAATTCAAAGGGTTGCACCACAAATCTTCCTGCTTCTAAAGCTGACAAAATAAATGGGCATAACAACTACAGACTAATTCAACACACTTTTTAAAGCATGATTTATATATTTTAACATAAGGATTATGGTTTAACGTACTAAACACCCCAATAAATTATGGTATTTTTTTCCTGAGGTTTTTTTTTTTTTTTTTTACCAAAAAAGGTGACAATTAACGTCCCAGTTAGTTTCAGTGATCATGAACTATAAATGGCACTTTCCAAAAAAGGATGCAAGTGCTTCAGCTGAGGAGTGAGGGCTCCTCCCTCTCACCAAAATACGTTCCCTGCTGTTTCCAGAAGGGAAAAATGGCCTAAGTAGTTGACTAAAAAAGGGGTGATAGTACAGCTGCAGTGGCATTTATCTTTTTTTTAATTTTGTTTGGAATTAATAATCAGAAAACACCCAGACATGCGTCATGCTGAACTTGTTATGTAACTTAGCTGCTTGCCAAAACTAGCAATGGCTTAGTTTAGCATTGGCTTTATGTTTATGGATAATCATACATACATTAACAATATCTGCTCCATCATTTATGGCATGTGAACAGTAACAACAACCAGGCAAGCCTATATTTAAATCTAATGCCTCTATTGTGAAACCAAACAACAAACTTGGATTTAAGCTTGACAAAAAAATCAAGTTAAGACCCCGAAGGAATGATTAGATTTGGACGTATTTTGGGCCACATGCAGACCAGTGATGGCGGTGTAAATGGTTTGATGTGCACTGAGCTGGTATGTCTAGAACAGGCACTAGAGGCATAGGTGGTGCCATCATGAAAGGAGGAATGGTGGTATGAGGCAGTTTCTGAACAGTCAGTCGAAACAGGGAGTGAAGGACAGCAGACACAGAGGATGCCTCATAGACACGTTGGACACCGTAAAGGCTGCATTGTGGGTTTGCATGAGGAACTTACAGATTGGCACAATACACAAAGCCATCCACATCTGTTAGTCCAAAACAGACCATAACAAGGAAGGATTAAGGCATTACAGAAGCCCATGACATCTGCACCTGCCATGTGGACACAGGTCGTGAACTCTTTACAGCACCCTGTCTTGATGTCAGGGATCAAACTGACTGCAGGTTCACTGCCCCATGCATAGGCCGCCATTAACACCAGAACAGAGACAACTGAGTTCATAGTAGTGCTGTAACCAGGAGGCATGGTCTGATGAGTGGCATTGCACAATGTTAAGCATTGGATTTCTGTTCAGGTTTACCATAAATGACTATCATGTGTGCATATGGCAGTGCTGAGAGGACCAATCCTGCAAATGTTGTGGAGACGCATGCCGTTGTTAGTTCTGCTATAACGGAGGGGGGAGCTATAGCGTAAGACTTCAGGTAAACTCTAGTGGTGATTCGGGTGAATGTGATATCACAGACATCCTGCGTCCTCAACATGTCTTACCCTTCTTGAAATAGCACTCTGGTAAAGTCGTTAAAAAAATAATTATAACACCCATCTGCACACAACACATGTGTCTATGGACTGCCTGTGTTATGTTGAGATCTCCCAGATCTTTTCCCATTCAAATATGTGAGATTAGCTCAGACAACTCCATCCCAGTGCTGATCTTAAGGGCCAGTTACAATAACTGAGGGCCAGCTCGCTGCAGAAAAGGGTACAATACGACTCCATTCCACACCAAATCAACACTTGTACCCAGGCCTGAGGGGATGTCACATCCTACTGATCTGAAACTGTAGTGATTGTAACTCAGTCACATGAGCTTTCGACATGCGCTGTTTATTTTATTACTTAACTTTTTTGTCAGTAAGTGCATTCGACCAATGCAAGGAAAAAAACCATGAAGAAAAATCCATGCAAATGCAGCACTGACCAATGCAACAAATGGTTTTGGAGCAAACAGTATGTATATTGTAGAACAAACACGTTTTAGTTTTAAGGATGCAACCCAATTCTGATATTTGCTAGTCAGACATATTTAGGGATTTAATCTGCCCTACGGTTCTTTGAACATTTTTAGTTTTAACACAAATAATTTTTTTAAATCCAGTATTACCAACTTCAAAATTGGTTTGTAAAGGTGAGGCAGTTCTTATTTAACTACAAAAACAAGTAGGCATATTTTGACTGCCTGCAACAAGTTGTGCAAAGACACTGGCTGGACATGTGCTCAACATTAAACCTGCAGAACCCCACCGTTTAATCACTAATGCCATGACTTCTTAAATGCACAATGTACTCAAAAGCCAGATATTTTAAATATTTATGGGAAAATCTATGGCAAAAGTAGGAAGGCTAGTGAAATCAAAAAAATAAGTGCAGCCCTGTGACTTTGCATTCATTCAAATAAATTACAGGCAGCAAAGGTTCACATTATTTCTGATGATTTTTGGTTAATCTCATGAGTACTACGCATACAAAGTCAAATGGACAATCAATGTGTGATTGTGTGGAAGAAGGTGATTACATTCAGTCATTCCCAGTGAGGTGTTAAAGATGTGGCATGTGCAGAAATTACTGCTAAAAGATGAAATATGCAGTGTCCATCTGTCTATACTGTGTTGTGTGCCGTCAACCGATCTAAAATCAATACGCTGCAGCCTCAATGTGGACTCTAAATAATGCCCCTTTTAGGGTGGATGGCAAAGGATCAGTTCAGTGATGGATGTATGTACACAACTTACCGTTGCCGTAGAAACAGCGAGTGGTTACCGTGGAGACTGACAACAACACACAGAAGTCGTCAGGGAAACAGAAAAAATATAATAAATAAAGGAACAAATAATCCTAGGAACAAAATAAACCTAAATGTCCCCTCTTTGCCCCATGTGAAGTAAAACACCTGAAAGCAGCAGTGTTACACACCGAGAGGAAGAGGAGGAAGAAGATGAAGAGAGAAAATGGGGAGGGGATGCTGGCTGCCGATGCTCAGACATCAGTCTGAGCAAAGGGAAAAGGTATTTGGTGCTCCAGAGAACATAAGACATGTTAAAGAACGATGTGGTAACCACTCCTAGACCCCCCAAAATTACACTAACTTTGAGGGACAACTAAGAGGAGACGCAAATTATAAATTCAGTCTCCATCAATATGGACAAATTGCAAAAAGTTGTTTTGCTACTACTTGGGTCTGTTCAGTTCTTCTGTGGTAAAGTTACACCACAGCATGGGCACAGTGACTAAACTTTTAATTTAACAGTCACCACAGAGCTAGATACTGAAGGACAGTCAAACAGAAAGTACTGAAATAAAACAACTTTGGTGAAAATTGGATTATTTAAATGAAAATACAAAATGGCAGAAAAGAAACTTGACTGGCAAGAAAGGAAATGAAGGTAAATATGAAAGTCTGGGTCAACACACACAAAGACAGACGGCTGAAAAGGGCAAAGTTTGAACTCTTTCCTCCTTTTCTTATAACCTTTTCAATTTTACACACACAGCAAACACAAAAAGATAAGCTCGCATTTCACTGATTAAAGTTTTCAGGGGCAGGACATGCAGAAACAAAAAGTTACTGTAATCAAGCAGAACTGGCTAAACTCTGAACTGTAAGGAAGGTCTTCAACAAAAAAGAGGGACTAGTGACAGGTAAGACTTGAGCTCAATCAGTCGAAATGAAGACTAAAAAAGCAACAACACGGAAACATTGACCAGAAACGCAGAAGGTCAACTGAGAGTCTACTTTGGTTGGACAGAACATCCATGATCAGGCATGCAGAACCACAGGCACAACTTCTTTCCATCCGTTCCACCACACATTCATGCAGTGATGACACTCCTGATGGACTCATCTCCCGCTCATTACTTTGCATGCAGAGCTGAGACACTTACTGCACACACGCACACACACCTGAGGTACTCTGCACTGTTGTGTTGCAATATCTGATTAAAACTCTGCGCCGCGGAGGAGCCATCATTTCCCTTAACACTCCAGCAGCTTAGGTAAACCAGAAACACGTCATCTTAGAGCAGGAGGTGGTGGGTGTGGAGTCTGCGGGGTCTTCTGAACCCATGTTATTTAGTCAAAGTTTATAAGGGGATCAGTAAAGCTACTTGGTAGATAAACGAATTAACTTGGAAAAGCTTCTGATTTGGTGCTTGGTATCTTTCATTACTCTTGGTAAGCAGTACGGAGGACAACCTTCACTTTGTCACTTGTCGATAAACAGACAGGAAAATAAAACGTGTTTTTTTTGATAAAATAACGTTCTCTGAACAGAAACTGTTCAGAACCATTCTCAGAGACATAACATCTCCAAGAACAGTTGGCACAAGTTGAACTGTATACCATTACACTGCAGAGGCAAACACCTGGACAAACAATGCGTCAGTTACTCAGCTGGTGACCAGATCTGAATGATTTTCAGCTCAACTAGGCCTGTCAAGATGACAAATTTTGCTGGGCGATTAATCGTCTCAGAAATTATTGCGATAAACGATAATATTGTTTGAAATTTAACAATAATTAATTGTCAGATTTTAGAAGAAAGGTTGATTTGTTTGTAGTGTAGTACCTTTTTTGACCACCTGTTGGCAGTATAAGACTGTTTGAACCAAAGGATGGATAGTTGAGCAGCGTCTCTTTAAGAGAAATAGGAGGGAGGGCCCTTGACGTGACATGGGCTGATATGGTGACATGGCGGATGCTCGTGGTTTGAGTTCTTTAGCATAGCATATTTCACATAAAGCTTTTAATAAAAAAATCAGTAAACAAGTTCTCAGCTTCTTTTTCAGCTTCAACTTTTTACTCGAAGGCACGAGTTTCAACCGTGAATTTTGGAGTTCGACAAGACGGAGGTTAATTCCCAAGGTCGGCCTGTTAGCTTAGCTTCTCAGCTTAGCTGCTTTTAAACCATCCAAAAACGTGATTTTGGATGGTTAAAATGGATTTTAAAGAGAAAAGGAGGAGTCAGTGAAGAGCACCGGAGTTGAGTCATGTCTTCTGTAGAAAGAGACACGAAGAAATGATAAAGCCGGTAAATGAAAACGAGGCCGATAATTTTCAATCATCATGCGATTAATTGATTTATTGTTTATCGTGACAGGCCTGAGCTTGACTGGACAATGATGCACCAGAAACAGAATGTCTTTAAAGTGGATGGTTTTAGAGAGTAAAGAGTGATTTGGTATTTCTGTAGGTCTTTAAAAATAGACTAACCACAAGACGTAAAAGAGGTCACTAAAACTACAATAAATTGTCTACTAAAGTATAGCTGCTGTTCATTTTACAACACTAACATAACATAAAGTAACAGAGTGGCATTTCCATTTATAATGTCTGCTTCCACTAAAACTGGCAACATATTTAGGTTCTGCTTTCGTTGAGACGTTTAATACTTTAATTGCTATGGTTATCTAGATG
>NC_056512.1:22927791-22936092 GCF_014905685.2 Nematolebias whitei | reverse complement strand
TATGTTCCCTGCAAAAACCAACGTCACAGACATGTTCCTGTTGTTAGAATTTTGCATCGCTTTATAATGTATCTGTTCTTGTTTTGTTTTTATATAATTTCTTTTATTTATTTTGCATTTTATATGATTTTATATGATTGTCTATTGTTGTCTGTACCTCATCTGTGTTCTTTGTTAAAAACAGGTCTCTCTTGTAAATGAGTCCTCGAGGCTCAATGAGACTAACCTGTATAAATAAAGGTTGAATGAAAAAGATAAATAATTAAGGTTATGGAGCTTTTATGTGGCTTACCTATCCTATTACTATTACCTGATCTTAGCTTCAAGAACTAAGATGGAATTGGCAGGCCAAAGTTATACAAAAATTGGAAAAACAGAACCGGACTAGAAAATCTGGAACAGATGCATCCCTAACAGAGATACCCGGTAATGCTCTTTGTGTAACAAAATATTTGACAATAACATATGTCTTTCTTTCTTGAAAAAATAAAAATGTCAACAAAGACTAAAGTGTTACTGTTTTTAGCAGACAGATGCTACAGTATGATAAGTAAGAAATGGCGTATATCAGGCATACACACAGTAACAAAGACAGTCGTGGATAAAGGGTGAAGATGTATGAACTGTGTATATTTGTGCATACTAAGACACACTGTCACACACATATATATATATATATATATATAGGCCTGCAGGACTCTATATATAGAGTAAATAATGGTGAGATGGGATGAGAGAAAAGCAGGTAGGAGACAAAGTGAACTGTAGTTGGGCCACTTACATGGAAACATTGGCAGTGTACAGGAAACTGACTTCTTCATAGCGCAGAGTTTTATCCCAGACAAAGAAAAGTACAGTGTAACTTTAGACACAACAAGTCTCTTTTTAATTTATTGTTTATTTAAGCTACAACACATGCACACACTATAAAGCAACTACTTAGTACAAAATAACAACTAGGCAACTTCCACTGTCATGCACCAAAGGAAACAAAAAAAATCATCAGTACTCAATTTACCTTCATCATTCTTTTAAATGATATATATTTTAATAAAGAATAATGTCATTAAGCCTCTTTCAGGACCATAAAGCACTCAGGAACTATTGGTTTCATGCTCACTACAAAAGGAAACTAAAAGTTATGTGCCATCACCAAAAATAATCCAACAACACAGTCATAAAAGCATGCCAAAACAGAGACAACCTGTTTGTATTTCAGTCTTTGTTAGACAGCAAATATCCACATTTTTAAATAAACCATGCACACCAAGGATTCAATAGCTAAACCCATGCCAGTGGATGGTAATAAACTGCAGAGTCGTACTCAGCAGTGGCTAAAAATTCATTTAAAGAGTGAGCCTGTATTTCAGAGCTTCTGAATTGTAATGAACACGACACACTTCAACAAACTCTGAAATCTGAAAATGAAGTCACATCTGCAAGATGAGCTCCAAATAGAAAACATCCAGCGTTCTTCCCTTGGTTGAAAGAATGTATAAACACAAAGTTTGTCCCGCGCCAGCCTTATGTCTCTTCAAGCTCATGCACCATAAACAATAGAAAGAGAGAGACACTCCACAGACTCCTGCTGCTCGACCATCATGCTGCTGACGCTCGACTCACTGCAGACCATCACCACTACTGGAGCACGACACATGCAACATGACAACTGAAAACAAAGACAAACCTCTCACTGCTTTGAGAAAAAGTGACTGATATCATGCACAACTTGAGAAAACGGAGCTGCGTTAAAGCAATACCAGGGGCAAACAGTTGACTGAATGAATGGGTGGCACTGATGCAGGGTACAGCTGGCTGCATCAGTACCCACTGAGCTTGCTGACTGACTGAACGTGAAGGTGATGTAGGGAGATACGGTGTAACAGTGGATGCAGGTGTCTGTCTCTCATTCTCAACCACACCGAGGCAGAAGTGAGAGTAAAAGAACTAAAAAGAATCCAGCCTCATTCATCATGCAGGAACTGACTCGCTTAGACCCAGACACCCACAACAAAAAGAAACCACTAGAGAAAGCCCATGCACAAGTCCTGGCTTACAGTGGCTTCAGTCAAGTGATCGAATATGAACAATTGGCTCAACACCCCCCCCCCAAAAAAAATTAACATAAAAATCCACTTTCAAACACTCAACACATGCTTCAATTAAACAACATGTACTTTAAATCAAAATAAACAACCTCAAAGCATAAATACAAACATAAAAACTCAAAGGCTCACTGGAAAGAATCCAGATTCCATAAAGTGAACATGCATCAGTACCGCTGTGAATCCCCCGCATGCTGCTGTGGCACCAGGAGCCACCAGCTGACACAACCACAGCACCGGGAGAGGGGGAGCACAAAGAAATTCCCACACACTAAAGAAGAAAATAAGGGGCGTCTGGCAGCATTCAGCCATGCATCATCCTTTCACAGGGCTCCCCTCATGCCCTCCAGTGCCAGCTACACAAACATCATTCCAACTGTTGCACGAGAAAGTTATAAAATCAGCGTGGCTACACATTGTGCATCGTTGGAAAAAAAAAATAAAGAAACTGAGGAGGCAACAGGTTAATATGAAAAATAATGCTGCAGATGATAAGTAACAAGCATGCTTTAATTTTTGTGTTTTTGCACCACCCTCAAATCATTCCCACCACAAACAAAAACCATAAAAAAAAGAAGGCTCGCTGGATTAAAGAAAATAAGACAAGGAACATTTTGCAGAGGACTGGGGAGTGGGATACTAGTGGGCTGCATCAGAGCATATCACATAAGGGAGGATGGGATGGATCTAGTTAGCAGTCGGTGATCAGGCAGAGTTGATGAGAGAACAGAGAGAAGACAGAAAGGAGAAGAAAGGCGAGAGAAGGAGGGAGAGAAAGGGAGAATGGAAAATTACCTCAATCTTCCGACCTTCCACCAGCGTGCCGTGGAGCTTTTCCCTGGCTTTCTCTGCGTCTGCGCTGTTTTCAAATGTCACAAAGCCAAAACCCTGTGGAACACAGCAGAGAAGGATGGAGACTCAGGGCCACGTCATCAAGGACTGGATGGTGGTAGAAAATAATCTATTAGTTATCAGTGCTTTTTAGAGTTGGGGTGGCTGAGTGGTTAGAGCAGTCGTCCTCCAGTGCAAGAGTTGGGGGTTTGATTCCACCAGCAGTCACAAGCTGAAGTGTCCCTGGGCAAGACACTGAACCCCTCACTGCCTCTGATGTGTGTCCCATCGATGTATGAATGTGATAAAGCACTGATTACTCTTTGCAGAGATCTAGTAGAGTGCTGCATGAATGGGTAAATGAGGGCACAGGTTGTGTTGTAAAGAGCTTTGAGTATCTTGATACGACAGAAAAGAGCTATATAAGTGCAGTCTACCATTTAACTTTCATTACAGCAAGGTGCACATGTCCACCTACCTTTGAACCCCTCTCATTGAAAATAATCTCTACATCCAGAATCTTCCCAAATTGCTGCAAAAAACATTAAAGCAAATAAATTAGAGAACATAGATGCACATAAGGGAGTAATTTACATGTTTAAATCTTATATTTTGTTCTGAAGCTAGTCTGGAACTAAGAAGATTGCAGCTAATGTCCACTAGGGGGCACTATTACACCAAAGACCAACACCAGCATTGATTCTTTTTGTTGTTTGTTTGTTTGTTTTACCCTTTCTTGACTTGAACTCTGCCCTGTCCTATTGGTTTCCTCCTACATTGTCTATTACATTAACACACTGACATACATAAAAACTGTCCCTGACAGCATAAAGAACAACACACACAAGTGTGTTTTTTACTCTTTTGTCAGTCTTTACACCCCAACAGATTGGCGAACCTTCAGCAGTGACAAATTTATTGATGTGCTTAAAATGGCCCCGCCATGTTCTGAGATTCTTACCCCGAACATCTGCCTGAGGTCTGGGTCCCGAAAGCGAAATGGGATGTTGGAGACGTGGAGGCGTTTGGGTGTCCCTTTGGCCTCTGTGGGGTCTCCTGCAGAGCTTCCTGCTACTGCACCTCCTGCACCACACTGTGCACCCAACTCACCCTGAGACGTCTCCTCTGCCTTTAACTGCGATTGTTTTGGAGCGGGGTGATAAAAAGAAGAACAAATGTTCATATTTTAATGGAAATAGTTTGTCTGCTTCACCTTCAATCACATTTTTATGTTTTTGAAATTGTGTAAAAGAGTTCATGATGATGAATTTAAACCATCAGGAATGTTCCATTTGTTTTGTTAGCAACATTTAATCAGTACACTGAAGTCAAACTTTAGATCTTTTTCTACGACATGCATTCATGAACATATGAGTTGTTTCCGCAGAGCTTAATCTAATAAAAATATTCCTGCGAGTAACAGTTCTTAGGTACGGAGCACAGGAAAAGTCGATAACTTGACAGCAGACTAAAATACAGTACTTGTATCCCTTTTATCTTTAGACAGCCCACTTTTTGACAAGGTTTAAATTTTATAATGCTCGGCCGCAATAGCAGCTTCATGAGCCAAAAATGCAGAGCTTGAAACTATTTGTTTGTGTCAGCATGTTCATATGTTCTAAAATATCATGCTGACATCATGCATTTCCTCCCTGTCGCTTTATTTCATCAGCTGTTATCGTTCTAACATTTGTAAAAATTATCAATGGGTAACACTTGGCTCCAGCTGATGAGCTGCCGTCATCAGATTTGCAGACTGGTCATAAAAATAAAATAATAGTGAAAGTCAACGTAAAGCAGAAACACAAATCATGATAAATAAGTTGACATCTGACTACAAACTGTGGACCTGATATCAATGTTAGTGGATAAATAAATAAAAATCTTGGCAATTTTTAAAAGCGTGCTAAGGCAGCTACTTAAAACTCAACATACATCAACTTTCTTCTAAAAACCCTACAGTAATTTAGGATTTACTTTTGTGATAACCTAATGTGACAAAATGTTTGCGTGTTGGGTATAAACTGTATAACAAGTGTGAAGAAAGCCAAGATGAGAAAAATAAAGCTGCAGCCAGTGGCTCATTAGGGTCGCCATGGTAACTACACACTTGTCTCTCACTCCCTGACAGCACACTTAATAAGATAGGCATCCAGCAACAAAGAGTGGAAAGAAGCTCCAAATAAAGAGTTCCTGTGCAAAAATTATCAGCATCAGGTCATCCATCAGATGTTAATGTTCGTCTACGGTGTTTTATGAAGGCGACATGACAAGTGAAACATAAAAAATTCCACTTCAAGTCTAAAGAAAAACAATAGAAGTCAGAGTTTGGATGTGCAAACTCTGCACTCTGAGCGGATTTAAGTGAAAAATCATGACTCTAACGTAGGAAAACACACACCGGGTCAAAGTAGGAAAAAATGCCTCCACTAATGCAAAAACTGCAGAAGAAGTGTAAAGTTTGTCTTAATAAGAAAAGTTTGTAATTTTGTTTTATTTAACAGCTCAAAATCTAAAGTGTGTGACCTCACTCAGTTTCACATTTTGTAGTAAAATCTCTACAAATCTTAGAAACTAAATCGTCACTTTGTAAAAACGTTAAGAGATTAAAATGTTTGCTCAGTCATGTAAAGCCCAACTTTCTGTCACCCACTTTAACTCTGAACAGTGTTTATACTGAAGTAATACTGAGCTGTAGAGCCCAAGAGAGCCGTTTCTTTTACACGTTCCACTAAAACCCCATTCAGGTGTATGAGAACAAAAACTGCAGTTTTAATTTTGTTTACTTTTGCTAATATCCTCTGCACTAAAAGTTGTGGCACATTCTTCCCAGTCGAGCTCTCTATGTTTTGTTTGTTTGAGTTTTTGTAAAGCTGCAGGAGAAGCAGAAAATTGAACATTATGACCAAAATGACAGACTAACAAACAAAAGCTTGTAGGGATACTTTAGTAACTCTGCTACTTTTCAAAACACAAAAAATGTTTGACTAACCCATTACCAACCAATAAAATATATACAGTATATACAGTACATTTGAAGAATACTCCTTTAGATAAATAAACATCAGAAGGAAGTTTTCTTAAAGTATCGTTAAATTTTACAATTTATTAATGTCGTAAAAATGATCTTAGACAGAAAGTACATTCAAAAAATAAACCAGTATGCTCAAACATCATCTTGAACACGTCTCTGTGAATGCAGAGTGCTTACATTGTTACTGGTTGTGGTGGTGGCTCCGTTAGTACCAACCCCTACCTCTGCTGTACCTTGGCCCCCACTGCCAAACATGGGCCCCGGAACAAACTCTGTTCCCGGGAGCCCATTCTGAGGAGGAGGTGGAGGGGGGAAGGTTGCAAAAGGCGGGGCGACCAGACCCTCCTGTCCTCCGGTCGAGTCCTGAGAGCCCTGTGGGGTGGGGGGCAAAAGAGGAGGGGGGAGAGGAGGAGGCAAATGAACTTATAGTCTGTGGAAACCTTTCGCAGCAGCAGGAGCAACATAATGGAGTAGAAAGACAGGTTTAAAATTCTTCATCTCAAATTTCACTCTCACTCGCTCCTACTCCCCGTGTATGATCCCCCCCACCCCACCCCACCCCACCCCGTTCAACCTCCACCTCTCTGACAGGCATGTGTTTTCAGTCAGTCGACTATGAAATATTTACACCAAACACATCTATTATTAAAAGCCACCAAATTTGATACAGTTGGAGATACAAAGGTGCTTTTGGAATGAATGACGTGTTAACTGGGACACGTTTGTATTGTGAACATTTATTCTTTGCATTTGGAGGCTGTTTTTTTTAAATGTGACAACACTTTGGGTTAAACGTGCATGAGTAGGGGGCTACTATTTTTCCTCAGGTCCTTTTTGTTTGCAGTGTTACATCTATACCTGCAGCTGGTTCAGCTACACATTTTTTAATAATAGAACCAACGTTCCAGCACAAACAGCTTTCACTCTGTGTGTGTGTGTGTGTACGGTGACGCTGCATTATTGCTTGCCTCAATCGCGTTGCACACTCAAGGGCATCTTGAGCTGGGTTCAAAAACCACCCCCTCCCCACCAAAAAAACAAAGTTAAAGAACTAAAAAGACGATGGAGGGGGAGGAAGTGAGAAATGAAGGCGAAAATGAGACAACGCTGCTTTTATCAATCCAGCTCGATGCTCCGTTGCGTAACGGTTGAGATAAAATTAGCTACGTTAAAATGTAGCTGGAGACAGTTGCCAGCGCTGCCTCGTGAGTGCGGGGTCCCTGCCTGCTTTTCTCTCCACCTCCCTGTTCGTTGTAGCAGAAGCATCTTGGCTTCACAGCAGCCTCCGTTGCTTTTGAATCAACCAAGCCAGAAGAACCGACATCCAAAATCACAAAACAACAGTCTTTACCAAATGTAAGATGACTTTCAGCATGTAGCACTACAGTACTAAAGGGAAGGTTCAGACATTTTAGAGTGGGTGTCTGTAGAAAAGCTGGGATGGGAGATGATGGGAGTTGTTTTAAAATGGCAGCAGGTCTTAGCCCCACTTGAACTAGATATTAGCTCATCAGTCTTGACAAATGTAAATATTTCTCCAACGTGAGCTTGTTTAAAGAGCTATCTACAACAGGTAAGATATTTATGACTTTTTAATCCACCACCCACCTCAAAATGGCTGAACTACACAATGCTGATTAATATCCTGCTTCATTTTCTAAAAATAAACCATAAAGTCCCTAAGTGAAACAAATGCAAAATAACATTCAATGGATTATAGACATTTACACATTAAAATTTATTTTACAATGCTGATTATAGAAACAAGATTACTTACTACATACAAGGTAACATATAAAACTTTAAATCTAACCTCACATCTAACATGTAGCCTTTAACTACTGGTTAGCTGTAAGCTGTAGGTGGGCAGGGAGACGCCCAGAGACACTCTGTCTCCAGACAGTCTTTTTAATTAGACGGAGTAACTCAGATGCAGCAACACAAATGGGCTCTCTTCCTTGCTTTAATCCTATAGCCCGACAGCTTACTGTTCTTCTGCAGTGATGGGTGCGTTCACTGCGAACAGGCAGCTGAGCCTAAAAGGCCAATCTGCAGCTCAGATAGCTTCTGGGGTCTGAGCTTGACAAACGGGAGAAATGAGAGACGTCTGTCCAATCCAGAGACAAGATGGAAAAGTCACATGCTGCAGGTCTTATTGTGGTGAGGTTGAATGGACATTGAACACAATTAAAAAATGCAAGAGCTGATAGTTGTTTACTCTCTCAACTACTGTCTTGTTTCTTTTTGTTGTAATAATAAAAGGATCTTAAAAAAACTAAAAGTACATATATACATATATATACACCAGTGTTTCTCCTACAACTATGCAAA
>NC_056512.1:22899117-22927691 GCF_014905685.2 Nematolebias whitei | reverse complement strand
CCCCCCCCCCCCCCCCCCCCCCCCCCCGGTCGACATCTGCTGACACTGACGTAGCGCTAAGCTAGCGGCGCGCAATACAGACGCGCTAGCGGTAGCGCTCTGTCTTCTCCCACGCTGAGCCGTCTACACCCTCCCACGTGCATGTGAAAACTGTCGGTACAAACAAGCAGTGTGCAACACAGACAGGTCTCCGCAACCCCCACCCCCACTGACAAAAATCACGGAAGATATGAGCGCCCTGTCAAGGCAAGTATACTAGGTCGCCGGTTCAACTCCTGACAGACAACATTAAATATGGTGGGTGGGAAAGGTGAAGCACACACACCTTCCTCCACCTTCATTTGCCCCACTCTGAGCCTTTGAGCAAGGCCATTAACCCCCCACCGTCTGCTCCCCCAGGTGCCCTAGACAGCAGCTCTCTGCTCCACACAGAGGGCTGTGGTAGCTCGGTGGTCTGTGTTAGTGTCAGGAAGGACATCCAGCGTAAAAACAATTGCAAGTCTTTGTGCGAGTTAGTTCACTGTGGAGACCCCTGAAGAAGGAGCAGCCCCCCACCCCCCAAAAAATGTATATCTCACTTGTTAGGCTTTATTCTAAGCTGAACATGTGCACTTGTTAGGACATGTGAGCTCATAAACATGCAGTAGCCTGTATCAAGTCATGAAGAGCTGGGTCCTATCCACTCGTCCCACCTTAGGGCTGAGTCACATTGACACCTGGTTTATGCTCGCCGTTTGCGAGCCTCTCAATACAACTGTGCCAGACGTAGGGGGGTCGTTTCAACTTGTCCTGCATATCTTAGTTTTGTAACTTGTCACACGCTGCTCCAGCGTCGTGCTGTCAGTGGGAACAGCAGCTGGACAGACTCTGCCAGCAGGTTTGTTTCTAGTGGTCTGTAAAAACGAACACAAGCAAAAAAGGTCCTATCGTTGATGCTATGTCCGAAACTTTAAAAACTGCTTGGATAAGATAAAACTTTATAGTTGTGTTCATATGAAGAGAGTACTTCCTGTGTAGAACACTTCGTGGGCTGTTCCTGATATATGGTTTTCAGTAGGGGGACACCTACTGTTTAAAAAGAGAACTGCAGGGAGTGCTGCACGTTTTAAGCACTGGTACTAACAGCATCTCTTTGTTTTGTTGTCACAGTTCACATGAGATGGGTGACAGTGCAAGCTTAAGCTTTAGACAACACGCACTGAAAATGACAAGCAGAGATTTAAAAAAATAAAAAATCAACAAATGAAACGCAGAAAATACAAACATTCATCATCCATTATCTTTACATAATCGTTAAATTTGGCAAATAAAGTAGAATCAACAGTAAATCTGTATTATTATGGAATATGATTTAAAAATGTATTTTTCCACACTACACAATGAACTGATGTTCAGCTGGGTAACGTTCTGCTGCAGTAAGTGTGATGCAACATGTTTAGACTTCAGTTTCTCACACAGACGACAGTGAAGAGGTCGATTGAAACACTAGTCATCCAGAAAACGACAAAATTCAATATAAAGAACTACACGGACATGTTGTGAAAAAAATAACACCATTTGTATTTTCTTTCTGCACGAGAAGATAAAGGTTATTGTGGAACCATCATATTTACAAGAAAACATTATCTGAAGCGAGATGCAATCTTTTTTTAAGAACCTGTAGGTGTATGAGGAATCAGGCACTCTTCAACAAAGAAAAAAAAAAGGTACCGGTACATCTGTTTTTTGAGAAGCGTTTCCAGAATACCATGGTAGCTCCCATCAAACCCACTTTAGGCGTGCGATAAAGCAGATGTTTGAAGGCTATCCTGCAGAAGATCCAGATTTTAAAGTGGCTAATTTTATCTCAACAGTTACGCAACAGAGCATCAAGCTGGATTGATAAAAGCAGCGTTGGCTCGTTTTAGCCTTCATTGTTCACTTCCTCCTCCTCCGTCATCTTTTTATTTTAACTTTTTCTTTTTTTTTTTTTAGGTATTTATGAACCCAGCCCAAGATGCCTTTGAGTGTGCGACGCGATTGAGGCAAGCAATAACGTAGCGTCACGGTACACGCACAGAGAGTTGTTAAGAAAATATTGGTGAGTGGGTCAAGTGGGACACAGTCACATCTCTGATGTAAAGCTTATATTTTAAGCTGCCTCTTATTACGTATAAGGGTAGCTGTGGCTGTCGTCCTCCAATGGGAAAGTTGGAAGTTCGATTCCACCAATAGTCACATGCTTACACTAAACCCCTCATTGCCTCCAATGTGTGTCCCATCGGTGTATGAATGTGACAAAGCTCTGATTATTCTTAGTAGAGATCAAGTAGAGTGCTGTATGAATGGGTAAATGAGGGCACAGATTGTGTTGTAAAGTGCTTTGAATGTCTTCATAAGACACAAAGATGATATAAGTACAGTCTATTTACCATTTATATTGTATCCAACAATTTTCAGTCTGGTCATCTGGACAGTTTTTTTTTTCTGAAACGTTTCACCTTCCATCCAGAAGGCTTCATCAGTCAAGGAAACACACAACACAAAACTGATTCTTTGAGTTTGATTTTTTTGGTTTTCATTTATATTGTAATTTATTAAAGCGGTCTTAAAAATTCTTCAGGTTTCCTGAAAGTCTTTCAGTGGTTTTCTTTTCACTTTTTGGACTCTTTTTCCGAATGGTAACTCCTTGTACCTGTGTTTTCTTCAAAAAGAAAGAAAGTAACCACATTAAAGGACAAAAGAAAAGTGTCAGGCTGTGGTAACATTTCTACAGTTCCAACTAAAATAGGAACACTGTGTCTTTGTGATAAGCTCATAGAAACAAGTGCAAAGATCCAAGTGGTCTGTACTGTGTCGACAAAAAACTTGTTTATCTTCTGAGTTTAGGCATCTCTTTTATACCTGAACTGTTAGATGGTTTAAACATTTCTCTGAAAATGGTCAAGCACTGGACAGAAAGTGAGTGGAAAAACATGAAAACAGTTACGAAGCCATCATCAGTAGAAGCTGTCTATCAATTTTGTAGAGGGATTTAAACGACACAGGTACAGTTAAAAAAGTAAAGTGATTTATCTGTAGCCGAACAACATAACTTTCAGAAGAACGTGATCGGCTCATCAGTAAACAGTGTTTGTACATTTTAACAGCAGCTGATGTTCTGCAGCCTGAGCTGAAAACTGGTCCTGTAGGAAGCTCCACCTTACATTTGTCAGGGAAGTTTGTAAAAAAATAAACAGGTGTTTTACATTCGTCTACTGTTCATTGTTATTTTTATTTTCTCTACATAGCTAATGTTAGTTGATGTTAATCAAAATGTTAGCCCTCTTCCACCTCTTTATATATTACACTGTTAGTTCAAATACTGTAAAGCACAAATGTCATACTCAAGGTTCGCAGGCAAAATTTGGCCCTTGTGAACATTTACGTGCCCCTCTCCCACATATTTTTTGTAAGTGTAGCTCTCAGATTGAATTTGACCAAATATTAGATTAAATTAAAATCTTTAATGTAGCTCTTAGATCTAGTGATTACATCTGCTGTAACGGTCATGATGGATTGGACTCTTGTCTTTTTCATTGCTTATACAGAAGACGAGCTCTGTGCATGAAACGTTTCCTTCATATAAATTAAATAAATAAAAATAAATGTGCTAGGTAAAACCACAATTCATAAACGTGCTACAAAAATAACCAGCAAAGTTCTGGTTAGTAAAAGTGGGTCTATAGCGTATTAAGTTGTATTTTCTATTTCTGCATGTACCCGATATGTGAAAATTATGATTATTATGATGATTCGACTATTTTATTATGAAAATAATATCAGGGCTTGTGGTTAATCTCATTAATCCCATCTCTCTATGAATAATTCCTGTCATATCACACTAGCTATGTGCACGTTGCTTCGTATTGCCATATTGTGTGCTGTGCTGTAGGTGTGTACAAGTATACACTGTGGGAGAGGACTTCACAACTTTGTAATTAGGAAACAGGTTAGTTATTAGTAATAAATAACATGTAAACAAATGTAGACCACCTGCTGAATAGATTTCTTGTTTAAAAAAAACCTCCCTGAGAAATGTAAGGTGGGAGTTTCTTACAGGACTAGTGTTCATCACAGTTCAGGCTGCTGCAGAAAGTTCATGTTAAAATGTGCAAACTGTTCATTGATCAGAAAACCACGTCCAGCGAAAAGTACGGTTCTGCAACAGAGAAAAAACGTCTAGAAAATTCTTCCTGTACCTCTGTCTGTGTCGCGCTTTTCCTCCACTTGTCTTTTCCTCCTTCACTGGCTGTTTATATATTTGCACATTTTGGGCTCACGTGAACACCGGAGCAGTGAGGGAGGAGGGGGCGAGCTTAGCATTTGCTTTGAAATGAGGTGCATAATACAGTAAGGAAAAGCAAATTATTACTATTATTGAGATTATTATTTTGGTCAGGTGTGGAACACTTGATTAGAGGTCGAAATCGCCACCCGCACGCAGCAGCTGAGTTACCTGTGACACCACATGTATTTTTCATACACAGAGAAGAGTGGGAGGGCCTTTCAGCATCAAGCTCCTCCTGCGAGCGACTGCATGCCGACTAGCCTCCAACCACCCGAGTGAAGCACATATGATCCACAGAACTAGAAGCCACGTGGTGATGGAGCTCAAACTCATCAATCAAACAAATTCATAACATTTTGTCTCGTAAAACTCACTACTGTCTGCAAAGTTGTCTCACTGCTAAAAAATACTCTTCTGTACAGATTCCTCTCTTTCAACTATCCATCTCATTTCTCTTCCCGTGCTTCCAATAAGAAGTACTTCTGTTCATCTCCCCCCATACTATTCTACTCTTTCTTCTTTGCTTGCTGATTAAAGCCAGAGGGAGTTTTTCCCCACACATTTTAAAACCACCAGCACTCACCCTCCAAGTCACTCGATGCTTCTACCGGACTGTGATGTCCATCAAAGCACAGACCACAACCATTTCTTCATACGGCTCTAAGGTGGCCTCTCTTTCCTGACTCTGGGCCAATCAAAGACAGGCTGCGATTAAGGCCACGTCTACACTGCTCTAGACATTTTACTTTTTAATGGACATCTGTTGATAAAAAAAAAAAGTTAAAAAAAAAAAAAATCTACCTAACTTTTTCCACTGATAGTCACTTTCCTACCAGTTCTTACCCACTTTAGCACATAAACAAAGTTTATTGGTAATAGGATAAGAACAAAGGTTTTTAAAAGCTCTGTATCTTGAGTTCAGTCATCCACTTTGGACAAGTGGTTTGTGTAAAAAAGCTGCACATTTTCTTAACATAGTACTGCTATTACTGTAAGATAGCCCTTTAATTTACAATTTGCACTACAACAGTAATTACAGAAAGTGTGGGGCTTGATGTGTAAAGCCAGTATTTCAGTGGGGTACAACCTTTTGACACTATTCAGTGATTCAATTATAAGGACAATGGACGAATTCTAAGTTGATGTCTTGTTGAACTCTAAATGTTTGAGACCAGCCAGCAGCTTGTGCAGCCATGTTAAACTCAGCCAATTCTTAAAAACTACCCATGTACAGTTTGCATAATTGTGTTGTAGGCTGGCAACGTCCTTTTTGTTGATACTCTCAGTCCACGTCGTACCCACATCAGCTCACTTTGCTTTGTAGCCAACTTGGCAGACACTCACATGGTTATGATTTAATATGTTCAAGTATAATTTTGAAATGAAGAAAGGCAGATTTGGACAAACTTTTGATGTTTTTTTTAGACCTGGACATTCAGGGTTTTAGGCTTGGATGCTTTTTGTCAAACAGCTCCCATGGAGGCGTCAACATAAAGCTCATGCAGTTTAAAATTACAGAAATTGATTTAAGAAGGATTTGAGACGCGAGTAACAACTCCTGACTATTTTAAGAGAAAAGTTGACGCACAAATAAAAAATGAAAATCCAAACTTCAAATAACAAGTTTGCAAACCTATGCGACTGATGCAAACCCTAAAAATGTTTCAAAACCTTTTGGACTCTCTCATAAGAGCTGTTCTCAAACTAGTCCCCAACAGCCAAAGCACAGTGAGATACTAGTTCCTGTTGAGTACTTAAACCCATTTGTAACACACACTGGACAGGTGTATGTTCTGCATATTAAACTGTTACCTGGAGGTTGGCTGCACAGCTGCAGAAAGAAAAGCTTTGCAGAGAGTGGTGAAGGCTGCACAGAAGTCTGTTGGAGTCAGCCTCCCCACCATCACAGACATCTACACCTCCAGATGCAGGAAGAGAGCTACCTGCATCATGAAGGACCCCACTCACCCAGCACACACACTTTTTGCCCTAGTCCCCTCAGGAAGGAGGTTGAGGAGCATTAAGTGTAGAACCACTAGACTGAGGAACAGCTTCTACCCTGAGGTTGTTAGACTCATGAATCTCTAACCAGAATAATCACTGTGAAAAATCACATGTTGCTGCTGATCTGTTTCATGTTGCTGCTGATCTGTTTAATATTGCTGCTGATCTGTTTCATGTTGCTGCTGATCTGTTTCATGTTGAGGTGTTCATGCGTGCTCATCTGCTCACACAGACTCATGCTCATGTTCGTGCTGCTGTTTGACGTAATAATTTTATGCTATTAGTGCGTAGTGTATTTTTAGTTGATGTTTTTCTTGGTTCATATCTTAGATCTTATTTCTGTTTTCCTTATACATTCTATTATTGGATGTAACTGGGACCCTGTGTACATAATTTCACTCCACCACATGTACCACATGAGGTGCGAATGACAAAGAATCTCTGACTCTGACTGTATAGTTTCTATATGTGTATAGGACATGTACAGTTAGGGCTGAACGATATGGCCAAAACTTTCATCACAATATATTTCTTAATTTTGGTCGATAAAGACATAATTCAATATCGATATAAACAACATAAAAGCCTCAGAAAAACTGTACAAATAATGATCACCTTTTATTTGTATTTAGCCTTAAAAAAAACCTTTGAAATCAACATCAAATAAACATAAAAATCTCAACTTTGTCATTATTAATAGTTTTAACTTTAACAACAACATAACCAAACGTTTGCTGCTTGTGTTTCTCATTTGATACAACTGGGGGAGTTGTTTCAGAGACACGTTGGCTCAAACTTTATTGTGCTTCATCTTGTGACTCTCAGTATTTTCTATCGAGTGGAAACTCTTCAGATGGAACAAGTTAGACGTGTTCCCACCGCTAGTTGAAACAACTCTCCGTCACATTTTGCAGCACACTAAAACTTGCAGTTTATCAGATCTTAGAAAGCCGAACCACTTCCACACCGGCGAATTGGTCTTTCCTCTCTTATAATTATGTCATCTGCTTTCTCTTTGCTTGTGAACGCTTGTTCAGTCACATTCTGACGGTCATGGGAACTCATTTTGAAGCGAAAATTTAACACACGTTGGAGATTAGCCTAGCCTAGCCTGCTACCGCTAACACCTTCTGGACTCGAGCTCTGTGTAACATCTACGTCACCACGCACTTGAGTAGTTGTGTCGCAAATTTTTCTGTCGGGATTGAAACTGAAGCGGCCGCTTCAACCCGAACAGAAAAAGAAATGAGAGTCAGTAAAACGCTGTAATCATATCGAAACATTAAAAATGTGCTTAAAACTCATATCACCGTAATTGAATAAAAATATATTTCAACCTATATCGATATCGAATTATTGTCCAGCCCTATGTACAGTACATGCACATTGGTTGTGTGAGGTAGGGTTGTGTAGGGGTGTATACATGTGGTGTCGCAGGTAGGGGTGTCCATGTGTATACACATGGATTCTACATGGGTATAGGTATATGTGCTTGTAGAGCATAACATAGCTTCACACATTTGCATTTTGTTGACATTTGTTAACCAATAAGACTGTCCTCTGCATCAGACAAAATAAAAAATAAAATAAACCTAAAGAAATTTCCTTAATTCCCCATTTCGCCCGAGGGAGCAGCACTTTCAACTTAAACACACTATGAGAATTGGGCAACAACAACCAAAAACTTTATAGCTTTAGCGCATATTAACTTCCACTGAGTTGTAATTAATCTCAAAAATAACCCGATGCTGTCCGTCAGCGCCAGCAGCATAGTGAACCTGCTGAGGTCTGTGACATGCAGCCTGTTGGTTATTGACAGTTCTGATCATCGTCATCATCATCATCAGTATCTTTATCATAATCACACAGGCAGCCCTTTCTTGAACACACTCGAGCTACGTGGCCAAAAACAATAACATGTAAACTGCATGAGTCTATTTCTTCCTGCATCCATAAAACCCAGCAGGAATCTAATTATTAAACAAAATAAAGATAATTGTTGAATATAATTTCTGAATTTGATAACATTTTAGCTTGTTCATTAATTTTTTTTTATGATTCTCTTTTATATTTGGCTTCAGTAGATAAAGAGAGAAGTTGTATTAATGCAGTTTTTAAGAAATGTACAGTTTAAACTCTTGGATTACTTTATTAAACACCATCTGGTGTTTCTTTGTGCCCGAAATATTTTGTAGAAACCAACTGGATGACTGTAACGTATTTTAGATAAAAAAAATAAACACAGTGAGTCATGAAATAATTTTATACAAACCTAAAAAGCAAACATTTTAGCAAGAAGAAAAGTAATTTACCTGAAAGTTTGATTAAATACAAGATAAAAAAGGGAATTAAAAATAAATGAAACGGGATGCCTATTAGTAATGTTTGGTTTATTAAACATATTTCCAAATATCACTATTGCAAAAAATAAAATTTAAATCAAACTAAAGGAAAGCGGGCCCATTTTAAAATCAACAAATCAAAATATACAGTTAAAGCAAAATTGTCTCCAATGAGGAGAAAAATTGAACTTTGTTCTAACATAAAATATGTCAAGTCCCCTCGTTGGGAGTTGACAATTATATAAATAAACAGGCATGTCATAATACTAGAAACTAACTTTGCATCAATATACTGTACAACAGGACAATCTGAAGTTTAAACTTTTTATAAAATGGCTGGGGTTCAAAACGATACATATTCCATATTTTAAAATAGACAATGAAATCTGTAGAAATTTAAAGTGCTGCATTTATAACAGGAAAGCTTATATGAATATAAGCTTCCCTTTTAAATGATAATAAATCACACATGTAGTTAATTCTCAGACATTTCATGATCACAAAGTCCCAATTTAAAATAAAAATTGAGATCATTGGACAAATGAAACCAGTTTAAATTTTAAATTAATGTAATATATTTGCATTTCTGTTTTTATTTTGCATGTATAGAAAAACAAGACTTTTTTTTATTGTATTTTAAAAACATGCAACACTTATTTATACTCTGCTCTGGAGGGTTCCCAACATGAAACCCAGCAGCGCTGAGTTTTGCTGCAGTGTTCGTTGAGGCACGGTGTGCGCAGAGGTAGTGTTGAGAAGGTAAGCTGAGATACAGAACTGCATACATTTAGAGCTTCGCTGCACCACATCTGTGTTTCACATTGTTCGCAATTTGCCCATCTGCGTGTTTCTACATGAACGACGAGGTGACATGTGGAGGACTTTCACACCTCATCCCACAGCATACAGCCTCCGAGCCTGAGGCGATGGCAGTCAGAACAGCATTAGTGTCGGACAATATCTTTGTAGCTTTATGGGTAGTGGGAAAAGAGTTGACCCTGAGGTGGAGAAGCTATCACACAGTATATTAGGCTAACAGTACTGAGGCTGTTTCAATTGGCCTTTTGTTCAAGATTCTGTAACAAACAAAGCCATTTGTAAAGGCTGCAAAACACAAACGAATAATAGCTTTAATTAGTTAAGCTTAGTATTTCCTCATTTAAAAGTATTTGTTTTACAGCACCACTGCAGCAAACTACACTGGCATCTTCTTTCAAGGATGCAATGATGTGCTGAAAGCAAACATCAATACAAATTCTATAGGAGCCAGACTGAGGTGTGGATCTAATGTTGCTGTGTGTCAACCAAGTAATTACCAGGCAATAAAAAGAAGACTTTTTTTAAATCATCATATTAGCGTCCTGCCTGCAATCTCCACTGAGACGAGGTCTGCTCCGTCCCGTGACTCCGACCAGTGTGGAAGATAATTTGGCTGCATGTGAAGTGTTGCTAATTAAATGTCTGACTAAGCTGATTTGTCACTCTGGCTAACATGCAATGCAGTGAAGTAAAATGGTCAAAAAATATATCCAAGTGTAGAAGTAATTTGAATTGTAAGATTTTATTTTGCTTTTGTTCAACATAATGGAGCTGAGGAAAAAAAAAACTTGGTACATTTTTCGATAAACCCGAGCAGCTGAGCGGTTGGAAGGCTGTCAACTTTGGACATTGTTTTTAAAGGCAGGTTTTAAGGTTGTGCGATACCAGAGCATCTAAAAATAGCAATGGTGTTGCCTTGAATGTTGTCCTTAACAAGCAGTACACTGATGTCCCCTGTTGCTGAGGGATTTGAATAATAAATGTTTGTAGTTTTTCCGAGATGAGTGTTTTTCTGGACTGGAATTGAACAGGGAATGCAAGTAAACAATGTTTGTGGTACAAGATATTTAAGTAGGAAGTTTTGTTTCTCCTTATCTGAGAGTGCAGAGTGATGGATCCTAGCGAGCAGAGGGAGCGATTGTATCCACCACCAGGTGCAATGCAGAAGCCAGGGGTGGCCAACGGTGGCCTTGGCCACCACAGATTAATCTTTGGCCACCCCACTCAATCTAAAAACTAGAAAACAGTTTTCTCACATGAGAGTGGTGGCCATTTTAAATATTGAGGTGGCAACCCAGTTTTTGCAAAGGAAACTTTCTTACACCTAGATGTAGCTACACACCAAAAAGGTAGTTGGCCGGTTGTTTATTTCTCAGGTTATCTTGCTCACAACATGCGCAGATGGACGGGCATTTCAAACTCCCCCTTTACGCTCCATGACGGGAGGAGTGCATTTTCTGTAAACTGTTCTTCTGTTGCCTTTCCTGCTAATTAAATTACCATTTTGTCTGTAGCGACAGCTACTTTTTAAAAAGAGGAACAGAAGCAGGAATAGAAGTGTTTTTTAAAGTATAAACAGCAACTCTGCCACTGTGTTGACAGCACAACTCACTCTTAAAGCCTACTGACTTAAGAATGTCTTTAATGACAGAATTTTTATTTGACTACTAGATCTTATGAAACATGCTGTTGCTTTTATTATCCTCACAGCTAATAAGAGGCTGAAGAGAAAAAGAAAGCAGGACAAGATAGAACCAGAGGAAAGGTTGACGTGTGGATACACACATGGTGGAAGAATGAGCAGATGCAGAGCTGACTGGATATTGTAAAGAGCCTGCAACATATGAAGGTAGTGGAAAAACAACAGCTGCTTCTCTCTGTGTGAGCTACAAGCACACCTTCAGATCAAGTTATCAGCTGTACCATTAGATGCCTGCTGTCCCCTGCACGGGCCTGATAAGAAAAGCCTTTGGATGTGACATGACGACTCTGAAACACTGATCGTTTTATTCAAGTTGTTTTTTTTATTGTTCTTGTTAATCAGATCATTTTGTTCAGTGATAAATAAAAGACTGAACATTTCTTGAAGAAATACTTATTATATTCTATTCCAAAGTTTTAAACTTAGATTGTTTCATGTGGAGAAGTTATAGTCGTTTTCATCTAACCTTTAGAAAAAATGTTATTCGCACTCTAAAGCGATATCACAAGATGTCATACACAGATGTGTTGAGGATCACTCTCAGCTAGTATCACATCAAAAGCTACTTCCATACTGCAGCGTTCAAATATTTTTGCTTAGATCAGATTTATTTTGTGGTTGTTCACGTCATTGAGATGTGCCTTCATCAGATTCTAGTGTGACTGTTTTGAGTCGACACACATGCGCAACACGTGGAGTTTAAGGAAGAAACTATGGATGCTACACATGTTAGCATGCGTGTATCAATTCTGAAGTTGTTGTGCAATAAGAACCAATTAAAGTATTATCTGACATGCTTGTTTGGTCCACAGTTTATATTTAATGTTTCCTCTTGAAGGCTCCTTTGGCACAGCGTTATATTTCTGTAACCGGAGTGACGTATTGAAGGTGGAAACAAACTCAAGTATTGATCCCATCACGTTCGTATCGGTACAGCATTACTAGCATGTTGCTGTAGGTTCTCAGTCATCCAGGACATGGTAAATTAAAAGAACAAAGACAAAGCAACCAGACTTTTGTTTTGTAGCTGAAGATGTTCCGAGTTTCAAGATTAAAACTGCACAAGGTTGGTATCGATATTAACAATACTTGCGTCAATCCACAGACCCCTACCTCACTGAAGTAAAAGTCGAATGAAACGAGACACGACTGTTTAGAATGCGGTTGCTTTGAAAATCATCAGATATGTATTTGGTTCAATAACGCAGAAGAAAAGACCAGGAACATCTGTAAAACTCACTACGCTATAGTTACTTTTGTTTTGACTATAGCTGATAGCTGTCTCAGCCATCATGAACTAGGGCTGAACGATTTGGAAAAATATTCTAATTGTGATTTTTTTTAACCTCAATATTGCGATTTTGGATGGATGGATGTAGATAGATAGATGTATAGATAGATAGATAGACGGACGGACGGACGGACGGACAGACAGACAGACAGATAGATAGATAGATAGATAGATAAGACAGCTTTATTTGTCCCCGTAGGGAAATTAGTTTGCAGCATTGTCAGCAGGCATTTACATAAAGGACATACATATAAATACATGAAATTAACATCCATCGTTACAGCAAAGACGTTTGAGCTCAGTAATTCATGATAGCTTTTTATAATTTAATGATTTAATTGCTTGTGGTATGAAAGAAAATTTTGTCCTGTTTCTTCAGAATAAAGGAACCTTCGCCCTGAATGAAGGAACTCAAATGAGGATCTTAGGGGCTGTGTGTTGTCTGCTATAATCTTGTTTGCCTTCCTCATAACTCTGTCCACGTATATTTTTTCCATACTCGGCAGAGTGGTCCCTAACAGTTTGCTGGCTGTAGTTACAATGCTTCTCAAGGATTTCTTCTGAGCCTCTGTAGCATTGCCAAACCAACAGATGTTATAAAACGTTAAAATACCCTCAATAAAAGCAGATTTGTGGTGTTACCTCGAGAGGTAGCAACAGCAGCAAGGCAGGTTCTGCACAAGACATGTCGTTGTGCAGCGTCTTCTTTTTATAGCCAAAATAATTCCAAACAACGGACGTGCTGCCCCTCTTTGGTACCAAACTTTCAGATGCATCAGCTTCTGTTGAGTCTGACACCATTGTGCAACGCGTTAAAGCGCAGTGTTGACTTCTCCCACTCCCTGCTCTGCTTTGCTCCGCTCACTCGTAAGTCACGTAACCAGATCACGTGACCAGTCAAATTGCAGCCTTTGCGATTAGAAAATCTCGTTTTATCATATCGTGATATTATCGCAAATGCAATTAATTTTTCAGCCCTATCATGAATTGAGTTTTGACTTCAAACGTTATTTGATTGTAGATATACAAAGATACCCTGAAAGTTTTAATAAAATCTATCCAGTGGTTCACAAGATATTTTGTTTACAACACAAACTCTCACGTGCACACAGGCACAGGCAAAATTGTTGCCTTAACACTTATCTGTTGCATTTTGAAACTAAGAAAGTAAAGTAAAAAGTATAATAGAAACACTTGAAGAACGCAAAATTACAGTAGTGCTTGAAAGTTTGTGAACCCTTAGAATTATCTATAATTCTGCATAAATATGACCTAAAACAACATCAAATTCTCACTCAAGTCTAGATAAAGAGAACCTAGATAAACAAATGAGAAAAAAATAGTATACTTGGTCATTTATTTATTGAGGAAAATGATCCATTATTACATATTTGTGATGTATTTGCACCACTATGTGCAGTAAAAGGACATCACAAGCCTTTCTAGACAGACAATATTGGGTTATAACTTGAAGATAGATTAAAATGATGTTAAAAATAGATATTGCCCCAAACTATACATCAGGTAGGTAAACAATGCATAAACCTGCATCCACATCCTGATGAGTTGATCATCAAGGCTTTGAATCTCATCACCAGGAAACTAATTTTTAGAAACTAATTTCATCCAGCCTAGCTATGGCACACATGACATATAGAGGCTTTGTTAGTATCAGCTCAGCAGACTGTAAAAACAGACTTGAAGAAGGTTGTTTTCACACCAGATAGTCCGGTAGACTCGGTTTGGTTGGGGACCAATATTCATGACATTTTGTTTACATTTGAGCTGGTGCATTTGCATTCACACTGCACTGTGCAGTCGAGTCAACCTGTTGAACCAACCTGTTCCCCCGCTTGCCTGTGGTGGCGCTGCACCAAGAACTACTGAAAGAAACAACACAAAAACCTCTGAAGCCACGTCTTCTTCTTCTGGAAATAAAAACAAAAACCGAGTGGCATCAAGTTTTAGCAGTTTTAGAAGTTATATTTTGTTATTTTTCAACAATGGACTCGGCATGAGCAGAAGATGAGACAGAAGACCATGGAGAATATTGTTTTTCACACAAGGGAGCTGAGGGCTCCATATGAGGTAAGAGAAATGCGTGTTTGTTTGCCCTGCGCTGTACTCCACTTCTTGCTTGTGGAGAGGGGCCCGGTCTGTTTACATTCACACTGTACTCTAACTGCGCTGGAGTTCTCTTCTACCGGACCGAGACCTAGGTTTTAGCCTGGACCAGAGTTCGCCTTTTTGTTCCGTGACAGAGTTCGATGGAGCGTTCACACCTCCCCAAACAAACCGGACTTTCTAGGAAAACGAGCTAGAGTTCGATTAAAGTGGACTAAACAGGGCTGGTGTGAATGCACCGTAAGTCTTATCTTCAATTTCCTGCAGAGATGTTCTGCCCAAAATAGAGAGTGGGGCGATACATTTTACAAAGGAACGGGGCGGCTGGTGGAGTGTCACCTTCACGCTGCGTTCCCATGTGGAACTACCCCTCTACCGTTACCCTCACACCCTCATTACTACCGCTATCCTCCATTTGGCGCCATTCTCCTTGGCGATGAATAATGTGTTTAGCTTACAGATGCTCTTGCATGCAGAGGGAGAAACATGGACCAACAGAAAATAGAAAAAAACAACAAAAACAGGAGGATACAAACAAAGAATGGAGAAAAATGTAGTTTAGGGAGAAACGTGTTTAATTATGACTTGTAAGAGGTTTGGAGGAAGATAACTATTATTAGACTGTTTATACGTCGCTGTATTATCACAGCGACAGCATAGGTCAGTTTGAATGAGCTTTAATACATGAAGCTGCATTAGTGGTGAGTAGGAGTGAAAAGGATCTGTACAATCAAGGCATTGCTTATTTTAAACTACTACCGTATATATCTGAACTCTTTAAAACAAGAATACATCCTAGCTTCTTAGTTGTAATGTCTTTGCTTAATGTCTTTTGCTCTTGTAAATGAGTCCTCATGGCTCAATGAGACTAACCTGTATAAATAAAGGTTGAATGAATGAATGAAGAGCTGCTAAAGTTATAACAAGAAAGCATTTTACATACGACTCATTACTCATTGTAGTAACTATTCTTTACAAAAGTGTTCAGATTTTCTTTGAGAATAAATTATGCACAATGTGTTCTAGAGCTATAAGAGTTACGCACCGTGTTTGAGTTTGTTCTCGTGTAAGTGGTGAGGTTGTAAAGTGCCACAGATGTGGTTACTGTGCGTGTTTATGTGTGCACAGAAACATCTGATCCTTGGCACCTGCCTCCCTCAATCCAACAGACAGCTGAAGTTTAAACTACATGGACAGGTTGGATGACATTGTTAAAATCACTTGACAAAACCTTTGCCTTTGTGCACATGACATGACGTGACACACGAGTGCGCCTATGAAATATGACGTGACACTGTGTGCAGTCAGCACAGAGAAAGCTTGCGGTATCAAATGTAAATGCACGTCAACCAGGCAGTCTAAGGAGCAGTTGCTACCTTGTGTCTGTGTGCACTTTCATCTTTGCCATCAAAACATCCACCCTTAGGCCCAGAGGAACCCACAACCAGAGAGCAGAACGTGCTAGAACAGAGCCGGGGAATAGCTCTCATCCTCGGGCTGTCTCAGCTAAAGTAGCACAGACACGCCCACCATATGGTAAGAGCAGCCGAGTACACAACATCAACTGCGTTATGAACAAAATATCTACATAAGACCATGTGTTTACTCTTCAAACACAGTTGTACGTCGCCTATACGCATGTCACACAATAAGAATATGTTTGAAATTATAAAAAACAAGCTTGCCTTTAAAACTGTACAAGATAATTGGGTGCAGTGTGATAAAAAAGTACAAGGAGCAGAGCTGCAGGAACAAGCCCTGCTGTTGGTCTGAACCTCTGCCAACTATCTGACAGAGGCCTCACCTGGGCCAACACAGCAAAGCAGAGCGAGCCATACCCAAACTTGTGAGAAATAATCGTTAGTGCTTTTGCACTGATTTGACATCTTCAGTTCAATAAATTATGTTCTGGTGAAGAAAGGAACTTACCGGGAGAATAGCTGGGTAGTACAGCCCCATCATTGTCTGATCTAGAGGAAGAAGTGCCGACCAGCTCTCCACTATCCCACTCCTTCTCCCCTCTTCTTCCCTTTGCACCTCCTGTTCCCCTTCTATTCCTCTTCTCCTGTGCTCTAGGACCATGAGCCGAGAATGGCTTCAGTCCACGTCCGTCTCGCACGTTCAAATTCTCCCTCGTTCACCCCCCCCCCCCCCCCCTCCTTAGTAGGCGCCTCTTCTTCCACTTCTCCAGCACACAAGCCTCGACTGCCCGTCACTCTCAGCTTTCCTCCTCGTCTTGGCGGCCCGGCCGCTCTGATCCCCCTTGGGCCTTTCTGTCTCTTTTTCTCCTCTTCTCTTTGCTCTGAGTCTGTCATTCACACACTCGCGTCTTCCTGCTCCCCCTGCTTCCTCTTGTTCCCGCCCCTCTTTTAAAAACTTTCCCTCCCTTTCAGTCTCAATCCCTCCTATCCATCAAAGCATCCATCCTTCCATGTAGCCATCTAACCTCGTCTCCGGATGGAGTCAAAAAGCTGTTGTTGCTTCCTCCTCAAGCCCCTGGAGAAACGAAAAGCAGGGAAGGAAGAAGATGCTGTCTTCCATCCACGCACTGGCTGCCTGAAAGTACAGAATGCGACCCCCACTGCATTGCAGCTTTTTTGATGATTTATTTATTGCATGGCAGCCTGTCAGCTGCAAAAAAGCAGTGGTAGGTAGGCCAGCCGGTAGACAGCTAAGTAGCTGGCTGCGTGGGAAGGCTCCTAGCTCATCATCTCTCTGCTGCAGCTGTCTTCAAAACACTGATGGAGCCCCAGTTCCACTACCTGAAGCTCAACCTCAACATGGATCTGGATTTCGCTGCATTGCGCCTTTTTCCTTCTGGCTCAATTCCGTCACTTTCCAACACTGCATTGTTAGGAGGCGCTTAATTTGCAGAGTGCAGTTCCTTGCGCTGCATTTTCATATGGGAGGGACCGAACTCTGCGGAAAAAAAAGCCCTGATGCCAAGTATTCAGACATCTGCTGAGTCTGGCTGGAACTGGGTCCAGAGGGATGAAGGGATAGAAGGAGAGCGAAAGATAAGTGGTGCTGGGAAAAAAATGGGGGGGGGGGGGGCAAACGAGAGGAGCTGGGGTAGGCAGGAACAGAGGGGACAGTGGATGTGAGCGAGCGATAACGGGATAGGGAGATAAATGGATAAAAGACTGAGCGGAAAAAAGAGCGAGGGATGACAGGATTAGGGCTGTAAGTGAGGAGGATGAGAGGATGAATAGGGGATGATCTCAGGGATTAAGTACACACACAGAACACAGTAACAAACACAAGGAGCCAAGCACAAATACATGCACACAATGTACACACAGATGTGCTCTGATTGGATTTATTGTGGCACACCTTGGCAGGCAAACAAAGGCTATATCCATCTAAACTAACAAAAGCAAAGCCTGCAATCTTCATACAGCACATCAAACAATGATCAGTAACCCAAACTGAACGATTCTATGGCAATAATCCAAATCATTGTCAGGAGAATTGCACATCAGGGACAGTTATGGCTCCCATCAGACCTCAGTTTCTGCAGAATGACAGTAAAGGTTGAAATGGACATGTTCTCTTCTGATCCGTTTAATGCAAATAGCCGCAGATTGACATGGATGGCTCTAAAAGTCAGAATGGCCATGGACCTAACCCCCACGCTCACACACAGCATCAGGGACCCACAGAAGCCTGTCACCGTTTAACACGCTCATATTGACACAGGCAGACCTACAGGCAGTTCAAACACGCATAAATAATATAAGACAGGAGCATCACCAAGACAAATGCACTGCAGCAATGAACAAGCCAATCTTCCTGAGCTAGGCTTGGCTAACTCTATTTGCATGATACCCAGAGAGGTCTTAATGTGTGTGTGCTCAAGGGCAGAATATATCAGCAGTAATCACTTTTAAATCATATATAAAACAAATGCAGAAGTGTGTGATGGCTCTGAACTGAACAGAACACTAGAGGAGTTCAAATATACTGCACATTAGCTGTGCTCCCTGCTCAGGTATTTGTCTTGCAAGCAGATGGATCTGTGTGATTCTGTGCCCTGCAGGCAAGCCATGATCATAAATAGTTGTTTCAGTTTCAACTGCTTGCCTTTAATCGCTTGCACTATGTTTGTTTTGTCTCGTCAGGTGAGCATCCAACCAAAAAATAATCACAAGGGACCAGAAATTCTAACCTAAAGGAAATTCATTTAAAACTTTATAGAAAAATTGTTAGTGTATCAGTTACCTCTGTTAAAAAGGTAAGAGAAGACACACAGAGTCGAGCAAAGAAGAAAAAAGAAGGCAAGAGCGAGTTGAGGTCTAGCAGATTCACCCATTTTGCGATGAGGGGAGGATGGCTGGGGGTGTGGGGGGTGCACAAGCTCACAGACCAACACCCCCCTCCTGTGGTACTGCCAGAGAGCTGCACATCCCAAACAGACAGAGACACATGCACACTAAAATCTACACTATCTCTCCAAACATTTAAATGTGTTGGCACACACGCACACACATACAGGTCCTGAAAAGGTTCAAGTTACATGCTGCGCTCTGCTGCTGGAACGTAAATAACAAATCAGCTATCCGCACACATAAGGCACTGATTACTGGGAGCAACATGCATGGCAAAACACAATGAGAACAAAACCGAGAAAACGTAGGAAAAGATGAAGAGCGGGAACGTGAAAGGATAGGAGTCGTTTTGTGAAAAGACCCTGCATGCAGAGAGTGTAAAGCTTAACTCGAAGCAGATGAGAGGATGATTTCTTTTAATTTTTCAAAGATCAAGTCACTACCAGCTCTTCTGTTCAACGTTTTCACAGACATCATTTCTGAGGCTGAGAGGAACATTTGACAAATTCATACAGCAGCCTAATCCTGCTTTTGGACTATTTGACAGCATATATGGTCATAAATATGTAAATGTTTTAAAGCATTTACCGTTTAATCATCTCAAAAATGTTTCTATGTTGTGTCATAAAAATAGAGAGTTCAAAATATAAAGTGCCACATCAGAATTAATGTATGCAATAGATATTGCAAGATTCCAATAAATTACACAAATTGCATGTCCATAATGTATTTAGCAATCAAGAGAGCTCATTTAAATAAAAGTAGCTGAGACACTAAAATACATGGGAAGTGTTGTGACCTCTGAGGAAGTATTTAATCAGGTCTCTCTTGTAAATGAGTCCTCGAGGCTCAATGGGATTTACCTGTATAAATAAAGGTTGATTGATTTATTACAGATAATATGGTCATTGCAATATTCAGTATTATCACATGTGCCTATTATTGTGCGGTCCTATAAAAAAATCAAACTAATAAAAAAAAACATTAAAAGGACTTGCACTCTAATGTCCACCTCAGTCCGTCCTGAAAATTTCCCCAGCTCAGACTTTTAGAAAAACAAATTAATCTGCATCTGGTACCCTATGTGTCATTTATAGAGTGTCTGTCTGAATTTATTTTATCCATACATCTTTTTGTGCTCGCTCTTATAATTTTAAGGGGAAATGTTACCAGCTGTTATGTTCGGATCATCAATGAGTGTTTTTAACAGCTTTGATGTCTGTGGACAACGGTTTTTATTAAAAATCAGTTTAAAAACAGTGATAAAAAGCTGAAGAATAAAATGTAGGCCCCTTTTTTAAAATCACTAAGCTGATGTTTCTGACTGATAAATATGTTACACTAAGAAGTTACTCATATTTCTGCATGTATATTTTGACACTTCTGCAACACGTGGCAAATTGATTTATCCTTTCTGCAACAAACTTGACTCGTAACATTGGCCTTTTATAAAAATGCATTTTACTTCCCTGAATTAGAAAGTCATGCAACTTTAAAGAGAAATTAGGATGTTGTGTTTAGTTGAAGCACCTCTTTAAGGTCTGAGAAAACTCCTATGAAATCAGACAAGAGATTTTTCCAATATATTTCCTCTTTGAAGTTTTCTTAAAAATATTGTTCAATCTTTTCTCAACTTGTGAGCCAAGTGTCATGTTGCACGTCTAATATTCACGACTTGTTTAATTGTTTTTATCAAGCCTTTGACAGAATAGAATTCAAAATCCTACTTCTAACCTACAAAGCTCTCAACAACCTAGCTCCATCTTATATTACAGATCTTATTGTTCCATATTTTCCTAACAGAGCACTTCACTCTCAGGCTGCAGGTTTACTTGTGGTTCCTAGAGTTTACATAAACAGAATGGGAGGCAGATCCTTCAGTTATCAGGCTCCTCTCTTGTGGAACCAACTTCCAATCTCTGTCCGTGAGGCTGACACATTATCCAGTTTTAAAACTAGGATTAAGACTTTCCTTTCTACTAAATCCTATAGTTAGGGTCGGCTTGGGTTTCCTGAGCTGTCCTTAAGCCCCTTATCCACAGGGCTGGTTCTTGTTGGACCTTGTTGTGTCCGGTTCTGGTGGGACCTCTTTTTTTCTGTCTCCACAGTGCCCATAGTTCCCGTTTAGTGGGCGGATTGTTCACCCCTAGTGGGCGGATTATTAATATCAACGCACCTTACCAGCTGGTGGCGCTAGTGCTACATTAAGCTCTTTTCTAAGCACCACTAACATGTATTAGAAGAAGAAGAGCTGGAAAACAACACACAACCAAAATGGATGACCTCCTTGATCTCCGCCCTCCACCAATGAATACGCCCCCTGACCAATCAGTGACCTACAGTGCGCTGATGTCACATCTAGACCCAACAAGAACCAGACCTGGGACCTCAGAGAAGTAGGGCCCAAAAATGGGGTGGGTTCCACTGCTGAAGGCATTGTGGATAAACCACGCAATCGGCCCGAACTAGTTACATAGGAGCCCCAAAAGGCCCTGTGGATATGGGGCTTTAGTTATGCTGCTATTGGCTTAGACTGCTGGAGGACAAATAGACTACACTTTTTCACTCTGCTACTGTCTTTACTTACTCTGCTCAACCTGTTTTGTGTTTGTAATTATTTTTTCTTTCCTTAACATGTTTTTTTTGTCTTTCAGATACACCTGGACCTACCATTCTGTGTTCGTCTGTCTGTCCTTCCTGTCCTCTCAACCAGCCGGTCAAAGCAGATGGCTGCTTGTCCTGAGCCTGGTTCTGTTGGAGGTTTCTTCCTTTTAAAAGGGAGTTTTCCTTTCCACTGTTGCCACTGTGCTTGTTCAGGATGGGAGACTGCAACGAAGCCAAGATTCAACTTGTCTGCTGGATTCCTTAGATAGAGAACTTTACTAATTGGCTTTTTTATGTATGTGAATGGGGCAACACGGTGGCGCAACTGGTAGAGCTGCTGCCTCTCAGCGAGCAGGTCCTTGGTTCAAACCCCGGTCCAGGGGCCTTTCTGGGAGGAGTTTGCATGTTCTCTCCGTGCATGCGTGGGTTTTCTCCGGGTACTCCGGTTTCCTCCCACAGACCAAAAACATGCATGTTAGGCTGATTGGTAACTCTAAATTGTCCCTGGGTGTGAGTGAGAGAGTGAATGGTTGTTTGTCTCGTGTGTCTCTATGTGTCCCTGTGATGGACTTGCAACCTGTCCAGGGTGTACCCCGCCCCTCGCACAGTGATTGCTGGACATGGGCACCAGCGACCCCCGTGACCCAAAATGGAATAAGCGGGTAAAGATAATGGATGGATGTGAATGTTCCTGTAAAGTGCCCTGAGACAACTTTGTTGTGATTTGGCGCTATATAAATAAACTGAATTGAATTGACATCTTACAAACAGAATTTGACAGAATTTGATTTTCAGAGAACAGAAAACCAACATTTGTTGACAGAGTGGAGGATAATGTACCAAATAATTTCACAATTTATTTTAACAGAAATTTCCAAGTAAATAGCCAATCTCTTACCTGACTGTGAGGTGGGTATCCATGGTAACCAGGGTTCAAAGGCTCGTCGTTCTGCAAGAAAAGAAAGAGGAGGGATGAGAACAGCGTAAGTTGCAAGGCATTTTAAAAATAAACTTAAACGTTACAGATAAACAGAAACTGCCTCAAACCTGGCCTGTTTTTAAACTGACAGGAGGAATAAAGCATTTGAAGATGGTGGATGGTACCAATAGACTTTTACGGCATTCTAAGATATTAATAGTCACAATTAAAACCAGAACTTACGTTACTTAAAATGTTTAATACTTTAAATTCTGATATTGTTTTCCAGTGTTTTACTTTCTATAAGTAAAATTGTGCTAGTGAAGAAAACAGTTGATAAAAGGATGAGAGAATTCCCTGAAGGAAAAACAGAGTGAATTAAGCTAACACTTAATCTGTCTGAACTCATAACTGCAAAGTTTCGTTCAACCCACAAGCTGCCCCCCACCCACCCAATCACTCACCAACCCCACTCAGAAAGCCCCTGTGTTGGTTAATTGCTCTATAATCACTTTTAATTAGATTAGTTCGGTCTCTCGCACTCTCTTCTCATCTCTTATTTTCTTTTCTGTGCCATTTTTGCCCCGGTTATAAGAGCCATTGTCTGCTGCAACGCTACGGTAGGTGAAAGGGGGAAGGGGGAGGAGATGGGTGGGTGGGGGACAATAGAAACAATGAGGGAAGTTAACTAAACGATGATATTTTGACAGCAGTGAGATGACTCCAGCACGGTTTAGCCTGCTGGCATGCCTTACAGAGAAAACATGGCCGCCTACTGAGGTTCATGTCTCTGCACTCGAAAAGGAGCTGAGGCAAGAAAGGAGGGTGGGTGAGAAGGGTGAGGGTTAGGGAGAAAGACTAAAAGGGTAAAAGAAAAAATTATGTGCGTGTCTGTGCATGAGTATATGCTGGGGAAAATGGGTGAATTAGTGATGCTTAGAGCTCCTGGGGCCTCATGTAGAAAGAGTGTGCAGCTTTCATGCTGAAAGTTGGCAAAACTTTAAAAGTTTGTAAGGACAAAAATAGTCAGATTTGTAAAACCATGTGCACGCATGTTTCTGCACACCTTTCCTTTATACATACAGCTCACTTGGACCGCCATGTCTGACAAAGCTGAGGTCAAGAAACGAGTCGCTGCATTGACTGAGTGTTTGAGCCACAGTGTAGGAAAACTCAATATATCTGGTCTTCTGCTTTACAGTTTACACGATTGAGACTGCTTCTATCATATCTGAGGTGTATGTTACGTTATACGAGAATTCAGCTTTAAACCATTGATCATTTTGACTGAAACAATTTTGCATGACAGTACACACAGTCTCACAGCAGGTCAAAGGTTTGCATATATTTCTGCACTTTTATGCAAAGTCTGCTTTTTTATATATCTAAATGTGTGCGTGGAAAATGACTTGTACATTTTTGTGTGTACACACACATCATACACAAGACCCATGAGGTTTATTTTCCTAAGTGTAATCAGAAATGATGTCCATGCACTGCCCCTTACCCAGAATCTACACCTCCATCCTATAAACAGCTTTAGTCTGGGCTGCATGAAGATGCAGCAAAAGGAAAGGCCAACTTGGCTTTGTCAACTAAGTTAACCTCGTAGCCCTGACCTCAAGCTGCCCGCTGCGGGAATCATCCTAATTGCATTCTTCCAGCCAATCAAGGACAAGTGTGTGAGACAGAGGGCCACAGTGACCCAAAGCTTATGCAGAGAGAGAAACTACTATTAATTCAGAAGAGCTAGCTCATGCAGCACAACTGTTTGTGAGACCGAGGCCGACTGAGACCAAAAACAGATGTGGTCACAAAGTATGCCAAATGAAAATAGACAAAAAGAGCCAAACGTAAATTAAAGAAAACCTTTTTTCTTTAATGCATGAGAAGTAAACTAAGACTTTAGGTGTGTGCCTTGTTATGACTTGGGGCCCGTCCTTCCTTTCTCCCGTCTGAAACAGCCCTTTCTTTGTCTCCTCTCTTGACTTCCTGTTTCATCTGGAACCAATTTCCCCCTCGTGCCTCGTCCCCCGGGAGAAAGGCTCTCCTTGGTGTGCCACATTTTCTAGGGAATGGACATGCTTATATTGAGCAGAGCATGACGTTGAAAAGCTGCTGGTCATCTGCACAGCACAGAGAGGTCCGTTCAGAGCCAAACCTTATATAGAGAAACTCTCCCCCATTCAAGTTCAGTATTGGTTTTCTATTTTTCCACAAACTTATTTGTTTCTGGGGGCTGAAATGTTGAAAACACATATTTTCCACAGTCAAATCGAGGGTTTCTTCACTTGGATAGTGATGAGAACTCAGGGCAGACAAAAGTACTATGATTGTGAAATTAAATTACAGTGAACAGAGTGGAGAATAAAAAAAGAAAAGGAAGGAGAGGAGGAGGTTACAGAAAGAAAGGAAAAAAATACAAGGAGGGAGGGCAGGGAGGGAGTTTAACAACATCTGGAATCAATCTGTCTGCAAAAGAGGAGGGGAGCTGGATAGAGAGATGGGGGGAAGGTCAGACGACGAAAAAAGAATGAGAATAAGAGCACATACACGAGAAGGAATGTGGGGGGAAAAATATGGCCAAAGCAATGAAAGGGGAGTAAAATTTAAAAGAAAACATTTGCAAATCGGAGACAATGAGTCATAAGTGAAGAATGCCATGTGATTTCTATTTTATTAAGGGGTTTGGGAAGAGGAGGACTCGGGTTCTGAACTTAAACACACACAAGTGCAGACGCGCATATTTCTCAATGCGTCTTTGCTCTAAATAAATCGTGTTAAAAAAAAAGTTTATAAAATCTGCCCACCCTGATGCCTGCCACACGGTTTTAAACAAACAAATCAAAACGCGCTTTCAAGTTTCCATTAAGTTTACTCCAAAGCTGGTGAGCAGGGAGGAGGCTTTGAAGGCGTTGGTTCCAGACTGCACTGGCAGAGATCAGGAGGGAGGAGAGAAAAAAAGCCCAGAAAACCCGTCATTGACTTATAAACACACTCTCCCTCTTTCCGTCCTCCTCTAGGACTCTAAAACTTTTTAGGGCGTTTCTTCTATTTAGTTTCTCCCTCTTCAAACTTCTATTTTAAGACTAGAAGTTGGAAGTTACTGAAGCAAATGAGTAGAAGGAGGGATGGTGAAGGAAGGCAAACTGGCATGAGGTCAACAGATGGTGAGAGAGAGGAGGACGGGGGAGAGGGGGTAGTTAAGATAGATGGCTGCAGGCAACTGGCGAGCTTTATGGTGTGAAGACCGCCAAATTAAAAAAGATACAGCTACCATCAACCAGTCATCACACAGGTCCTAAAGTTTACCAACAAATAACTCATTAAATCAGTTCTAGACAACTAGGCTGACAAATATTTGGCACGATTAGTTTTTTGTTTACTGTACAGTTTTTGTCTGAACTTTAAAAGAACTAATGGAAAAAGAAGAGCAGTTCTTACAAATAACTTTAGAGCAAGGCTATTCTACAAAACTGCTCAGGGCACATATGTCAAACTCAAGGCCCAGGGGCCAAATGTGGCCCTCGTTGACATCTGGCCCCCAAGATGATATGTTAAATGTAAAATACTTTTTTCACTTGATTTTTTTCAGTAAACTTTGATTATGATGTCAAAAGTGCAACAGAGAACGTCAAATGAGACCAATCAAACTCTTTTTTGAGGAACATGCAACCAAGAAATGATGTTGGATATCTAACTTGAGTTAATGTAGATTCTGAAACTGACCTTTAGTTTTAAAAAGGTTTTAATTTTGGCCCCCTTTTGTAAGTGAGTTTGACACCCCTGGCTCAGGGGGCCACACTTTCTGAAAGCCAACATCTCGGGGGCCAGACATCCTGCGATTAAAACCGTTATGTAAATAAAATAAAGTTTACAATGATCTGTTGCCTTTTAAATTTGTTTATTTTATTGCATTCAATCATAAATGCAATAAGCAGAACCCAAAACCCAAACCTAGAACCCCCCCCACCACCACCACCACCAAAAAAAATTTATTATGAAGTGGGCCAGATTCAAGTCATGGCCGCCAGTTGAACATGTAGGATTTTAAGAATGGTGTGGCAAACTAGTTGCCTGCCTTTTAAAATTGTTCCTTTTACATGTATTTCTTTAAGGCTTAGGTTGCTATTTTTAATCGGCTTTTCACACTTCAAGAGATCCAAACTATTCTTTTATTGCTTCGTTTTAAAAATCGCCACCTACTTAGATGCAAATCTGATAAAACCCTTCTATCAAGTTCACTTTTTTCCCCTATTTGGATTACAACCAAAATGTGCGTATACATCCCAGGTCTGTACATACTATTTTATGCATATTTAAATAAACAATAAAAGTTTTAACATGTGATTAAACCTGTGGAACATTTTTTTTTCTTCTATTAACCAATCAGCAAATCTGAAGCAGTTATTGAAAAAGTAAAAAAAAAAACATCACATTTGTTTTTGTTCTATTATTGGGCTCTATGCAAATTGCTTTATATCACCAGAGAATGCAGCATAGGCTACATTGTTCTTGGTTGTTAGTAAAAGTTCAGATATTTTAACTAAAATACACAGAGGGAAATCCACTGTAGTGAGCATCCATAAAAGAAAAATCAGCTAAGTAGAATGACCTTCTATCTCTAAGGATACATGTGATATTACATATTAGCATGTTGTTTAACCTGAATTTACAGAGTCTGGCTTTAATCAAACACAGCTGTTTTCATTTTGTCCAAATGCAAAAATAAATAGATAAAAATGTAGCCGTATAAAAGTCTAGCTGATGTAAAAATATTACTGACTGAGCTGCAGGCAGAGCTAAATGCTGAAAAACAACACATGGCTAAACCACAAGGCAGAGCAGAAAAGCTCAGATTACACCATACATACTAGGAGAGTAACTCCTAGCATGAATTGTGGCTTTTTGCACTCTGCTCCATTTCTACTTTTATTTATGTTCGTTGCTGTTTTAAGTTCAAAGTTTTGTATAATCCATTTTTAAAGCCACAAAAATGCATTGTTTTTAAAACCGCAAATGAGTTCTAAAAACCACTAAGAATATGGCATTAGCCAATCATTCATCAATAAATCTGCAGGAGGTCCCCACCAGTTACCAGCTTTCATCAGCAGCAACATCAAAGCTTTCAGAAGTCACCAACAACAACTGAGGAGAATAACACTAGAGATAAATCAGAGCGAGAGGATCACAGAGTGTCAGGCATTGCAGAACATGAAGGAGAAGGAATTCACACATGTTTATGAATAATGTGTCACAGCAAAGGTATGTGAAGAAGCTGAAAATCAGAGCTGGATCATGAAAAAAAAAATCACTAATGCCACTTTAATTGGTGATATGTGACTTATCCGTGCTGCTGATCTCTTGCCTTTATGCTGCTGTATTCATACCTATCTGCTCACTACAGACTCATGTTTGGGCTGCTGTTTATTACACCATATTATTTTACATTGTTTAGTGTATATCTTGGATCTTTTAGCGTATCATTTAGCATTCGTTTAGTGTATATCTTAGATCCTTATATACTGTTTCTTTTTATACTTTACATTGTTGCTATTTTTGGGTGTAACTGGGACTATGAGTACACAATTTCGTTCCACCTCATGTACCACGTGTGATGCGAATGATAATAAAGAACCTTGAACCTCGATCTACAAGGACATATAAATGAGAAAAAAGCCCTAACTACATTTTCAAGTAAATGCAAACACAAACTACAGACACCATAGAAGCACAGCTGATTTTACTGCTCTACTTTGAGGTTTTTCTTTTTGAGGTCTTTGCAGAAAAACTGAATAATAATAATAAAAGTAAGAAAAGAGAATCCAAATGGGCCATTTCTTCTTGCACTAAGGGGTTATTTCTTATGACTGTACTTTTATCAGACCTTGAAAAACTAAATGTATCCACAGAATGAGAGTGCTACAGCTTCCAGTGCTTCTTTCTTTGAAGTCACAGTTAATGGACTTTCTGAGTGAGTGGGAGTCCCAGCCACGACTGAACAAAGAACGTAGCTGTAGGGCGCTCGCTGGATGGACGTACTGATGAACGCTTCCTCTCTCCTGACAGTCTGGTCCTGTTAATAACAACATGTTCCAACATGTCTGCCTGAAACCCATTTACCCATTACTG
>NC_056512.1:22875124-22894117 GCF_014905685.2 Nematolebias whitei | reverse complement strand
CATGAACCAAAATGGAAGAAGCGGGTAAAAGATAATGGATGGATGAATTTAAAACACCTTTAAATATATATATATATATATATATATATATATATATTTAAAGGCGTTTTAAATCCTTCCCACACTTACAGTATTCTAAACAATGTTTCTAAACAATGTTTCTAAACACTAAAAGAGCACAGAATGCCATGATTTCAGCTCGCTGCCTCCGATGCCCTCAACCACCTGCAAGAGGTCTCGGACACGCCCACTTTTCTGCTCTGCATGGGGAACAGCTGATCAGCTGCATCAGGAAGTATGCAGTATGGGCTGCAAAAAAGTTCAGGAGGAAACTTTCGGTAGCTCTGGGCTGCACAAATGTGCAACAGGTGCTAAATAATTTAAAATAATTTATTTTAAATAAAAATTCAATGCCGATTGTGCAGCTCATCCATCAATCAGCCAATTGTGTGTCATGTCCAATCTTATTTTGAAAAACCACGATAGAGGGAATCCACCATAAATGAACCGCGAAGTAGCGAGGGACTACTGCATATTGGATTTATGTGTGAAACAGATGAACAAGACTGAGAAGTAGCCAAACTAATAAATAAAAATAAAAAAAATGAAACCGTGTTTCTGAAGCAGCACTGGTTATTTTAACAAAAACCACTAAAACGTCTTGTTGTGCTGGAGGTGACGCTACATTCAAAGGCTCAAAATATTTGAGCTAAAATATAACAGAAGTCTGTGGAAGCCTGGGCGTGCACTCTCTGCATTCTAAGGGGATTTGGGAGAAAACCGCAAGTCCTATAGCAGTGAGGGAGACCTGGTAAAAGAAGACAAAAAAGCCTGTTATGATGCATCATTTGGACATGTACCAAAAAGTAATGTGGGAGTATGAAGAGTTTATTGGCTAAAGAACAGAATATTTTACATGATCTGAGTGTGAAGCATCATCAGTTAAACATTCTGTGGAGAAAAATAAAACCTGTAAAAATCATAAAACGGAAAAAAAGTAAAATATATATGCAGTCACATAAAGTCCAACTTTCTGTTAATTTATAATTTAAATTTTTTCCTACAGTAATATATGTCTGAGCTGTAGTACTCCAGAGAGGGCTGGGTTTTCTCAAGTTTTAATAAATACCATTGATATCCTTTTTTTGTGGATTTTGTCAAAAGTAAAAGTCATATCATACTATTTCTGACCCAAAAACTTGTTTTGGGGGTTTAATTATCATGCTTTATAATAAAGGTGTGAGGTGAGACACAAATTTTGAACGGATCAGTAAAAAGGCCGCTTCAGTGCATTTGTCCCATTCATCAAAATAAATTCCCCACACCAAAACATTTATTTTTAGATAATTTAACCAACAGTATGTTTTGTAAAGAATTGTAAAAGCAAGATGCTGATTTTTGCAGAGAGCTTTTGTAAAACATTTAAGTAGCATCGTTAGCTGGAGGTTTTATATAGTTAATTTAACAATTTGCTGCTTCTATTTGTACTGTCACACTTTTTAATGCATGGTTTCATATTTGAAACAGATTGCTGGTAATAACTTTTATGCACTATGTTCATTGAAATCTAACAACTCCCACTTCCGTTTTTTTTTACCCTTTATAGTGATCAGTATGGTTAATGCCCCCTCCTAAATAAGCTTTGATCTCGTTAGCGCAACACAAAGCCTCTTTACTGCCAACGATAGGACAAATCGGCTCTACGAATCAGTGAGAGCGCCGTACAGAGAGTAAGAGAGAGTTAGAAACTGTACTCCTGCTACATCAGAGTGGAGCACAGCACTGCCTCAAGGGTAAACATCAATACAGCCAAAGCAAAAATGGAAAAAAAAATGAGACGAGATGTGAAGGATATGAGGGGGGTAAAAACGAACGTGAGAGGAAATTATGAGAGCGTACTGAAAGAGATGCACAGATTCAGGAGATGAACTGAGAAATAATTAAAAAATGACAGGAGGAGGGGGAGATGGAATAGATGAGAGAAAAGTATGGAAGAGGGGGAGGGTTTGGGGTGTTCATTGGTACACTGAAAGCCTGCGAACCAGGAGTCAATTAGCAATCTGGAAATATGCCTGAGGGGGTGTGGAGGGTAGGAGGGGGACAAATCAGAGGACATGCAAGAGGGTGGAATGGGGATGAAAGTGTGCATGGGAGGGGGTGGGGGGGAGCTCTGCTGCAGTTTGCATGAGGCAAAGCGGGGGGAGGAGAGGCAGGACGCACAAAGAGAGGATGCTCCATCCTCATATTTTATTACGGTGCTGATTTCCAGGCAGACTGGAAGGTCAGCGTTCCTCTGGCTCTCAGCGGGAGGCCTGCACTAATTGTTAGGGGGCGCTCGGTTCTGGTAGCCGCCCCAGAACTCATCTTCTCCTGCAATGAGTGCCTGAATTGCTGATGTAACCCCCTCAATGTCGCTTTCTTTTTTTATTTATTCTCCATAAAGTGTTATTGAACTACTCATCTTTATTCAGATGCTCCTGCTCATCTCCCCAACGACCGAGGCTGTTCCAGTCATCCATCACTTTCCGCTCATCCTCTTATCCAGATCCCTGGTGGGTGCAAGCTAATGGCTCCGGGTTTCTTTCCATCCACTGCCTCTATCCTTTATTTTGCACCCCCCCAAACAACATCACATCTCTTTCCTGTAGTCTACGTGCATATCACATTCATTTCAGAATCACTCTCTGCCTGTTTAATCTTCTCAGTCTGTATCTATTGATCATTTTCTCACTCGTCTTCCATTTATCATTCTGTTTTTTTTTTTATGATCCTGTTGTGCCCACTCCCCTCCACGTTTAGCAATCAATAGACAGCCTAAACTCTACCCATGACATGCCGCTCACTGTCATATAATCTTTACAGACAGGGTATAACCTCTCCCCTTCACTGGCATCCATCCTCTTGTAAACTCACTGATCATTACTGTTTATTTCAGATGCCAGTATTTACCAACTCCTTTGGATTCAATTACACACAGCTGACCTCAAGCCCTGTTCGGCTGTCGTTTCCCTGCACAAAAACACCAAACATCAGCTAAAACGTTCCCTCCAACTACTGGATAAGATCAAGCCATGTGTAGGTGGAAAACAAAACTACATGTGGTGCGGCGTGTTTGCGAGCTCGGAGACGGGAATGAACGGCAACAGATCCAGCAGGGAGAACAAGCAGGAGAGGCGCTTATCCTCTGGTTTACTGTAATACAGTAATTAGTCCAGAGAGGCCGGACGGGCTGCAGATGCTTTGCTGCCTCAGCCATGAAAGCAGGGGAAGACCGGTGTTTAGAAGGGCCCCCCCAGCACCCTTTGCTCCTTCAGCCTCCAGCAAAAAAGACCCTGGTTCTTTGTCTTTCACTGTGCTGACCCCTCCCCCCATCCATGTCTGCCTTTCTCTTTTAACACCTAGAAACAGTGAAGAGGGGGGAATGGAGCGATTAATGGCACACGTGTCAGGATTTGGGATGAGTCACTAATAAATGACCTTTATGGGTAAATATTTGCATTTAATATCTTGCAACATGTGATGAAAAGCAGTGGATTGACGTGATGAATGGCTCTGATCTTTGCTGTGCTGCTGCCTGTCATAGGAATGGAGCCTGGATCATGTTACCTTTGTCTGGGGCTGCTCCTTCACTGAGCACAGGCCTCGCATGTAAATTATCAATCACGCCTCGGATTATGAGGCTTCATTTCTTTATTACAAAGATGACACGGTGGCAGAGAGAAATGGGAGGCCTGGTCAGAACATCACTGGTGATGCTCAGGGAACAATGTTTTACAGTAAGAAGAGAGAGAGGCTTCTGTTGTGGTGCCAACAAAACCGTGAGGGATTATTTGTGTTTCCATTACCTGTCCGATGTCACCAACCACGCTCCCGGTCCCGTCTATCCGTGGTCTTTTGCATTCCGCCCCGGCCAGGTCAGCCAGGGCAGCGGCGGTCTGGGCGTCGGGCTCCGGGTCTCCGCGCTTCATCCCCCGGACAACCGCTGGCCCCGCGGCCGCTGGATCAATGTCCCTCTCGTGGTCCATTATTCCCCGATTAACGGGAAGCATTATAGATGCAACGTCGGTCGACATTAACATCGGACGACAGTCAGTCACCAACAACAAAAAAAAAAAAAAGGAAAGTCTGCTCCTCTTGTTCTGAATCGGCTCACAGTCAAAACAACAGCTCGTGCACAAATACTGAACAGATTTTCATCTAGATTGAAAAAGCTCGCACTGTTTATTGTCTTAACTTAGCTTAGGCAAGCCAGACCATTGTGACCATTTATTACTAGGTCTTGGAAAAGGCAAGAAAAAAGACAGCCTTTTTCTTTAAAAAAAAAAAAAAAAAAAACGTGAAAAATGACGCCGAACACTCGACCCGTTTTCATAAAAGATCAAACGTCCGACTCCCGAAAGCCCCACAAGCTAATTAGCTAGCTAACATTAGCCTGCTCGCTAGCATTACATTCCGCTAGCTCTCCTTCTAAATGTGGCTCCGAGGAGAGCACGCTCCCGCTGCCACGGATAGAAAATGTTGGAAATTAGCTGAATGTAACGCTTCTCCTTGTGCGCGGCGGGTCACTCCTGGCTGCTCGCTCCTCGGTTTCTGTGTTAAAACTCCTCCGTGGACGTGTTTCCCTCCTAGCAGTGCCCTGCCGTCCTCTTGTCCGCTCCCTCGCTCGTCTGCTGTGGATGAGTCTTGGCGTGCGGACCTGGACGAACACGATTTCCTCAAGTGAGGACCGAGGACTCGGCGCGCTGATCCACGGTCAGATTTCTCTGCGTAGAGAGGGCGGTAAGGTGAGCAGAACTGATCTGAGGTCTGCGTTTCCTTCAGGTCTCCTTCTCCTGCTTTTTTCCTCAACCCCCCACTCCCACAGCTCACCGCCGCCTCCTCATCTCCCTCCTCCTCCATTCTTAGCTGTAGTTTTATTTTTTTATTTTTTTTTTCCGGATGAAACAAAACAAATATGGTTGCTTTAATTATAATTATTTAAACCTACACTTTACTTGTTGTCTAACTTTTCAAATGGGTGTTAATTTCTTACACAGAGGTACGTCAGTTTTCATGTATGATGTTTACGGAACAAAATAAATAAATAAATCAGTATTATTTGCAAAAAGTGTTTTTATTTTAATAAGTTTCATTTATACCAAAAAGACTAAATTTTCTAATGATGACATTTTTTTGTATTTTCTGTATTTTTATCTTTTTATATATTATGTTTTTCAAATAAAACCAATCAATATTCGGAAATATGAAATATGGAAACAAAGTGTTTTATATGGTCTCTAGCTCCTGATGTTTTAATTTTTAAGGGGATAAATATGGTGCAGTCACGGTTTTACTTTGATCCTCTAGCGCCCTCTGGTGGATATTAAAAAAACAGCAGTTGATGAATTTAAAGGGTCTCCTTTGGCACAAATGAGCATTACAGTATAAGACCCTACTTTATTTTTGTTCATTCCCCAATTTGTTGGGTGTGTTTTTGAATTTCAGTGGATCCTCCCGAATCAGTCCAGTGACTGAAACCGTTTGATGTAAGGAGTCAAAGACGCTGTACAGACTACACGTGTGAGTGAAGATCTTCTTTGTTTAGCCCCCGAGTTAAAATATAAAAATCGTACAGATTACAAATTCTCTGTAATGATCAGATCATCTTTTGGCTTGTTGCTAGACTTTAGAGACACATTCATGTTAGTGAATATCAATGTCTTTGATTGTTTCAGTCACTAGACACCATGACTCAAGGTAGGTCCAGACAAAGATGATCAGCGTACTTTAAAAATGTAGTATATTCTGAAGTGGTCTTTGTGAAAAGTTTGAAAATTGCTGCACTGGAATGTGACTGATGAGAGGTGCAGGTAATAAATTAAGCAAGAAGATAAGTGTACTGGGGACATCTATACTCGATAACAAGGGCTGCAGGAACAGAAGCTGATCAATACAGCAACTCAGCTCACAGTAAAGTACAAAACACCTGAGACTCAGACTATGACAGTGATCAAATGCTTAAAAAGACAATACAGCAGCTGTACAGGCTTTGTCTCCTAAATCATCCAATAAAAAATAATCAAATTCATAATAACAGAAGGCACAAATGATCTGGACCTCTCTAGGGTTGAATATTGGACCTTAAGGTAACTATGAGCCTAAAGGTACATTTATGTTTTCAGGTAGTAAACATTACACGTACACTGATTATTTTAAATATCAGGGTACAATGTCAGGGGACTGTTGCTGTTTGAAAGAGAAAAGTCAAATTAGTGATCTAACAGTTTTTCTTGAAAGTATATATTACCATATTATTTTAAAACAAAATTTGAGTCAACGTGTCGACTGAATTTGACTGATATTTAAATTAAGCAATATCTGTTATTTATGTATCATTTGTTTTTGGAATGTAGGATCAGTGGTTTAAATCACATTCAGGGATAAGTTTGATAAGTGAAACATTTAAATGACGCCATGCTGGCTCAGATTATCAAGGTCTGTGTCAGAGGAAACAGAACATTCTGATGAGAAATGGACAACTGCAGCTCTTCCTGCTCAAGACGTTTTGTACCCTTTAAGGACCTTATTTGTACTGGTTATTTGTACTGGTGTCTACAGAACCAAGCCAAAACCAAAGGGATGCTTTTTTTCAAACAGAAAGTCGGTCCCAGCAGTTCTTCCTCTGATTTCATCCTCAAATGGTGTCCCCATTGAATTTGTTGATTCCTATAAATATTTGGGTATCTTGGTCGACTCACATCTCTCTTTTAAGCTTCATGTGGAAAACCTAAAGAAACTGAAAGTTAAACTGGGTTTCTTTTTCAGAAACAGATCCTGTCTAACTCTGAACGCTAGGAAACACCTTGTAACTGTAACTTTCCTTCCCTCCATTGATTACGGTGACATTATTTACATGAACGCTCCTACAAGCACCCTGCAGATGTTGGATGCTGTCTATCATGGTGCACTAAGATTCATAACTGGCTGTGATTATCGTAGAGGAAACTGTCCTCAGCTTGTTGAATTTTTTTATTAGTAATTTTATTCTGAAGGGGCACCATTGCTTCTTGTTCTGAAGCAAGAATTATTGAATCAGACTCGAGTTTTACCTTTTTAGTGAGTTCTTTACGTATTAAATTCAAATGTCATCTATAATAAAAACGCTTCGAGTCAAAGTACAGTTTTGTGAGGTTTATTATCGATTTTGGTGAATATAAGTGATCAAAACGATGAATATAGCTGAAGAATGAAATGATGGCTTTGACAACACAGGAGGTTATGGAGTTATCTTTTAAACTTTAATATGGTGAATTATGAGGTTACAAAGCAGAGTAAATGATCATCTATAAAGTTAGCTAAATGAAGTGTTTTGGCTAGATTTGATTTGTCAATTTAGGAGAACTTAATTCTAATTAATAATGATGAATTGTTTTAGACTGGACAACTTCTTATCTTGGGCATCAGACACAAGCAGAGAAAAAGGAGCAGCTTTTTCCTACCGATTGGAGGGTGGTCTGCAATTCAACCGCCCAGAGGGTAACCAGAACTCTTGAGATGAATTCTAGCGCCGAAGGTGGGATTTCCCTCGCCTCTGGAAATCAGCTGAAATCTAGAGTCGAACGTTGGCTCCCGAGGGGGGTCAGTTGATGAGCTCCTGGAGGGCTGCGTTTCCTTCTTCTGGTGGCAAAGATCTTCTGGCAATAAGTTTCCAATTGTTTGACCTTCTTCCTTCAAAACTTCTTCCAGACTGCTCTAAGCCAAATGTCAGAAATAAATTTCTTTGACTTAGAGGACGTTACAATATTGATGGTCGAGCCAATCATGACAGAAGGGTGGACCTTCGTTTCAAGTTACTGTTTGAACTTTAATAACCTTAATCAAAAATATTAAGTGGCTAATTTACTCTGCTTTGGTAAATTCTCAATATAACAGAATAATCAAAACTTCTAAGCAAGTTTTTACTCATCCATAAACATTTTCATTAGAACTTATGCACACACAGTTGTACCCTCTGATTACCAGTTTTACATGAAAACATTCACTTGTGTTAAGGAGAACTCAGAAGTGATCTCTACCATGGGATGGCAAAGAGTCCTTCAGAGCAACGGGGTCTTTCTCACACACTAAGACTTTAGGATGAATCCTCCCTTTTAGGAAGAGATAGGCGTACGTTTTAGATGTTATATTTCACAGGTCAGATGGAAAGGTTCTCATATAAAAGGGCCTTTCAGCTTTGCTGAAATCTTAATACCAGGTGTGCAACTAATTACAATAACAGATTTTTGTTATTCATCTTATATAACATGGTTCCTTACTGTCCAGCTTTGTGAATGAGAGTCAGTCACTTTCAAAGTATCAAAATAATAAAAGTTGATGGTAGAAAAACCTTGATGTGTCCCTACACTACCGTACCCACCACTGCACCCTGTATTCACTGGTTAACTGGTCACCATTAACTTCACGCAGACTCTCCCACTGGTACACTTTAATCTTTAAATCACTTCTTGGTCTGCTGCCTTCATACATCTCCTCCTACACGTCTCTGCGTGAGTGCAGCTACAGCGTGCGCTCTCAGGACATCATTACCTGCAGTGTTCCCTCAATGAGGACTGAACTAGGCAAAAGGACCTTCTCCTACTCCGCTCCTGTTTCCTGGAATATCTTACAAAAAGATCTGAAGCTCTCGACCTTGACCTCTCTAAGTGGCTTTAAGAATCTGTTGGACTCCTGGCAGGGACCAATGCAGACATGTTCCTGTTTTTAGTTTTCTACATTCGCTTTATAATCTAGCTGTTTTGTTACTTTTTTTGCCATCTTATTTGTAAAAAAAAATAAAAAAAAATTGTATGCCATTTTTTGTGTCTGTCCATTGTTGTCATCATTCTTTGTTGAAATCAGGTCTCTCTTGTAAATGAGTCCTCGAGGCTCAATGGGATTAACCTGTCTAAATAAAGGTTGAATGAATTTAGACAGGTAGTCTCACTGAGTCACGGGGACTCATTTTCAAGAGAGACCTGTTTTTAGGAGCAGATGGTGGCGGTTAAGGGCCTTGCTCAAGGGCCCAGAGTGAGGCAATTGAGGGTGGAGGAAGGTGTGGGTGTTTTTTCTTTTCAACCCACATTTTCATGTTGTCGGTCCAGGGAGTTGAACCGGCGACTTTCCGATCACAGGCCCACCTTCTCTAACCTCTGTGCCACCACTCCCACACATTTCATTAGAGAACAGTATACTATGTACTTTTACTCAGGTCATATACACATATCCCTGTGTATATGAGTACCTGTATGCAGGAAAAAGGTCTCAGATGTGTTTATGGAAGGGGGGGGGGGGGGTCAGTAACCTCGAAGTGTAGAAATAATTTCAGTCCGATTATTGTTTTCCTGTTTGAATAAATAAAAGCAGAAAATTGAATGCCTTCACTTTGCTGTGAGTGCCTCTCCTGCCAAGTCTGATGAAGAGGAGGAGGAGGAGGAGGAAGTTCCACTCCAGCAGCTCCAGGAAGAGTCTTCCTCTCAGTAACTTGGACATTCTAAGCAATTCACAAGATGGCTGACTGATAACATTTGTATAAAGTAAACTTTGAATAAAGTGCAATATACTTAATAAATTAGTTTTCTTGAGGTTTTTTTTTTTTTTTGCCTTCTTTATTTGAAAGGTTGCAGATGACCAAACATTTTTGATAGACAACCAGATTCTGTCAAGAGGTTCTCCGCTGGAACATTTCCTTATGTCAACCCTTGCTGAATGCAAACTTAAGCATAACTGTCTTCCTTCTTCAGCGGTCACCACACCAACAAACTCACATGAAGGATTTGGCAATTGTTTTACACCAGATGCCCTTCCTGACAGACTGGGCTTGAACCCGCAACCTTGGACCACAGCACTGTGACCACTAAGCTACCACACCCCCTCAAAGTTTGTCATAACACCAGTTCATTCATGTGGGCTTCAGTATCCAATCCAGTCAAAGTAACAGTTTACACATCTTGCCACAACTATTTATTTATTATTTATTTTTTGTTTTTTTGCAGTAATATTAAAAAGTAAATGTTCCTCTCAGCTGATTGGGCCTCTCACTAAACTGTTCCAGAGGCTGCTGGATTCTGGTTGTGTCCCTTGGCAATGGAGGGAATCCCACATTGTTCCAATCCCCAAAAAGACTCGTGCTAAGGACCTAAAGGATGACAGAGCTGTGACTTTGAGCAAACGTATGGAGAGTGGTGAGCGCCAAACTGGATCTGACAAACTGGATCCATTACAGTTTGCCTACAAACCAAGATGTGGTGTGGAGGGTCCAAGCCTCACACTTTAGGACATGGTTGCAAAATATCTTGACACTTTCCACCCTCACACTAGGATTTTGTTCATGGATTTATCATCTGCTTTTAACACCGTTAGTGTTAATAACCTGCTGCAACATCTGTTGAATCTTCAGCTTCATTTAAGTTTGAGTTTATGATTCACTGCTTTTTACTGGACAGACGACGGCAAGCGTTTTAAAAAGGTTTCAAACCAAACAAATTGATTTTAAATACGGGATGTGTTTTATCTCCTCTTCGCTTTTTATACAAATTCTGTTTCGTGCAGTAGTGAAGGAATGGCTCTTTTTTTAAATGTGCAGCCCGAACACCAGAACGTTTGTTTCAACCATGGATCATCCAGGGCCAGCAGGTAGAGCAGGGGGATGTGTTTAAGGACCTCAGCACGCAGATAGACACAAACATGTCTTCCTCACAGCAGGCTGACTCATTTGTGGGGCCGAGATGGGGCAGGCAGGGCAGCCAACTGGGGACCAGAAAGTGGCTGTTCGACTCCCAGCCATTCCCAAATGTTGAGGTGTCTCTGAGCAAGACACCTAATCCCTAATTGCTCCCCGAGTACTTGCATAGCAGCCCACTGCTCCACCTGGGTGTATCTCACGTGTGATGGGTTAAATGCAGAGAACTAATTTCACCGATGTATGGGAACATACGTTGATGACAATCTCAGACCCCCCCCCCCCCCCCCCCATAAGAAGGCTCAACAATCTGTACCTGCTGAAGAAACTAAAGACCTTTCATGTCAGCAGGAGCACACTGACCTTAATTTACAAGTCCCTGATAGGGTCCAAGGGCAGCACGGAAGTGTAAAGAGTAGAGGTGGTGGAGAAGTATAAATACTTTGGGGTTCACCTGGACAACAGACTGGACTGGAGATGCAACAGTGAAGCGTCTACAAGAAGGGACAGAGCAGACTGTACTTCTTGAGGAAGCTGAAGTCCTTCAGTGTTTGCAGCAAGATGCTGCATATCTTCTATAAGTGTTGTAGAGAGTGCTATCTCTTCTGCCATCTTCTGCTGGGGGAGCAGCACCAGAGCAAGTGACTTAAAAAAGATCAGCAAGCTCATAAAGAAGGCTGGCTCAGTTCTAGGGACTCCTCTAGAACCTTTGGAGGTGATTGTACAAAGAAGAATTCATAAAATGAAGAACATTATAGACAACCCTCAGCATCCTCTTCATCAGACTGTCATACAACAACAAAGTGTCTTCAGTCAGAGGCTTCTTCAGATCTGCTGCAAGACAGACCGCTACAAGAGATCCTTCCTGCCCACAGCCATCAGCATCTAGAACAACTCTTTAATGAAACAGAGACGATGAGTTATAACAACATTTAATTTCACTCTGGGATTAATAAAGTATTTTTGAATTGAATTATACACAACATCCAGAGGCAAATCAAGGCAAATCTCATCCACCCCCGTAGCCAAAGTAGCAAGCGAGTTTTGGATGGAAAAATGTGGACTGAATGCAAGATGGACTACCTCAAACCCAAGTCTGCCTCTCTTTACAAAACCACAACCTGAATGTGATGGAAGGGCACTGCTTTGCTAGAGCAAAGATTGAGAAGTTGCATTCCAAATTCTTGAAGGAGAAGGATGTGCAGTGGAGTGACCGTTTCAAAGAGGCAATGGGGACGTCATTAGTTGATGGAAGAAATACTGGTGAGATTACTCTTTTTAATTAGTAAGCTCTGTGATTGCATGGATGCTCATTTTCCAGAGGGTGAATTAAAGGAGTGGTCTGCTTTTGACACTGAAGCATTGAGCTCAGACATTAAACAGTAAACAGCCATCAGTGTGCTAATGATCCATTGTTAGGCTGATGGTCCTTCTTGAGCATGTGATCAGCTGGTTTTGGTTGTCAGCAGCAAAACTGGTTGATCCACTCTGAGACGGTGCTATTTAAGAGACTGAGCTGAATACAGCACCTCAGACTGAGGAAGTCTCTCGGATGAGAGACGAAACGTTTCTACATTTTTTTGTTGTTTTGCTTTTTTTTTTTTTTTTTTTTTTGAATGTCCAGAGGACCAGATTTAACTTTTTTAGATTTTTCTACCTGGATTATTGAGCATGCATCAGAGGATTTAGTTTAATGAATCATATCAAAACAGCATCCAGAAATCGTCTTGAAGTGACACATTTGAACCAGCTGATGCGCATTAAGTCGAAGCAAGAAGTGGACAGATCCATGAACCTGGACAAAAGTGTACAACCATTGGAGAAGTGAGAAGGACAGACGTAAATAATAAGGTAACATTTAAATCAGATTTGTGCATATTCTAGTGACATTTATTAAGGTTTTTTTTTTTTTGCATATTAATCATTAAATGCTGTTACTACTAGATAATTTATGGGTAGTAGAAGTAATAAAAACCTGTGCAATTAGATATTTTACAGACAAAGAGTTACAGGAATTTACACTGTATCACAAGCTACAGCACACGTCATTGTGCAAAATGTGAATGCTTTAATGCGAACAAAATGATATGTCTGAAAGGTGTAAATGTTTCATTTCTTCCAGAGCAGGACCCTCGCCCAGACCACAACTGGACCCTCACCCAGACCAAAGCAGGACTCTCATATATGACATACTACACATCTCATTAACAACAAGATTTTTGACACCTCCACCTACAAGAAGAAGGCCTCCTGCATCATGAAGGACCCCACTCATCCAGCACATACACTTTTTGCCCCACTCCCCTCAGGCAGAAGGGTGTGGAGCTATAGAACAACAAGACTGAGGAACAGCTTCTACCCTGAAGCTGTTAGATTTATAAATCCTTAACCAGGACAATCACTGTAAGGAAAAAAGAAAATCACTGTAATGCCACTTTAACTGGTGATATGTGACATCTGTGCTGCCGATTATCCATGCTGCTGATCTCATGCTGCTGTATTCATTCATACCCATCTACTCACTACAAACTCATGTTCAGGCTGCTGTTTAATGTACCATATTATTTTACATTATTAGTGTTTAGCATATATCTTAGATCTTTTAACGTATTGTTTAGTGTTCGTTTAGCGTATATCTTATCTTAGATCCTTATTTACTGTTTTTTTTTTAATACTTTACATTTTTTCTATTTTTGGGTGTAAGTGGGACCTGAGTACATAATTTTGTTCCACCTCATTTACCACATGTGATGCAATTGCAAATGACAATACTTCAAATTGAATTTTGTCTTTTTAAGTTTAAATGGGCCAAATCACTTATTAAAAGTATAATGGAAATTGCTGCTGTAATTTGATTATTTTAATACGCTTATATGATCACAGGGTTTGAACAGGTGTGATACTGGTGTGTGGCCACAGCTTGCACATCTGTTGCTCTCAGTGGTCCTCAGTGTGCTCAGGGAGCTTGTGTGTTTGCTGACACATGAAAAATTAGAAGGAACATTGCACACGGCTGAGTTTGGGTTTGGGGGTTCTGTCCTTGGGATGGACCAGCATCTGTCTGAGGATCCTGTTGGGTTTAAAATGTACCGGGATGTTGCGTTTGGAGAAAATCCCTGTTTCTCAGGTACTCCAGCAGCAAATGGGGTGACAATGTTTTTGTTTGTTCTTACTCCAGTTCACGCCACAGAACATTTTTCCAGGTATTTTCAGTGTGATCTGGGGTTGTCCATTGCTAATTAAATTTTCTTTATTATAAAGCGTTTAATAACTCTTGTTATAACTGTGTTGTTAAAAAAAAATTTATAGGAAAAAAACAACTTTCGTTTACCGTCTACTTAAATGGAAACAACTTCCTCAAAAGTGTTAAAAAAAGAAGTTTCATTTCCTTAAGTTTCCCTTTTAGTTAATCTCTCTCTCCTTGTCTGTGGCCTATGGGTGGCCAGGAAGCACTCCTCTGCTCATAGGTGGCCTATCCTGTCAATCACATCTCTTACCCAATGAGAGGATGGAAACAACGATAAAGAGGCGGAGCTTAACGCAAGACCAGACAAGTAAAACAACGCAGTTTTATCAGCGCGAGTCTTTCTCTGTAACTGCCCGACATAACTGACTGGCACGAAGCTAACAATTGACAAAACATTCTCGGCGTTTACTGTATCAGAAGGTAATTTTATCTCGTCGTTTTGGGTGTATTTTAAAGAAGCAGAAACGAATAGCTTGTTTCTAAGTGAGCTATATGTATTTATTTTATATTTTACAATTTTTTACCCGTTAACTTCTCGAAACATTTGTCTTCTTAACTGTGCGTGTACTCACTTTGTGTTGTGCGTTTTAAACCGCATGTTTTGGACTGAACAGAAGCAGTGAGGTGGTTTCGTGTCTTCAGAAGCCTGTAGTTCAAACGTCATCATGGCTGTGGATGGATGTGGACTCGTTTGCAAATACATCCTCATCATTTTCAACATTATCTTTGCGGTGAGTCCAGTACATTCATGTGCAGACAGTTCTTGTGACAAGGAAAAGCTTTGACTGTAACTGTTAAGATCTTGTGGAAAAAATGGTTTGTTTTAACCCTTGTTTTGAGACAGTAAATTACTATTATCTGTGTCTGAAAGTACAAAAAGCCACAGATTTTGTTGTGCTTTACCTTGACTTTCTGTGGATGGGACATGTTGTAAACACACTGTTTTTGTTCCCTTGCAGCTGCTGGGGTTTGCATTTCTGTGCCTTGGCTTGTGGTTCAGGTTCAGCGGAAACACCAGAGCCTTGTTCAGCATTGGAGAACTCAACTCGAGCGCTTTTGTTATCGGTTAGTACAAAAACTGCTCGTGCAGTTTCTCCCCCGCACTCCAAAAAATCACAGCAGCGTTCCCAGCTGCTCTAGAAACCCAGAGAAAACTCGGAGAAATTGAGAAAAAAAGCGTCAAAACTAAAAGGAAAACGCTGATCTGCTGATTAGAAGATGATCTTTCTGAGATTTTGACGTGCACATATAATAATGTTAGTATCCTAGTATCACTGAGTTCCTGTTCTGCTTCTACAGTGTGACATGATCTGCTTGTAATGTCGAACCCATGCGCAGGCAAAGGCAGGAGAATTCAGGAGTAATAATAATAATGATTTATTTTACAAAAACAGAAAGTGCTGACGGGGCAGCGAGGACTTCCGTTAGAAGGGAGAAGACAGGCGGAGCAGTTACAGACCATGGAAGGTGCTCGGATCCCAGAGGAGTGAAAACGCACAGACTAAATGCAGACCGTTGATGAGACAAAATGGGGAAACACCTGGAGTGATTAGGATTCAAATCAGGTGTGCATAGGAACAGAAATGCAAGGAAGAGAAAAAACAGGGAGGTGCAGAAAAACACAGGACAGGCAAACACGTCTCACACTCACTATGTTTACATGCGCACATTTTTTTGACCGGATTGAAATGTTTTCAGATTAAATAATTCAAATGTATCGTTTACACGGGCACAATCTGTTCATGACGAGCGTTTACATGCAGCGGGCTTTGTTCTGAACACAAGTACTGACGTGCAGAGTGGTAAACTCTCCTTAAAAAAAAAAACCCAGAAGAAGAAGTTCCACTTCCTGTTTACTTCTGGGATGAACGTAAACAAACCTGAGCACCCAAAATGGACCTGCGACAGGTTTTAATGATGGTGGAGATGTTGCTGCACTCCCTGACTGAGCTACAGGTGATACAGATCATTTTGAGCTCTTTCGAAGTTTCTAGTAGAAATGTGTCGCTCACCGACCAGTTTTGCTTCCCTGACATGCTAATGTTATTAGCATTAGCCAGGCGGAAATGACAGGTCGCACATGCGCAGTCAGGTCAGTTTTTCACGTTCTGGGAAAAAAAAGAACAGATTGAGCGTTGACATGCGCACCGTTGAAAGAGCCCAAAATGATCTGTATCACCTGTAGCTCAGTCAGGGAGTGCAGCAACGTCTCCACCGTCATTAAAACCTGTCGCGGGTCCATTTTGGGTGCTCAGGTTTGTTTACGTTCATCCCGGAAGTAGAACTTCTTCTGTGTTTGTTTTTTTTATTTATTTTTTTAGGAGAGTTTACCACTGCACATGTCAGTACTTGTGTTCAGAACAAAGCCCGCTGCATGTAAACGATACATTTGAATTATTTAATCTGAAAACATTTCAATCCAGTTAAAGAAGTTTGCTCATGGAAACATAGCTAATGTGCCAATTTGTAACCCCGTTCAAACCTCAACGTTTAAGCGTTACACGACTCACTACAACAACCTTTGCCTGCCACCTAAGCCGCTAAGTTCTGAGTGTTTTGTGTGACGACAATTTCTCCTGGAGGTTCAGGAGAAACTCTGGGAATTTTGTTTTTATGAAATGCTGTGAACCCTGGTTTGTTTCTGCTGTTTAATAACGGCTGCTCTTGATTTCTCCCTCATCAGGAGTGACTGTGCTGATAGTTCTCGGTGTAATCATGCTGATCGTGGTGTCGTTCGGAGACTACGGTGCCTGCAACGAGAAAAAATGTGCCCTGCAAGTGGTGAGACGACCCTGCTTTCCTTTTTTTTTTTTCCAGCAGAAGCACAAGACGCTTGTGTTAAAAAACAACTGCAAACACATTGAATAGAAAATCATTTTTATCAGCAAGAACAAACGATTGTGCATGTTTTTATTTTACACTTGTTGGTCTATCGTTATATAGGAGTTATTCAGAAGGAGTCAGTCATTGAAGCTAAAGCAGCTTAAAAGTGAAACATGAAAAGTCGTTATTTTTCTTTCAGTTGCTCCTTTCTGCAGGAAAGTGAGCAAACTTGTACAAAATATTTACTGAATGTTTTACACCGGGTGACCTTCCTGATGCAACCTGGGCTCAAACATTTCAGCCTCAGGATTACAAAACCGCGACTTACCGCAGTCCCCTGAAAGTGAAACTTAAAAGTACAAACCCTAATTGGAAAAAGTTTAGGCGTTGCATAAAATGTAAATTTAAAAAAATAACGTACTGATTTGCAGTTCTCACAAGTTTATACTTTATTTTACAATAGTAGGCAATCCTTCTACAGAATATAAACTCAAATTAACATTTAAACAAGTTTCTTCTTGATAAATATTTCAAGTCTTTGTGCACAGGTAAACCTGTACCATCCACAAATGCTGGTTAAACTCTCATGAAAAGAAGAAGCCACATGTGAACATACAGAAACACCATACTCTTCCCTGGACCAAAGCTCATTTAAACAACTCATTGCATTTTGTTTTTGTTCTTTTTTTTTTAGTGTTTCTGGTGTCAAGCATAATTGTTAACACTAGCACTCAGCTGGTTAAAAAGTTTAGGTCTTCTACACTTTATTGTCCCCCATCGTGGAGTAAAGAAGGGAATTGGAAATGCCCCCCAGTCTGTTTGTTTGTGCATGTTGTGGGCATGACAACTTGAAAAATAAGTGAGGCATCGACTTCCATTTTGGTGTGTGGCTACATGTAGGCATAAAAATTCCTTTTGAAAATTGGGTTGCCAGGTCAAAATCCCAGATGGCCATCACCATATGTAAACTTGACCATCACTATCATTTGAGAAAACTGCTTTCTAGGTTTTAAAAGTATAGGTTCCTCAAATTATTGGAGTGGCCAAAGATTAATTTATGGTGGCCATGGCCACCCTCTGGTTCCACCATAGCACCTTGTCATGGATAAATTTGCTCCCCCTTAGGACTGGGTGATATCTAGGCCTGTCACAGTAACATATTTTGCTGGGCGATTAATTGTCTAAAAAATTATTGCGATAAACGATAATATTGTTTGTAATTTAACAATAATTAATTGTCAGATTTTAGAAGAAATGTTGATTTGTTTGGAGTGTAGTATCTTTTTTGACCACCTGATGGTAGTATAAGACTGTGTGAACCAAAGGGTGGATAGATGAAAAGTGTGTCTCTTTAAGAGAAATGGGAGGGAGGGCACAGCCTTGAGTGACATGGGCTGACATGGTAAATGGACTGTACTTATGCAGTGCCTTTCTAGCTTATTTCAAGAAACTCAAAGTGCTTTACACAACAACCTGTGTCCTCATTTATCCATCCACACAGCACTGTACTAGATCTCTACAAAGCTAATTGAACAAATCATTCTAAAGAGACTAATCAGTGCTTTATCACATTCATACACTGATGGGACACGCATCAGAGGCTATGAGGGGTTCAGTGTCTTGCCCAGGGACACTTCGACATGTGACTGCTGGTGGATTCGAACCCCCCAACTCTTGCACTGGAGGACGACTGCTCTAGCCACTCAGCCACAGCGACCCCATGGTGATATGACGTACGCTCGGTGATTTGAGCTCTTTAGTAGGGCTGGGCCATATCATATCGTTCACGATAATACCGGTAAAAAAAAGCTTGCCCTGGCAAAAAAATGATATTATGATATGCTAATTTCGTGACGTAATATGTCAGGGTGCCCCGCCCCATTAACAGAACCGAGGACGCCGAACAACAGCACCGAACTGCACCCCCTCCCCCCCCCCAACCAGTCGGTACTGGTGTAACGCTAATTAGCTGCGCGCAATACTAGCTAGCTAAAAAGATAAAAACAAACGACGTGTGGTTCAGCTGTGTCTCTCCATCCAGCTCTAAACTGCAGGTACAGACAACTCAACAGTCTCTCCCTCCCCCCGCTCTAAGCTTTTTTGTTTGTTTTTGTTATATCACAAAATTTAGCGTTATCGCCAGGATGCTCTGAAATATCACAATATTATATTTGAGCCAAATCGCCCACCCCTACTCTTTAGCATAGCATTTGTCACACAAAGCTTT
>NC_056512.1:22869009-22874724 GCF_014905685.2 Nematolebias whitei | reverse complement strand
TTCTTTTTGCAGAGAAAAACAAGTTTTTACACGAAGACACGGATTTCAACTGTGAATTTTGGAGATTGAACAAGACGGAGGTTTATTCCTGACGTCGGCCTGTTAGCTTAGGTCATAGCTTAGCTTCTCAGCTAAGCTGCTTTTAACGATACAAAAACACGATTTTGGACGGTTAAAACAGATTGTCAAGAGAAAGGGAGGGGTCAGTGAAGAACACCAGAGTTGAGCCTTTTGTCATCCAGTGTCTTCAGTAGAGACCAGAAGAAACTATAAAGCCAATAAATAAAAACGAGGTGGATAATTTTCATTCATCATACGATTAATTGATTTATTGTTTATCGCGACAGGCCTAGCGATATCTCAATATTTTTTAAATATAGAGATAATTTCATATGCGATATAAAATGAGACTATATCGATATAAAACAATATGGTCTCATACTCTACGTAGTTATAACTATACTTGAAAAGCCGCCAGTTTTTCTCCCAGTCTGCGCATTCACACGACCCCTCACCCACTCCCCCCTCCTCCTGCTGTGTAAAACTGCATGCTACTGCAGCTCCCACTGTGAACAAGCTAGATACATGTACAGATATCAATCGTCACAATAGGTCTTTGTTCACAGTCGAGACACTCTGGTGACATGGATGTAAATTCCTGATGGGGTTGAAAATGTCTGGGTAGTAGGAATGTGCGATATGGCATAAAATTCATATCACAATATGTATTGTGAAGGTTGGCGATAACGATATATATCGCAATATGTTTTTGGTATAAAACTTGCTAAAAAAAAAGCATAGGGTGTCCTTTTGCCATCATATATTTTGAATTAAGAAAATTCCACTACTAGGTCCAGAGAGTTTTTAAATAAACAAATCAAGTATTAGGCTTCTTTCTTGTAGTGCAAAACAGTGCAAAAGATATCAAATGTAGTTTTAAACAAAAAAAATTGTTGTTAACTCTTAACAGTTTCCAGTCTTCTCACTTAAGAAATGAACAACAACAGAGCAGCATTTTACACTGAAACACTTCACCCTCCAAACCTCTAGTGGGCGACTCTGTAGCGAACTAGGCCTCCGTTCTCAACCTGTCTCTGAAGACCTTCAGGGGACAGGAACTGTTATTTCATTGATCTGAATCCAGAAATACAAATTATCTCATCAAGAGACTATTTGATTGTATCCTGAATTAATCAATTGAAAGAACACTTCTTTTTTTTCATTATCATTACTATTTTAGAATATCTTGATAATCAAAGTCTGTTTAGTTCATACCAATTCTAAATGTGGAAGTGAAGCACTCATTTTAAATCAACTGTGAAACAGTATTAATGATTTTAAACCTCATTAGACTTCGAAATCAAGTTAAATGTCTATTTACAAAGTAATTGTGCATTTTGATCTTCTGTCTGAATGAGGAGTAGGGATGTCGGTCAAAAGCCAGAGACAGACAGAGATGAGTTATTAGAACGAAGTGTCTTGATTTTAAAACTAGCAGACAGTAAATAACTTCAACTGGCATCTGCGTTTGTCTCACTTCGCCATAACATTCCTCTGTCGGTTCTAACCGTTCGTAAACATTCCTGCTGTCTTTTTGACTCCTAATAACCCTCTGACATCACTAGAACCACCCCCCTGCTGGTTGTTTCAACCAATCAGGAAGTACGGATTGACAGGAAGTGAGTACTTTTTAAAAAGTCAACACTTCCTGGGACTATTCAGTCTTCTGGCGGTCTTCCTGCAGTTTTCCTGAGTCTTTCTTGGGACTATGGAGTCTTCTACTTCTGAGTGGAATCTCTGACTGGAGTCTTACTGAGAGTTCCTAAGGAACTTTCAGATTTAATCAATAGCTGATGGATTTGACCGTGAGACGAGGGTCCGTCCATCCCAGCGGAGTCACAGCGCCTCGCTGTGAACTCACCCGGGCGTAACGCCCTACAACTTCGAAGGAAGCTTGTTCTGTTGAACAGAGTAAACCACACGACTTCTGACGATGATCAGCCTCTTTAACCGGAGATGCTGTAAAGGGATCGTACTAATGGACTTCTGTTCCGGAGTGGAGGTATCCCCCCATCTAAGGTAACGAAGTCTCTGCACGTCCTTAAGTGTACCGGAAGGTTGAGCTGGTGTTGAAAGAAGAGTGCTAATTCTGGTCAACAAACATACATCTTCCTTCATCCATCTTCCTTTTAAATCTATTCCTTCTCTTAAACTTTTCTATTTGCCAGTAATCCAGATGCCTTCAGAGGTGAATCAGCCTCAATCAGTAATGTTCTGTTGTCTTGTTAGTAAAGCGTGCCAAGTTTTTATTAATCAGAAACAGATCAGCAAATCAATGTGTACATGTTTTGATGTTAAATTTTGATTCTGTTAAATAAATGACCGCATTTATTCTGATGGGTCAAAGATAAAATGGCGTCTCATGTCACTGATTAAACAATCCTCACAGTTATCTCGGTCACATGGCAGAAATTTAACTTGAAAAAGAAAGAATCTGTTGTAATTAAATAATATTCTTTGTGCTTGAACTAGCTTTAAGAATAATTAATTAGTAGTGTGTCTACAGCAAAGCTGTCCCTACATCACTACATATTTGGTGGCCCGTAAGGTTTCTAAAGAGATAAGTTATGTGTGACCCGAGACCTGTGTTGTTGTGAAATAACGCGTCATGTTGGCATAAAAAAGTCAGAGTTTTGACCTTGGTACAGACATGATTTACGGCTGTGGTGTTCAGAAAGATGCAGAATTACGTCAATGTGTTCATTTTAAAGCTGAAATTGTCAACCTGTTTGTGTAACTAAGCTGTAAGCAGTGGGAATAATGCATTCGTTCTGTTTGAAACTCTGGCATGGACCGGGGGTTCTGCGTGTCTAACCCGGTTCTGTTTACTGGACTTATCGAGTCGTGTTTTTAAATGGTGAGATGTTGTCTGTGGGCTGAGCGCCGTCTCAGAGCTGCTTTTATGGTGATTCGTTACGTTTCACAATAAATTGTGCATTTTGTGAAGCTTTAATGGGCGATAATTTGACCGAACTGTTGATGCTAACTGTTAGCTTAAGGCGAGTACACACGAGCTGTGATTGTCGACAACCGCTGTTTGGGACGTTCTGATTCGCTGAGAAGCTAGTGACGTAACGCCGTGTACGTCCACTCACTCTGGTGTCAGTGCGAAAAGCCCACCCCCGATGTTCACATGTCTGTGAAGTCACGTGACCCCGGAAATGAAGCTCGTTTTAACGGAGTCTTCCTTCGTGTTTAAAAAAGCTGAATAAAGCCCTGACATTCGTTCCTAAACTTATGAGTCCATGCATAAAGAGCGTGCTTGTAACGTGACGCCACGTTAAAAGCTTTAAATTCGTCCATAAATGCTGATTTGAACCGTGTTCGACCGTTTGCTACATCGTAGCTAACGGCTAACAACCGGATGTCAACAGGACGGTTCACAGGAAGTCGTCAGCGACTCCTACAGGTAAAAGAAAGCTTACACCGCCACCTGCTGTTGAAAAAGTGTATAACAGTTTTTCAGTACTGAAAGCTGCGCACTCACTTCATTAAAAAAATTTTTTTTGTTAATCAAATCTGGTTTATGGGTACTGTTTAAATAGCAAATTCTGGTAAATTAAACTGCTTAAGAGCATTTACAACTACACAGTTGTGGTAAGCCTTCTTAGAAAATATTGCAGGTTTGTTTAATTTTAAGTGCATTGGAGTAAATGAACACTGAAATAGCCTGGCTCTTGTATCTGTTAGAACTAAGCTCATATTAAGTAACACTGCCACAGGAAGCGTTTACTTGCAATATTGATGGGGTAAGGCCTGAACATAGGGGCCCATTTATTGAAAAATTGGCTTATAACAGTACTGTTGATGAAACCCAGAGCTAAACTAGTGTGTGAGACTCACTGCTCACTTAAATACAAACGTTTACCTGTTGAAAAACTCTAAGATTGTGACGGTTTAACCAGATAGGTTTTGCTGAACAGTGGATAACCATGACAGATTTAACAGAAGCTAATGGTGCTCCATGTGATAAAAAGGACTGGCTTGAGACAGCCCTAAAGATGCTAACAGAGTCCTTATATGCATATGGTGAACAGGTGGACAGCATGACCTCAACAGAGTTATTGGACGAGCTGAATGAAGTTGCAGACAGTGTAACTTCCACAGCCATAACGAAGTCAAGCTATGAACAACTAGCTAAAATAGCATTATTGCTGAAAGCTAAATTTTATAGTGAGGCCAACAGGGCAGAAGCCCTTGATAAAAGGTTGATGCGCGAGACAGAGGACCACGTGGCAACACGTGTGGAGTATCTAAAACTCATGGCGCAGTTTAAATTTGATAAGGAGACCTGGGAGGATAAATTGAAACGTGAGAAAGAGCTCTCACAAGCTCAGCTGTTGTTACAAGAAAACTCAGATGAGGAAAAGCTACGTGAAAGAGGGATTAAGTACGAAGCACTGTGTTCAGACAACGATGTTCTGCAACAACGGTTGCCGCTCATTTCACAATCTCTGGACTAGTGCAGATTGGAAAAAGCGGCGTTAGTCCAACAAGGCGTGCGTTTACAAAGTGAGTGTCATACATCACATGAACGCTTAACAGCTTGTGAGGCAAAACTTGCCGCAGCCACAAATAAAATCTCTGACGAGGGGCAAGGATGTCTGGAACTCAAAGACGAACTGGGTCAGAGTCCAGGTCACCCACCACCACCTCAGAATGATTTTGCTGTACCTCCTACACATAATCCCCTTCTGCCACCTCCATGTGAGTCTGGTGAATCACCTCTACGTGATTATTTTGTTCCAACAACACCAATCCCTCAGCCTCCGCTCTCAATAGCGGAATTGCATAAAATCGCGAAATATGTCCAACGCTTTGAGCCGGGGCGGTTGGGTTCGACCGACACTAAGGCCTATCTGCACGACCTTGACTTCCAATTAAGAAACTATCCCAACGCTACAGTTGAGGATAAAGTAGGTTTAATCAGGCTCACTCACATCACTACAACTCCTTCCGCTTTAATGGAGAGCTGACACAAAATGACTGTGGCTTTGACCAGAGGGTCTTGCAGTAAAATCACACAGCGGCGTTCTTTTCACAGATCAGAGAGCAGGTTTCTCTAAAGCTGACCAATGCTTACTTTATCTTTTTGATGGAAAAAAAAAACTTTCAACAGAACACAGCGTTTTGTGCATGCGTCAGAATACGGCAACTCTACGGCAAGCCGGCAGGCTGTAGTTGGCTTGTAGCTTCGCTATTTAGCTCTCGAAGAAAATACTTTAACGGCACTTGCGCACAGTTTTCAGCCAACTCAAGATGGCCGCGCTCAGAGCAGTTGCAGCTTCACAGGCTCCCGGTACCATCCCAGTTTTTAGAAGTTTTGATATTGACTCTGTGCCTGACTCCGCGCGATTTATGCGTGTGAACTATAGCCGAACCGAACTGATGAGAATAGGAGCGGATTTGCCACGAAATATAGCAGAAATCAGCAACAAACTCAAAACTACGCTCGGCAGAATGCAGATCTTAAAGTCATCTACCTGGAAGCTGCAGCAGAGGCGTTCCAGCGGGCAGAAGAGGAAGCGCTGCTCCCGGCTTAAGAGGAGAGGATGCCGGGCGGGGGTTATGGTGAGGCTACGAGCTAACGCTAAAGCCGGTAAACTCCCCATGCCGTCTCTCTTTCTGTCGAATGTCCGCTCGTTGGACAACAAG
>NC_056512.1:22850664-22868909 GCF_014905685.2 Nematolebias whitei | reverse complement strand
CTTTTTTTTCGAGCGGACCGCTGCAGCGAGCTAACGGGGAAATCACGGGGGGGCGGAGTGTGCATTTACGTGAGTAAAAGTTGGTCCACGAACTGTACTGTTGTAAATAGCTCATGCTCGAAGGCTTTGGAGCAAATAACAGTGAAATGTCGGCCACATTATCTACCCCGAGAGTTCACAGTGACTTTTATCACAGTTGTTTACATTCCTCCGGACGCTAATGCTAATGAATCACTACAGGAGCTTCATGATATCATCAGCTCGCTGCAGAACAAACACCCCGAGGCTCTTTACGTGGTAGCCGGAGACTTTAACCACGTGAATCTAAAGGACTGTCTCCCAAGCTTTAATCAGCATGTGACGATTCCGACACGTGGAGACCGCACGCTGGACCGTGTTTACACGAACGTAAAAGATGCATACAAAGCCGAACCCCGCCCCCACCTAGGACTGTCAGACCACATCTCAATCTTCCTGGCTCCTGCTTACATGCCCCCGCTGAGACGCTCCAGACCGGTACAAAAGAAAGTTAAATGCTGGATCCAGGACAGTGGCCCCATACTGAGAGATTGTTTTGATCGAACAGACTGGCAGGTTTTCAGAGAAGCTGCTGAAAATGGAGGTTCGCTTGATCTTGACCAATACACATCCTCAGTACTGGGTTACATTAGTACATGTACTGACACAGTCTCCACTATCAGAAATGTTAAAAGCTACCCAAACAGAAAACCTTGGCTGAATGCAGAGGTGCGTACCCTGCTGGAAGCCAGGAACACTGCCTTCAGGTCTGGAAACTCAGAGGAGCTGAGTAGGACAAGAAAAGAGCTGGTTGCTGGTATTAAGAGGGCCAAGGCCACATATGCAAAGAGGATCGAGGGTCAATTCATCTCACAAGACCCTCGGAGCATGTGGAGGGGCATTAAGTGCATAACGGATTATAAAGGAAGGAGTGAACAATGTCCCAAAGACCCATCTCTGCCTGATGCCCTCAACAAGTTCTATGCACGCTTTGAAGACCCGAACAGACCACCCAGCACCAGACTCACCTCATCACCGGATGAAGAGCATCTCAGCGTGACCTCAGCAGAAGTAAGGAGTACCTTCAGGAGGATTAATCCGCACAAAGCAACTGGCCCAGACAACATCCCCGGAAAAGTGTTGAAGGAATGTGCTGATCAGCTCTGTGAGGTGCTGGCAGACATCTTTAACACCTCACTTACCCTGGAGACAGTTCCCACCTGCCTGAAGACTGCCACCATCATCCCAGTCCCAAAAAGCTCTACAGTGACTGGTCTGAATGACTATCGGCCAGTGGCCCTCACCCCGATAGTCGCTAAATGCTTTGAAAAACTGGTCATGACTCACATCAAAACAACCATCAACATCAACGAGGACCCTCATCAGTACGCATACCGTGAGAACCGATCAACAGAGGATGCAATCTCCTCTGTGGTCCACACTGCACTCAACCACCTGGAGCAGAAAAACTCTTACGTCCGTATGCTCTTTGTGGACTTCACATCCGCCTTCAACACCATGATCCCCCAAACCCTGATGGACAAACTATCCACACTAGGACTAAGCCCCTCCATCTGCAACTGGGTACTAGACTTTTTAACAAACAGACCACAGTTAGTGAGGATCCACAACCTCTCCTCCTCCACCATAACCCTCAGCACTGGCTCTCCTCAGGGATGTGTGTTGAGCCCCCTCCTGTTTACTCTGCTCACATATGATTGTGCAGCTACCCATCCAGGCTGTCACATTGTAAAGTTTGCAGATGATACAGCGGTGGTGGGATGCATCACAAACAATGATGAGTCCAGCTACAGGCAGGAGGTGGAACACCTGGAGAGCTGGTGCAGAGAGAATAACCTTCACATCAATGTGAAGAAGACAAAGGAGATGATTGTGGACTTCAGAAGGAACAAAAACACCTACACCCCCCTGAACATAAGAGGATCTGCGGTGGAAGTGGTCTCCAGCTACAAGTACTTGGGTGTACACATGAATGACAACCTCAGCTGGAGCAACAACACCACCAGCCTGATCAAGAAAGCTCATCAGAGACTCTACTTCCTCAGACGGCTGAGGCGAGCTGGTCTGGGAAGCTCAGTCCTCACCTCCTTCTACAGGTGTGCAGTGGAGAGCATCCTGTGCTCGAGCATCAATGTGTGGCATGGAGGCTGCACAGCTGCAGAAAGAAAAGCTTTGCAGAGAGTGGTGAAGGCTGCACAGAAATCTGTCGGAATCAGCCTCCCCACCATCACAGACATCTACACCTCCAGATGCAGGAAGAGGGCCACCTGCATCATGAAGGACCCCACCCACCCAGCACACACACTTTTTGCCCCACTCCCCTCAGGAAGGAGGTTAAGGAGCATTAAGTGTAGAACCACTAGACTGAGGAACAGCTTCTACCCTGAGGCTGTTAGACTCATGAATCTCTAACTAGAATAATCACTGTGAAAAACCATATCATGTTGCTGCTGATCTGTTTCATGTTGCTGCTGATCTGTTTCAATGTTGATGTGTTCATGCGTGCACATCTGCTCACAGACTCATGTTCATGTTTGTGCTGATGTTCAATGTTTTATGTTATGAGTGCTTAGTGTATATTTAGTTGATGTTTTTCTTATTTCATATCTTAGATGTTATTACTGTTTTTCTTATACATTTTATTGTTGGATGTAACTGGGACCCTGCGTACATAATTTCGCTCCACCACATGTACCACATGAGGTGCGAATGACAATAAAGAAACTCTGACTCTGACTCTCTGACTCTCTAAAAAAAAAGGTAACGATTAAATCTGACAGCTCTGATTTTACACTTGAACACCACTTATGCACAGTTTTCAACAAACAAAAGTAACGATTAAAATGACAACTCTGATTTTACTTCAGGCACAGCATTACTGCAGTTAGCCGGTAGAGGACAGATCTCTATCGTAGGCTAAATTTCTATTGTTTCTACCGTGTACCATTTATATCACACATTCTACTGGGTAGCGGCTACAAAGGAGAGGTTTGGTGTTCTTCAGGAAATTAACTGGTTTAGAGCAGCAAGGTATGAAGTTGTCTTCTCATTAAAAAACACGGAGACAGCCAGTAAAGCTCAAACAGAACAAGGATACAAAGATTTTTATTATCATTCACATCACATGTGGTACATGAGGTGGAACGAAACTACAGTATGTAGGCAGGGTCCCAGTTACATCCAACAAAAATACAAATTGTAAAGGAAAACAGTAAGATCCAAGACATGATCTAAGAATATACTAGGCACTAATGGTACAAAACAACGCGCCAAAACAGCAGCATGAACTTAAGTCTGTATGAGCAGATGAGGATTAATGAACACAGCAACATGAAGTAATCAGCAGCATGAGATCAGCATCATGGATAGTCAGTAGCACATAACAACCAAGTGGCATTACAGTGATTTTCACAGTCCATATTTGTCTAATAAAGTGGAAAAATCCATAAATATGTTGCTTCGCTGTATACGTTGCATCTATTATGCGTCACGGCTGACGACCCGGAATTTGGGCCGGTGTTGTTTCAAAAATCAATTGGCTGCCAAATGGCGGATGCGGAAGCGTGCACGGGAGAACTTTAACAAGAATTTAACAAGATTAACATTTAAAAACAATTATTTGTATGCTGGAAATTATAGTAAATGTGTGTATCAGTCTAACGCTTGCTTAATAAATGCACTTTAATGGTCAAATCAGCTGCATTTCAAAACCCGATACGTGGAAGTAAACGCGTGCACGCAACGAGTCCCTGTACAAAAATTAACAAGATAAACACCTAAACAATTATTTGTTTGCTCAAAATTATAGCAAAGGTGTTTCTCAGTCTAACGTTTGCTTAATAAATGCACTTTAATGGTCAAATTAGCTGCATTTTGCCAGGGTGGTGCAGCTGTTTTGACGGTTCCAAGCACCAAGCAGAATGAAGGTGGTGAGATTATGGCAGGCCGATTGAGTCATTAATAGCTGGTGAAGATTCTCAGTCATCAAGGACATGGTAAATTCAAAAAAGTTTAAGAAAAAAAACTAAGTATAATAAATAAAATCCAGTTGTTTTTGTCTTGAACATTTTTGAATTTGTCATTATAGCCACGTTTACCTATTACATGATACAACGGCATGCCATATACGTATTACTACTGTGCTGCCATCAAGTGGCTGAAAGTGGTACTGCTCAATTTTTTTTTTCAGTCAGAATGAGTGAAAACGGTCGTATCTCAGCCAAAAATTGGTTTATAAATATAGGAAAAAATCCATAAATATGTCGCTTCAGCCTATAAGTCGCAGGGCATGTGAATTATGCAAAAAACTGCAACCTATAGGCCGAAAAAATAGGGTATATATAAATAATAAAATAAATATTACACCGCTACATTGCAGATTTTCACCAACTGCGGAGCTTTCTGAAACAACCCCAGCGATCGGTGAGGGATCACTGTACTGCAATGACAATTAGACAATCTGAGCAATACTGCCAGGACTAAAACAAGTCAAAATCAAATTCAGCTCCCTGTAAATATCACGTTGTTTGGTTTGGTTCAGTTTATAGCAATAATTGATCTCTTTCTGTCCCTTCAGTTTTCAGTCCTTCTGTTCCTTCTTGCTGTTGCTGAAGTTGCTGTTGGAGTGCTTGCTTACAGCAAACGTGACATGGTAAATTTACAGTTTGCACTATGTAAACAAATGTACTAGTTTGAACTGTGATTAAATGTTTTTTTTTTTTCACTGGTAAGGTTGGACTTAAACTGGGAGAGTTCTACACCAGCTTGTACACTCTGTATGTACATACTGGAGACCCAGCCATTGCAGTCACTCTCGCATTCATCCACAACTCTGTAAGCTCCAACCACTGCATTTCCTTCCTTTCCAAATGGAGAAAAGAAATACCGACAATTAAAAAACAGCTAAAGATATTTAGTACTTGAGTTTTTTTGTTTTTTTTTTGATAAAATATTCAATATTTTAAAATTTGGACTTATTTTCATACATCACATTTTAATTTACTGATGCAATCTTACACGTGACAAACGTTCCTGTGTCAACAAATGGTTCGTGTGTGTATTCTTATTCACCCCCCTCCCCCCCTTCTGTCTTCTGATCTGCAGCTCCACTGCTGTGGAATGACGGGAGTCTCACTTGTTGAGATAGTACAGCAGACCTGTCCTAAACCAGACGGCTTTCTGGAGCGCATCGTCATGCCTGTAAGTTCAGGACATGAAATACTGATTTTAAAACCCAGTCACTGTGTAATGCTAATAAAACCTGAGACGATTTCAGATGTCTCAAGGAAATAAAAAGTGTTTTTAACCGAGTGGGTGGCGGGGGACTTGAAAGCGTGGATAGTGGCCAGAACAAAGGGGTCAGCTGGATGAGGTAGTTCTGAGGTTTTATCTTTGAGGCCATCCATCAGGAGCTGGGGAAGAGGTCAGGTGGACTCAACAGAAACGGGAGCTGACCGACACAGTTTAGCCTTTTCAACGACAGGAATGTACCTTGGTGGTGGAGTCAGGCTCTCCTGAATCTCCTTGGAAACAGGAACGTAGTGTGGAGTAAAATAGACCTGGGAGGGAGCCGTGGCAGCATCAGAGCAGGGTCCGGCAGACACAGACGACTGGAAGTGGCTGTAGACGTGAGCAGCTCACAGACAGTAGCCTCATTCAGAGGCACCTCAATATGGGACTGAGACGTGTTCTGGTCGCCTCGGCCCATTCAGAAGACGGAGCTGCAGCTCAGTAGTGTGATGAACTGATGACATTAGTTGCAACCACCCACTTATGAGATGAAACAAATTTATTATATTGACGACAAAACAACTTTGTAAAGTTTTAAACAATGACCACAAACAGGATCTGTAAAGTGAGTTAATTCACTTTAGTCACTGATACAGGGGAGGTGTCCGACACATTGAATGCATCACGCTTTGCTTCAGCCCAGCAGAGTTCTGCTCCACGTCTCTTGTGGTTGCGCTCAGAGCTCAACATCTGAGCAGGACGTGGCGGCTTCAGTGATTTATGAACGGCAGGAGGAAGCTTCAAGATGGACTGGTCTGTGTTCTTTCACAGAGCGGTCCTCTTGAGTATTTGTGGTGGCAGAGGCCTGAGCTGTGGTTTGAGCAGAAACCAGCTGAGGCCATGATGTGATCCTTTCTCCAATTAAAACATTTCGATCATTTCTCAACCAAACTTCCTGTGGAAAAAGGTTTGTAGGCTCAATCGTGAAGTCTTCCAGATGGAAGATGAAACATTTCTCCCTTAAAGAAACTGGTCCAGATTTCCTATGGAAAGTTTCCAGCTCTTTACAACCCTAAGAGAGTTCAGATTAAACGTGTTCTGGTAAGTGCTCATGGCTGCTTCTACCTACAGAACTGTCCCACGACCATTGCAAATATCTTCGACAGTAAGGCGTCTCTGGTGATGGGCGTCTTCGTTGGAACAGGAGCTCTTCTGGTAAGCCAGTTCATTTACAACTAATCAAGTTTTTTTTTTTTTTTTTTTTAAAGAAGTGAATCAAGTCATTTATTTACACTGGAAATAATTTGTGCAATAAAAAACTATTCATCTTCAGTCAAATTGTTTAATGCAGAAGCTTTAACAAAAGAAAAACAAATATAATCTGACCTGACCAGGAGAAACAATGAGAAGTCTTAGCGTTCAGTCTGTTTTAATCACCCCCCCGCTTTTGATTTCAATCATTCTCTTGTTTTCCCAATCATTGCTTCCCCAAGATCGTAGTTCTGATCTGCAGCGTGGTGCTCAGTGCAAACATTCGTCAGGCCGCCTCACCTGCTCAGTACATTATCCTGACTCAGAACACACCTGGCCCGGCTCCCCTGCAGCCATTTCAGCAAATCTCCTGCTCCCACCCCGATGACGACCCCGTGGTCTTCACACCCCTTTCCATGGTCAACATCCCAGCGGCTCGAGCATAAGAACGCTCCCGTCAGTTTTTGTGCATCCTTTTATCATTTCATTTCATAATACTCCAACGTAGCTAATCATTAGCTTCTCTCAGCATGTTTATGAATATAGAATCCTCACTCAAAGCAGCTATTGGGACTTTTGGGTGTTTAGTTCATTTTGCAGAAAACATGAGCATTTTTTCTCCATTACAGAAACAGCTGGCAAACTGGGCAGGCTCATAAAATCTAAGAGCTTCTTAGGTTCATTTTCAATCATAGATGACCATCTTCCTTCGTCATCGTGTGAATGCTGAGTCAGCACTCACCAGTTCGTCCCATAGATTTTTTTCAAACTTTGTGCCATTGTACCCATTAAAGTTTCAAAATACTCGATGGTTACTATAGCTTTTGCTCATGTTTAGACTTTTGTACCTATCAAAATATCTCACTTTACACACTTCCCCACAGTAATTCTCCATTTTCTCAATTGCTTCCAAAAACCTTGAGCTGTCTGAACTCCGCCTCAGAAAACTTGCCATTTTTCTTATGCACCATATAGTTAAGACTTTGGCCAACCCTGTGCTATCTGGGGCTTTTTGTTGGAGTTTACTCAGCACACCACATTCACAGAAAACTGAATTTCTCTACATAGAAGTTAGCTGCTGGTCCACAATACTGTTTTCTTTTACTAATACTGTAACAGGGTTGGATTTTGTCCTTTAAGTGTACTTACAAGGGATGCACCAATACTAGTACTGGGTATCAGTCATGTGTGTACTCTTACTCATAAGATTTGATATTTTCATCAGTGGGATCACTTCTCAGTTGAACAGGCAGGCAAGAGGAATGATGCCAGCCATGTGGAGAAATTTGAAAGTTAAGCTGACTGTAGATTAGATTATGCCCTGCCAAGCTGCCAAGAGGGACAATTTCTAGTTGTGCTAGAATTTAACGAGCAGTTTATTAAAACGGTTCAAAATGTTTAACAGCAGCAACATGACAGACCCTCCAGCCGGCAGCTAACCAGGTCTCTGGCACAAAGAAAGGCAGCTGAGGTCTGTTCTGTCTGACAGCATGACATTTTAAACTTTTGCCTTGAGCCTACAAACCAACAAAAAGAGCAGGTCAGGAAGTGCAGACTACCTGCTACAGAAGAGGGTCAAATGTATTGGTGCATCCCTACCATTATTCATTGAACACATTCATGGCTTGCATGCAGATTAACAGCATGGGCTGGAAGTTGTAGCTTCTTGGACACAAACCTCATCCTGTGGCTGGTTGTGGTGATGACGAGGAAGCAGGTTCTTTAAATCTTCGTTCCATCTTTGTTCTTTATTTTCCCTCCTCCTCCTGTGTTTGCACGACAGATTACTGCCCTGGTCTGCGCCGTTATCCTCCTGAACAAGCTCAAGAAGGTCCAGCAGGCGGTCAATTCTTACTACTCAGCTGTGTACTAAAAAGGCAGAGGGCTTTTCCAGCCTTACCACCCCCCCCACCCCCCCTGCATTGAAAGACCCATCGCTGGACACTCTAAACAGATCAGTGGTTTACATGCGTTTGTAAACTGCTGATTATAATTTTAACAAGACAATTTGTACCAAAACACTTCAATCACTAAAATAAAATTTAAAATCCTAGTCAAATGAGACAAATACCATAAACTGTTTGAGACACCAGCCCGATGGGCCCAAAATAATCTGAGCCACATTTATCTTGATGCAAACAGCCAGGAGTGACATTTTAGTACAACGCATACACGTTTTACATTTTAATTACACTTTGTTGCCCGATTCCAGCTTTTAATGTTTAGAGTTGACACTTTATTTTTATACCATAGCGTGCGCGCACACACACATTGTTTACAGTCATTAACAAAATACTGTCAAATTATATAAAAAAGGGATCAAGTTACTGAAATAGTCTCCTCAAAGTTTTTTTGTATGCAAGTGAAATATTTTAGACAATGTGGAACAAAAAAAGGTGTCCCATCACACCAGCTAGCTTTTAGTAAAAACTGGTTTGAATTGTGCCCCGAGTGCCACAGGATTGGTCAAAAAGTTTGAAATAAGGGATTTTTAATGAATGTATTGAATAAGTCCGTCTACTGTGAGAATATAGTCTTTGAAAAATGTAAGTGTGTGTGTTACCTTTGAATCCAGTCTTGAATATTTCAGTTTGTTGCTGTAACAGACAAGTTCAAACTGAATGCCTTAAACTGCGTTTAATGCCTTGTTTTGTACGATGTATTCCTGACTGTTGCTTTGCTTTAGAAACAAATGTTCCACTGAAAGTTACACTTGTGCACGTTTCCATAAAAACAATTAAACTCGTCTTGGTTGTGTACAAGTATCTTTATTTCATCACCGTTGGCACCTGTGAGAAAAGTAAAAAGAAGTTTGTCACAAAACATGAAGTGGTTTTCGTTTCAGTCAAGACGAGTCGTGGTGGAGGTTCCACTGAAACCAGAGGTTAAAGGGCTCGTCTGATCGGAACCTCCTGTATTATAACAATTCAAATTGTATCAAATCCTAATTATTCCTGAAAGAAAACATTTTTCTTTAAGTGTCTATAAAATTAAAGTTTGCATGATTGGGTAAATTTCAGTGGTCCACTTACTCTTTGCCGTGTTCACGCTAGCTGTTAGCTCGTCAGTCCTGGTGGAAATAACCAGGCTGTTCAAAAAGCTTTCTGCAACAGTTCTATTCTTTAAATGGGCCTCATGTATAAATCAGTCGGGTAGATGAAGGTCAGACATGCTCACAAAGTATCCACCTTGTTCCTGGGGGCTCTACTGTATAAATTATGGGTACAACTTCCTGTCTGACACATGAAGTAGCTGTGAACATTGGCAAACGGAGTGGAGCACGGACCACAGTTTATTTAAAAGTAATTTGCATTCAGTTTAGCAGATAGAACACCGGTTTTGTTTACATTTATTTAACCGTAAAATTTACTAAAATAGTTGAGTTCAGGTACCTGTTGTGTTCACAGCTGCACAACAACCAGACCAAACTAAATCAGTGGCTACAACAACACTGCTTGTTTGAGCACAGACCCAAAACAGAGTGTTCCTGTGAACAGATGAATTACCGTATTTTTTGGCCTACAAGTTTTTTTTTTTTTTTTTTGCATAATTTACATGTCCTGTGACTTCTAGGCCGAAGATTTATGGATTTTTTTCCCTATATTTATAAACCATTTTTTGGCTGAGTTGACAGTTTCCATTCTTTCCGACTGAAAAAAATTTGAGCAATACCTCTTTATGGAAGAGTAGTAATAGTGAGGCATACTATAGGTAAACATGGCTATAATGACAAATTCAAAAAAGTTCAACTGGACTTTATTACACTTTATACTTGTCTAACTTTTTTGAATTTATCATGTCCTGGATGACCGAGAAGCTTCACCAGCTTTTAATGGACTATTGGCCTGCCACAGTCTCCCCACCTTCATTCTGCTCGTTGCTTGGAACCGTAAAATCACCTGCACCGCCCCAGCGAAATGCAGCTTATTTGACCATTAAAGTGCATTTACTAAGCAAATGTTAGACTGAGACACACCTTTGCTATAATTCCAAGCAAACAAATAATTATTTAGGTGGTTATCTTGTTAAATTTGAAAGAATTGCAGCAGCTGATCCAGCTGCACGTGCCCGCTTCGCAGCACCGAGGCAGCAAAACAGTTTTTGAAATGCAAAGTGCATTTATTAAGCAAATGTTAGACAGACACACCATTGCTATAATTTCCAGCAAACAAATAATTGTTTTTAGGTGTTAATCTTGTTAATTTCTTGTTAAAGTCCTCCTGTGCCATTTGGCAGCCCATCGGTTTTTGACAACACCGGCCCACATTTCTGGGTTGTCAGCGGTGACATGTAATAGATGCAACGTATATGACGAAGCAACATTTATGGATTTTTCCACTTTAGACAAATATGGACTGATACGACTAATGGGGCAGTGCGATGTATACGGCGAAAATTACGGTAAGAGGACTGTGCATGAAATATCTGAACTTGAGACCACCCAAAACTCTGCAGCACTCGTTTCACTTTGTTGATAAACAGCCGACGGAGGAAAACCTGCATCCTACTTTGTGTCTGGACTACAATAAACCACTGGAGAAGAGACACCGGATCCTCAGGATTGAAAATGGTGACGAGAATATCGGGTCTGATTTCAAGAGTATGGAGGTCAATTGTTAGTCTCCAGTATTACGATTTTCTCTGCAGTTAACCCAAGCTCGATGGTGACTGTCTGTCTGGGCTCAATGTCTGCTTTAAGATAAATAAGATTGTGTCCCACCTCTTAACAAAACACCACCAACCTTATTACTGTGTAGATACTTACACTTCAGAGCTTTTCAGGTTGGTCAGTGCTTCACAGTCAAAAGAACCGAGTCAATGAAGTAGCTAAATATGCTAGAATATCTAATCTGTGGTCACTTGTTCTGCAGCAGGCAGCGGTACGATTATATTGTCCTGTTGGAGCTCTGACAGGTGGTGTTCCTGCATGTTTAAATTAAATCCACCATGCTCGGAGAAACTACATTAGCTCGTACCGTTCACACTTAAACGCCCGTTTCTGTCCGAGCCAGAAGTCGTGCTCACATTCATGCAAGGCAGCATGGGGGCTAAGAATAAGGTGGATAAACTTTCACATTTCTGTCCTCTATAGATCTTACCTTCAATCACACTTTACTCTGCAGTCATTGTGAGCAGCTGAGCAGATTTCAGTCAGGCATAAAAAGTAGATCTGTGTTGGGAATAAAAACAAGAATAAAATGTTTGTACAACTTGATTCCAGCTGTCCTAATCAATATTAAACCTGATCAGCCCTGCAGCTCTTTGGAAGAGGATTAAACGTGTGTGTTGCACCCACCTCTGGATCATTCAGGGTCAAGTGTCCCCCAGGAGTTCTGTAGGTTAAACTTTCCGAGGGGAGGGAGGGGAAGCGGTTAATTTTAATCCTGCGGATGTGTTGAGAGTCTGAGGAAGGAAGCAGCTTGGAAACGCTCCGGCTGCTACAACTGAACACAAACAAGGACTGACCGTCAAACAGAACGTTTACATTGAACCGACAAGCTCGGGGTCCGAAAGGTTATACAGATGTCTCTACAGTTCCTGCATCTGCATTTTCAACTTAATGTCACAAAACAAGTTTGTACCGTTACAGTAATAATTAAGGAAAAACAAAATGTCAGATTTCTTTTAAATCAAACAGAATAATCTGACATTGTAGTCAGAAACTACAAAGGTGATGACAGTTTAAACAACATGCAGTTTTTCTTTTGCAAACGCCACAAGGTGAATTTCCATCTCATTTAATTTTGTCTGGATAAACGCACCCGTCATAAAAAAGCATCCAGCTGACTTCTGGTGTGGCCGTGTAAGCCAGGCAGGAGTGAACCATCAGCACCATGGTGGGCTCAGACGGCTCCAGCAGCCTCAGCTCCACATGGACTGGTTTATTCTGCAGGAGGCTGACAGGAAGGTGAGCTTCAGGGTAGTAGCTGCCGAAGGACTCGTCTACAACAGATGGAAGAAAAAGTAACCACCATAAGAGGTGTAGACAGTCAAATATCAGCTTGCTCCTGAAAATCTGATCTAAACATCAGAAACTCCCAAACCACAACTTGACATTTAAAAAGAACGAGGGAAATCAAACAAACCTGTTGCTATTCTCAGAAGCACAGCAGGAGGCGTTTGTTGAGCAGAGGGTGAAGGAGGTTCATCCATCTGGAACCTCACTCCACCTGGAGAATCTGGCGAGGAACCACACCCCACCATCAACCTGCAGACACAGAACGTACACCGAGCAGATAATTGTTTATATTGTTGGGATGGACACGTCTTCAAGAACAACATTTTAGACACGTGTCAGCACTTGGGACTCTGTGTGTTGAGCATGGCTTTCAGCTGCTGCATAAAACTTCAGCTCAAAATCTGTAAGAGGGATTTTTGTGTTTAGCTATGCTGATTAGCTACAGCGGCCATCTTGAATTGGAGTGAGTTCAGGGGTTCCCAACACTGGTCCTTGAGGAACACCATCCTGCATGTTTTAGTCGTTTCTCTGCTCCAACACACCTGATTCAGTGATTTAATTACTTCATGAAGGTCTGCAGAAGCCTGTTAATAACCCGCAAATTAAAAGTGGGTGTCTGAGCAGAGAAACTAAACCTGCAGGATGGTGTTCCTCAAGGACCAAGTTTGGGTACCACTGTTATTTATTCAGAAGTATCTCATGTCGATTAAACATTTAAAAATAATAATTTATTGCTTCAGATTTTATTGTGTGAACACCTCATCAGCACTCAATCTGCTGTGTTCCTGTCAATTTACATGTAAACTTTCTGCATCGTTTGCGCTAGTTCAGACATTCGTATATCAAGTTCAGTTCATTCAGGAGATTGGGCTAGTACTTCTGGTTTACGTAACTTTTTACTTTTTAAAATATAACTTCTTTAAAAATCCTCTCTCCATAGAACACATAGCTCTCTTTAAATCTGCTACTCGCATTTTTCTCTTATGCTACAGCCTTAGCTACTTTTAGCTTTAATGATAGTTTCAAACTTTATTTTCCACAGAAAATGCAGCTTTTTTTTCTGATTTGCACTTTTCTTTCAGATGACTTTAATGTGCATTTGTCAGGTAGTATTGCCGAAATGTATGTCGGCATTGACACGCCAACATGAAGGGCTTTCCAACAGGAAGTGTGAACACGCCATAATAAATTTCACATTTAGCTGTGAAATTTAAAACCCCAGTAAAACAAAAGCTACCAGTACAAAAACGGTCACTTACCTTCCAGGAGAGTAAGAACTGCCGTCCTCGTGCGACTGGATACCTGGGACGTCCAACGAATTAACCTTCATTGACCAAACATTAAGGAAAGAGACATCATTTCCAAAACCCACATTTACTTTAGGTCAACTATCCAGAAGTGATGGCAGAAAAACTAAACTTTGACTTTAGATTTAACCATTTGTTGTGTACTAAAGTAAATAAATGCCTGTGAAATATTACAAATGTCAAATGATAAAACCAGAGTTAAACACTAATGTTAAAAACTGCGTATTTTCTTTCATAATTAAAATTTAATTAAACTATTAAAACTCCCATCAGCAGGAGCTAAATGTCTAGTATTTTTTAATGCAATCTGAAATATTTTCTCCTCAGTCTTGAATGTCCACCTAGTTTCTGACTTGTGCTCTGCATGGAGGATACCAGTGAAAACACTTCTGGGGAAATATCGGTATTTCCCAGATTTAAATAAATAAAAATAAATATTAATATTAAGAGTCAGCTTTAAGTTGGTGTTGCCGTTTAAGTTTCTCTCTCTGTTGTGACTAATAGCGGTGATGTTTTATAAACCGTAAACTGATTCTTTGTAGCCAACCTGACTCCTCAAATCTCTTAATCTGTGCCTTCATTACCCATCTGCACAGGTCTACATCTCTACAAACTAATCTGAATAATCTAGTTTAATCAGTGCTTTCAATCTCATTCAGGCACCATGGGGATACAAGTGATGAGGGGTTCAGCGTCTTGCCCAGGGGCACTTCAGTATGTAGGTAGAATCAAACCTCCGACTCTCCACTGACCCACAGCCAACCCCACAATAAATTCACCAACAGTTTGGACCAGGTTTAAACTGTTGTCTTGTTGCTCAGTATTTTGGTATGCATCAATAGTGTTTGGTTTCCAACTTCTGTGACACTCCTGCAGGCTGTTGGTCACTAAACATTTCCACAACACTACAAACCACAGGCTTTGAATGCAACACAGCCAGGCTTTCTGAGAGATCTGGCTTAATGAACCAATAAAAGATTGTTCTCGGTGGTTCTCAGCTGAGCCGATTTGAGTTATATGACACATGCATGTACTGCACATGGAAAATGTGAGTGCAGCTGAGACCAAAGGACAATCACTAATGGTGCATGAATGACGCAGTGGAAAAATCTTAATACATAAAACTAATAAGACCATATCAGCCTTTTGTCAAAACAACAAGATTTTACCCATATTTTTTTATGCAACCCCAACACTTGATTCCCATAAGATGAAAATTATTTAAGGTTTTAAGACCATTTAACAGTTGGTACTTGTGGTATGCACTTTTTTAGGAAAAAATAAGTTTAAACCACCAACACTAAAGTTTAGCTGAAAATCTCTTCAAACTGACAGTCAGCCATTTTTGTGTTTCCGAAAGTCAACTGGATGTGGCAGCCATTTTGAATTCAATAGACTAAAATGTTATATCTAATCAGAGGAAGGGGGCTGGCACCACAGGAGGGGGTGTGCCAAAGACACCATCTTAGCACCAACATAACTGGTTTGTTCCAGTTGAGTAAGCTGTGTGGGAGAAGAATCAATTTTGTGTTGTGTTGCATTGAGTTGAGTTTCCTTGACTGATGAAGCCTTCTGGATGGAAGGTGAAACCTTTCAGCACAAAAAGAAACTGTCCAGATGACCTGACTGAAAAATGTTGGGTTGGGCTATATTTAATAATTACTTTAAGCTTAGGAGAGAATGTCTGCAACTGTTAGAAGTTGCTTTTCTTTTGATCCATATTTTTAAGAGAACTGATTGGTTCAGAGACAGATCTCTAATCCCAAGCATGTGAGGAGGAGAACAGTGGTCGCATGAAAGGATATTAGTAACGACGTTTTAGTGAATTCACTCTTGTATGTGCAATCAGTACAAACCCATAAAGAAATGAGTCTTACATGTTGGTTTACACCACAGCCGTCAGAGGGAGCAAAGTAGACGTCAGGGTGCGAGGTCAGTTTCTGCAGCAAGCAGGAACCGTCCCCAGAGGAAAGAGCAGGGGGGGCCACCGAGGGTTCTGCCACAGACTCGGGAACAGTGTAGACAAAAAACTGTCCTGCTGTCCCATCTGTTGATTCAGATACACGAAGTTAGTACTGAATTATGAAGCATTGATTCTAACGATGGCACATATATAAACTCCTAATTGCAACATAATAAGGTTTTGATTCTAGCTTCAAGTGTGTGAACACATTTTTTGGCTGTCAGATCCACTTCACTGATGATTTCTAGTTTCAGACGAGTATAAACAAGATTCTTTGGGGAGAGGCCCACGCTGTGCAGCGTGAGAACAGCAGCTTGAACAAACAACGCAGTCAACATCTGAAATGGGTCCAACACTACCGGGCGGGGCAACGGGAGCGTTCAGATTACCTGCAACCTGATCCAGGTGTAAAAAGGGATGTAACAAAAAAATATAACTTGTTTGGCTAGTTTTATTTTAAGTGTTTTGTCCCATAAGGTTGAGATTCAGTTCAGTGATGTGAGATAGATGTCAGGTTTTGGCCAGATGTCTTTAGCTCTTCAAGGCTTCCTGCCCCCTTGTGGTGCTCTGAGTTGTAGTTCTTATACCAATGCCAGTTCAGATAAACTACAAGAACGACAACATTCACAGAGACTACAAAGTCCAGCCTTTTTCAATTCTTGTTTCACAAATGCGGTCATAATGATCTGGTTTTTACCAAGTCCTAAAGTTTGAAATCACACCTAGAGCTTTTCAGACTCTTCAGGCCTCAGTTAGCAGGTAAATATTAAAAGTTCATGAAATTAACCATTAGAAAATCTGAACAAGTACATCTTGTTTGGAAGAGTTGAAGAAAAAGACCCCCTAAAAACAATTTATGACTGAACCGCATTAAAGTTGCATCTGAACAAACCAAAAGACGTCTGGAGCAATGTTCTCAGGACGGTTCAGCCCAAAATAGAGTTGTTCAATAACACACAGCACCATGTTTGGATTAAACCAAACACATTTTGCTACAAACACTTCAGACCAACTATTCAGCGCAGCGGTGGAGGAGTGATGATTTGGCCTTTAAGCAGCCACAGGATCTGAGCTCCATGCAGTCACCGAGTCAGTCACGAACTTCTCTGCAGACCAAAAATACTCTCGAGTTAAAAGTGAGGCCATCTGACAGCTGAAGCTGGACCAAACCAGGTCATGATGCAACAAGGATCCCAAACACAGCAGCAAATCTACAGCAGGACTCGAGGATCCAGTCAAAGTCTAGACTCCAACCACATCAAAAAGTTGTGGTGAGACCTTGAGAGAGATGTGCAGAAACCAGTATCTGCAAACCCCAATGAACTGGAGCAATGTTATAAAAAATAAAAAGGGGCTAAAATTATTTCACAGCGTACGAGAGACTAGTCATACAATAAATTAGTGTTTTTGCTGCTTTAGGTGGTTCTATAAGCTACTGAATCATGATTTTCACAGCTTAATTTTTAAGTTCAAGGTTCTTTATGGTCATTCGCATCACATGTGGTACATGAGGTGGAACAAAATTATGTACTCAAGGTCCCAGTTACACCCAAACATAGCAAAAATATAAAATATAGAAAGAAACAGTAAATAAGGATCCAAGATGTATGCCAAACAAACTCCAAATGGTACGATAAAAGATCTAAGACAGGGGTGCCCAATACATCAATCGCAAAAGGTAATACGAGTAGATCGCATGGCATTAATAAAATACATATCAGCCAATCATCTTTCCTCACTATATGAAATTTGTCACTTGATATGCAGGGCAGCCAGTCTGAGACCTGACATTTTCCGACATGGGTCACCGCGTATGCACATACAACCACGCCAAAAACTAGTAAGCTACCAAGTTGCCTAGTAACAGCCCCCAGTTTATTTCTTCTAATCTAAACTCAAGAAGGTATAAAACGAGTGGGGGAGCTGGACCAAGTAAGAAGCAAAAAGAAACTTACCATTTCCATACAGAATGGGAGGAGGACGACTTTTTGTTCACAATGTCATATTCGAAGTGCGTTTGCCTCATCTGCAAGTCTACCATTGCTATTCCGAAGAACGGAAATATGGAGCGGCATTTTCAGACTACTGTATTTAAAAAAAAAAAAAAAAAAAAAAAAAACTATGACAGACTTTCTTCCGAAAAGCGAGATGAGAAAGAAAAAGGTGAAGGAGGATTTGACCCAGCAACTTTGGAAGGATAACGTGGACTAAGTGTTTTTCACTGCAATTGGACGAGTCTACAGAGTGACACAGCAAATACTGCAAGTATGTTTTGTATTTTTATAGTAGGTAGATCACTTTGACTTGGTCATTTTATAAGTAGCTCGCATGGTGAAAAAGTGTGGGCACCCCTGATCTAAAATATACACTATAATGTAAAACGGTATGGTATATTACAGCAGCCTGAACATGAGTCTGGTGAGTAGATATGAATGAATACAGCGGCACGAGATAATCAGCAGCATGGATAATCAGCAGCATGGATAATCAGCAGCAT
>NC_056512.1:22838143-22850654 GCF_014905685.2 Nematolebias whitei | reverse complement strand
GATAATCAGCAGCATGGATAATCAGCAGCATGGATAATCAGCAGCATGGATAAGTCACATAGCCAATAAAAGTGGCATTAGTTTTGGCCTTAGTTGTGTTTAATAAATACGATGTTGGAATCAGTTGTGCATTTTTTTGTACTTGAAGCCAGATTAGAGCAATTCATGAACCTAGCAAAGACCAGATCATTTTTATTGTATTTTCATTTGTAAAACTGAATGGAAAAATAAATTATATTTTCCCCAGGACTTTGAGTATAAACGGCTCTGAATGTGATCATTTACCTTTCATTTCTTTATCCAGCTCCTGTTGGGCTCCTTTCCCACCGTGTTGCTCAGCTGGTTTAGCTGGACGCTGCCGAGTGATGAAGTTGGAATAAAGATTTTTGAGGGGGTTGTCCATTGATGAAGGGACGCTGGAATGCCTCGCCTCAGAAGCAAGAACAGACTGCTGCGTTTTACCTAAGTCAAAGTGTGGGGAAAGTTGCGATGTAGATGCTTGGTTTGTCTTTTGGGCATCGTGCTGCAGTAGCTTCTGGTTGTATTTGAACAACTGAGGCAGATAAAAGAAATAGTAATAGTGCAGTAGTTTTTTCTGAATATCATCCATAGACTCTGTGTGTGGAGTTTGAAGATTGTGATTGGATGGTTGAACCGAGGAAGCAGCTGCAGCTCGAGGTGCAGTCTGGAGCCCGTGGTTGTATTTTTCACGCGAAGCCTCGGGCACATGGTACGGCAGATAGTAGTTATAATAAGGGCGATAGTAGTATTTGTGAGGATCAGCATTGTAGGTGAACCCTGGAGTTGGGAGAAAGGGTTGCTCAGGGGGAGGAACTGACAGAGGATCTGGTTTGTGAGAATAACTCAGAGATGCTGGAGACTGAGCTGCAGGAGTCCTAGAGGTAAATCGCCTCCCACTGCTACCATCATGCAGCTTCCCCATGCCAGGTTTATACCTCTTAGACTTATTTATGTTGGGATTCATGCCATGTTTTTCATAGCTGGAAGCAAAGGACCGATTTGTTTTTGTAGCCAAGTCAAGGCGCAAAAGACCCAATCTTTTAGCTTCACCTTTAAGATGTGGCAAGTAGAAGAAATAGTATGGATGAAGCTGCAGAGGATAAGAAGCAGGAAGTGATGACACTCTGGGACTTGTTGGGAAAGTGTAAGGAGTGGGGGTGGTAAATGGTAGAGAAGTCTTGTCTGAAGCATCGTTACCCAGACTTTTAAGCTGATGGTTGTTTGGGAGCATCGACGAAAACTTGTGGCTTTGAGACTTGGTTGAGGATCGTAATCTTCCAGATGCACCTGGACCCTGAGGAGTCCCAGGAGGAAGGATTTGGGGGAGATGGTAGTGGTGGTAATAACTGAAATCATGGCCTGGAGGCTGTGAAGGAGCTACTTCCACCTGAACTGTAAAGCCTGTGGTAGCTGCACTGCTCTCCAAGGCATTTAAATCAGGAGCTTTACGATTTTGTTTCTCTCGATGCGCTCGACCCGAATCCTTCATTTGATCTTTGAATGAAAGAGGCCTGCGGGCTCTGAAGTGTTTATAAGACTCCTTAAGAGGATCTTGATGGGAGTAATGGTCCTGGCTCGTTGGCTGGGAGCTGAACACAACACCACGAGCCAAAGCTGTAGGGTTAGAAGAGCCCCGTCCTTTAGGCTGGGGATATGTAGGGTGAGGATAGTTAGGTGGGGCCAAGTAGAAAGGTGGGACCCACAAGAAAGGACCCAAGTTGAGTTTGGGATTTGCAACTTTCTTGGTAAAACTAAAAGGACCGTCAGCGAGAGGTTGATGGGTGACTGGAAGTTCGAGGGGTTGGATAGGACAGGCCATTGTATAGATTTTCTTTCCTATTCGAAGAGAAAGTGTTTGTTCTCCATCCTGTAAAACAAGAATAATCACGATTAGCTCTACAACAGATTAAGCCTGTTTAATGTACACTTTAAAAAAAAAAGTTTACCTTCACTGCGACACCACATGCGTCAAACGGGACAAAGATGGTAATCCCTTCATCTTGTTTTTGCACAGTGTAGCCACACTGCTCCACCAACAACAACAAAGGGGTCCATTCTCCTCTCACTTTAACAGAGGGAGGAAAAAAGTTACAGCACCAGGATTTAAAAAGACAACGAGTATAAAAAAGTAAATTACGTGAAAAGTTTTCCCAATATTAATGAAAAATGTACCACTGATCTGTGGCTCCTTGACAGCAGACAGTTCTTGCAGTTTGAACGCTACACCATGAGGGGAGCAGCAGAGGAAAGACGCCCCCTCACCTGGAAGCTTGTTGTGAGAGACGGGACAGGACACCCTGACTGGGACCCCCCTCCAAAGCAGGGGCAAAACAAAACTGCCATCCTGAATGAACATAAAACAAGTTAACGCCTTCAGTAAGAAACATACACTCAGATCAGCTGGGAAAGTCCCAAACTCTCCAAACGAGTGTGCACTGAGTCAGTGCAGTTAGTGAGTCAGTTGACCACAGTTACAACCAAAAGGCTTTAAAACTGGAAACCAGACAATGAAAGTCAAATTAGTCTTGTTAAAGTTTAAATTAGTTTCTCTGAAAGTGTTTTGTAAAGCTGAAGCATGCACTAAAGTGTGCGTGTGACTAGTAAAGTGGAGTGCCCGTACCTCCCGAGTGACGTGGCAGGCGTCGTACTGCGCCTTCAGACTGAGGTCTCTTGGTGTGATTCGAACAAAGTAACCGCACTGAGGAGGGAGCTGGAACAGCAGCGACGACGACCCGTTCGCTGAGACAAGCAAAGTCATTTTACTTTGATGGAGAGAAGAACGAACCCCAAAAGTCCCAAAATGAACCGTTTTAAAAATCAGTTGATTACAATCTGCATCAAGACTATGTATATATTGCTATATGATTCAGATTTGTTCATTTACATACAGGTGCATCTTAAAAAAAAAAAAAAAAAAAAAACGCATTGTGAAAATGTTATTAGTTTTTGTCAGTCACTTCAGAAAGTGAAACTTGGATTACACAGTGAAAGATTTTATGCCTTTATTTCTTGTATTTTTGAGGATTATGGCCAACAGATCATGAAAAACAAAATTTAATGTCTCAGAAAGAAACTCCTGGTGTCTCAGCCTAATCAGCTGATCAACTCCAAGACATGAGCTACAAATGTTCAAGTCCAGCCACTCCTGAACCAGAGACATCAGAAGCATCTTACCTGCTGAGGAAACAAAGAACTGGACTGTTGCTCAGTGGTCCAACATCCTCTTTTCAGTAAGTAAATTTTCATGTCATTTGTAAATCAAGGTCCCAGAGTCTGGAGAAGAGTGGAGAGGTCCAGAATCCACATTGCTTGAAGTTTCCACAGGCAGTGATGGTTTGTGTCCATGTCCTCTGCTGGTGTTGGTCCACCGTTTTCTGAAGTCCAGTCATCGCAGCGTCTAGCAGGACATTTAGAGACCGCTTCCTTCTGCTGATGAGCTTTATGGAGATGCTGGTTTCATTTTCCAGCAGGACTTGGCTCCTGCCCACACTGACAAAGGGACCAGAAGCTGACTGTGGAATATTCTAATTTACCGAGACACTGAATTTAGTTTTTTGATTTGTAAGACATAATGATCAAAATTACAAGAAATAAAAGCTTGAAATATTAACTCGAATCGATAAGAGTTTTTGAAATAATTGATGAAAAACTTGACCAATTATTTTTAGATGCACACATTTTACATTTATTGTAGTCATATTTCTTGTTTTCTTCATTTCAGTTACTCCTGCGAGCAAATACATTTAGAGTCACTGTTAGTGTTGTGATGAACTGATTTAAGTTTAAAGCCCATTTTCTTTTTACGAGCCGTCCTGGTTTATGATCTGTATAGGATTACTGAATTTATAAACTTGTTCAACATTATAAATTAAATTGTTTCAACAGAATAAGGGAGAGCAAAAAAATGCAACAAGTGAGACTTTTTTTTAGACATCACTTCCACAGTTTTCTTTGAACATTGGTTGATTTTCACTCATTTAAAGTCCACCTTGTGCTTGAACACTTTCAGATAAATGTATATGATTTTAAGTCGACTAAATCAATAAATAAATTGCTTAAAATAGTTATGACATCAACTTTTCATAACAAATATGAATGCTTTTTTGGAAACATTACTATTGCAAAAAAATAAAATCCATGCAGTCGAGAGGAACACTTGCAGTTAACAGGAAGTGATGTCATAGGGGAACACCTGCATGTAAACAGAGCATCGCTACAAAAACCAACACACACAGCAGAGAAGAAACTGATATTTCTTTAAATTATTTTGAGCCACTATTAGAGGAACAGAACAGAGTTCAGATAATACTCCAACAAGACCAGGAAGTTCCCCTTTGATGTCACTTCCTGTTTCACTTTGGCTGCACCAAGATCAAAAGAAAATATACCAGTTATGTGATAAAACGTAAAATCATACACATTATGCCAAATTTCATACATAAAGCTTTCATTCGTGTTTTGTTTTTGTGTATGCATGTCACTGACACTTTAATCAAAAAAATAATGTAAGAAAAACAAACAGTGGCAGTATAAAGCCACAGGTTTATAGCTAAAATAAAGAACTGAATCTTTTATATTTAAAAACAAAAGCTGCTAGTAACAAAGATGTATTTGTGTAAAGTTAAAAATTTTGCTCAGTTTTTAAAATTTACATGCCAGAACAATCCGTAAACAGTTAATACTGATGGGGGGGGAAAAAAAAAATTACTCTTCAAATGTCTCGTTTTGGTAAAACCACTCGCTCCAACTCTAATGTCTCCTCCCTAACGCACATCTGAGTGGAAACAAAAAAGGTCTAAACATACATGAGAAACCACAAGTGTAAAAACTAGAACAAAATAAAATGTCAAATTTAAAGAACATGAACCACTAAAAGCTGCAGCACGAACAGGACGCAGTCTGACCTCGATCGAGCAGCAGCTGTATCGCTCGTTTCCTCCTGACCGTGAGGATCATGGCGTCGTCTTCACACTCCACCGACGGCTGTAGTCTCTGCCAGCTCTCCATCGAGCTGCTGGGATGATGACCTCTGCTCCTCGTCTGCTTCCCCTGGCCCTGGCCTGGAAAACAAAAATCAATTGAGGAAATGCATTTTATGTAACGTAAAGCTGGAGTGGTCACAGTCAGTGGAGATCCAGTAGAACGATAAACTCAGAAATTAAAAGATGAGAAAAAAAAAAACACCTCAATTTTATACAAAAAGGAAGTTTCACATTCATTGCTGATGTGCCAAAAAAAAAAAGTAGTGTACAATGTAAGATTTTCACAAATCCTCAGTTTTATTTAATAAATGAGTAAATCATTTATTCTCTCAAAAATCCAAGATTACAGGAAACGGTAAAACCTGCTTCAAGACTTTCCTCCTCCAAAACATTGATCTCAGAACAGATTTAACTTGATCCATGCATCTACAGCTGCATGCAGAGAACGATTAAAGGAATATTTCTGACATTACGACGTGGGGTTCTGTGAAAAGGTTATGAACTATTACCGTCTTACCTGTTGTAGATGGCTCTTTGAACGACCACAGATTAGAGAAACAGTTTTGGTTGGAAGATGAGCAAAGTGAATGTCAGCCATTTCAAAACACACTGCCATCAATTCACATTAAATTGTTACTTTGAATTTTATGGTCATGTTCAAGCCCAAACAGAGCAGCAAGCTGTAGCACTACGAGTGCAACTTAGAAATGTTGGTCTAAAGCAAAACAGATGGCAGAGGTTCAAGTAATGTTTGCACAAACACTAAGATTTAAAAAATCAGAACTGTTTTCAGGGTCAACCTTCTTCAGAGGTGGCTCTGCTCGGGCCTCATTGACGAACTTACTGCTCCGTCTGAGCAGACTCGCTTTAAAAACAGATTTCAACCGATGTCAGCAAGTCGACCAAGTCCTTGTGTACCAGGAACAAGCCCGGTGGACTGTTGAGACAGATTCATTCTGCAGCCTCGGCACATCCACAGTCTCAGTAACAAACGTTCAGTTGAGAAAATGCCAAACTAAAAACAGTACTCTGCAGAAAAGCAGAGCTTTAACACTTTCTCTTATCACTTTCTTTAAAACCAGTGAGACATTTATGAAGGAAACTTATCTTGCGTATAAAAAAAATAATAAAATGGGCACCGGTGTGACCAGTCTGACTCCTGTCCAAGGTCTTCTTTCATTGTGCTGTTCTGCCGGCACAGCTGATAAACTACCATTAACTGTTTGACAGATCACTTCAAAATGGCCCAACTATTCTTTTAATCCTTTACCACACCATTAAATTTGAATTGCATGTTTATTTCATCTGAAACATTATGATATAAAAAGGTTTTACAGCCCTCTACTGCCCTTTAAGCTTCAAAAGAAACACAAATTTCCATATAAATATCAGTTGAGTTACTGACGGCAGTGTAAAGGCCTGGAATAACAGATTTGAGATTGGACTTAAAGGGATAGTTTGGTCATTTTTTAAACAATCTGTCAAATAGTTTAATATTTCTTTTAAATGAAATCAGTTAAAACGTGCAAGCCAGACTGGCTTTGGTTGGGCATTAAGACAAAACAACTCTTCTTCAAAAAGTCAAGTCAACTTTATAGAGCACATTTAAAAAAAAAAAAAAAACAGAACTCCTCGCTCCTCGCTCCTCGCTTCAGTCTTGTTTTTGGAACAGCCAAAAGCAGCTGATCGGATGATCTCTGGGCCCGAGAGGGAACGTAAGGTTCCAGTAGCTCAGAGAGGTAAAGGGGTGTGAGGCCATTTAAGCATTTGAAGGTCAACATAAGAATTTCAAAGACTATCCTAGTATGAACAGGGAGCCAGTGAAGGGAGGACAGAACTGGTGTGATATGTTCAGACCTACGAGTTCCGGTTAAAAGCCGAGCAGCAGCATTCTAGACGAGCTGAAGACGTGAGATGGAGGCCTGGCTGACCCCAGCATACAGTGCATTGCAATAGTCCAATTGGGTCGTGACAAAGGCATGGACTAGTTTCTCAAGGTCGGGTCTGGACAATACTGGCTTGAGCTCATCTACCCGTCTAGTTGGAAGAAGCTTTTTTGCAGAACAGAGTTGATTTGTTTGTCAAACTTGAAGTCGGAGTCTAAAACCATCCCAAGATTTATACCAGACTGCTTCAAATATGGCTGAAGAGAGTCCAGGTTGACAGGATCAATGGCAGCAGTTGAGCTAGGGTTAAAGACAATGACTTCAGTCTTATCATTAAAACTTAAGAAATTTGAAGCCATCCAGGCCTTAATGTTGTCCAGACATTTTAACAGAGGGTGAATGGAGCAAACACTTGCTGGTTTCACAGGCAGGTAGATCTGGCAGTCAGCATAGCAATGGAATGAAAGACCATGTTTCCTCAGGATGGACCCCAGTGGGAGCAAATAAAGTGAGAACAGAAGGGGTCCAAAAATCGAACCCTGTGGGACCCCGCAAGAAAAAAAAAAAAAAAAAAAAAAAAGATTTGTGAAAGAATGCCACATTAGCTAAAATAGCGTCCAGGTTATATTTTAGCTAATGTGGCATTCACCCAACCCGGTTTGTCAGTGTTCTCTCAGAGCAATGTTTGAGTTACCACGCAAACGTTTAAACTCCACAGGAACAGAGTCGACGTTTAGAGACCAGATGTTCTCATCGGCAGCTCCAGCACAGTTTGTAAATAACGTGGACATTCAGTTGACAAAAAGAGTGCAATGGTTTAATTTAGGTACAATAGAATTTTATCAGACAAGTAGACATTTTTGACTAAACAAAAATAAAAGGTGCAAGATAATCCCCGTATCATGGCAGATGTGCACTTTCTGCCTTTGTATGTTTGTGTGCACTGTGCATAATAATCCCTCACACTTTTTTTTTTTTTATTATTATTTTTTATATCAGCCCCCAAGGGCCTTCACCTCTGAACTTTAAAGACGTAATGAAATTGTGTACACAGGGTCCCAGTTACATCCAACAATAAAATGTAAAAGAAAAACAGTAAGATCTAAGATGTGAACCAAGAAAAACATCAGCTAAAAATATGCCAAGCACTAATAGCATAAAAACAATAAACAATACACTGAACAGCAGCACGAACATGAGTCTGTGTGAGCAGATGAGCACAAATGAACACAGCAACATGAAACAGATCAGCAGCAACATGAAACAGATCAGCAGCAACATGAAACAGATCAGCAGCAACATGAAACAGATCAGCAGCAACATGATGTGATTTTTTCCACAGTGATTATTCTGGTTAGAGATTCATGAGTCTAACAGCCTCAGGGTAGAAGCTGTTCCTTAGTCTAGTGGTTCTACACTTAATGCTCCTCAACCTCCTTCCTGAGGGGAGTGGGGCAAAAAGTGTGTGTGCTGGGTGAGTGGGGTCCTTCATGATGCAGGTGGCCTTGACAGCACTAGATGGCACTAAAATGTACTTATGTAAATACTGACCAACTTTCATGACAAACTGAGGTTGAGAACGTGTTTGATGAGACGAGCCTCGTCACAGTGGACCCAGTACAGGTTCCTCTGATTCCCAGTTAATCTTTTATTTTCATGTAGTTTGACTATTGGTGCCCATTTCCTTTGCATCAAGTCCTAGACCAGGGGTTTGCAACCTGTGGTTCTGGAGACGCATGCGGCTCTTTGGTCCCTCTGAAGTTGCTTTTTCAAGCTTTGACCAAAACAACAACAAATAGTTTTTTTTTTGTTTTTGTTTTTTTTCTTGTAATCTTTTGCAAATAATTGAACTTTTTGATTTATTTCTATACTTTATTTTTTCCACAGTAAATAAATAAAATAAATAAAAGCACAGGTCTGCACAGTTCATAGTTTATTTTATAGATTTAAAAAAAAAAAAAAAACTATCCATCCCCCACTCTCTTTACAAGAATCCAGTCTATTCATTCGTCTTCAATTGTAAAAAATATCAATAAATGTTAAAAATCGTTAAATATTTTTAGCTTTATAACGTCACCTCTACTGGCCACAAAATTCTCCTCCAGCAAACCTGAAGTGGCCCATGGGCCACCAGTTGATCAGTTGAAGCAGGCTGTTGTGGCTCTGGACACATTTAATTTAGTGAAGGTATAAAAATGTCTCTTTTGATCATAAAGGTTGCAGAACCCTGTCCTGGATTATACAGTTTACAGAAGCTGAGTTTCAGTTATTCTGATTTTTCTAAAATTGCCATAACTTCCTCATTTCTTCACCGGCCCAGACGATCTTTGTGTTAATATTTGTTTTATCAAGTGCAATCTGTCACATATTAAAAAAACAATTCAAGAACTTTAATTAAAAACAAATTTAAAAAATTGTCTCTTGCATACTTTAGTGGACTTTTTCACGTTTCTTCAATGCTTTATAATCTAAATCTGACGTTGCAGCTATGAGAAAACTAAATTGACCAGACAATTCATAAATGCCCAGACTCTATTTAAGATGGTCCTGCTGGTCTTGACCACCCTCACACTGGCCTGTTCAGAATCAAACAATTCCTCCAAACCAGGCAGGTGTCAAAATGACCCCATCTAGAACAGGTAAGATATTAATTGTTCACAACCTTGCCCCGTGAACTCCAACACAACCAGACTCTTAACTTAAACTTTGTTCCTGACGTTTTAAAACTAGTATGTTTACATGTATGCATTTGTATCATGGAAAACTTCAAAGGTGTCAGAGCACATGTGGATTAGGACAAACAGCATACCTGCGCCATCAGAACCGGAGTGGTAGCCAAGATGTTTGAGGTTCGGTCCAAACTGACCCGTGATGTAGAACCTGCCGGGCACCACGAGTTTAATGTGGCCCTTACTGCAGTTTCCACCCGGGGGGCCATGAGAGTTCAGGGGCCTCTTTCCCTCGGGTTGTCTTCGTTTGAAGCGGCTTTTGGAGCTCGTGCCAGTTCTGGGTTCGAGTCCCGGCTCCAACATGTTTTGAAAGGTGGGCTCTGAGTCACGGTGCACCCACCGCCTGACGTGGCTGATGATGGGGGGGTGAATCCTTACAGAGCCGCTCGGGGCATCACGGAGAACCGGAGAGGCTGGCTGGAGGGAGGGGGCTGCGGGCTCGCACCCCCCCGCTGAAAATAAACTTATTGTGGTGATGGTGTAAACAAGCGGGACGCCGAAGCTGTAAGCTTTTTGTTTCAAATGCATCGCCAACACGAGTCTTCCTCTTTTCACCAAATCACTGGGACCGAGTGACTGGGGGGTTAGTATTTTTGTAGACTTCCTGCCAGCGCACCTGCTCACTAATTGGCCTTGATTGGCCGCGCATGCGCAAATGCTGAAGTTTCCCTTCCAACGATTCAGGTACGTTTTAACAAAGAACATTAGAGGCTTTAACTCCACTTATTATTATTATTATTAGTTAAATTATTTAATATTTAGAGTTTCTTGCAGTGGTGCCTCTAGAAAGTTGTTAATGGGGCCCATGTGGGGGCCACTAAAAATCCTGGGGTGGCACACCAAAATTAAAATCCAGAACAGAATTTCAGGAGTACTTGTTGTTTTATTGTGTTTTGAATTGAGTTTTTAATTCATTAATGTGTGCTTAGCTTTGTCTCTTCATTTTTATGCTTTCTTTGATCTTATTTATTACTGATGTTAAGCACTTTGTTTCAGCTGTGGCTGCTGTTAAAGCACTTTATAAATAAAGTTGATGATGATGATGAGATTTATTACATCATATACAGATCATTTGGCAACTACAGCAATACGGTAGTTTAATTGTACAGTAGTAGGGAATCACCTTCTGATATACATATGTAACGTTTAGTTTTACTTTTTTTAACTTACTGTTGATATTGTTTCTTGAGGAAAAGCATTACTATTCAAGTTATTGAAGCTTGTCCTTTATATATATATATATGTTTGTGTGTGTGTAACATATATGATCAAAAACAATGTTTGTTTTTATGTTTGTGAGGTTCAAATATTCCTAAATAGCTAGAAGAAATAAACAAAAATGCACATGAATCGAAAGCTTGGGACTCGAGACCAAACTGCCTGTCCAATGAATGCATATCACCCTCAGCCTTTATGAGACTTTTAAAGACTTTTTGACTAAGAACATTTTATGAAGAAAAATGAAAACCTTGAAAATAAAGTCAGGCGAGACGTCACGCTCAGAGTATGTGTTGCGAACGACTCTCAGCTACTACCACATCCTTTTCCAACTTAATATCTGCACGACTGAGTGATTCCATGGTTGCTTTGGCTAAGGTCAATTGTCTGTGACAGCAATCTTGAACTGGACTGACTGGAAAACGTACTCAGTTATTGATGTACGTTGAATTATTTCTTTTGCATGTTTCATTAAACTTCATCCAGTGGTTCATGGAACGTTCTGCTGAAATGACAGACAAGCATGTGACACAAGCAAACAACATGTTTTCCCATTCTAGCTGCTCCTGAACACTTAATCATGTGACCACTAGAGGGCAGCAGTGAACAGCACCATCTCTGTCTGTGCTGGCCTGCAGCCTGGTGACTGCTCATCTGACAGATGGCCCTTTGCCCTCTGTAGTTTTTTTAAGTAAAAACTTCAATTTTCTCTCTTTATTTACACCTCTAATGTCCACAAACGTAGTCTGGCATTAGCTGTGTCATCCGTCAGGAGACTAGATGAGCTCTGGTTTGCCTTCAACTCCAAGTGCCAGTTTTGACATCACTTTGCGGTCGTGTTGTGGTGAGCTGAGGTCAGAGGGTCACAGACTCTGCCTTTATCTTAGAGGAGAGTTGAACCACGGCACAGTTGGAATCACATGATCGTATGGGGTTTTGGAGGGGATGATCGGTTGATGAAGGGCGCGGCAGGCAGGATGACTCATATTTGAAGTTGCTTAGCTACAGCCAGGAGTTGTTTTCTTTAGAGTCAGAGTGTTAGCACAGCGTGCGTGTCTGGATTTCATTGAGAGAGGACGGCTTTGTGTTTCAGACCTCTGAGTTAAATCTAGTCTCAGTGATGAACGAGGGGGGAGGGAGTGAGGGCGGTTCAGCGCCTAGAAGTGAGGAAGGAAGTCAAAGAATAGAAACCTTTGGCCAGTAACCATGGAAACGGGTTGGCTTAGTTAAGTGTGAGGAATTTGTTTTTACTGAATGTACATGGTGGTTATGGGGCTCTGCAACGGCCACCCACTGTTCACCCCTCACACCGCAGTGGTTCATGGTTACTGTACAGTGAACCACTGCAGCTGGTTCATGCAGAACATATGAATCTGCTTTCAAGACTCGTTCTCTCAGTCTAACGTTTTTCATTGACGCCTGCCAAAGGCGAAACGGCAGGTTTTTGCATAATATTTGCGAGTCTGTTAGCAAAATGTCTCACGGGATATATTTTCATTAAACTCTCAGCAGATCATTAAATGAACATCTGCAACACCACGGCTAACTCACCTTAGGAAACATCAAAATGACTACCACCTACTACTACTACCACTACTACTACTACTACTATTACTACTACTACTACTACTACTACTACTACTACTACTACTACTACTACTACTACTACTACTAC
>NC_056512.1:22826115-22838133 GCF_014905685.2 Nematolebias whitei | reverse complement strand
ACTACTACTACTACTACTACTACTACTACTACTACTACTACTACTACAGTGTGGTATATCTGAGGGTCATGCTCAACTGACGTCTGTGTTTTAAATACACCAGTGTTCCCCGTCGTCCCTCACTGCTGAAGCATTTGAAAGGTGAATGTTTGTAGATTTTGAGTTAAATGTTTTTCTTGACTGGATTTTGACGTGGCAATCCAGTGTTTTAGAGGGACTTTTCTTATGCCTCGGTGCAGTTACACAAAAACAGAAGTTGGCACTTTATTTTTTTCCAACTCTCAAGGTTTACATATGTCAAAATGCTGCTGCCAGAGTCTTAACTGGAGTTACTGGGAAAGATCATATCTCTCCAGTTTTAGCTTCTCTCCATTGGCTCCCTGTCAAATCCAGAATTGAATTCAGAATCTTACTTCTACCTTACAAAGCTCTCAACAACTTAGCTCCATCTAATATTTGAGATCTTATTGTTCCATATTTTCCTAACAGAGCACTTGGCTCTCAGACTGTAGGCTTACTTGTGGTTCCTAGAGTTTCCAAGAGCAGACTTGGAAGAAGATCTTCCAGTTATCAGGCTCCTCTCTTGTGGAACCAACTTCCAGTTTCTGTCCATGAGGCTGACACATTGTCCAGTTTGAAGACTGGGGTTAAGACTTTCCTCTTCGATAAATCCTATAGTTAGGGTTGGCTTGTTATGCTGCTATAGACTTAGACTACTGGAGGACAAATTTACCTCATTTCTTTAAAAGAATTGTTAAAATGGACTAGTTTTCATTTGATACTATTTCTATCTTAACGTGATTCTTGACCTGCCATTGTGTATCTGTTCCTCTCAAACCCAGCTGGTCGAAGCAGATGGCCTCTTATCCTGAGCCTGGTTCTGCCGAAAGTTCCTCATGAGGGAGTTTTTTCTTTCCACTGTCGCCTTCATTCTTGCTCAAGATGAGAGTTCTGTGATGGAGTTAAATTCAAAGCAGTCTGCTCCTCAGATAAATAATGTTAAGTTATTATTTTTAAATATAAATGTTTCTGTTCAGTGCGACTTGCCGCTAAATGAATAAACTGAATTGAATTGAAAGTTTTAAATAAAGTGTTCAGGATGAGACCCAGCTACTACCACACCAAATTTGAACTCTGCTCCTGTCAAAGTGTCCTTTCTGCAAACGTCTCTGCAGGTTTGCACGTCTCTTTATGAGCTCATCTTGCATCCAAACCAGCCGGGCGACACCAGGAACAGGTATGAGAGGGACGGTTGACTCCTCAGCCTGGGGTGCAGAGGGAGTTTCAACACTGACTCCGATTCCCTCTTTGTTTGATTCTTCTCCTTCAGAGGAGCGCTCACATGACATTTCACTGTCATTACTCTAGTAAATCCTTTATGTGCTCCCAGGCTTTTCCACCCCTTTTATTTTTTTTAAATTTAAATAAAACGGTGAAGAAATCTCAGGGCAGGGTGCGACTGAGTAAAAAGGAATGAGTGAGACAGCCAACCACAGACGGGGAGCTTTAGTGTTGTGTAAAAGCAGCGGTGAGCTCGGCTGTGGTCAGGCTGACTGCTGGCATGTAGGCACCGCTCCGCTGGCCTTTCTTTCACAAAGTTGTGTTGAAATGCTCCTTCAAAGACGCGTTATAAACACCTTGATTCGGGGGTTTGAACATTACTCAACCCAAAGATTAAATTGGTCTTATCAAACCATCCATGACTGTGTTCACACCGAACGCTTGTCGTTTCACCACGGATCAGAAAGATGAATGGATCACATTATACATGTAACAAACGGCTGCTAATTAGGAATGTGAGGCTCAGCTGACTGGAGATGTGCAAATCCACGATAGAGGGCCGCTTGTTGAGAAAGTTAGGCCTCCTGGCAAAACTTTATGAGCAAAATATGGATCCGTTTGTTATTTATATATATATATATATATATATTTTTATTTTTTTTTGATCAAATGGAACCAACCTGAAACAAGTAACCCTGAGAAAGTAACACCAAGAATGATTTTTTCAATGCACCTCATGGTCCATTCTTTAAAGCTCTGGTTCTTCAAGTACTGATCACGGTAAAGGCCTGACGTTTCCATTGGTCCTCTGACAGTTTCTCAGGCGTGTGATTGGTGGACTTTATTTAGTTTGTATTTTAAAAACGCGTTGTGGCTCAGCTCCTGCCCCACCCCTCCGCCTCGCTCTCTCTCTGCTGCACACAGCAGTAAACAGTGTCCTGACTCAAGCTCCAGGAAGTTTTCACTGCTGACCGATGCCTGACTCATGGCGGTTCCTCTCCCTAAAATACACCAAGATTTGTCTAAAAAAAACGAGGGAAGATTGTTGCATAACGAGAGAAATGCTCCAACGGCGTTTCCCTTTGGTTTGACCGAGTCCCTGTCAGTGTTTTCATCCACGTTTGCTGTCCTGATTGAAGCGGCAGGGCGTGGCATACGTCTCTGAAAGGTACATTGCAACCCTTCACGGAGCTCACCTGCAGGGCGAGGTCGACACGCCCAGAACACGAACAGGTCCGACCGCATTTTCTGCTTTCACGTTTTGTCTTTTTTTTTTTTTTTTCCAAGCCAGCCTCAGTTTTATGGCTCACTGCGCTCAATATCACTCTCAGATTGTGCCCTTGTGATAATGCACGCTTCACAGTAAACTTATTTATTTATCTTTATCTGATTTGACAAATCGTTCTGGAAGCAAGGCCTGTTTTTTGTTTCTTGCATCCATGAGATGTGTCATTCTTCTTGGGTGGACCTGTTTGAGTCATAGATTTTTGGTTAAACACCACAGATCTCGATGGGATTAGGTAATTCTGAGGGATTTAAATGATTTGCCATGAGTATTTAGGTGAGATGTAGAGAGACATGGTCATGGTGCGGTGAAATACAGACTGTCTCGTTCATTTCTTCCCATTCTCAGAGTTAGCTCAGGGTGTATTTGGATGGATGTGCTCATATTGTTGCCCTGATGACCCCATCAGAATGTAGCCACATGAGTAGCCCCCACATTAAGAAGCCTGTTGTTACTCTGCGGCTGAGGGATCCTGACATTAGACTGAGCTGCTGAGTCCACCTTGTTGACGCAGTGTTTTCTCAGTATACAGTTTCACACTCACCAGAAACAAATGACCTAAGTAACCCAGTGCAAACAAGTTTTCTATTAGTTGTATATTCTTTGAGTGTGTAACTTTAAAAAAAACCTCTCGCTCCTGTAGCTTTGCAAGAACTTGTGCAGTAAAAGCATCAAAACTTGCAGCTCAATCTGGAATCCTGTGTTATATCTACTGGTAGCAATGCAGACGAAATTAGCAACAGCAAGAAAAAAAATGGCAAAAGATTACCACATGAACACTGGGATTGTGGTGAAACACGTGAGAAAACCCAGCCCTCTTTGGAGCTCAACAGCTCAGACGTGCTTCACGGTAGAAATAGCAGTCGAAGATGAAACGGGTCACAGAAGGTTGGGCTTGACATGTTCGAACTGGCACCATGATTCCTGTAAACACAGTTTAAGTTTTATGATTTTTAAAGATCTAAAAAAGTTGAATCTGGTCCTCTGGACATTCAAAAAAACAAAACAAAAAAAAACCAAAGCAAATCAACAACAAAATGTAGAAACGTTTCGTCTCTCATCCGAGAGACTTCCTCAGTCTGAGGAGCTGTTTTCAGCTCCTCAGACTGTTTTAATTAATTTAATGAACAGTAAACAGCCACCAGTGTGCTAATGATCCATTGTTGGGCTGATGGTCCTTCTTGAGCATGTGATCAGCTGGTTTTGGTTGTCAGCAGCAAAACTGGTTGATCCACTCTGAGAAGGTGCTATTTAAGAGACTGAGCTGAAAACAGCTCCTCAGACTGAGGAAGTCTCTCGGATGAGAGGCGAAACGTTTCTACATTTTTTTGTTGATTTGCTTTGTTTTGTTTGGGTTTTTTTTTTATGTCCAGAGGACCAGATTTAACTTTTTTAGATTTTTCTACCTGGATTATTGAGCATGCATCAGGATATTTTTAAAGATGTTTTAATAAAGCGTGTTTCTGGCTGATTCAGTCACACATGGATAGCTCTTAGCACGACTTTCACATGTTGTATTAAGATGCACCTGAAGCTATTGGATCTCATTTACGAGCTTTACGTGCAAATTAACCACAGCCCAGTGGGCTGTCAGCAGAGCAACAGATGAACGTTTACAACGCAATCAGACAGCTGAACGGTGTGATTATTTGACATCAGTGCAGTTTAGAGCCATTTGAGCTGCAGTTATTTGCTCAACTTTTGATGAGCCTAATTACCAAACAGACACAAAATGAGAGACCTAAAAGAGCAAACAACGATTAGACTTCCCAGAGCTCGATATCAAAGCAAAGACTAAAGATTTGAACCCATAAAGCTGTAAGACAATGTGCTGACAGCTTTGTGACTGTGACATCCCCACTGTGTTTAATTAGGTGAATATAAAGCAGCAGAGCACCGCTCAGACTGTTGGGCTGTGATTGACAGCACATTATAATTTACAGTGACCGCAGTGTGTCCAATCAGCTCTGAAAACAATCAAAACAAAGTTGAAATTAAAGAGAAACTCATCAGACGTTGTCCTGGTAATCCAATGTGATTAATAAAATCCTGACAAAATCCACCCAGCCATCATCTTTACTCGCCTCTTCCTTATTCGGGGCCACTGGTGCCCATGTCCAGCAGTCACTGTGCGAGAGGTGGGGGACACCCTGGACAGGTCTCCAGTCCATCACAGGGACACATAGAGATAAACAACCATTCACTCTCTCACGCACCTAGGGACAATTTAGAGTTACCAATCAGACTAACATGCATGTTTTTGGTCCACCCAGAAAGGCTCCCCGCTGGGATTTGAACTGGGCCAACCTGCTCGCTGAGAGGCGGCGGCTCTACCAACTGCACCACCGTGCTGCATCCTGACAAAATGAACACCTTTATTGAAGATTCTGATAAACCATCATTTATCTCCTGCTTGTTCTCGAGTCGGGTCACGGGGGCAGCAGCTTCAGCCAGGAGGCCCAGACCTCTCATTCCACAGCCACCTCGTCCATCTCTTCTGGATGGATTCCTAGTCGTTCCCAAGCCAACCGAGAGGCATAGTCTGTCCAGCGTGTGGGTCTTCCCTGTGGTTTCCTCCCAGTCAGACATGCCTGAAGCACTTGTATCTGTAATAATCTTTCGGTCAAAGTCCATAACAGTAGATGAGGGTAGGAATGTATACCAACCAGTAAACAGAGCTTTGCCTCACAGCTCAACGCCGTCTTCACTATTACAGACCAGCACACCATACACAATACAGTGGAAGCTGCACGTATCCGTCTGTCGATCTCACATTTCACTCTTCCCTCACTCATGAACAACCCCCCCACATACAGAACAGAACAATACAGTACTTGAGCTCTTCAACTTGAGACACCTCCCCCCAACCTGGAGAGGACAATTTATTTTATTGTACTCTATTAATCCCCAATAGGAAATGAATCCACTCTTTTCTGACTGAAGACCAACTGAGGAGTCTGATAAACAGTCTTATATCTTTAAGGAAAACAAAGCAGGCAGACAAAATGCTGAATTAATATTTAACTGTATTAAATCACTAGAGCTAAAGCTTAACCTTGTCCATCCAGTTAATAGCTCTGCTGCTTGTGTAGGGTCTCGTCAGGAAGTGGTCCTACATCGAGGCTCAGAACGGACTGTGTTCAGACTATCAAACATTTGTGGATAAGGGGAGTCCAAACCACATCTGAGCACTTATTTTGCCACAGAATAGCTGCTTTAAAAAAAAAGATCAGTCTGATGAGGTTTCCTGCTCATGTTCTCCCACAGATGGGTGCATCAATTCAACACGTGTCACTTACTGGCGTTCTAAAAATGATCGCGATTCTGCTCATCCTCGAGCTTCTTTGCTTCTAATGTCCGTCTTCGAAATCTCCTCCCACAGTCACCTTGAAACTAAATGCAAAATCAAAAACCGTTTCCACCCATTGTGCCTCAGGCAGTGTGTGCCTTACATCATCCTGCCTTCTGTAGGTTTCAACAGACTCACTGATTCATAATCTAAACAGCTTTGTTGCAGTATCTGTTGTGATTTTGGCGCCTGAACATCAGCAGGAACCCAAATTGATGTCACTAATTGCAAAGATCACTTTACTTTAAAGTTTGACCACTTTTACGTGAGCTATCTTAACATTTATACATCAGCTGATAACTAACCCGTCTTTACAGCAAAAACTAAATTAAACATAATAATTATTTTATTCTCTGCTGCAGCCAGGTTTTACTTCCTTCAGCTGCTTTAGTGGTTAGATTGTCACTGACAGGCGAGTTTTGCTTCCACTCAAATTCCTCACACACGCCATTCACGTTAGCCTTTACTTTGTTTTGTAAGTGTGCCGTGCCGTTCTGCATCTGTACAGGTGACGCAAGACATTACTCACTTCTTTAAAGGGATAGTTCAGAGTTTATGAAGAGGTTATTATCAGTTACTATCTATACTGATCTACTATCTATCTATAGCTGCTGCGGTCGTTATTATCATCAAGCTGCTAGCAGCGCCTGCTAACGCTGCTAGCAGGGCCTGCTAACGCTCCTAGCAGTGCTAGTGATGCTAGCGGGATTCTCCATCTGCCTGCACGGCCCAAACTCTACAGATCCGTTCGGTTCCGCGGGGAAACCTTCGATGTTCTCTGTCTGCCAGACCCGGTTCTGGACTGCGGTTTGTGCGGGCAGCTGCTGTGGTCATTATTACCATCAAGCTGCTGACTGGACCTGCTAACAAGACCTGCTAGCTAACAGATGATGTTGAAAGAACCTCACTGCTAACCAAATCACACTTGAGTTTGACATATGATCTCAAGATCATATGTCAAACTCAAGGCCCAGGGGCCAAATGTGGTCCTCGTTGACATCTTATCTGGCACACAAGATGTTATTTTAAATGTAAAATACTTTAAGAACTTTTTTTTTTTTAGTAATCTTTTATTGTGATGTCAAAAGTGCAGAAGGGAACATCAAATGAGACCAATCAAACTCTTGTTGAGGAACATGCAACCAAGAAAAGATGTTGAGTATCTAACTTGTTTCTGAAACAAGTGTTATTAGTATTTTAGTATGTTTTAGTATGTTAGTAGTATTTTTTAGTATGTTTTAGTATTTTAGTAGTATTATTGTATGTTTTTAGTGTTATTAGTATTTTTAGAATGTTTTTTGTATTTTAGTAGTATTTTTTTTGTGTGTTTTTAGTATTTTTGCTGCATGCTTTGGTATTTCTTCTTGTTTTTTTGTTTTGTTTGTTTGTTTGTTACCACGCCCCTCGCACAGTGATTGCTGGACATGGGCACCGGCGACCCCCGTGACCCAAAATGGAACAAGCAGGTAAAGAAAATGGATGGATGTTTGTTTGTTTGTTTTTCATTTGGCCAGTCGAGACGGTTCTTCTCGTCCTAAGCATTTCATTGCATTGTTGACCTTGTGCTGATTTTGCATGACAAATAAACCAAACCTGAACCTATCCTGAACAAATTTGATTGCTGCCATCTTAAAACAGCGCCCATTTTCAAATTCCATATCTGTTCAGGTAAACGTAATTTTATAGGTATTTACATGTCCATCAGTTTAAAGTAGACAAGTATTTATATACAAGTTTAAGGTTAGTTGCACCAAAGACTGTAGGCCTTTACCAATAATAATCTACGTTATAAAACATGTTCAGTGCATTCAAATAAAGTAATTATCACATAACTATTTTATTATTTTTACTCAGCATTCTGTTTGGATTAGATGAATTTACCATGTTAGATTACCATTTGGTTTTGCAACTCAGATGGAATACTGTTTGTTAATAAACCACAGATCAACTTGGCCAATTTAAGTAATCGTAAACTTCCATGTAAGTTCTGGTCTAATGGAGAAGTGACAGCAGTGTGAGGGTTTATGAAATAGTGTTTGCATGAATCTCTATGAAATGTTCGAGGCTGGAGTTGTTGGAGTTGTTTATATGTCTGTACGCTGCCAAGTGAGGTAGCAGAGCTGGAAGGGTTGTCTTGTGGAAAGGGATTCCAGCTTCACACTCATCACTGTGATGTAGTGATGACAGGTGGTCTGTACGACCAGCTGACCGCGTGATTTAGAACATCTGAATTCTATATGTCGGCTCCACATCAGCACCTCCGTGACATTTGATTCACGCTGTTGGTTTCTTTAATGAATACCCACATCTTCACAGATGTGGGAAGTAAAATTAGTGGTGTATGAATTGTCAGAAGTAGTTTAAGGAGGCTTGTCATTGCGTTCTTATTGCAGAGCCTTTTGTTTCTTAGTCCAACTCCCACCCTGAAGGGATCCGACTTACTGCAGGCAGTGCAAAACTAATTCTTGCACCGCTTGTATAAGAACTGAACGCCCGTAGCAACGGGCCCCCAATCCCATACTCACAAAGCACCCCCCACAGTGTACCTCGAGGAACACGGTTGAATTCCTTCTTCAAGTCCACAAAACACATGTAGACTGGCTGGGCAAATTCCCACGACTCATCAAGGACCCTAGTGGGGGTAAAGAGCTGGTCCAGTGTTCCACGACCAGGACGGAACCTGCATTGTTCCTCCTGGATCTGAGGTTTGTCCAACAATCAGACTTGCTTCTCCAGTACCCCTGAACAGACCTTACCAGGGAGGCTAAGGAGAGTGAGGCTCCTGTAATAGGAGCACACCCTCTGGTCCCCCTTTTTGAAGAGGGGAACCACCACCTCTGTCTGCCAATCCAGTGGAATTGCCCTCGATGTCCATGCGATGTTGCAAAGGCGTGTCAACCAAGACAGCCCTACAACATCCAGAGTCTTAAGGAAACAGCAAATCTTGTCCACTCCCGGAGCCCTGCCACTGCGGAGCTTTTTAACTACGGTACCTCATCAACCTCAGCCATGCTTATAGACAGACCAAGCTCAAAGTCCCCATCCAATCAAGAGTCTATCCAAGGCCTCACCAAACTCCTCCCACATCCGAACATTTGCCTCAGTAACAGCCAAGGCTGCAGAACACTTGGCCCTCCGGTACTCCTCAGCTGCCTCTGGAGTCCCACCAGACAACAAGGCCCGATAGGACTCCTCCTTCAGCTTGATAAACTCCCTAACCCGGGGTGTCCACCACCGAGTTCAAGGTTGGCCACCGCAAGAAGCACCAACTACTTTGTGCCACAGCTCAAGGCTGCCACCGCAACATCTGAGGCAGTGAACATGGCCCTCTCGTCCTAAGAGCAGTAACTGCCTCAGGTGGTTTTATTTCCACCACTTTACTATGCTGCTATTTGGGTCTCGATTTATCTTGGATTTTTCCAACAGTAAAAACAGATAAATGATCATTAATATCAGTCATTAAAGTCCATTATTATTATAATTTATAAAACTATTATCAAATAATGTTGAACTATCCTTTGTTCTACTAGGCTTTACACCAAATGGAAATAAACTTAGACTAAACATAATATTTAGAAAGTCTGCAATATTTGAATATCGTTAGATTTCAACAGATTTATGTTAAAAATCACCACAAACAAAAATTGCTTTATCTTTATATTTATTGTACATCTCAGAAATCTTCTTATTAAACTGGTCAATGCATTTTCCTGGTTCTCTAAACTTGCAACTAATTAATATATGTTTGTGATTTTCAGCCTCAGCTTCAATAGTTATAATTCCATTAAATTATCAATGACAAATGTCATTATCAATAAGCTTACATTTTAATGATGATATTACAAATAGGGCTACGCCCCTCATCTATTTTAACTGAAACTTTCATAACCCTCTAATTCAGCCTTTAAATCCTTATTATATTTCAGCCATGACTCTGGCTGTTATACTAAATAGTTGTGTAAAATATTGTAAATTAACTTTAATATTTTAAGTTACTGAGACTCTTATTATTAAACTGGATCACTGCAAATCCCTCCATATTCACCTTAGTATTGAATTTCTCTTCAGAATAAAATTCACAATTTGGGAGCACACCCATATATATATATATATATATATATTCTGATAGTGGACATAAGGATGAAGATAATTTTCTAACTCGTAAATTATATGTTGTTAAAGGTCAACCAATTTAAAATCTCAAAATTTTTCATACAATTTCGTTCCACCTCGTGTACCACATGTGATGCGAATGACAATAAAGTCACCTTGAACCTTGGTTTTCTTAATGAGCTAAATTGATCACACAGATCATATTTTATACATTTTATAACAGAGTGTAAAATAATGTAATTAATTATTCCCACTTCTACCATGCCATTCTCACTTTTACCAAACATATGAATCTAAAAAAAAAAGAAGGTTTTACGTAAGAAATATCAAGATTCAAGGTTCTTTATATTCATTCGCATCATGAACAACATGTACTTGAGGTGGAACACAATTGTGTACTCAAAGTCCCAGTTACATCCAAAAATACCTAAAATATAAACTATAAAAAGAAACAGTATACAATGATCTAAGATATATGCTAAACGATAACAAAATAATATAAAATGGTGTATTAAACAGCAGCCTGACCATGAATCTGTTGTGAGTGTAGTGAGTCACGTGAGGTACGTGTCACTTGTTGTATGACAAATATATGGATATATATTTATGCATACTTTTCACGAGTTCTTCATTTTTCTGACTGTAAATGCCGTGCATTGAATTTAACACAAAATGTAACGAGAGACGTTATTTATCTTTGACCCATCAAATGAATGGAATCATTTATTTTCAGAATCAAAGTTTAACATCAAACATTTACATTAATTTGGCAAAATATGAAAATAATAACAGACAGTTTCACAGAAAATGAACTTCAAATCACTCGGCGGTGATTTGAGGACTTTGCTTCAGACATTTCTAAAAATATCTGTACTGATTTATGAGAGAGAAGAGTTTAAGATGAAAGGAGATTATCTTACAGAGAACTGTGTGAGGGAATTTAATCTGTTTGACCAGAAGTTGCACGCTCCCATCAGGTATCTCAGCTTTGCCCACGGTACACTTGGTCGAAGAAGTCTTTACCTGGTTTGACGATGGATCAGCTCAGTAAGCATCCTTCAGACTGTTTCAGCGCCTCCGTTAAGAACAGCTAAAAATCCTCGGAGAGTCGTGCTTGGTTAGCTCAAAACAGAATTATAATCCCAAACGTCCCTGGTTCTTCATAACTCCAAACTCTTCATAACTCTTGGACTCTTCATTGCTCTGAAGCTTTCAGAACCGGCTGCACTCTCAATCAGCTCTCATTCCAACATCTCTCAGAACTCTCATTCTCTTGGAATTCTGGAATTCTCTCGAAATCTGACTTGAACTGGGAAGTTGTCACATTTTTAAATGAGTTTACTTCCTGTTCAATTTAGAGCTTTCTGATTCGTGGAAGGACCAGAAAGAGGAGTGGTTTTGACGTAAGGTGTTTATCAACAGTCGAGGTCAGAGAATGAAACTTGTTTAACATACAGAAAAGATTATTGCAGAAGCAGCAGACTTTTTGGAGTCTACTCTTGGTAATCTTCTGAAAAAGTTTAAACATGACATTTTTCTTCAGTAAACATTTAGCTGACCGAAGCCTCAACTTTCACACACTTACGACAGCTTGCTCATTTCAGACAGAAAATCAAGGAATGCTTATTCAGGTGATTTCTTCTCTGAATGAGGAATAAAAATCATTACTTACTGTTTATGTAAAATAAAAATGAGTAGTTCTTTTCAACCTGTAAAGCATTGAGTGAACTAACACAATTTGATTATCAAAACATTTGTAAAACAGTAATGATTATAGAGGATTGTCTTTTCTGCTTGATTAATTCAAGAAAGAAAGTTCATCAGATGGCCCAGACTTATTCAGATCAATGAAAATAACAGTCTCTGTCCATCTGGTAGATTTGAGGTCATCTGGTTCACTACAGTCCCCCCTTTGGAAATCATCACCTGTCCATGGGGATGAATTCCAACCGTGAACTAAGACTTTCAAATGTCCTTGAGCTTGATGTAA
>NC_056512.1:22813499-22816115 GCF_014905685.2 Nematolebias whitei | reverse complement strand
TATATATATTTGGGGGGTTTTATCCTGGGAAGAAGTTTTTACAACACTGAGTCTTAGTTTTATGCAGAAAATGCATTTTTTTATCATAAAAATCAATCAAGTGTGTTAAAACTGTTTTATAACATAAAGTTATGAGTCCTGCCATCTGGCACATCAGCTCTGTTTAAATATATATTAGATATTTTAAAGTGAAGCTCGGTGGAAAGGTTGTGAACTAATAGTATCTTACCTGTTGTAGATGGCTCTTTGAACAACCTCAGTTTGGAGAAATCAAGTCTAATTCTGACCGGATGAGTTTGAGTGGAACTAAGATTAAAAATGATTGATGTCGTCTTTAAAACAACTTTAGTCTCAGATGTTAATGTTCACGTGGATGCAACTCTAAACATTTTAGGTTTATTCAGGCGGAAACGTTACAACATTTTTGCAGGGTGTGCTCCAAGCTGTACTGGGACTGTTTGTGCTTGTAAATAACAACAAAATAGATAAATAACTGTGTAGTGCAGATATGACAGTGATGTAAAGGTCGTGTTTGCACAAACTGCTATGAATCTCTTTATTTGGAGTTGTTTTAAGGCAGTGCACGTTGCCCCTTGAACTGCTCTGGCTAATCATTAACTCGTCAATTTAGTCAGAAATAAACAATTTCTCTCCAACTTAAGTCGTTCACAGAGCTATCTACAACAGGTAAGATACTAGTTGTTCATAACCTTTTCACAGAACTCAACTTCAGAACTCTCTCTCTCTCTGTGCGTTTAAAGAAACTTTGCTCCGGAAACTTTTTGCCAGGATCTTGTTTTTCCTCACTTCTGAGTCGTATCCAGTAAAAAACTTGCTGACAGAATATCAGAATAATAAATGTAAATGTTCAGCACATGCAGGTTTTCCTTCACCATGTTGCTCTCTGGCTCCCCCTGCAGATTACCTCCAGGCAGTGCAGGCCACCTCTGTGCTGGCGTGTATATTCTCCTTCATTTCACTCTTTGTGTTCATGGCTCAGCTCTTCACCCAGCCCAAGGGACAGAAGTTCATTGCCGCCGGAGCCCTTCAGTTCCTCGCATGTGAGTATTACGTGGAAACGGCGCGTATGCCTCTGCATGCCTTCTGGCGTTTTGCTTCATCACAGCTGATTTTGTTTCATCACCAGGCCTGTTCATCATGATCGCAGCTTCCATCTACACAGACCGCTTCCATATCGATGAGGCTAATGGGAAATATGGCCACAGCTACATCCTGGCATGGATCGCCTTCGGTCTCACCTTCTTCTCTGCCATTATTTACATTGCACTACGCAAGAAATAAGGACATTAGAACCAGCTGGCCCAGATGAGTTTGTCTTTGTGTGTTTTAGAGTTCAGCTGCTGGAGTAAATTCAGCTAAAATTGCATCCTCAGATCGATCTGCGTTTGATTAACTGAGTCTGCTCATGTATAAGATTTAAAAATAATGATGCAAACTCAGTTCATCACGACTGTTTGGGTGTATTTTCAGCCCAGAGTTGGGCTGGATTACTTCAGGGCATCTAAGGAATGAGAATATTTTAGTGGTAAACTGAACAGAAAAGGTTTTCACGAGAGGCCATGATGGTAACGCTTCACAACCAGGGTACGAATCGAAATCTCTTAGAGTCCCATTTGTGACGATTAAATAATAAACTAACACATGATCAGGTTTTATTCATAGAAGCAGTTACAGCTTCATTGAAGTTTGCTGGATTTTTGTTACATAAGTTGTAATTTGTGTTTAAGTTTGACCAGACGTGCAGTTTGTTTATAAAGTATTTCTGAGAGAGACCTCAGGTATTTGATTGGCACTTGTACTGTAAAGTGTTACCACATCTCATCAGTTAATATTTCTGGTTCATAACAAAGAGTAAAACTTGTCTTTTATGTACATTTACATATGGATAATTATACAGTAGATAAAAAAGGGTGTATTTTTATTTTAGGTGCTGTTTATGCATTATTTTATTGTTAGTTTATCAATTTTTTTCTCCAAAATAACTGTTACTTTACTTTGTCTAGTTTAAATAATCAAACCGTAAAAAGGCAGCAGAGCCGGTTTGAAGTTTTAATGGAGGAGTATGTCAAGGTAGACTAATGCTGTTCAGACGGGGAGTTCAAAACTACTAATATCTTATAGATGAATTTGTCTTAAAAGATAATTGTAAAAGAGTGACACTCAACCAAAGTTAGATCGTACACATATTTTATTTTGAAAAACTTCAGGCGATGCAGAATGCAACGAGCACTGTAAGGTTTCAGAGGGGCCTGTGATCAAACACTCACGTTTTCTATAAATCAACAAACCAAACCTGTTTCTGGTAAAATACCACACCAGAACAGCCTTTTACACACATGGTTCAGTTAGAAGGCAACTGGTTTGAGTCTTTAAAACATAAACTGTAAATATGATTTATTTTCTCACGATGCTTTGTATGTCTGATGTTTTATTTTTGCAAATATGTGTTCTAAATGACAGTGATATTTACAATATTAAAACTTCCTTTTCATGAAAGATTGAGGGTGATTTTTTTCTATTTTGCTTCTGCTGATCTACATACATATACTATATATATATATATATATATATATATATATATATATATATATATAT
>NC_056512.1:22799277-22813399 GCF_014905685.2 Nematolebias whitei | reverse complement strand
TATATATATATATACATACATACATACATAAATAGAGCCTATTGTACATACATACATATACACATACAGACAGTACATACATACATATACACTGTACATACATATAAACTACATACATAAATAAAAAGTACATATACATACATACATAATACATACATACAGTACATACATACATACATATATACTGTACATACATACAGTACACACAGTACATACATACACACATACATATATACTGTACATACATACATATATACTGTACATACATACAAACATAATACATATACACTGTACATACATACAAATATACTGTACATACATACATAATACATACAGTACATACATATATACTGTACATACATACATACATACATAATACATACATATATACAGTACATGCATACATACATACATATTTTACATACATGCATGCATACATACATACATACATATTGTATATACATAAAATACATACATACATACATACATTTTAAACATGCATACAGGGCAGCATGGTGGCGCAACTGGTAGAGCTGCTGCCTCTCAGCGAGCAGGTCCTTGGTTCAAACCCCGGTCCAGGGGCGTTTCTGGGTGGAGTTTGCATGTTCTCTCCGTGCATGCGTGGGTTTTCTCCGGGGGCTCTGGTTTCCTCCCACAGACCAAAAACGTGCATGTTAGGCTGATTGGTAACTCTAAATTGTCCCTAGGTGTGAGTGAGAGAGTGAATGGTTGTTTGTCTCTATGTGGCCCTGTGATGGACTTGCGACCCGTCCAGGGTGTACACCGCCCCTCACACAGTGATTGCTGGACATGGGCACCAGCAACCCCCGTGACCCAAAATGGAATAAGCGGGTAAAGATAATGGATGGATGGATGTGCATACATACAGTACATGCATACATGTTGTACATATATACATACATACATACATATTGTACATACATATATATATACAAACATACAGTACATACATACATATTGTATATACATACAGTACATACATACAGTACATGCATGCATACATACATGCTAACATACATACATACATACATACATACAGTACATGCATGCATACATACATGCTAACATACATACATACATACATACATACAGTACATACATACATACATACAATCATACAATCATGCCGTACATACATACATACAGTACATACATATGTACATACATACATTCACACATTCATACAAACACACATACATACATACATACATACATTCACACATACATACATTCATACAAACATACAATCATACATACATACATACATACATACATACATACATACATACATACAAACATACATACATGCAATCATGCCGTACATACATACATACAGTACATACATATGTGCATACATACATACATACATACATTCACACATACATACATTCATACATACATACGTACATACATGCATACATACAGTACATACAAACATACATGCATACATACATGTAATCATACATACATACAGAATTGTAAAATGATTTGCTCCCCTTGATACAGTTCATTTTCTTGCCCTAAAACATGGAAAAGATCAGATTTTTAATTTAACTAAAATGTTACAAAATACTTCAAATTAATAAAGTATTGTAGGAAAAATGTCTTGTTTTAAATAATCTTATAAAGCTGCAATTTGTTGAAAATTTATGTATTCATCCTCTTTGCTTTGAACCTGGAACCATTACTCCAGAAGCCATGTACTTAGTAAGATCAGACCCTCCTGTGGGCAATCTGTCAAATAATCTCAATAGATATACACTGGTTTACATCTGGTCTAACAGCCCCCAGAATCTACTCCTCAAGTATGGTGATATTTCACTAGGCAGAGAAATGTTGGTGAACAAATGCATAAGAGTGTCTCCAAAATATTAGAACTTTTCTGTTTCTTGAGTTTTGAAATAACGTAAACAACTTTGTGCTACAACATTTTGATCCAAATTATTAAAAAGTCATTGTGGGCATCTCCGATCCACCGTAGATCGTACCGTAGAGTTGTGTGTTGACTCCTGCATAGAAGCTACTCTTTGACAAAACATCCAGGGTCTATCAACCATCCTGATGGTCGTTAGTCATGATTATTATTTATTACAAACGGTATGCCAATGTCAGGCAGCACGGCGGCGCAACTGGTAGAGCTGCTGCCTCTCAGCGAGCAGGTTCTTGGTTCAAACCCCGGTCCAGGGGCCTTTCTGGGTGGAGTTTGCATGTTCTCTCCGTGCATGCGTGGGTTTTCTCCGGGTACTCCGGTTTCCTCCCACAGTCCAAAAACATGCATGTTAGACTGATTGGTAACTCTAAATTGTCCCTAGGTGTGAGTGAGAGAGTGAATGGTTGTTTGTCTCGTTTGTCTCTATGTGTCCCTGTGATGGACTTGCGACCCGTCCAGGGTGTCCCCCGCCCCTCGCACAGTGATTGCTGGACATGGGCACCAGCGACCCCCGTGACCCAAAATGGAATAAGCGGGTAAAGATAATGGATGGATGGTATGCCAATGTCCCCCAGCGCTGAACGATTTGAATACTAAATGCTTGTAGATTTTGAGATGAGTATTTTGTGGACTGGAATTGAACAAAAAATGCAAGTAAACCTTAAAGTTTTTGGTGTAAGATATTCAAGATAATCAAGATATCTTCATTTTATTGTTTATTTTATTTTATTTGTTTATTTGTATTTAAACTTTATTTATACAGGTAGTCTCAATGAGTCACGAGCACTCATTTTCAAGAGTGTTAAAAAGAGAATTTAAAAAGTGTTCTGCAGTAGAGAACATTATAAACAGTGCAGTGGAGTGAAAGTGAGCTGAGGGGGTATACTGTAAGAAACTAAACAATGTGCACAGCCGAGTTTTACAACATGTTCACAAGAAACTAGGCTAATTTAAAAAAATCTGTCTGCTCAAAATGTGGCCACACGACTCGATCGCAAACATTCAGAAGTCAGTGAAGCAGATACAGAAAATTCTCTTACTTTTCCTCACAGTTTTGGTCAACAAGTCTCCAACAGCACAAGAGATGACATGAAGGAACTCGTCAAAGTTGTGGAAAAGTACCACCAGAACAGGACTGGAATATAAAACAATATTCCAGAACCTTGAACATAACACAAAACACCATGAAATCTATTATTATAAAATGGAAAGATGATGCCACCACAGCAAACCTGCCAAGAGAGAGCCGTCCACAAAAACTGGGAGTGAGTCAGGGCGCAAAGCAGAGGCATCCAGGACGCCAAGGAAAACCCTGATGGAGCTGAGCATCTCTTCTAGAGATGGGAGGATCTGCTCACAAGAACACTATGAGCTCCATAGGCCTGTCGCAATAAACAATAAATCAATTAATCGCATGACAAATTAAAATTATCGACTTCATTTTCATTTATCGTCTTTATCTTTTCTTCGTGTCTGTCTCTTTCTGAAGACACTGGATGATAAAAGGCTCAACTCCGGTGCTCTTCACTGACCACTCCCTTTCTCTTTTTTCTTTAAAATCCATTTTAACCGTCCAGAATTGTGTTTTTGGATCGTTAAAAGCAGCTAAGCTGAGAAGCTAAGCTACGAGCTAAGATAACAGGCCGAGCTCGGGAAAAAACCTTCGTCTTGTCGAAGCTCCAAAATTCACGGTTGAAACCCATGCCTTCATCTAAAAAGTTGTTTTTCTCTGCAAAAACAAGCTGAGAACTTGTTTACTGATTTTTTTAAATTTAAAGCTTTGTGTGAAAAAGGCTATGCTAAAGAGCTCAAACCACGCCAAGCGTCCGCCATTTTGGTCACGTCAAGGGGCCTCCCTCCCATTTTTCTGAAAGAGACACGCTGCTCGCTCCCTCACTATCCATCCTTCGGTTCAAATAGTCTTGTACTGCCAACCGGTGGTCAAAAAAGGTACTACATGCAAAACAAATTAACCAACATTTCTTCTTAAATTTGACAGTAATTACTAATTATTGTCAAATTTCAAACAATATTATCGTTTATAGCACGGTGGCGCAACTGGTAGAGCTGCTGCCTCTCAGTGAGCAGGTTCTTGGTTCAAACCCCGGTCCAGGGGCCTTTCTGGGCGGAGTTTGCATGTTCTCTCCGTGCATGTGTGGGTTTTCTCCGGGTGCTCCGGTTTCCTCTCACAGTCCAAAAACATGCATGTTAGTCTGATTGGTAACTCTAAATTGTCCCTAGTTGTGAGTGAGAGAGTGAATGGTTGTTTGTCTCTATGTGTCCCTGTGATGGACTTGCGACCCGTCCAGGGTGTACCCCGCCCCTCGCACAGTGATTGCTGGACATGGGCACCAGCGACCCCCATGACCCAAAATGGAATAAGCGGGTAAAGATAATGGATCTGGATGGATGGATTATCGTTTATCGCAATAATTTCTGAGACAATCACCCGGCAAAATTTGTTGTCGTGACAGACCTAGAACTCTGGAGAGCTGGGCTGCATGGAAGGAAAACAAGTCATCACTCAAACAAAAATTTAAAAAGCTGGACATCTTGGAATTTCTTCCCCATACAAGTGGAAGAAGATGCTGTGGTCATAAACGTTTGAGTTTGACATCAGTGATATCACTGTGGACAATCTTAACATGCTGTGAACACTCTCTGTGCAATGAAGCACGGTGGTAGTAGCTTCATGCTGTGTGAATGTTTTTCATCAGTGGGGACTGGGATGCTGGTCAGTGTTGAAGGAAAGATGGATAGAGCAAAATATGGAACAATTCTGGCTCTATACTGCACACAGCACTTTTTAGATGTATATTTGTTTCAATTCAGTTTATTTGAAACACAACCAGACGCCCTTATATGGCCATGGTGGGCGTGGCGCTCCTAAAGACCGGGCTGGATTCAAAAGTTCAGAGTGGGCTGTAATCCTCCTCCTGATCAAAGCGACTCTCGCTGGCTCCTGGCAGCGTCGTGCGAACAGAGCTGGACGCTGCGTATGAGGGAGACGGCGAGGGCAGTGACAGACGGTGGTACGGGGATGGAGGTGCAGGGTGGGACGGGGGAGGTGGGAAGGAGTCAGAGAGTGTGAGAGGAAGAGACTGGGAGTGTGTGAGCCTCGGCGAGGCGGGGGGTACAGCAGCTGATGGAGGCTCATAGTAAGGAGACAGGTGGGAGATGAGCGGGGCGGGAAGCGGCGCAGCCAGGGTGATGGCTGGGTTTGGGGGGGTGTAGTAAGGAGCTGGTGGCAGGAGTCCCACAAAGTTAAAGCTGCAAGGGTTGAGGTCGGAGGTGCACCTGGGACCCACCATCAGGACCTTTTTGGTGTAGTTGTTAAGGGTGGAGACACCAGCCGCCATGCAGATGGTGAAGGCAAGCCAGGCCACGCTGGGGGGAGAAGAGAGCAACAATAAACATGTTTGTGTTTATGTCAACAGTTTTAATACGTGTAGACACTGACTGGATGGTCTTTTCCACCGACGAACATTATTCTGAAATTTATTCCACTATTTTTACACAGAATTTTTTGCAAAGTGGCAAACCTCTGCCCATCTTTACTTTAAAGAGTTTTAACCTCTCTGAGACGCTCTTTGTATTCCCAGTCCTCCTGCAGACATGAAGCCAGTTAAACAAAGGAATTACAAAAGGCTCTTTCAGCTGTTTCTTACTCTGTGAGATGTGCTGCTGCCATCAAATTCAAACCTATTTAATTTTTTTTCCCTAAAAACGTGCAACATTTTGGGGCGACAGTGGCTGAGTGGTTAGAGCAGTCGTCCTCCAATGGGAGAGTTGGGGGTTCAATTCCACCAGCAGTCACATGTTGAAGTGTCTCTGGGCAAGACACTGAACCCCTCATTGTCTCTGATGTGTGTCCCATCAGTGTATGGATGTGATGAAACTCTGATCAGTCTTTGTAGAGATCTAGTAGAGTGCTGTATGAATGGATAAATGAGGCACAGATTGTGTCGTAAAGAGCTTTGAGTGTCTTGATAAGATAGAAAGGCTCTATATAAGTACAGTCCATTTACCATTTACATTTTTAGTTTGAACGTTTTATATTTTTGATACAGTTCTTTACTACACATTGTGAGAAAATATAGGTTTACGAAACGTGCATTTCAATGCACATGCTGAAACTATTTAACCAAACTTTTGACATTACTGGTACAAGTGTGTAAATTTATGGTAGCTCAGGTGGAGGACAGTTTTTATACAGATTCCAGTGATTAACTCAAGTTTGATTTTTCTACCCAAACTGCAGCAGATGATATAAATTACATGTCAGGCTTGACTTCAGTAGGGTTTATTGGTTCAGGGCTACAGCCAAAATTTAATGTAATTTAACTTTTATTTAACCAGGCAAATGCCATTGAGATCACAGATCTCTTTTGCAAGGGAGGGACCTGAAGGCAGCCTAACATACATGTTTTTGGTCTGTGGGAGGAAACTGGAGTACCCAGAGAAAACCCACGCATGCACGGAGAGAACATGCAAACTCCACTCTCCAACTCTCAGAACAGGAGAGTAGTTTACAAATGCCATCTCACACTTAACAAATCTGTCTTTTTCTTAAACTCCAGCTCTCATTCGCTGTAGGTCAAGACTTAACAGGGAGACAAAAATGAAAATGACTTATGTAATACTGATATTTGCTTCTCAAGTACACAGCAGACCCTCTTAGACTGGAGTAAAGGTGTGCATTATTGTTGTATAGTGTAGTTTGGGGCTTGAAATGTGAAATGTGTAATGTACATACTAGAAAGCCCAGGAGTAGCCATAGCTGTGAGGTTTAAAGTCTTCTGGTCCCATCGAGGCAGTGGTCTGAAACACCTGCATGAACATCATGTGACCCACCATCCCAAGCAGACCTGTCATGGAGGAAATGTGCCACTTCAATTAACCGTTTGCCATTCCATGTCTGCAACCAAGTTACTATTTCAAAATCTACTCCCTGACACCCACAAAACAAAGGAAAAACAAGAGTACCACACATGGCACATTATACGCCCGTCAACAAACTATTACACACAAATCTATAAAAATGGCCAGGACAAGCAAAGACCTTGTATAACCTTTGACCTTGATTTGAGCAGATCAGAAGTTATGGATGGGGCCAGAGAAAGTTTACTGACGTACAGAGATTGAATACTACGTTATGACGAGTGTATGAAAGGCTGAAGCACCTAAAAGGAAAGAGATGACTGGTCTAGAACAAGCACCAAGGGACAGAAGATGTGGAATCTTGAGAGGAGTGGTAGTGTTATCAGGTAGTTGCTGGAGCATCTTAAAACACTGAGTGAAGGTCAACATGAGGAGTCCTCTGCATCTAGACACATTAGACAGCATCAACATAAGTTGATGGAGTTCTGTTCTGGATATTGTGGGTTTGCATGAGGACAAGTGGAGGTCTGGTACAACATCCTGGGTGTTCAGAGGTCACAGTGACCTGATGTCAGAACTAGTGGGTACATGAGGACACCTATATTCCTGAGCATCATAACAGGTGTGCCTGCCATCTGGGCACAGGCATTGGACTCTTGTTGGACTACAACATCACCATTCCATGTGTAGACTGCCATTAGCACCGGAACAAAAACAGCTGTGTTTAGATTAGTCACTTGTTGGGGTAACTTGAGGTCATCTCCAGAAGTAATTCTGTGGACCCAGACAACACAGCTCTATGTCACTGACATCCTGCATCTGCGTATTAGCCCTCCTAGACAGCACCCTGATATAGTCTATCAGCTAAACCACACCTGTGCACACAGCATGAACTACTGGTGCCATGTTGAGGTCCACCAGGTCTTTTCCTAATCAAAAATATGTGGGATCAGCTCAGATAGTAATTCTAACACAGTGCTGAGTAGCCGAAGCTTTCCACAAGTGAAGTTTCAGTTTATTTCCACTGCTCCATTTGGGTGCTTATATATAGACCTGTCGCAATAAACAATAAATCAATAAATCAATAAATTGCATGATAAATGAAAATTATCTACCTCATTTTCATTTATCGGTTTTATCATTTCTTCGCGTCTCTCTCTTTCTGAAGACACTGGATGACATAAGGCTCAAAAGGTGCTCTTCACTGACCCCTCACTTTCTCTTTAAAATCTGTTTTAACCGTCCAAAATTGTGTTTTTGGATCGTTAAAAGCAGCTAAGCTGAGAAGCTAAGCTGCAAGCTAAGATAACAGGCTGAGCTCGGGAATAAACCTCCGTCTTGTCGAAGCTCCAAAATTCATGGTTGAAACCCGTGCCTTTGTGTAAAAAGTTGTTTTTCTCTGCAAAAAGAAGCTGAGAACTTGTTTACTGATTTTTTTATTAAAAGCTTTGTGTGAAAAATGCTATGCTAAAGAGCTCAAACCACATCGAGCGTCCACCATTTTGGTCACGTCAAGGGGCCTCCCTCCCATTTTTCTTAAAGAGACACGCTGCTCGCTCCCTCACTATCCATCCTTCATTTCAAACAGTCTTATACTGCCATCTGGCAGTCAAAAAAAGTACTAGATGCAAAACAAATTAACAAACATTTCTTCGTCATTTTGACAATAATTACTAATTATTGTCAAATTTCAAACAATATTATCGTTTATCGCAATAATTTCTGAGACAATTAATCGCCCAGCAAAATCAGCTATCATGACAGGCCTACTATTTTTGCAGCTTGAGAATAGTTTAGCTTTTCCTTTGACTTATTTGCAGTATGATAAATGGTAGGAGCAATAAATATACGCCCAATGCTTTGTTGTTGTTTTTTCTTTTGTAAATAATAAATTAATTTTTTTCTAATATATATACTTTTTGCAAATACGATGTAACGTCTTGAGTTCCTATGACGTCATTGACTAGTCAAAGTCAACTCGACTTTTATCATGTTAAAGTTGACTTTTAAAAATACGTAGTCGTTTAGCCCCTATTGTATATATATATATATATATATATATATATATATATATATATATATTTCTTTTTTGTGAGTGAGCCTTTCATTTGAATCTAAGAACAGCTGTACCTCCCAGGACGGTGAAGATAGCTGCGAAAGCGTTGAGCAGTTGACCCCAGCGCAGCGTGGAGGGGAACCAGGTTCTGATGCAGAGCTGCACAGAGAGCAGCGTGCAGCTGATCAGCAGCAACCCGATATACACCAGCTCCATGGACAGCGACAACCACATCATAGCTGGGAAGGAGGGAGGAAAACAGTCCTGATGAGGGGATAAATTTTAGGAAACTAGTGAACAAGAAACCAAATATTCACCTAAGTGTAAAAAAAACTTTACCCTTTTCATCTCCTGGAGTCAAGGTATAAAATCCTCGGCACTTCTCCTCTAAAGAAACAAATTGTAAATATAGCAGCATGTCGCATGAACAAGAAATAATTACATTCAAGTTCCACAAACTGTTTCCTCTTTCAGAAGAGTTCAGTCTAACATGACACTACAGTCTAATTACTGTGGATCCAGACCGGGAACAGCTTCTCTACCCGATGGAACCTGGCAGAAGATTATAGGATTTATTTGGTATAAATCTGGTGAGATGATGGTGGAGAGAAACAGATAGCTGCACTACAACATTAAAAGCTTTGCTGTTGTTGTTGTTGATGATGGTTTTGGAGACTATGTTTTTTACTTTGCAACATAAAATAAGTTCTTTAAAGACGTGCAGGTTGATTTACACATGCACAGAAAACAAAATAGAGAGAGAGACATGGAGGGGAAAGCAGTTTCGACCTGCCTCGGCTTCAAGTTAAGCTTCTTTGTGGCTTGATTACCAAACTGTTTACATGGCAGTTCCAATAATCTGTGTATAAATCTAAGTTCACTGAAACAGCACAAGAAAATTAAGAATCACCTACTGACATGTGCAGCGTTTAGAAAGAAACGTTTGGTATACTCATATGTGCTGTTTCAGTTCAATGTTAAAATGTTCTTTGTGTCTTTTGCTGCTGGTGAATATTACAGAAGGTATACCAGCTACGTTGTGGTGTTTGCTGAGTGTTGCTGTAAAGGTTTAAAACAGACTGAATTAATCAGGTACAGCTGTTTTTTGTCCCCTGTTGCGGAGCGAAAAGGGGGTAACTGGAAAAACCCTTCGTTTGTCCGTTCGTGTGTAAATGTTGTGAGAACTTGAAAAATAAGTGAGGTATCAACTTCTGTTTTTGTGTGTGGCTACATCTAGGCGTAAGAAAGTTTCCTTTTGAAAACTAGGTAGCCAGATCAAAATCCAACTTGGCCACCACCATACATATGTAAACTGGCCACCCCAGTCATTGGAGGAAGCTCTGCTTTCTAGTTTTCACTTTGCTTAAAACACAGTTTCCTCAAATGATGGGGTGGCCCTCAGGGTGGCCGTAGATTAATCTATGTTGGCCGAGGCCACCATTGGCCACCCTCTGGCTCAGCCATTGTACTATATGGTTGAACTCTGTCCAAGGGAGGTCAGTGAGGAGGGCAAGAAAATTACAGGCTATTGCCCCCCTCAGCCCCCCCTTGGTGGTGCCTCTGACTCTAACGTCTCATTGCATTGTAAAGACCGGTCAAGACTGGACCAGACGCCGTCGGCCCAGCCCGGGTCTTCCCAGGCTCTGGTTTTGTTTGCTTTCAGCAGAGTGCCGCCTCAACGTGGGCGGGATCATCATAGTAAGACTTCACAAATCTGAGCTCAGCTAAAACAGCACCTCGTTTGTCCAGGGCACTGGTGCTAGCCTTTTGTGTTTGACGTTTTTTCTACAGAAAACTAGAAGAAAAATATCATCTCTCTATCACACAACCAGCCAGAAGCAAGAAGCTGAAGGGAATGGTGGTAAGGAGCAGTCACTGGAAGCATGACTCATCTGTGACGTGACCCCCGGGCCAGCGAACCAATCAAAGGTCAGCAGTTTGAAGTACCTGCCTGGCCCGAGGGGCTGGTAAGCTATTAGTTGAACATTCTGTGGAAAATCCTTAAAAAACATAAAATCTAAACTGCAGTTGTAGAAAAAAGTATATTCTCCAAAAACAGTAATGAAAGCAAATTGTTTCAGAATGAGTCAAACATTTTTATACAACTTTGGTTGCGTACAGGTTTTTCTAAAGTTGCTGAACAGTAGTTTATCAGAAAGCATGGAAACAGAACTTTACTGGCCGAACAGCACTGAAGCACTCTTAATTACAAAGTGCTTACTTCACTGACCACGCTGAAAATATGGATTCAACTCCCATCTTCGTTCAAGCTCTGATCTAATCAGCTGCAAATGAGACGATGATAACTCGGCCGACGTTGATGAATCCTGTTAACCTTTCTCTCTCTCTGGCTTTTAATCCATAACTGAGTCCTGATGTTGTGGTCTAAATCTCCGTGAGCTGAACTCACACGGGTGGTAATCCTCTTTGAGTTGAGCATGCACAGCCTCACACACACAGTCACACACACACACGTATATATATATATATATATATATGTATATTTATATATGCCATCTTGAATTTTGATGTAACAGCCCAATTTTTTTAAATAAACCCTTCCTATGTCTAGATGCAGCCACACACCAAAACAGACATCAGTACCTCACATACTGTACTTCTGAAGTTAACATGCAATATATGGACAGGAAGGTAATTTCAGTCCCCGCCCCCCCGCTCCTTGACAGGGGACAAAGGGACAGAATGGTTCTGAGTCCACACTGAAGTGGAAATGCACCTAAAGTGGTTTATTTTTTCTTAGTTTGACCATTTCCTGCATGTTCATCTCTTGTTTCTCACCCCACTGGTCAGCATAGATGTTCTCCTCGCAGATGATGAACAGGCCTGTGTGGAAAGCAGGGAAGACAAAGCGGTCGTCCCCGGTCTCCCAGAAGAACTGGATGTTGGAGGTGTTGGACACTCCGGGGACGGGGATGCAGTGGGTGTGCTTGGTGGCCGTGCAGAGCGGCTTGGGCACCTTCTGCTTTCCCACACACCAGAAGGAGGACATGAGGGCCATGGTGTTCAGGAGGAGAGACATGACTGTCTGGAAGAAGGACAGGGGAGGGGAGCGCATCCTCTGAAAGAAGGCCATCGTGCACGTGATGGGCTGGAAGGAGAGCAGGGAGGGAGAGAGATACGGCTACTTTATGTTACAATAACTCTACAGCTGTAGTGCCCAAACTTTGCAGCTTCTGACCTGCAAAATATTCCCAGCAGGAACTGGTGTCGCCGTCTACTGCTGGTTGTCGAGCAAACACATCGCTGGATAGACAAACTGAACTTTTACAGAACGAGCAGCGTGAATGCTGAGCGCTGAACGACAGCTGAAATTAGCAGAAGAAGCTGAAACTGAGTTAAAGTTAAAAAGGATCAAAATGTGAGTTAAAATCCAAATGAAGCAAAACATTACATCAAAGTACAACAAGGTTAGCTGAAGGCTAAAAATGGCAAAAGGCTAGCTACAAGCTAATAGTAGCAAAATACAGACAAAAGGTTAGCAAAACGTTAGTAGGGAAAGGGCAGCTAAAAGCTAAAAATATTAAAGGGCTAAAAAAAGGTGTAGCTGAAGGCTAAAAATGGCAAGCTGAAGGATATAGCAAAAGACTAGCTACAAGCTAAATGTAGCTAAATACAGACAAAATGCACAAAATAACAAAAGGCTAGCTACAAGCTAAATGTAGCTAAATACAGACAAAAGGCACAAAATAACAAAAGGCAAGATAAAAGTTAATAGCAAAAGGGCAGCTAAAAGCTGTTGTTTAGCTTTTTTAGCTTTTAGCTGTTTGGCTAACTAAAGGCAAAATGTAACAAAATTCTAGCTAAAGGATAAAAGTAGCAAAGTAGCTGAAAAATAAAAGCAGAATGGTGTTCAAAAAAAGGCAGAATAAATATATAGAATAAGTATTCTGAAGTAAATTTCAATAAATTAATTCAAGGGATTTCAATGTATTTTATGAGGAAAATGCTTGTAAACAAAAAAATTACATTTTGAAAAGTATAGGCTACAAGTAAAAAAAAGTCAAAGGACCCATTCCGTCAATAAGCTGAATGTTTTGATTTATGAATAGCTAAAATGGCATAAAGTATGCGAGGTGGTTAGAAAGCAAAAACTCTTAAACATTTATTTAAAAAAAAACAAAAAAACCCAAAAGTGAATAATTTACCCATTAAGTGAATTTAACTTGAAGAGAATGATCCCAAACAGCCTCAGCAATTGTTTTAATAATTTTTTAATCAATTTATAACAACTTTTTTTATATTTTAAACTTACATTGAACTCTTTTCCAAGTGAGGCTATCTGGAAAAGTTACCTATAATATCTTACCTGCTGTAGATAGCTCTTTACACGAGCTTAATTAGGAACAACAGAGTTTAATCCTGACCAGGCTGACGAGCTAATGGCTAGTAAGAGCAGAGCCAAAAACAAAGTGGATCACCACCGCTTTAAAACAGATCCAATCTCAAAAGCTTCACAGTGGTTCTGCTCATGAAACACTGCTTCGTTTCACCACTATCAACTCTGCAAGTCTTGGTTATTTTCATTCAGTCCAGTTCAGTGATTATTTACAAGTGCATCACAGCTGCTGGCTGTTTACTGGTGCAGCCAGTTGTAGTTTCTGCTTATTGTTGCAAGATCCTCTAATCTGTTGTTTCACGGCCCACAGCGGAGCGTCCACCTTGACTAGGGAAGCGCTGGTTTAGAGAATTTGCAGTTGGATCCAGATGCTCTTTTGAATGTCACTAAAAAGGCCAACAGCACGTTGTTTCCATCAAGAAGCAGCGCTGCACAACTGCCACCATCATTAGTGAAACACGACAGAAAAAACTGATCAGGAGCCAGTGGATTTACTTCACTGATTATATTTACACACTAAAAAAATATAATATGATTTACAGTATATGATATATGATAATTAGCTGGAACATTGTTGTCCAAATTAGAGGAGAAAACTGAACATTTTCAAGCACTTTATAACAAACAGTATACAAATAAAAATAGAAAGAGAGGAAAAAAGAGAGGACTTACTTGATTCAGTCTTTTACTTTATTCCTGGAGGTGAAAAAACATTCAGAGTCCGCTCCGCTTTCCCTCCAGTCTTCATCAGATAGTGTGGAATGAGGTGGGATCCTGGACCTCTGCAGGGGACCGTCTGACTGTCACTCTTTATGATGCAACTCATCGGTCACGCACACACACACACACACACACACACACACACACACACGCACAC
>NC_056512.1:22771127-22799177 GCF_014905685.2 Nematolebias whitei | reverse complement strand
CACACACACACGCACGCACACACACACACACACACACACACACACACACACACACACACACACACAAACACACACACACACACACACACACACACACACACACACACACACACACACACACACACACACACACACACACACACACACACACACACACGCACACATCCTCTTCTTTAATCCAGATGTATAATCAAATCCAAAACAGACAGCTCTGTTCCATCTGTTTCCATTTTGATTCCTAGACTCATTTTGATCTGTCTTGCAGAACAGGACACTTTCAACAGAGTTTTGAGAAAACATTTTTTAACCAATAAATTGGAAATTGTGTGTTGGTCAAGACAAATCGAGTCATGTCTCTGGAACTGTTGATGATATCAGGATGATCTAAGTATCGTAATAGAGCTTTAAAAAACAGGAATATGAAAATGTGTTTGGTTTCTTTTGACCCAAAAAAATGAGCTAATTTGATGTGATGGTGACACATAAAAAAATCAGCTCATTCAGGAGATCGGTGCTTTGACTTTTTTGTAACTTACACTTTTCAAGATATTTAACTATTTAAACAAAATTAGACCTCTTCAAAAAAAAAGTATTTTTGAAAATTTACAGCATATTTCTGCTCCTATTACTGCTAATGGGTCAACTTCTACAACTTTTAGGGGTATCACTCTCCTTAGCCTCCCTGGTAAGGTCTATTCAGGGGTACTGGAGAAGCAAGTCTGATCATTGGTCGAACCTCAGTTCCAGGAGGAACAATGTGGCCGTGGAACACTGGATCAGCTCTTTACCCTCACTAGGGTCCTTGGGGGATCATGGGAGTTTGCCCATCCAGTCTACATGTGTTTTGTGGACTTGGAGAAAGCATTCGACCATGTTCCTCAGGGTACACTGTGGGGGGTACTCCGTGAGTATGGGATTGGAGACCCGTTGTTATGGGCTGTTCAGTCCCTATACAAGCAGTGCGAGAGTTTGGTTTGCATTGCCGGCAGTAAGTCGGACCCCTTCAGGGTGGGAGTTGGAGTTCGCCAGGACTGCCCTTTGTCACAGATTTTGTTCATAACTTTTATGGACATAATTTCTCGATGCGGCCAGCTGGCAGAGGGTTTCCGGTTCTGTGGCCTCAGGATTCCATCTCTGCTCTTTGCAGATGATGTGGTTCTGTTGGCATCATTGTGCCATGATCTTCAGCTCTCACTGGAGCGGTTCGCAGCCGAGTGTGAAGCGGCTGGGATGAGAATCAGCACCTCCAAATCTGAGGCCATGGTCCTCAACCGGAAAAGGGTGGATTGCTTTCTTCAGGTCGAGGGTGAGGTTCTGCCTCAAGTGGAGGAGTTCAAGTATCTCGGGATTTTGTTCACGAGTGAGGGAAGAATGGGGCGTGAGATTGACAGACGGATTGGTGCAGCATCTGCAGTATTGCGGACTCTGTACCGGTCCGTTGTGGTGAAGAGAGAGCTGAGCTGTAAGGCAAAGCTCTGTTTACCGGTCGGTCTACGTTCCTACCCTCACCTATGGTCATGAGCTCTGGGTAGTGACCAAAATAATGAGATCGCAGATACAGGCGGTTGAAATGAGTTTTCTCTGCAGGGTAGCTGGACTCTCCCTTAGAGATACAGTGAGAAGTTCAGTTATCTGGAAGAGACTCGGAGTAGAACCGCTACTCCTTCACGTCGAGAGGAGCCAGTTGAGGTGGTTCAGGCATCTGGTAAGGATGCCCCCTGGGCACCTCCCTAGGGAGGTGCTTCAGGCATGTCCAACTGGGAGGAAACTCCGGGGAAGACCCAGGACACGCTGGAGAGACTATGTCTCTCAATTGGCCTGGGAACACCTTGGAATCTTCCCAGAAGAGCTGGAAGAGGTGCTGTGGAAAGAGATGTCTGGGCCTCCATGCTCAAGCTGCTGCCCCCGCAACCCGACTTTGGAATAAGCGGAACATAATGGATGGATGGATGGACTTTCTTACACCTATTCATCCACACACCTTAATGGAAGTTTCTTTTACTTTTGTAAGTTATCCAGCTCACAAGATGGACAAACACATGGTGGCAACCATCTTGGATTTTGATGTGGCATCTTTCTTACACCTAGATGTTTCCACACACTAAAATGGAAGTCTACTCTGTATATCACTTATTTTTCAAGTTATCGTGTTCACAACATGCAAGTACAGGCGGACGAAGGATATTTCCCATTCTTCTTTTTCGCTCTGCTGTGTGGAACAATCAAACACAGCATATTAGAAGGTGGAAGGTGATGATTTGGGCTCCTTTAGTATTTTGGCACCTTTCAATTATTGAGTCGATTATGAACTTCTCTGTCCATCAAAGTATTTTAGAGCCAAAGTAAGACCATCTGTCAGAAAGTTGGACCAACATGGGACATTCAAGGACAATAATCCAAAACAAAGAAGCTAATCTAGAACATAATGGCTTAAAAAACTACTTTGTAATTAAAAAATATCAAGGTGCTGCAATGGTCCAGTCTAAGTCCAGATTTGATTAAAATACTGAAGTGGGACCTTAAGAGAGCTGTGCAGAAATAAATGTCTGTATACATCAATGAAATGAAGCCATGTAAAGAAGAGTGGGTTCAAATTCCTCCACAATGAGTGACTGATAAAGCCACACAGAAAATGACTGAGTGTGGGAGTTCTGCTCTGCAGCCACATCTGAGCACCAGAGGACCATCAGCTTGATGAGCAAGAGGAGCATAAAAGGCTGCAGAGGACATCCAGTCAGTGCTGGAGCATTACCTGCCAATGGTACTTCTGTTCTTTTAGAGCAGTTAAAGCAGTCGTCCTCCAATGCGAGAGTTGGGGGTTCGACTCCACCAGCAGTCACATGCTGAAGTGTCCCTGGGCAAGACACTGAACCCCTCGTTGCCTCTGATGTGTCCCATCAGTGTATGAATGTGATCTAAAGCACTGATTAGTCTCTTTAGAATGATTTGTTCAATTAGCTTTGTAGAGATCTAGTAGAGTGCTGTTTGAATGGGTGAGGACAGATTGTGCTGTAAAGAGCTTTGAGTATCTTGAAATAAGACAGAAAGGCGCTATATAAGTACAGTCCATTTACCATTCTTTTACTTGTGAGTTAAACTGAATATTAACGATGTATTTCTTGGTGCTTCCAGTGAATAATCCGATGTCCTCCTGTCCCCTGGATTCTCCTCTGTGGACCTCAAGCTCTCCTGTGCCTCCATGCCATTCTACCACTTGCCAGTCTCCTGACATCATTCAAACACCTTCTTCACCTGGAACCATTGGTCAGCTCTCCCCACAACTGACTCCTACCTCCATCGTAAGGAGCAGCAAACCTGCCGACAGACCATTAACCATCTCGTTGCTCTTCAGGGTTCCAGCTCCCTCCCTGGCTCATTGAATGATTTATCACTTTGTAAATAAACACTGTTAATACGCTTTGAGTCTTGTATCAGTTCTCTTCAGTCCTTGTATCTGGGTATAGCCACAATCGTTGCACTGAGTAAAAGTCTTAACAGCTGAAGGAGGTTGTGGGGAATTGAATCATGTTGACTCATTTTTTCCATTTTGTTAAAATGACCTGTCTGTTGTGTTTTTGTACACTGAGGTTTGATTTGACAAAACTTAATCCTGGTAATAACCAAATCCTCTTTATTATGTCCTGATACGTAAATCTAGATTTGAACAAGGTGTTTTCGTTTCCGTGACTGTTTGTGAGAATTCAATCCCACAAAACCGCAAATAAATTCAAGGGAAACAGGTCAGAAGAAGAAACATTTGAAGCATGTTTAGGTGTATTCATAATTCATATACATATTGACAGGTTTCTAATACAGCATGGTTTTGATAGTGTAACTGTCATCTTTCAGCTTGACTTTTTTTTTTTTTTTACAAGAATAACAATAAAAAATGATAAAGACGACACCATGTATGACTCACTTTAAAATTTGATGGCAACAGTTTTGCGTATTCCGATTCTTTCGCCGCCGTGTCACCCTTAAAGTACTTGGCTCGCTCCACATTAACCGGACAGTTTTCATAAGACGTCTCCACAGTTCAGTGCCACAAAAGCTCCGTCGCCGTCTGACAAACTCCCACACGGTTTTCAGACGTAACTTTTCCAACAGATCAAAGCTTCAGCTCCTCGGGAGTCCATGTTTGAATTGTTCTGACACATTAGTCCATAGTGTTCTCTGCGCTTCCTGCAAGTCTCCATCTTTGCACTTTATGAACGTTTTGTACTTGAAAAATAAGAACGTCCATCTGGTTTGTCATGAATACTATCTGTACCAAAAAACTCCAAGTGATGGAAAAATAAGAACACTTTTCAGAAGGACCAAAATGGAATCAAAGACCCAGATATTTCCACACTCACGCACTCATTTGTCACTCATACGCAACGTTTTTTTTGTTGTTGTTTTGCTTTTTTTTTTTTTTTTAAAGGCAACAGATGTCCATTCTCCAAGGCAATAATGTCTTTGTGGCAAATGCAACCCTGACATTCCAAACATCCGTCTCTTCGGCTTCTTCTCTCCCCAGGAATAAAAAAAATATATATTTATAAACCATAAAAAATAATGATAAACTAACTCATGCGTTGACAGTACGAAGTGAAATACATTATTTCATTTTCATGAGTAAATGCTGATGAGCATACAGTAATAATATAATAATGATAACTAAAATAATAACTGAAATTCCTAATATCACAAAAAATAAAATGCTACAAGTAAAATGATGCCCAGATGTCTTCTTTGTAGTTCTGGGTGTGACACTGAATTTGCTCCCGATAAACCCTAAAGCAAACAAACAAATAAAAAAAAGATGATAACCAAGAGTTAAGTACTTTAAGCCTAGAGAGGAAGTTTGTTTCTTTTTGTTCTTTACAGAGAAGCTGCTCGAGCTCCTCTTGTCTCATTTCATCCCACTTTGATCGTTGCAGTTCTTTTTCCTTGCAGCTGTGTGTCGTTCATCCATGTTGTTGTTTTTCAGCTCAAGTAAAGAGAAACCGTTCTCACTTTAAAAAAAACAAAACAAGTTTTTTTTTCTACATCGTCTTGAATAATGCTGATTCCATTTGAGAAATTGTACATTCCCTTTAGTTGTTCTCGACAAACACTGGTCCAGTTTTTTCACAGTTCCCCTCAATCTTCTGAAGTCGAAGTTAACCTGAGAAAGGCAACACAAAAGTTAGAAATAAAGAAGAAAAAATTAAACATTTACCATTTGATTAGAGGAAACAACTACAGAGTAACAAATACCACCATATTTTAGAAATTTGTGTTTATTGAAGACTCGCATCAAAACAAACATCAACCCTCATCAGTATGCATACCGTGAGAATCGACTAACAGAGGATGCCATCTCCTCTGTGGTCCAAACTGCTCTCACCCACCTGGAGCAGAAGAACTCCTACGTCCGTATGCTCTTTGTGGACTTCATATCCACCTTCTACACCAAGATCCCCCAAACCCTGATGGACAAACTATTCACACTAGGACTAAGCCCCTCCATTTGCAACTGGGTCCTAGACTTCTTAACAAACAGACCACAGTCAGTGAGGATCCACAACTTCTTCTCCTCCACCATAACCCTCAGCACTGGCTCTCCTCAGGGATGTGTGCTGAGCCCCCTCCTGTTCACTCTGCTCACGTATGATTGTGCTGCTACCCATCCAGACTGTCACATTGTAAAGTTTGCAGATGATTCAGCAGTGGTGGGATGCATCACAAACAATCAGTCCAGCTACAGGCAGGAGGTGGAACACCTGGAGAACTGGTGCAATAAGAATAACCTTCACATCAATGTGAAGAAGACGAAGGAGATGGTCGCGGACTTCAGCCGGAACACCCCCCCCCCCTCCCCCCGAACATAAGAGGATCTGCGGTGGAAGTGGTCTCCAGCTACAAGTTCTTGGGTGTACACATGAATGACAACCTCAGCTGGAGCAACACCACTTCCAGCCTGATCAAGAAAGCTCATCAGAGACTCTACTTCCTCAGGCGGCTGAGACGAGCTGGTCTGGGAAGCTCAGTCCTCACCACCTTCTGCAGGTGTGCAGTAGAGAGCATCCTGTGCTCCAGCATCAATGTGTGGCATGGAGGCTGCACAGCTGCAGAAAGAAAAGCTTTGCAGAGAGTGGTGAAGGCTGCACAGAAGTCTGTTGGAGTCAGTCTCCCCACCATCACAGACATCTAGACCTCTAGATGCAGGAAGAGAGCCACCTGCATCATGAAGGACCTCACTCACCAAGCACACACACTTTTTGACCCGCTCCCCTCAGGAAGGAGGTTGAGGAGCATTAAGTGTAGAACCACTAGACTGAGGAACAGCTTCTACCCTGAGGCTGTTGGACTCATGAATCTCTAACCAGAATAATCACTGTGAAAAAAAATCACATCATGTTGCTGCTGATCTGTTTCATGTTGATGTGTTCATTCGTGCTCATCTGCTCACACAGACTCATGTTCATGCTGCTGTTCGACGTAATGCTTTTATGTTATTAGTGCTTAAGTGTATATTTAGTTGATGTTTTTCTTCAGTTCATATCTTAGATCTTATTACTGCTTTTCTTTTACATTTTATTGTTGGATGTAACTGGGACCTGCGTACATGTGGTACATGTGGTGGAACGACAATAAAGAATATCTGAATCTGAATTATTTCATGCTACTGTATTCATTCATACCCATTTACTCACTACACTCATGTTCGGGCTGCTGTTGTTACTCCGTATTGCTTTACATTATTAATGTTTAGCGTATAATAGATATTTTAGCGTACCGTTTGGCATTCGTTTAGAGTATATTGTAGTGTATATCTTATGGTAAATGGACTGTACTTATATAGTACTTTTCTATCTTATCAAGATACTCAAAGCACTTTACACTACAATCTGTGCCTCATTTATCCATTCATACATCACTCTACTAGATCTGTACAAAGACTGATCAGAGCTTTATCACATTCATGCACTGATGGGACACACATCAGAGGCTATGAGGGGTTCAGTGTCTTATCCAGGGACACTTCTCATCCTGAGCATTTCATTGTACTGTTAACCTTGCGTTAACCTCGCATATGACAAATAAATACTACTTGAACTTCAGCATGTGACTGTTGGGAATCGATCATCCAACTCTTGCATTGGAGGACGACTGCTCTAACCACTCAGCCACAGAAGCCCGATAGAGCTTAGATCCTTATTAATGAATTATTTTCACACTTAATATTTTTGCTATTGTTGGATGTAACTGGGACCCTGTGCACACAATTTTGTTCCACTTCATGTACCACATGTGAAGCAACAACAAACCTACTTGAACTTGAAGCCTTTTGTTGTAAATACTATATTTTTTATATAATTTCGGGTCTGTTCATGATAAAATATTTACAGTAAAGCACCTTTTCATTTTCTCCATCAAGGTCAAATCTATAAATAATATCCTCCAGACGGGGATTTAATAAAACCTGAGAGGAAAATAATTACAGTATATTTGCTTTATAAAAAATAAAAATAAAAAGTACATATCCAAACACACATGCATCACAGCACATTTTTTTTCTAATGGATATTAATTTGCAATAAGTTGCAGCAGTGTCCAACAAATACAACTAAAAGATTTACTATTACACATGTTAGATTTATAAATACTTCATTAATTTTATTGTAACTATATGCTTAGCAAGGTCAGTTTAGCAGATAGCTGATTCTTTCAGACAAAATGGTGCTGAGCAGTAAAACAGCTGCAGACGAACCTCTACAGGAAAAAGGTTTTCTTTTAGTGTTTCTCTTGTGTTTCCTCTGACTTTATTTTAATCACATTATTGATGGCATGAACAGCAAACGATCAGTGTATCTATCATTTATTCTATTAGCAATAGGCAATCAAAAAATGAAAAACTGATTTTATTTACTTTTGATTCGACCTCGTTTCTCATAACTGCAATTTGAAGCTCAGATCCAAAAAGTGAAATGGAAAAGTGAGTCACGAGACTGAATTTGATCCAAAAAATAATAACAAACATGGATATACTGTATATCTGCGGTCACGATCCATCTCCATTCATCCATCAATACGTTGCATCAATCGTGGAAAATGATGTGTTGCTCAGAGGAACAGAGGAGGAAGACGTCACAATTAAAAGGACTGACAGGACGGTCCATGTGTGCATTTGCTGCAGTGCACAGGAACTTTCTGCGAGTCACACACGAGTCAGGACACAAATCGGTGTGTGGTTTCAGTGCTGCCATGATGTCACTACGTTATCTGAACTTTCCAATGTAGAACAATTTCCAGGTCACCTAAACTCGATCAATGAAATAATAAAATCATCCAAGTCTTCTTCACCAATAAAATCACTTACTTGTTATAGCTAGCACAAGTTAGATGTTAGCATCAGCAACCATGAACTGAGAAAAATGTTGAGGTTTGCAGCTTGAGAACAATGCTTTCACAGACTGGGAAAATATATATATCCGATTTCTGAGTTTCAGACCAGTCCATCACAGATTTCAGCCAGTCATCCGATTACAACCACCAGCTGATTGTTTGGTAAATCCCCAGCGGATATATTTAATATTGTTTTGTTAAGACACAAGCAACATTTATAAAACTTTTACAAAACCTGAGGTCTCCATAAGAATATTAACTCTGACAGAAAACATGTGTATCAGTTTCCATGGCGACTGGTTGGTCTGAAAGTGAGGAGGAGGTAAAGACAGGAAGTGACAGGAGTGTAGGAGCTCTGAATTTCCAAATAAATCAGTCTAAGAATCAACAAACAAAGAGCAGCTCATGTAGAATAAGAGTCTGTGAAAAGTACAAATAAACCTACAACAGCAAATCAAAGAGACAATTCTCAAAAATGATAAAAAGTAAACCATAATTCTAATCTCAAACCAAGTCGTAGACAAAACCTTTGTTTCTGAGCTTGAATCGGTGGTTCACTCCTTCTCTGGTTATAGGGTCCAGTGTTAGCTTGCCATGGCGGGGTGCTCATCTCATCCATGATTTTTGCGGATGGCGGGGACAGAGACATGTCTGAGCGCAGCTTGTACTAACAGTTTTTGAGCGGGGGCGGGGGGCGTTCAACATGAGGGAAGAGGCAACATGTGAACTGCCTTGGGCTTTTTAGCTAGAGAGCCTGTATTTAACGCCACTACCTTAGTGATATGTTAGTGCCGGGTGGGGGTGGGAGGGGCAAGTTCAGATTGGTAGGCAAGGTGCTCAGTTTTGTTGGTGGGGTGGGGCACCCCACCTGTATAATGGTAGGGGAAACACTGGGGTCTAAATGTAATTCAGGATGCTTCACTTCCACTCATTGTTGGACTAATACCTCTGTTGGGACATTTGCAATAAAGCAAACATGTCTGCTGCAGTCTGCTTTGCAGTACGGGCTTCTGGAGCCAGATTAAAAGGTGGAAAGATTAAAAACAATACTGTACACCTAAATGATGCACTGCATCTATTAAATCTTCATTTAAATAAAAATTATTACGGTAGTCCCTCACTACTTCGCGGTTCGACTTTCGTGGTTTTTCAACGTAAGATTGTACAAGACAGCACGACTGTCAACTTTAATATTACTCACGTGATTGGGATGGTACGGGATAAAAAGTTAATGAAAAAACTTTGGACAGGCACTGCCATTTTGTAGTTTTCTTTCAATAAGCCTTCACTGTAATGCCAGTCTAAAGAACTACACTACCCAGAAGCCAACAGTGCTTTCTGTCGAAACGGAGGGAAAGTTTTGCAACGTGATGTAAGAAGTAATGATTTATCTATTAAGCTCACAGAACTGGCAGGAAAGTCGCAAATAATTCTGAAGCTCAATTATTCACGTGCACATCAACCTGGACAGGGAGGTGGACCTCGTCGCTGCAGGACAGTTCAGTAGAACCGACCCCAACCAGAACCGAGCTGTTCTGCAGAGCTGGTTAGTAAAATTTTGCAGTACTGTACAGTCCATATACATTTGTTGTTAAAATGATGCAGGTTTAAGAGTTTCGAACATTGCAAGAGTGTGGGAAGAGTTTATAAAGCCTTAAATTATAAATACTAAAATAAATATAGCGTTCCGACTTTGTGGTTTTTCACCTATCGTGGTGGTGTCTGGAACATAACCCCTGTGATAATCGAGGGACTACTGTATTACAAAAGGAACAGATCAGCATTAACTTACAGCTCCCAGACTCTGGTGTCTCCTCTTCCTCACAGTTTCTCTCAGCTTCTCTCTGACTGCTCCACAAACACTGGCTTTGCTGGCCGAACGCTCTGGGTAAACTGAACAAGCAGAAAAGATAAGACGAGCAAAAAGGAGGCTTAGGCAGGAAATTATTGATGAGAGAAATCAGACACAAAAAGAGCAAAAGTGATCATTTTTGTCCAACTAGGCAGAGAAAAACGCACCTTTCCTTCTTCACCTTGTGCTTGGGACACCTCAGTGAGAAATTATCTTCGTTCAGAGAACAATCTGGCAAAGGACATCAATGATTAACATTAGATTGTAAGGAAGCAGGTGTACTTCAAGCCCCCGCTTCTCACCTGCTTCAATAGAACATAGGTAGTGGTAGCGAAGTGTGCAGCCTTTACTGTAGCAGCCCAGGGTCGAACCAATCATCTCACAGTATGAGCAGCTCTGACGAGAAAACAGAAACGTTTAACCAAAGCTGTTAACTTTAATATAAACTGTTTAATGCACTCAATTATTTTAATCTCAAATTGAAAAGCAAAGCAGGTGAATACAGCTGACACTCACTGTTTCTCTGGCACCATCTAGTGCCTCCTGCAGGCCATACAGTTTTCCATTGACGAGGTACACTCCACTGGTCCACACTATGCATCCTTCATGCACCCATAGCTCTTCTGGGTCCATGGGCATCTGAGGCAGCTGTGCAAGTTGTGCCAAGGGTCCCAGGGAATCCAAGGCAGGAGGAGGGGGCTGAAAAGGCAGGGACGCCTTACTGTTGGACGGCACCATTCTGGGAGAATCCTCACTAGACTTGTGCCTCCTTTTAAAGCGGGGATGTGAAGTCAACTTCCTGTGCTGAGGTCGCTGCAGAGCGTCGTCCGCCGGCTGTTTCGGCGCCTGCTGGCAGTCGCTTTCAAGGTCCGCCTCTCGTTTAAGCTCAGGGATAGAATGGAGGGCTTGGTCCAAGTCCCAGCTCAGAGGCGGTTTAATGTCTGTGGAGGAGGAAGATGATGAGATGCTGCTGCTGAGCGGCTCCTTCTTCCCAGCTGAGAAGACAGGTCTGACTGTAGCGGTGACAGGTGTTGGGTTTGGATCGGTGTTGATGGCACAGTCACTTTCTGCTGAGGCCTTGAGGAACTGTTGGCTTTGTGTGTCTTGGGTAATACTCAAAGGGTTTGAACTCGTCTCAGAAGTTGGTCCGGTTTTGTTTGTGCCTGTGCTGGTCTGACCCTGTCTGATCTGAGGCTGGTTCTTGGGGAGCTTCGCAGCATATTCAGCAGGATAGAAAGGCCCGTAAAGATCTCCAAGGTGTTTGTAGTTGGCCCACTTCTGACACAGGCAGCACAGCAGACGGCCAGAGTGACTGGTTTCTGTAACCACAGGACCTGAAACAACATGACCAGATGAAGGAAGCGCCTTTCCTGACTGGAGCGTAGTTTCCACTTCATCCGTCTCCCTCTTTTCTGCTTCTTTGTCTTTCCTCGATAACTGGGAGGAAAAAGCAGAGAGGAGCGAATCTGTTCCAACTGCTTTTCCTCCGACTGCAGTGCGCTCCCCTTTCTTCTCCTCCTCAGCGTTCACAATAGTACACACTGCCCCAATCTCAGGGATTTTTTTCTCCACGTGTATGTGAGGGATGAAAAGGCCTTTTCTGTTTGGATCCAGGAAAGCTCTGTTTGTTGTGACGCCCCCTCCAGCCTCTAGAGGTGTATCTGGGTCACCTTTGGCTATTGACGGCGCCACCGGCACTGCCCCTCTCCTCCTTCTCCTCTGGCGCCCCTGCGCTTCATGTGGCTCATCTTCATCTTTTGCTCCTCTGCGTCGGCGTCGAGGTGGCTTCATCTCGATCTCTGGCGGTGTGTCCTCACTCTCAACATCTGCTTTTAACACCTGGGTTAAAATGGGTGGGGTTAGCGGCAAAGTGCTTGTATTTTCAGTTGGCATGGGCTCTGTTGGGTCTAGCGTGGTGCTGTTAGTCTCTGCTATTGGTGGGGATGAAGCAGCTGTTGGGGTTGGCGTGGGCGGGGCTGAAGGAGTACTAAGAGACAAGTTTGGAGTCTGGACTTGAGCCTGGGCCTGTGGTTGAACTTGGTTCTGAGCCCGCTTTTGTTTGTTCACACTCCCTACAGGTCTGCCCTTTTTCTTGCCAGATGGGAAATAACCTTTCGGCACAACATTGTCTAGTGGCTTTGAATCTTGGGGCGACAGACTGGACCTTCCAGAGGACATGTGATGTTGCCTGTTCAGCAAGTGTCCCTGATGGGGCGGGGTGGTCCCGTAGTAGTCACTACCGGGGTAATCGTCAAATCCCATGCCAGTTTCTTGAAGTTTTTGTCGGAGGAGGTTAGCAGCAGACTGCTCTCCCTTTCGAGTCTCGAGCTGTTGGTAAGTGTTGGTGAAGTGCTGAATGTCTGATAGGGCTGACGAAGAAGGAGGTGGGGAAGCCTGGACGGGGCGGGGAAGAGGTGGAGGAGGGGGCAAGGGCCCGAGCAAAGTGAAGTCTTCCTTGTCACCGGATGCTGATGACACACCAGCCCCTAAACCAAAATCAAAATCTTGTTGTTTGATTTGAGACGTCTGATTGGAATCACAAGGATAAACAGGTGGGGGTAAAGGCCCGGTTTCATCTACTCCTCTGAAGGGGATCATGTCGTTTAATGAGTGACTGTCATCCATGTAAATATCCTCCCCCGCTGCAACTCTGGGGAAATGTGCTAAGTCTTGTTCCTGTGAGTCGTTGAATCTTGGGATTTCTGTGTGTGAGAAGGCAGAAAAATGATTGGACTCGTCATCGAGGTTGTCCGTTGGCTTTTTAATATTGGGGGTGATCTTTTGCACTATGGCCTCTAGCTTCAAACCTCGTCCTTTTCGAGCAGACAGAACCTTCGCGTTACCACTTGGTGGAGACAGAGGTTGTAGAAAAGTGCTCTCTCCTGGCAGAGGGGATGAAAGTCTGGGACATGGCATATCTGAACTGGACGAGTCGTCTTCATTGAGATGATGGCTGGACTCAGAGTGAGCCCCGGGGGAGTGATGAGAATTAGTGGCAGCTCTCTGCTGGGATGGATCTTGGTGTAGTCGTTTGGCAGGGATGGGAGAAATGAACGAGCGAACCCTTCTTCTTAACATCAGAGGATTCGTGTCTCCTGAAGCTCCAGATTTTGTTGGCCGCTGTGGCTGAGAAGAGTTGATGTCAGCGGGAGGTTTAGAGGAGCTGGAGGCAGGAGGCGGGCAGGGATGTTTGACCTCTTCTGTGACTCCTCTGGAGACTTCGGGTTCATTTGGACCATGAACCACATTTGAAGGAGCGTGTGAAACCACAGGAGCTGGAGAAGGAAGAGGAGAAGGCTGCGTTCTATGGCGGGTGTCTCCCTCCATCAGTCGAGCCCCCTCTCTTCCTTGGTGTGTCGAGTCCCACATCTTCATATCATAGTAAGCACTTTGATGATGAAGTGACTGAGTTTTGCTTGTGTGCTGCTCACTTGGCACGTCACTTTGGGAGACACCTCTCTGCTTCTGCTCTGGCTGGCTGCCTTTGTGTCTTCCAGGAGAAGAGCTGTGCTGCATCATCATCATCTCCTTGGAAGGCCTGCTCATCGCTTTCACCCAGTCACTCATGTCATGGGGAGGATGCGGGGGGCCACGAGGATACAGTTGAAGCTTATTTGTGCTTTGAGCCTGATGGGGTAAATGGTGGTATGGGTGATGAGAGGGAAAACCGCGAGACATCATGCTTCCCTCTCTTGTTTCTCCGTATCGATATCCAGGAAATGAAGTGCCACTTCCAGCGGACAGATCAACACCGTGAAGATATGAATGATGCCTCGGTGGTGAAGATAAAGGATGAGAGGCCATGGGGATGATATCCACGCTGCCTCGCCTGTAGGGGTCGTGGGAAGGCTTTGAGAAAAACTCTGCGTCTGCTTCACTCACCCCCCTCATGCCATGATCACGCTCAGTTTGTAGATTTACTGGACCCGCTCCGGCATCTTTGGATGCAATTTCCATTTTCACCACATGCTTTCCTCCTGCATCTCTTTTACTCAGATCGCTGGGTGCTGCTGTAGAGGAAAATGACTGCTGAATCACAGAGGTGCCACTTTGACTTTTCTCACGCTCCATCTCTCTGCCCCCCTCTGGTGTGCCGCTTCGGTTTGGCGACACGTCGCAGATGACAGAGCGCCGCTCCGACGGGGCCAACACGGAGCACAATTTCTGAGACTTGCTTTGGCCAGTGGCGCCTGATAACGGCTCCGGCTCTTGCAGTAGCAGCTCCTGCACGGCAGACGAAGCGCTCGTCACATTAGACGTTGTTTTTCTCTGTGGTAGGGTGTAATCAGATAGGTTGATGTGTTTCGCAGGGGGCTGCTGAGACTCTGCAGCTTGTAGTAAATGTCTCTGGGACACACCCACATCAGTTCTATTAGCATTTTGAAGAATTTTAGAACTGGACATTTCAGATTTAACTAAAGACTGGGCATCCATGGAAAAATCTGGATCATTTCTATTTTTGTGATCCAGGGGCTTTCCAGAGCTGCTCAACTGAGCAGAACAAGCTGAACTCTCTCCGTGCATTTCCGTACTCTCAGCCATGTCAAAAGTATGTCTGGCTGAAAACTGCTGCTGAGCTTGATGATGTGCAGAAAATGCCTGTTCTGGTCTCACATAGCGTCTGTCTAAATTGTAACCTTGAAGAACTTCTTGCAAAAGGCTTGGGAACTGCTGCATCTGTGAATTCTCCTCCTGAGATTTAGAGCCCGCTCCCTGCTGACCTCTTTTTGCCAAAGCCTTGGCCCTCGAACCAGCATCTTTTGGATGCGCCGGACCATAACCAGTTGGTGAGTGCTGGTACGATAAATATCTGGGGTTTGTTTCCATTACGCCCATTGAGCCAGCCCTCACTCTGTTCTTCATGGACAAATCTGAGCCATATGTTGATTCTGGGTAGCTGTATTTATGTGAAGCAGACAGTGGGGGATTCTGTGACCTTCCACAGTTTGATTTCTGATGATGGGAGGAATTCAGACTCAGATCGACACCTTCCTCCCCATTATGGCTGCTCGACTCTTTTAAATAAAAGTTTAACTGTTTTTCTTCTGCACAGTTGTCTTGGGGATGTCTGCTTCTTTCTGCGTGACTTTCCTCAGAGCGAGCTGAAACAATCACACCAACACTACTCGCATTCTGCTGTTCCTCTGATGCATGTTTCTCCTCTCTCTTATTATTGTGTGATTTGTATTCAGAGTGCAACACGTTCTCCTTGTCCTGGCCATTTTTTGTTCTCATTTCTCCATCTTGCTGCGTTTGCCTGCTGAGCTTCTGGGTTTTCTCCGCTGCAGCTTCACTTTCAGTCTTGATCTCCCCACCTCTGTGGTCACCATGTATCAGACCAGAATCTGGAACACAATTGTGCATCATGGCAGGAGGAATACTGGAGGTGGACGACGGGGATGAGGAAACAGGAGGTGTTGATGGAGATGATGATGATGAAGGAATGTGACTTTTTTTTGTTTTTGATTCTGTGACACGTGCTTCCACTGATTGTGAGTCGGAGGAAACAGTTTTTGGTGCGTGTCCAGTCTGTGTTTGATTATAGCCTGTTGCTTCTGACCCACTGCTCGCACCGCTCATCTGCCTCACTCTAGCATGCTCTGCCTCAGAAAACTGCTCCTCTTGCTCCTCTTTGGTCCCCAGAGAGCCTACAACAGGCATAACTGAGGAGTCTTCATCAAGACCAGCGTCTGAGCTCGCACCATCACCAGTCCTTGTGACGCTGCCATCTTTAGCGCTCGAGGCTGCGCTTGCATTCCGACTCCTCGGTTGTAATTGGGGCATGCTGGACGCCGCCTGTTGCCCCCCATCTTTTTTTCTGTGTGAGAACACCGTGTCGGTGAGGAGCATGTGCTGAACTGTGTTTGGTAAATTGGCTACTTGTGAGCTCAAGGCATTAAGACTGTTCAGGCCGGCATCCTGGATCTTGTCAAACGAAGAAGCTGAATAAACAGAGGGGGCTTCTTCTCGAGATTTCACTCCAGTACTATGGCTCATTTTGTTGCGACCCATTGGAGGAAGAACGCTCCCTCCGACTGCACTCAGGCTGTGAGCTTTAAGACTGCTGCTGCTACCACAACTACTGATGCTGCTGTTTGAGTTGGGAGTGGGACTTAACTGAGGCGCAGTCTGTAGCAAACGAGCGTGGCTGTGGCTGCTACGGGCGTTTGATGAAGGAGCATGTGAAGGACCGTGACCTGAGGGGTTTCCATGTGCCTCTGAGACACCCATCAAAGGGGAGGGAGAGGAGCTACATGTAGGAGAATGCACAGCAGAAGCAGCTGGGGAAGGGTTGGAGATCGGGCTAAAGTTTTGATTCATCTGTTGTGCGTTAGGATGCATCGGAGATTTAGCTATTTCTTGAGATGCTGCTTGGGTTATACTGGGATTGGGGGCTGGATGATGTTTAGCATAAACCGAACCAGGAGACGGACCCTGATTGGGCATCTTGAGGGAGCTGTCGTAACCTACGACTAAGCTGTGCTGTGAGTTACGATGCTGTAGTGTGACCTGCTTGTGAAGTGAATGAGACTGTGGGGAATATCCAGGATAATTTGAAGCATGGTAACTCTGCTGAACATTTTCCACCGGCCCCACGTTATTAGCAGCAACTGAAGTAGAGACTGAATTTGAACCAATGTTGACGTTGGGAGAGCTGTTGACCTTTGGATCAAATCCAGTGTTCGCAGCTCCATCGAGATATCTTTGAAGAGGAGGGCTGTACATTCCTGATGACCCCGTGGATGCTCCTCCCGATGGGGAGAAATGCGGGTACTGTGGGGTCATCCTGTGCCCAGAGTGTGAATAGCTCCTATGCTGCTGTCCAGGATGGACAACTGGAAAGGTCTGCCCATGCTGGCGCTGTTGCATCTGAGAGGCTGGCACTGACTGCATTGCAGCGTTCTGATTGATATTGTACTGATGAGAAGGAGAGAAAGCTCCAGCACCTCCACCTGAACCAGCACCAGAACCGTAGTCCACTGGATATGGAGACATCAGACCAGATGACGGGACAGAACTAGGTCCAGGATGCCGGTACTGATGAGGTATATGTCCATCAATATTAGGGTATCCAAAGCCTCCCCCAAAAGTCATACCCCCTCTTCTGTGTCTGTCTTTTCCACTCATGGAAAAATAATAATCCATAGCATCCTTTCTGTAGGGGTTGTTATTGTTGCCACTGTGAATGCTACCCTGCGCTGGCGGCTCCAAAGCTCCTCGGTTTCTTGAACCGTACACGAGCATGTGGCTGGCTTGACTTGGGTGGTGAAGGCCTCTGTGCAGGCTTTGCTGCTGCAGTCCAATGTAATCATCTGTCATCCTGGGAGAGATCTGGGGCTCTGCTGGCTGAGGGGGATACAGAGGTCCGCCCACACTCCTCCCGCTGAAACCAGTAGGGATGGGGGGTGGAGCTGGACTGTTAGAGAAATTCTGCATTTTTTTTTCTTTCAAATTTGGATTAAAAAAAGGTAAAAAGATAAATAAATCTGTCAGAGTCTATATCAGGGAATGATGTTGATGGAAAACTGGAAAGCAGAATCTCTGAAGAGTCCACAGCCTGGCAGTAAAATAAGTGAGCTGCAGATAAAAATATATATATTAAAGATGCTAAAAAGACTTTTTCTAAAATGATGACTTGGTGAAAGTCTTAATTATGGAAAAGGCTAATTTAAAAAGAATATTCTGAATGTAAGTTGCTTTTTGGGAGAAAAAAAAGAAGTATGGGCCAATTTCTATTTCAGAAAAATGTGAAAATAAAAATGAGCAGTCATTTCCACAAAGATAAAACAGTTTGGCACTGAAGGCAATGAGCTCACAAACGACTGCTACATCACTTCTGTAGATTTTCAACTGTAAATGTCTCTACGTGGATGCACTCTGTGTATTACAACAGCTCAAGCAGGCAGGGCTGTTTCAGGAATAAACGAAGGTGCGATCCAGTTTTAGAAAACTGCAAAACAACGCCCCAAAAATATAGCAAAAACACCGATCTGCGTTACAGGCATCCTTCAGTTTTTCAACTTGTGCAGGTTTCTCTGGATCAGACTCACAGCTGCATTAGGCAAAACCTCCAGTAACAAAATCCAACAGTCTGAACGCAGATCAGGCGAACACTCCATAGATGTTCCCATCAGCTCTAAGCGCAGAGGCAAACCCACTTTCCGAGAGGTGAATGATTTTTGGCCTGTAGAAGGATTTGGTCCCCACTTCAGTAATGTTCTTGTTTTGATGACGTCCAGGCTCCTGCAGCTTTTTCACCATTTAGTTGTATTACCCATTGTTCTTTTTGGTCAACCACCATTTAATTTCAAATAGTTCCATGGCAAAGAAAGAAGATCCAAAATAAGGATAATCCATTTATTTGACTTCAGGTTCCATCAACTCCAGCTCCACTTTTCAGATCGTCTTGAGTAATTCCATGTCTATGAAGTCCATTACTCCTCGAGCTGCAGGCCGAACAGTTTCTCTGGAAGAACAAAAAGACAAATTAGATGTCGTTAGTAAGAGCCTGTTGCAATTGTGGCCTATAAATAATTAGACAAATGGTTTTATTACAAGATACCATAACCATTTCCATCAAGGAACTATAATAATAATAATTAACAACAATAATAAACACTGCAGTTTCAATAGGCCTTCTCAGTCCCTTTGATAGTCAGGCGTAATTATACGCCTGAGTAATTTTATTATATATATATATATACCGTAATTTCCGGACTATAAGCCGCTACTTTTTTCACACGCTTTGAAAACCGCAGCTTATACAATGCTGCGGCTAATTTATGGATATATTTTTTTAATTTTTGATGGGCTAACGAGCTTCATGCCACCAAAACATTTAACTTCGTCACACCCAGGCGCTCACATAGCTGCCCAATACACATCTCTCTTGTGTGTGTGTGTGTGTGTGGGGGGGGGGGGTTGCGGGTCAACAACTGTATTTTTTTTTTTATCAGCCGTGGTTCCAGGCACTTCTCGGAAAAATATATATTAATGTATTTGTGCGTGTTACTGGTACATATTTAATTAAAAGTAAATAAATAAAAAAATCTGTATAAATATCTCGTTAGAACGTGAACGCCCGCGGCTTATAGACAAATGCGACCTATTTATGTAAATGTTTTATGTTCTTTTTAAATTTAGTAGGCGCGGCTTATATTCAGGTGCATTCAATAGTCCAGAAATTACAGTATATATATATATATATATAAAATGTATTTACCTACAACTATTGTAGCAGCAGTTATTAAAGAAGTAGTCATGTGACCCTTGAAGTGATGTTTTGTCAAATGGTTATCAATATTTGTAGTACGTCATCAGCGGTGACTTTAGTCACAGAGTATGGAGAAAGAGAAAGAAGGCTTCATTCAGGCTATTAGTAACCAACCCAGGGGCTAATTTTATAAAACTCTTTCTCAGAATTGTCATACAGTTGTGAAATAATGCTACATTATTAGCCTAGTTTTAAAAAGCTTCACAAAAAAAAAAAAAAAAAAAGCGTACGTTTTAATATGTTTGAACTTAAATAAAATAAAAAGCAGCACAGTTGTAGGTCAGTCAGCATGACCATATTCATACATTGTATGACTAGAATAATGTGATACAAAGTGTTTTGTGTTTTTGATCTGCTGGGGACTCCTAAAACAGTGCAGCTAAAAGAGGTGTTTTTGTGTTGTGCATGACTCCAATCAAGTCTATACAGCAGCAGGATGGTAATTGCATGAGTACAAAATGCTACTCCCTAATTACACAAAGGCAACAGCTAAGTACCGGTACACAACATGGATATGAAGTACTATTACTAGTAATACTAGTGCTTTTCAGAAATAGCATTATTTAGTCAAATATTTGACAATCATTCCATTTTCTTTTATATGTGTACATTGCTGGCAGCACAGTGGCTCAATTGAAAGAGCTGTTGCCTCGCTGTGCGAAGGTTGCCGGTTCAAATCCTGCCCGGGGGCCTTTCTGGGTGGAGTTTGCATGTTCTCTCCAAGCTGTGTGGGTATTCTCCAGGTACTCCAGTTTCCTCCCACAGACCAAAAACATGTATGTTAGACTGATTGGTAACTCTAAATTGTCTCTAGGTGTGAGTGAGAGAGTGAATGGTTGTTTGTCTCGTTTGTCTCTCTGTGTCCCTGTGATGGACTGGAGACCTGTCCAGGCGTGTCCTTCGCCTCTTGCACAGTGACTGCTGGATGTGGGCACCAGTGACCCCCGCGACACAAAAAGGAAGTAGCAGGTAAAAGATAATGGATGATTTATGTAAAAAGTGCAATGCAACAACACATGTATAAAGTATTTATCAAAACAATGATGTAAGATTACTTAGTGTGGCTTATATTAGCTTCATGTTGTTGATCACATTTTAACTATCAGGTCCATAAAAACAACTTTGTTAAAGTAAAAAAGCAGCTAATCTTCCTTACAGGACAACAAACGGCTCCGAAGAGCCAAGACAAAAGAAGTCCACGTCTTATTTAAAATAACGTGACTCAATATAGTTGACTTTCGTGAGTCAAACTTGTTTTTAATGCGATTTAAGCAGCACGAGAGAAAAAGCAACGAGTCTGGATCAGCTTTCTGGGGTCAATGGGTAATTACCATTTGTGGCACAAGCCTCTATTATCTGTTTCAGTTAGATTGTAAACTGGTTAATGGCCCTAAAACAACTGTGGGTGGCTTCTCTAACAAAGGCCACATAAGTAATCACAGTGAAAGTGGAGATGGCAAAACCTGGAGACAAAACAAACGGATCCAATCAATCGAGCTCTTCTGGATAATAACGTTCATGTTGCATTTTAGGCTTGAACAAACGCACACTGGGGTCGTTTAATCAGTCTGCCCGTTCCTGGATTACTAATTAATCACTGCACGACCAGGCAGGGGCATTTATTATCCACAAACATGGGGGCAATTATTAAAGAAAAAGAAAGTGCTTCAGTCAGTGCCGTCTGTCAGCGAGCCCATGAAACTGCAGGGCTGCCTAAGAGCTAAAACATACCTGTTTTGTTTGTGGGGTCTGTCATATCGCCATCAACGCAGCTCCAGCAGCTACATTATCCCACGGCGAATGTATACGCATTACAATTAGCTTGTAGCCATGTTAGCATTTGGTAAAGCACCTCGTTAAACACGAGCGCTGGCCACGTAAACTGCGCGAGCTAAGCTAACGCCGCTCGTTAGCATCTTTTCGAGCCTGCTTGTTTTTTTTATTATTTATTACATCGCTACAAAACAGCAATATCGACAGCTAGCGCGGGCTACATGTACAGGCAGAGCGAGCAGCGGTTAGCTTCAGGAGAGAGAGGTGATTAGGTGCAGATGTTCGCCCCCCCGTCTGAAAGCGACTACATGCTAGCATGAATAAGGTTTTGTATGAGGAGAGGCTGCCGTTACAAAAGCACGCGCTGACATTTCTCATAAACACGGCGAGCTGCGGGGGGACGAGTCAGCGGGAGACGAGCTAGCTAACGCCGCTGAGCGCGTACCTGAAAACGCAGCCAGGCAGAGAGCAGGCCCCGCGGAGCGTCACGGGCTTTTTGTGGCAGGAAACCCCAGCCTGGAGTCGACCGCTCCGCCGCCTTTCCACTCAGCCTGTCCGGTGCTCGCAGCCCCGACCAGCGGCGGCCAAGTCCGGGGGGGCCCCCGTCACGACACTCACTGATCCCGGGGCCTTTTCTTCCAGATTTCTCCCCCACCACTCTCCCTCTTCCCCCCTTTTGTCTTCACCTCCGGGAGAGAGAAAAAAAAAGGGATGAGAGCGGAGCACAATCGGGGTGCCTGCCTGTGTGGGTCCCAGCGAGGTCCCCTCCTGTTCCCTGTCTCCCCCCTCTCTCTCTCTCACACACACACACACCGCTGAGGTGATTATCTTGGACTAAAATTAAACCTTCTTCTCTCCCGAGCCTCCTCCAGACTCGTCCTTTCCCTCTCTCGTCTCATTAAACTGCATTTCCATCCCTTCATCAGCAGCTTTTCCTCCACTCTGTGTGTTTTTTATTTGTAACAGAAAGACCGCCTTGAAAAAGCACTCATATTCCTTCATCCCCCCCACATCCTCCCCCTCCCTCATCTCTCCACCACACCCCTCCCTCTCTCACTCGTTCCTTATTTATTTATTTATTTATTTATTTATTGAGCTTCTACATTGATTTTGGCGGATTTCGGCCATAAACATCTACGACTGCACTGATGAGGCAAATGTGTGTTTCAGCAGGTTCATGCTGCTTCTGCTTCTTTGTTCCTGGTCTCATTTCACAAAACTGAATTCAGCCTGATGATGGTGATAATGATGATGATGGTGATGAAGACATCAGGGTACAAAGGAGAGGAGGCAGAAAGGCTGTAATGAACCACACACGTGGCAGTCCTTGATGAAATGCATGTCACCCGCTGCCTTTCATGCTTGAGATCATCTTCTGTTGAGTTGTAGCCATCAAAGCTTGACTCCGAAAGCTCGAGCTCTGATGAGACAAGAGTAAATGTTGTGGATGACTCTCAGCTACTACCACATCAGATTTCAGCTCAATATCTGTTAAAATGACCAAGTTCTAGCCTTTTTTATGATGGTTAATATCACTTAGCTGTGGCAGCCATCTTGAATTGGATTGACTCCAAATGGTAATCAGCTGCAGAAGTACATTTAAAGATTACTTCTCTAAAGGGTTTATAAAAATCATTCCAGTGGTTCAAGAGGTATTTTGCTAACAGACAGGCTGAGCTGACTCTAAATGGTTAATGGCAACATTTTCAGCACAGATCTTAGACAATCTGTCAGTGGTTGGGATTAATTATCAGCTTCCGTTACACCAAATCTTAGGTCAATATGAGTAAAACTGACTGATTTATAGTCAATTTATGCTTTTTAAATTTTATTATTTAAGGTTATGTGGCTGTGGCAGCCATCTTGAATGAAGATGACTCCAACAGGGAATCAGACGTACATCCGATGATTAGAATATGAAGTCAATCAGTGCCCGCATTACAAAAATATTGAAGCGGATAACAGAATCCTTTTTTAAAAATCTATTAAATTTATTGTGTTGTCTCAGCCTTGGCTTATCTGCTCTCACACGCGGTCCAGAGAGTGTCGCACAGACCCACTCACTCTCCAGCCATTGTAATGATGTGCCACACGTGTCCCCCATTCACGGTGCCACACTTTTAATATACTGCAGCGTGTCATACATGCGGCCCTCTCCACCAACACACACACTTTCCACAAGATGGACACAGTCCCAGAATTCAGCCACTCACTTAACCCGTCAATCACAGGCTAACGTCTCTCTGTTTCCAACCAACAGTTCAATACATTTCATTCCCTTGCAGATCCACGTCTATTTCTATCATAGTTGCCATAGCAACTGCATCACCATGCCTTAACTGAGGATAATTTTTCAGGCTACGTATCTCCCATTTGCTTTTTCGTTATTGTTGCTTTCATTGACGATATTGTGCCGACTGCACTGTTGTTCGTTGATTACAGCGTTCGAAAAAGCCTCGAAGCCCTGACGATTGAGCAGCTCGCCACCGAGAGTTGAAGTGAAGCAGCTTTGAGAGGCATGACGTAAAAAAGAGCATGATACTCCGAGCCGGGCAAAGTCGGGCAGCCAGGCCCATCCAATCAACAGGAGCGCCTGCTGGGAAACACTCAGACTCTCTCTCCATTATGGACAAGGTCACAAAAATCTTCCACAGAGGAGCTTCAAAGCACAGAGACTGGAACGTACAACCACATGTTTTATCCACAAATACAGCAGGGGAGGGGATGTGCTGGCTTCCATGGCTTACTGAAGCTAACACCTCAAAATTACTTCTATTGCACATTGATCGAAACTGAGCAGTACCTGTTTTAGTTGTTTGCATATTTTTCTGCATTTAAATGACGAGAATTTAATTTTCCTCGACTGCATTTCCTTCTCCAAGCATGGGATCAGTTGTCTCTTTTAGGGTTTCCAATGTGAAACTTATCCCGCTGCTTTGAAATAATATATGCAAAGTATACAGTATTCCCTCGATACGTCACAGTTTTACTTTTGCAGACTCACTCTTTCGCAGGTTTTCAACGTAACATTGTACATGAAACACACTTACCAATGGAGAAAGACATACCTCAACCCCGCCCCTCTTTTCTCTTTCTGGGGCTGTTTGGTGTCTCTGAGCAAGACACCCAATCCCCAATTGCTCCCTGGGCTATTACATAGTTGCCCACTGCTCCACCTGGTTGTATTCCAGGTGCGATGGGTTACTGTAAATGCAGAGAACCAATTTTGCCATTGTATGGGAACATACAATGATGACAACACAGCACTTTGTCACAGGAAAGCATCAGAAAGAGAAAGGAGGGGGCCGGGGTGGGGTCTGTCTTTCCCCGTTGCTACTGCTCAGGGAGCAGGGATGAACAGATTAGATGAATAAATTTAGAATATCGGAGAAAATGCTTAGGTGAAAAAATAAGAGCGAATCAATTTTAAAAAAGAGAAAGAGTGGCTGAGTATGGCTGAGTGCAGCTCACTCAGGTATAAGACAGACCCCGCCCCTCCTTTCTCTTTCTGAGGCTGTCTGTCACAAGCGGGCACGCAACAGACAGCCTCGGAACCAGAAAGGAGGTGGCAGGGGGTGTCTGTCTTATACCTGAGTGCTTGAGTGGCATGAATTGTTTAGCGTGACCTGAATTGAGCCTTTAGTCCTCCTCGGCGGCCACTGAGTGGGCCAGGCCACCGGGAAATGTCCCGGTGCTCCTGATGGCCAGTCCACCCTCGGGCGCTGATTTGCTCAGTAACTGTAGCATCAGTCTATCTGCGCTCTTTCGCTGTGCACTTTTAGAGCGTTTACAGAGTTTAGAACATTGCAAGAGTGTGGGAAGGGTTTATAAAGCCTTAATAGATAAATCCTAAAATAAATATATTGTCCCTACTTCGCAGATTTTCACATATCGCGGGGGTGTCTGTAACGTAACTCCCATGATAAGTGAGGGATTACTCTACACGGAAATATGTGACTTTGTTAGAAATAATATGCTCTGACGTTCGGTAGACGTACATCGCACAGGCAGAACTGACCAAACACAAAAAACAAAACAAAACAAACAAAAAACTGGGATTTTGACAAAAAACATGAAAAATCCTAGAATTTTCTATATCTGGCATATAATTTTTACAAAGTGAGGGCTGGTGTGAGGCTTACTTTTCAGTCTTTGTTTTTGTCTCCCTCTCAATAACTTGGCAGTCAGGGAGTGAGAATCACAAGCCTGTGGTTACTATGGTGACCAAAATGAACTACTGGCAGCAGCGTTAACATTTCTTTTGAGCTGGTTCTCTTTACACTCCTTACATCAAAATGTAGACAATGTTCCTTCTGAGCTTAGATTATTACAAAGTTACGTTGTATTTTAGGCAGTAGCTGCCAACCTTCAGAATCTCTTCAGAAATGGTCTCATTACTAGTTTATACCATTGTGTGTAGGGGGCTCTCGTTTTCCATGAAATAAACAGAATATTTATTATATTTTCCACCATTTCCATTTTACACTATCATGCTCATTAAGTGTTACATTTGCGCCTCCAAACCAAAATAAAATAATTGTTGAATGTAAATATGCTCATTCATGGGGAATCTTGCCCCATTCTGTTTGTCCATGTCATAAGCACTAATGTATCCTCATACCATCAGAGAGGCAGGCCTTTGAACTGTGCATTGATCCCAGGTTGTACAGTTCCTCTTCTCTTTAGTTATGGCGTCCATGGTTTCCAAAAACAAAAATGTTCCACTTTGCCTCAGTCTGTTTAAATGAGCTTTGGCTCAGCGAGGTTCTGGGTGGTCTTCACATGAGACTTCTTCTTTGCATGATAGAGCTTTAACTAGCATTTGTGGATCTGTGTTGACAGAAAATGATGTGTGGAAGTGTTCCTGAGCCCATGTGTTGTAACAGAATCAGACATGTATTATTGCCGTACCACCTGAGGACCTGAAGATATAAAAAACAGTTTTGTTCCAGACAACATCAGCATGCTGCACCGTGCAGGATGTAGCAATAACGGTAGTAATGTGCAATTTGTGCAACGGCCACATGGAGTCAGAGTCGCACAACAAACATGCAGCTCTCATACTGGCCTTCTGCTACAGCATCAGGCTGAATGAGATGGAAAAACAGCCCTCATAATGTTTAGTTTGAAATCCCAGCCCATCAACCTCTTTGAAGTCTATGCTTCTTAAGCTATTTGCTACAATTTCACCATCTTTGATCTTCCTTCCTGCAGACATTAAATGTTATGTCAGTTCAACAGGGGCTCCTTTGATAATAAATGTCTGGAACCATATGGGTGCTTCAAAACCAAATGAGTTCTGCAGCGTTGATTGTTGCGAGGTGTGGTGACCCTCTCTCCCAGTCTCACTGAAACTCCTTCAGATCAAAGAATACAAGGCGGCTCACTACAGGAAGTCTCTCACCTCGTGACATAAACACAGACTGATGGTGTCAAAGGTAAAACAACGCCATCAGTCTTTCTGCCCTCCACCAGTATGAACAGCTCCCATCAAATGACTGATACTTAACAATCTTACCTGGCGAGCTTGAAACCAGATTTTTAAAGCATCTCCATCAGATTTGAACACACAAACACACTCACCTTTGTTTGATCATTTGTGTGCTCATCACAGCTGAGAGGTGGTTTAAGGCATTCCACAGATCCATGGCAGTGCAGGTGAGTGCCGAGCAGCAACCAAAAGGAGGCGCTCTCTCCTAATCTCCCTCATAGAAGTATCTCTCACACTCACTCAGGGGCCTGCTGCCACACTTTTCTCGTCTCCTAGCAACCTGTTAACCCTGCCTCCAGTCACTACGGATACCGGAAGGGATGGAGGCGAGTGTGAAAGGGGGAGAATAGCAAGAGGCTGGGTTGGCATCTGAAGCAGAGTTCATCACATGTGAACTCTGAGGCGAGAGGCGTGTGCAAAGTTTGGTTTAAAGGATGTTCATGAAGGGCTGAGGAGGTGACGTGAGTCGCAGAGGTTCTTGGGGCCACATATAATTCAAGACGGTGATGTGAAATAATGTGGGGTGGAGGAGAATGATCGATTCAATTAAGCTAGTTTGTCTTGGGGGTCTCCTTGGCCTCAGCATCTCCTCCTCTTCTACTTTCACCTACAAACTCCTGCCCATTAAATTTGATGGCGCCATCAACATCAACTGTACTGTCCTTGTGACTCATGGCGGGCCTCTGTGTTTTATGACTCCACTCCTGCTTGGGGGTCCATACTCATGCCCCCCCTTCCCACCTCTTCCACAGTGATATATGCCTCTGTCTCACACATGCATTGCGGCTGAGCGTTTGTGTGCAAAAATAAGAACAGATCACATGACATCACTCATTTGCCACACATGTCACAGCATGAATGGTTGTCTCGTTTGTCTCTATGTGTCCCTGTGATGGACTTGCGACCTGTCCAGGGTGTACCCCGCCCCTCGCACTGTGATTGCTGGACATGGGCACCGGTGACCCCCGTGACCCAAATGGAAGAAGCGGGTAAAGATAATGGATGGATGGATGGATGGATGTCACAGCATGAATCTAGAAATCAGCCAATGTCATTTCTTGAAGGAATGCACGTCGTCCGCTGCTGTTTATGCCAGAGTTTTAGACCAAGATCTTTATATGTTGAGAAATGTCTTAGTTGTAGTCGTTCTGGTCAAATGTAGAAAAAAGCATTACATAATACCACAAGATTTCATGCACAGAGTGTATGTTGTGAATACCATACCATGCCATACCATACCATACCATGCCATGCCATACCATACCATACCATACCATACCATACCAT
>NC_056512.1:22717912-22770727 GCF_014905685.2 Nematolebias whitei | reverse complement strand
CATACCATACCATACCATACCATACCGTCACATCACTGCTCCCAACAAACTCAATAAGGATTAAATACATGCTGACCTCTGCTAAAACACACACTCTGCCTGTAATACTGTAAATAGTCTGCCATTCTCAATGTTCCAATACATATTGAACATTATTATTGATATTGTTTATCTTATTTCTTATATATTGTATTGTTTATTAACATTTTAGGAACTTTTGTGTGAAATCTTTTTATCTTTTTATCTGTTGCTGCTGATACACTGGGATTTCCCATTCGTGGGACAATAAAGGGCAGCACGGTGGCACAACTGGTAGAGCTGCTGCCTCTCAGTGAGCAGGTCCTTGGTTCAAACCCCGGTCCAGGGGCCTCTCTGGGTGGAGTTTGCATGTTCTCTCCGTGCATGCGTGGGTTTTCTCCGGGTACTCCGGTTTCCTCCCACAGACCAAAAACATGCATGTTAGGCTGATTGGTAACTCTAAATTGTCCCTAGGTGTGAATGAGAGAGTGAATGGTTGTTTGTCTCGTTTGTCTCTGTGTGGCCCTGTGATGGACTTGCGACCCGTCCAGGGTGTACCCCGCCCCTCGCACAGTGATTGCTGGACATGGGCACCAGCGACCCCCGTGACCCAAAATGGAACAAGCGGGTAAAGATAATGGATGGATGGATGGATGGGACAATAAAGGCTGTTTCTTCATACCATACCATGCCATGCCATACCATACCATACCATACCATACCATATCATACCACTCTATTTATAAAGCACATAAAACAGCAACAAGGCCAACCATAGAGCTGCAGAAACAAATAAGCAAAGAACACAGTATAAAATACATAAATCCAAATAGGTAAAGATAAGAACTACCATATTTTTTGGACTATAAAGTGCACTGGATTATAAGGCGCATTAAGCGAAACAAAACAGTCAGATAAGTCAAACTTTATTCAACTCATTCATAGTAACTCTCATTCATTGTTCAGTTGTACCACATAAAATTGGTTTGAGGTCAGTAAGCACAACCAGAATTAATACATAAGGCTCACTGTCGCTTTCTGAGAAAATTAAAGAATTTTAAGTGCGCCTAATAGTTAAAAAAATACAGAAAATGAACTAACGTAGAAAACAAACAAGTTAAAATCAACTCACTCAGTGTCAAAAGCCAGGGAATAAAAGTACGTTTTCAAAAAAGACTTAAAAACGGTGAGAGAGGGTGCCTGCCTGACATGCAGTGGTAGTTCCACAGTTTTGGACCTGCAACAGAGAAGTCCCTAAAACAAGTGTCTGGAACCAATAGACACATCTGAACTGCTTACCTCAGAGAGCGCTGTGGGACATATGGCTGCAGCAGATCAGGGAGGCAGGAGGGGGCAGAGCTGTTAAGAGATTTAAAAACATACAGAAGGATTTTTAAATGAATTCAAAAGTAAACCAGGAGCCAGTGAAAGGAGGCCAAAACTGGTGTAAAGTGCTCTTTTTTGCTTGTACCAGTTAAGAATGGGGCTGCCGCATTTTGAAACAGGTGTAAATGTGCAATGGAGGTCTGACTGATTCCAAATGGACATTGCAGTACATTATCAAACCTGGATGTTAAAGCATGTATCACTGTCTCAAGGTTATTTTCGGACAGTATGGGCTTCAGTTTAGAAAGTTGCCTCAACTGAAAAAACAACAACAAAAAAACATGATTTAACAATCATATTTTTTTATTTACATGACTAGTTTCATGGAAGGGTCCATTATCACTCCCAGATTAATGACTACTTGTTTCTCTAACAGGGCTAGAGAGAAAATGTCGATACAGTGGTTGAGAGTGAATGACTCTCGGCTACTACCACGACAAATATTTAGCTCAGTATCTGGTAAATTGACCAAGTTGTAGCCACTTTTGTGTTGGCTGATGCAATTTTTTTTGTGGCAGCCATTTTAAATTGAACTAGCTCCAAAAGATAAACAGTTGTAGACAAACATCAGATGGCCGCATCTTGAGTTTCATTAAAATCTGTTCAGTGGTTCATGTGATATTTCATCCCCCCACCCCCCCCCCCCCCCCACCCACACACACACCTCCGTGTGACCTTACACTCTGGATGGCAGCACCCTCAGGCAACTGTCAGACTGGGCCGTGCGGTACCACACAGATACACTCGTGTGTGTGTGACAGAGCCTGTTCAGAGTTGTGATCAGTGTCAGGCTGCTGCACAACTGGAGTCACTGCAGTGAGAGCTGACAGTCAGTCTGCAGCTCGCCACAAACACAAAGAAACACGAGGCGGCAACACATCGAACGTTTTCACAAATGTTAACAGACACTGAGACAATATTGCATATTACATTTTAAAAGCAATTTCTATATTTAATATTGCCCGCCACCTAACGGTGACAGCAGATGACATTTTTGACTGTGCTTATGTCAGTCTGTTAGCAAAATATTTCATGAAATACCAGATGGACTTTAGTGAAATTCTCAGAAAGTAATAACTGAATGTACGTGTACAACTGATTACCTTTTGGAGTTAATTCCATTCAAGATGGCCACCACAGCGAAGCGACTTTATCAAACACAAATAAATATAATTCATTTATTTTGACATATATTAGGTTTACATTTAATGTGATAGTAGCTGAGACTTATCCCCAAAACATATCCTAAATGCCAACTGATTGAGCCACAATTGTTTCCAAAAATGTGCCACTAACTATTAGAATCAGCCATGTATGTCTGTTAGCAAAATATCGCATAAACCACTGGATAAACCGTTTTGAACATTTAAGAATCCAAACATTGATTGAACATCAACAGCTGGATTAATTTAGTAGCCATCTCAATTTAAGATGGCCAGCACAAAAAAAAATGACTATAACTCAGTTTAGCATAAAATTGTTGTGGTAGTTGCTGAGATGCATTCTTGAGCACAAACACTTCTTGTGAGATGTGAGTGTGGTGGCCATCTTGAAATCAAACTGTTTTAAAAGATGGAGGAAAATTCTACGAAAAAATGCATGAGGGAAAACACTAAACCACGCCTAAAACTCCTGCTGGGCGTCATTCATCTGTGTATGAGCGACTGGTAAAGATGGAGGGAGCGTTGGATGGTGTTGCCGGGGCAACCTTCTCTTTGCTTTTCTCCTCTTTAACCCTTTCTCCTCAGCGCTTCCTCTCCACCTTCTGTGTTTTACCATGGCAGGACTCTCACACTTGTTGATGTTCTGTCACTCCATCTGCGCCTCTCCTTGTCTTCACACATCTCTCTCTCTCTTTCTGCCTCTCCTCGCTGTAGACTCTTTATCTGTGAGCTGCTCAGCCTTATCTTCATCTTGATTATTCAGCCTCGTCATGTTGGCGGCACACATGTGCTTTGTTAATCGTGAAGCGCTCGGTGCAACAGAACAGCAGGGAATTGTGCTCAACCGTGTCAGTCGTCAGGAAGTCATTGTTTCACCAGAGAATCTGACGATTGGAAAACTTGAAGAGAATGTGGAGCTCCATCGCTGCCTGCACGGAGGGAAGTAATTAACTAACATGAAAATTTAAAGGGAGATAATGGACCCCTTCAAAAGATAGAAAACTGTCTAGTTTAGAACAAAAAAAAGTAAGATGACATTGAACAAGTCCACTGTGACGTTTTTATTATTTTGCCATTTAATAAAATCCAGTCTTATCAATAAAGAGGAAGAATATGTTGATGCTTCATTTAAAACGTTATCAATTTAAAATATTTAATATTTATTTATTCTTTAAACGTGTTGAAAACGAGCAGTAACATTTTACCTGTGAGTGACGTCACGTGCGCCGCAGTATGGCAACACTGACGGGCGCTCCGCTACGACTCGCTCTATTTTTGTTCCTGTTGTTTTTGTTTTAACTTTTGTTTTGTGCATACACTGCACACCCACACTACGGGGGTGATCACACTTGTGGAATTTTGTGTGTCGCTGCCTTGCCATTGTGCCATCGTGTCATCATGGTTCAGTTCCCGGCCCCTTTCCAGCCTCGGGTTCAGGCTCCGGCCTGTCATGGCGGCCGTCTCCATGATCCTCCATCTGCCTGCATGGACCGAACTCTATGAAACAGTTCGGTTCTGCTGGAAAAACCCTTGGATGTTCTGTGTCTGCTGGACCCAGTTCTGGAGGGCAGTCATAGTCCGTTGTTGCGGTTGTTATTATCATCATACTGCTAACGGGACCGTGCTGCTAACAAGCCTACACCGCTAGCAGAATTACACTGCTAACAGTGTTAGCAGTGTAATTCTGTTAGCCCAACAGAACCACACTGCTAACAGGACCACGGTGCTGTAGTTGTATTTCTTTTTCACTTCACACTTTCTTGTTGTTGTTTTCTCGGCAAGTGGAGGTGCTTCTTCTAGCACTGATCAGTTCATTGCATTGTTGACCTTGTGTTAATCTGCATACAGATAAACCTAAACCAAACCTGTTGTAGCTCTTTGAACAACCTCAGCTCAAATAAAGAAGAGTTTAATTCTGACTTCCGGTAGATCAGTGAGCTAGCAGCTAGTTCAAGTGGGGTGAAGAACAAAGTGGATTATCTTAGGATTCCTTTAAAAATGGTCTGGAACTGGACAGAAAAGAATGGAAAAATGGACAAAAATCAAAGAAAATCTTTGAAAGACTTTCAGAAAATCCGAAAAACTGTTCATCAGGACCACTTCAAAAGATGACAAGGATGCTTGGAGGGACTGAAGAAAGAAACAAAAGACGACTCAAGAATTTTGCATTTATCTTCTTTCTTAAATTTTGGGGCTAAAACAAACCGTTGTCTTTCGCTCTACCTTTCCATCTCCATCTTTTAATTAGAGTTTGAGAGTTTCAGTCCAATTAAGTTAACTCTAAATTCACCGGCAAAGTAAAAATCTAATCTGTACAACTATTCCAAAAAAGAAAGTCTGTCATGGTAATATTTAAGAGTTTGAAACCAGAACATAACTCTAACTCTCATCCCAATCAGTCAGATGTGCTGCATATTTAAAGCTGTGCAGTCACAAGTCGTATCCAGCTGCTGTTGTGAAATCACCACCTGATGTTGTCCTGCTCGGAGCACACTGCGCGGTAATACAGGAAATCACAGCTCTCCGCCAAATTAAATCTTAAAGAAGACTTTGTTCACTGTCTGCCGCGTGCGTTTGCAGAATCAGCAAGTGTCAAACAAAGTGTGTCTGTAATTACGCTAAACGCAGGAAATTAGATGCTCTTGTTCGGCCTTTAAAGGGTTTAGGATGACATTTTCCAAACAATGAGCTCAAAATGCTACGACACAAAAAGTGTAACATTTTGCAGAAAAATATCTCTTCAGGTTAGTGTTAGGTGGGATTTTCATTGGAATTAAAGTTTTTATTTTTATGTTGCACCTGTACTGTTGAAACTTGCCCTTTTCACCCCATTCTCACGCAGTCCTGCTCTCTGCTCAGTCTCCGAGATCCAGTGAACTCTTAACCATAACTCACAGGCCTCTTACAGCGAGATCCCCTCTGCCCATCTCCCCCCAGCGCCCCAACACCTTGAGCTGCTTGCTGCACACTGCAAGGACTTGGCTCAAGAGGGAGGAAGGAAGAGTCATACATGTGTAGGGAAGCAGGCACAAAGAAGGATGGCGTGTGTTTGTATCAGGCAATAAACAGCTGCAGTGCAACAGGTGTGGAAATAAGAACGGGTATAAACTCTTACACTTATTTTTGTCACTTAAAAATACCCAGTGACTGAACAGAGAACTCTAAACCTCCATAATTAGTAAGACCACTCTTTATACTGGTTGGCAGATGAGCTTGGGCACGAATCTTTGTGAACTAGATGACATTGTGATTTTTAGTAAGAGCAGGGAGCAGGTGGAAGAGAGTCTGGAGAGGTGGAGGTGTCCTCTGGAGAGAAGAAGAATGAAAGTCAGAACCAACACAGAATGCATATGTGTGACTGAGAGGGGGGAACAGGTGAAACAATGACAGGTTAGTCATCATATTTATTATCTGCATTGTTTTTATGTCTGGCAGCACGGTGGCACAACTGGTAGAGCTGCTGCCTCTCAGCGAGCAGGTCCTTGGTTCAAACCCCGGTCCAGGGGCCTTTCTGGGTGGAGTTTGCATGTTCTCTCCGTGCATGCGTGGGTTTTCTCCGGGTACTCCGGTTTCCTCCCACAGTCCAAAAACATGCATGTTAGGTTGATTGGTAACTCTAAATTGTCCCTAGGTGTGAGTGAGAGAGTGAATGGTTGTTTGTCTCGTTTGTCTCTATGTGTCCCTGTTATGGACTTGCGACCCGTCCAGGGTGTACCCCGCCCCTCGCACAGTGATTGCTGGACATGGGCACCAGCGACCCCCCTGACCCAAAATGGAATAAGCGGGTAAAGAAAATGGATGGATGGTTTTTATGTCTATATTTCTGATTCACTTAATTTTGTATTTTGCTTTGTGTGTTACCTGTTGTTCTGTCTGTACAGCACTTTGGTTGGCCTTGTCGCTGTTTTAAGTGCTTTATAAATAAAATGGTATGGTATGGGTATGACGCTACAAGAAGAGAGGTATGACAGGTTGAAGTAAAGGTTGAAGTAGTAATTGAAAATTATTATAATTGAAATAACTGTTTGAAAAAAGAGGCAGATATAATAAGATTTTTTCTTCTTTCTGCTGCCTTTCATTTTAAATCTCTTGTATCTTTTTTATATTGCTATGGAATTGTTTTGTACTTTTTTTAAATGAATAAACTTTATACCAATACCAAAAAGTACTCGAGCTCAACATGCAACACGGTACTGCAGGAGACAAGTCTCCTTGTCTTCAAAACACTGTATGTTTGCATCGATTACATGTACTGGAATATGCTTTTTATTAGGACTCTGCAGGTAGATTGTTCACAACAACCCTCCTCCCACCTCGTGCAATACCCCCCCCCCCTGCACATGTTTGCTATAAACAACTGCTGCGCTCCTCTCCTTTGCCTGTTCTTTATCGTCCTGGTGGGAATGCAATGGAGGAGTGTGTGTGTTTGCATCGGAGGAGTAAAACACGAGGAAATCACAAGAAGGAAAATAAAGGAGCATCTCTCAGGTGTCTGTGACTATAGGTTTCTATTGTTTGTCATAAAGAGTCGTTCAAAAGATTCAGGTTGTTTGCAAACGTCACATCTTTAGGCTCAGATCTTTTGTCTCATGTAATCTCTGACACACTTGATGACGTGAAGATGAGGAATCTGTGAGCGATGTATAATCACACCCAAGACTTAAAGTTCTTCTTTACGCCAAAGATTATCTTTAATTCCACTGGCTGGATGTTTGTGGTTGTTCTCCTGGTATGTAGTAATAAATTTAGGGCCAGTCAATAACCTCCCTGATGGATTTACACAATGGTATTGGCTTGTATTTCTCTGCAACACCATGATTCCTGACCAAATCCTCTCCTCCATTTGCAGAAAGGCAGACTCAGACTTGTAGGAATTGATAACATATGTTATCAGACCACTCTCCATCTCTTCACTGAACAATCTGCTGCTTTCAGATGTTTCAAACTTTGACTCATTAGTCCAACAAGACTTGTGCCATTTTTCTGAACCCAGGTTCTCGGGAGTTTTAGCAGACTTGTCTCTTGACCCTGTTTCCTGGTCTACTGCTTTTTGGCTGCAGTTGTTTCATGAAGATCACTTTTGTGGACTTCTCTGGACTAAGTCCAACATGTTTCTGTCAGTTTGGAGATGAAAACTCTATTGGTGATACTCTAATTTCAAAGTAAAGTAGGAGTAATAGCACTCCATCTATGCTTTTCAATGTTTCTTTGTGCTTCTTCAAAACGTTAAACATGAGATCTTACAGGAATTACAGGAATGGCTCTAAATTGGTTTAAATCATATCTATCTGATAGATTCCAATTCGTAAATGTAAATAATTAATCTTCATCATGCACCAAAGTTAGTCATGGAGTCCTTCAAGGTTCAATGCTTGGACCAGTATTCTTTACCTTGTATATGCTTCCATTAGGTAATGTTATTAAACAGCATGGGACACATTTTTATTGTTATGCTGATGATACACAGTTATATTTGTCCATGAAACCCAATGAATCCAATCAGCTACTTAGACTACAAGCATGTCTTAAAGACATAAAAACCTGGATGAACCTAAATTTTCTGCTTTTGAATACAGACAAGACTGAGGTTTTAGTTTTTGGACCTGAACATCTAAGGAATTAAATTTTCAGTCTTCTCCCTCCTTAGATGGCATTAATCTGTCCTCCAGCTCTAATGTAAAAAATCTTGGTGTTATTTTTGATTAGGACATGTTTTTTACTGCCCACATTAAAAACGTTACTAGAACTGCCTTTTTCCACCTGCGTAATATCACTAAAATTAGAAACATCTAAAAATGATGCAGAAAAACTGGTTCATGCATTTGTCACGTCTAGACTGGACTATTGCAATGGTTTATCATCTGGGTGTCCAAATACTTCTTCAAAGCATCTTCAGTTGATCCAAAATGCTGCTGCCAGAGTCTTAACTGGAGTTAGTGGGAGAGATCATATCTCTCCAGTTTTAGCTTCTCTCCATTGGCTCCCTGTCAAGTCCAGAATTGAATTCAAAATCTTACTTCTAACCTACAAAGCTCTCAACAACCTATCTCCATCTTATATTTGAGATCGTATTGTTCCATATTTTCCTAACAGAGCACTTTGCTCTCAGACAGCAGGCTTACTTGTGGTTCCTAGAGTTTACAAAAGTAGAATGGGAGGAAGATCTTTCAGTGATCAGGCTCCTCTCTTGTGGAACCAACTTCTAGTTTCTGTCCATGAGACTGACACATTGTCCAGTTTTAAGACTGGGCTTCAGACTTTCCTTTTTAATAAATCCTATAGTTAGAGTTGGCTTGTTATGCTGCTATAGGCTTAGACTACTGGAGGACAAATTGATCTAATTTCCTTAAACAAATAGTTAAAATTGAATACAAAGTTTGTTTTCTCAGTCATCCAGGTATATAACAACCTTCAACCTTTTTTGTTGTTAAAATTGAATAGTTTCCATCTGATACTATTTCTATTTTAACATGTGATTCTCGACCTGCCATTGTGTATCTGTTCCTTTCAAACCCAGCCGGTTGAAGCAGATGGTCGCTTGTCCTGAGTCTGGTTCTGCTAAAGGTTTCTTCCTCATGAGGGAGTTTTTCCTTTCCACTGTCGCCTTAATGTTTGCTCAAGATGAGAGATCTGTGCAAAGTTAAATTCAAAGCAGTCTGCTCCTCAGATAAATAATGTTAAAATATTATTTTTAAATATGAATATTTCTGTTCAGTGCCCTGAGCCGACTTCTGTTGTGACGTGGCGCTAAATTAATAAACTGAATTGAACTGAATTGAATCTTGAAATTCCACTTTGAAAATTGCTGATTTACTTTAACCACATTGCGTCTTGCTGCTGTGCTGAGTCTTCTTGTGGTGTTTGACCTGTGACATTAAACTGTCTGCTACAACTTCACCTTGGTAGCAGAGTTTGGTTGCTTCTAAGTCCCTGTTCTTAGGTTCTGGTTGATCTTGACCAATGCTCAAAAAAGCAAATCACATTTATGCTGCATCACCTCACATGTGACACATCATCCATCTCTGTACAGCTGACATTCAGGATGGCTGGAGCCTAAAAGAGGAGAGAGGACGAAGGAAATCTGAGTACTGATAAACAACTCTATCAAGCCCCAACAGATTTACTGTGCTCATTTTCAAGTAAGTTCGGGGCTGTAAAAATCTTAACACATCTTTAAGTCACTTTAGATAGGATGCTTGATGAAATGCCAAAATGCCAAATTTACAATCTGCACGGCTCAACTCAGCGTGAGAATGAAAAACAAGCTTTTGAAATGAGGTGTTTTTGTGATACATGACATAGAACATAAATGTGTCATCTAGATTTGAGCAGTGAATTTTTCTCTCTATCCATTTTTTGAAATTGTAACTGATCTTGTTTGAGCTGTAGAACACAAATCTAACATCAAGTAGACTTCATAGAGTTTAAATCCAGTCCTTGTTGTAAATGTAGATGCCCTCTGGGAAATTATGTCTGTATTTTCTTCTATAAAGAGGACTGGACATTATTTAGACATTTAAAAACACAAGCAGCTTGAAACATTACTTAATAAATCTTTACACTAGGGAAGTCCCAAACCAGCCACTAGGGAGCACAAGCCAGTGTATCTCTTGTACCAGTCACATGCCCAGGTAAATGGTAACGGTTGTGTCAGGAAGGGCATCCAACTTAAAACACCTTTTGCCAAAACTAATGTGCGAGTTCAGTGAAGAGACATCATACCAGATCGGTTAAAGCCCAGGTTAACAACGACTGCCACCGGTGCTGTTGACAAACAGGGTGCTGATGGAAATTGTGCTACTGTTAGTCGAAGACCACGAGGAGGAAAACATGTCAGGAGACAGAGGGAGAAGAGGAAAGTGAAGAATGTAGGACTGAGGGTTGCAACTCTAAATGTAGAGACAATGACAGGCAAAGGTAGAGAGCTGGCTGACATGATGCAGAGAAGGAAGGTAGATGTTTTATGTATCCAAGAGACTAAATGGAAGGGCAGCAAGGCTTTCAGCATTGGAGCAGGGTTCAAACTGTTTTACCATGGTGTGGATAGAAAGAGAAATGGAGTAGGGGTGGTCCTGAAAGAGAAGTTGGCAAAGAATGTAGTAGAGGTGAAAAGAGTGTCAGATAGGGTGATGTGTCTGAAGTTAGAAGTAGAAGGTCTGGTGCTAAATGTTGTCAGTGGTTATGCTCCACAGGTTGGATGTGATGAGGAGGAGAAAGATACATTTTGAAAAGATCTGGATGAAGTGATAGAGAGTATTCCCAGGGAGGAGAGAGTGGTGATCGAAGCAGACCTGAATGGACATGTTGGTGAAGGAAACAGAGAGAATGAGGAAGTGATGGGTAGGTTTGGTGACAAAGAAAGAAACCAGGAAGAACAAATGGTGGTGGATTTTGCCGCTTCATTATTGAAGAGAATGAAAGGGAAAGAAGAGTAGAGGTCATAGAAACTGTGGACCAGGAGGTGGGAAAGATCAGTGAAGGTGAAAGCTCTGAAGAGAATCAAAAAGGGAAAGGCAGGACCTGATGACATACCAGTGGAGGTTTGAAAATGTCTTGGAGAGATGTCAGTGAGGTTTTTGACTCAAATATTCAGTGGTAAATATGAGGGTGAGAAAATGCCTCAGGAATGGAGAAGTGTGCTGGTGCCCATTTTTAAGAACAAGGGTGATGTACAGAGTTGTAGCAACTACAGGGGAATTAAGTTGATGAGCCACACGATGAAGATCTGGGAGAGAGACGTGGAAGCAAGACTTAGACAAGAGGTGACTGTGAGCAGCAGTATGGTTTCATGCTGAGAAAGAGCAACACAGACACCATCTTTACTTTGAGGATGCTGATGGAGAAGTACAGAGAGGGCCAGAAAGAACTCCATTGTGTCTTTGTGGATTTAGAAAAAGCATATGACAGAGTGCCAAGAGAGGAGGTGTGGTATTGCATGAGGAAATCTGGAGTGGCAGAGAAGCATGTTAAACTGGTACAGGACATGTATGAGGGCAGCAGGACAGTGGTGAGATGTGCTGTAGGAGTGACAAATAGCTTCAAGGTGGAGGTTGGTTGGATGGTATGGAGACAGTGGCATTGACAGAAAGACAGGAGAAAAAACTGGAAGTAGCAGAAAAGAAGATGTTGAGGTTCTCCTTAGGCGTGACACAGATGGATAAGATTAGGAATGAGATCATCAGAGGTACAGCACAGATTGAAATGGGAGATAAAGTTAGAGAGGCCAGACAGAGATGGTTTGGACATGTCCAGAGGAGGGACAGTGGGTATACTGGTAGAAGGATGTTAGAAATGCAGCTGCCAGGAAAAAGACAAAGAGATGATATGGATGCAGTTAGAGAGGACATGGAGGTAGTTGGAGTGAGGACAGAGGATGCAGAGGATGGAGATGGAGGAGGATGACTCATTGTGGAGACCCCTGAAGAGGGAACAGACGAAAAAAGAAGAAGAAGATGAAGACAACAGGGAAATCCAAATAAATATTTCTTTGTCTCTGATACTGATCTGAGTCACTTAAAATTGATCTGCATTATTTTACAACCTTTTCCACGGACAGCACCAGGAGTAGTTTCTTGTTCTCCTTCAGCCAGACTGAGTGATCACCTCCATTACTCATGAACAATATGAGCCTAACTCTGTGTAGGGTACCCCTCTTAATCAGGTTTCAGATGGTCCTCACTGTGCTGTTAGCTGTGATAAGGCTAGCAATTGTCAAAGCAAACGTCTCAGCAAAACAGGAAACCATCCAGATGACCTGACTGAACATTGTTGTAACACCTGGATTAATGAGCATGAACTTTGGTGTTTTGAGCCACTTTGGCATGACTGTCTCAGATGAGTTGACAGGGGAGAGGGTGGGCCCCGGAGGCCATCATATCACCAGCATACTGGTTTTTTCCCCACTATGGGAGTGGGCTGTTGTGGGGTTCAGTTTGTTGGTGGCTCCTCAGATTGAAGAAGTCCTTTGGATGAAGGACAAAATGTCTCAGCAAATAATGAAACCATCCAAATGACCTTACTGAACATTGTTGAATGATAACAATGCTAACAGGTGAGAAAAAGCTCCACAAGAGGAACTTCAATTGTAAAATAAGTAAGGGTTTTCCACATTAGTTGTTTTTTTTCCATCATAACTGCCTCTTCAGCTCAGCTACTGTTAAGCCTTGAGCTTCAATGTTTTTGTCTTACATCAACGTCGTGTCGTGACTGACAGCGCTGCAGGGTGGTGGAGAAGTCATCAAGTAGTCATGTATGACTGACACCATGTCTGCTAATTTCTGGCCTGATTAATGAATAAGTATTGATCAGTTCCACTTTGTTTCACTACATGGTATTCTTATATCTGCTGCCTCAAAGTAGAACGTTTGGTCCCAGCTGGGAGTATTTTTTAAAGTCTGTAGGCAGCAAAACCCGTAAACACTGAAGTGACGGAGCAGGCTCTGTATGACAGCTGCTGTGCTGCAGATGTATCGCAGCGTGGTGTGAAGCTATAGACAGTATTGGATCAGATGAAAGTACCAGCTACTCTGATATGGATCAATGGAATATGCCTTGATCATTACTCTGAGTCAATACTTTCCACTGTTATCATTTTCGCATTATACGGTTATTCAGATCAAGATCATGAAATTCCTTTTCACCAGGGCTGCACCAGAGGTGCTACAGCTAGCTGCTGCTTTTTGTGTTTGCAAATGACCAGATAATTTTACATTAAAGGCCTACTATGTAATACAAAGCTGATGGCAGAGTAAGAGTTTATACTGTAAAATAATCATCTATGAAATTTTTAAATATTTTTAAGAAGCCAGAAATCACTTTGGTTATGATCTTGTTCCGCTGAGCTGTTAGCTTATAAATCCTGATCAAATTAAACATTTTGTTTTCCCCAAACTGAGGTTGTTGTAAAAGCTGTGTACAGCAGGTAACACGATTACTGCTCAAAATCTTTACACAGAATGCTTCATTTTTCCCATCATGCATCATGTCTAATCTTTCCTATTCCCCTGACATAAACAATTAGGAATTATATTTTTAATTTCAATGAAGATTTTTTAAAATCTGAATGAATATTGGTAAAAGCTATTTTTATTCGAGGTCATTTGGAGCGAGGTACTATAGCAGCTTTAGACACCATTTTAACTGTATTTATGTTTTGACGTGTGCTGCTGCAGAGTCGAGCAGAAGAGGGTCGAGGAGAGAGCAGCCTGAGGGGCTGAGCTGCCTCAGATGAGGCGGTGTGGAGCGCCAGCAGCAGTGTGGGTTGTTGAGGGGACAGACCCAGACCCATCTACTCCACCATACCGTCACCATATGGCCACAGTTGCACCAGCAACCCCCCACTCCTCTCCCGGGGATCCCTACCAGCCAGAAGAGGCTGAGCGCCAGCTTGAGCATGACAGCAATGTCACGTATTTTCAAGAGTGACAATTCAAGTGGGCGTGAAATAAAGCAAAAAAAAAAAAAAAAAGAACAAAAAACTATAAAAAAAACAGAAGAAATACTCGAATGAAGGGTCTTAAGAAACTTGTTTGACTGTTCACAATATTAGGACAAGAGACTCACGGGAAATATTAAAAAAAACAACAAAATAGTTAAATCACCGTGAATCAGTGCTTTTAGGCCCTGACCACACTGCGTCAAACATTTATTTTAATACAAAGATTTTCTGCTGCGTTTGCACCTCCTGTTTACATCTAACTGACTAACCTGTTTAAAGAAAGGTTGAATGAATGAATGAATCTAAACAGAGATTTGTAGTGAGGGGGGAAAAATGACATGTTTGAAAGCGCTTTACAAAGTAGAGATTTTCAAAACACCACTGGTGGAGTATCTGTGTGGACAAAATACACGGAGCTCTAGAGAAACTTGCGTCGCATCCTACTGAACAGAACCGTTTTGACTGGGTTTTCTTGGTGTGCCTGGGTTTATTGAGCTCCAACAGTTTGCATGCTTCACTTGTGAAAGAGCTTCCAAAATGTCTTGATGTGTGTTTGCAACAGTTCTCAATTGACTCTTGGGTTGATGGAGCTTTGAACAAGAACAACTAATTTATTCTCTAAAAAGTCGTCACAGACGCCTGGAACCTTTCTCAGTCTAGTCTGATTTTGAAACAACTTTGAAAAGGTTCGACAAACAATGTGAATAAACTAATAGAGACGAAGAAAGAGAATAAACTGTGATGACATATAAACAAAATTGTGATAACATTTTGGTTGTCATTTGTAGGAATCTTGTGCAAATTCCACAACTTACTTTTAGACATATGCAGTGGTGCTTGAATGTTTGTGAACCTTATTGAATTTTTTTATATTTCTGCATAAATATGACCTAAAACATCATCAGATTTTCACACAAGTCCTAAAAGTAGATGAAGAGAACCCAGTTAAACAAACGAGACAAAACTATTATACTTTGATGTTTATTTATTGAGGAAAATGATCCAATATTACATATTTGTGAGTAGTAAAAGTATGTGAACCTCTAGGATTAGCAGTTAATTTGAAGGTGAAATTAGAGTCAGGTGTTTTCAATCAATGGATGATGATCAGGTGTGAGTGGGCACCCTGTTTGATCTAAAGAACAGGATCTATCAAAGTCTGCGCTTCACAACAACTTGGTGGAAGTGGATCATGTCAGGAACAAAGGAGATTTCTGAGGACGTCAGAAAAAGAGTTGTTGAAGCTCATCAGACTGGAAAATGTTACAAAACCATCTCTGAAGAGTTTGGACTCCACCAAACCACAGTCAGACAGATTGTGGACAAATGGAGGAAAATCAAGACCATTGTTACCCTCCCCAGGAGTGGTGGACCAACAAAGATCACTCCAAGAGCAAAGTGTGAGATAGCAGTGAGGTCACTCACTAAGGACCCCAGAGTAACTTCTAACAACTGAAGGTCTCTCTCACATTGACTAATGCTAATGTTCATGTGTCCACCATCAGGAGAACTCTGAACAACAATGATGTGCATGGCAGGGTTGAAGGAGGAAGTCACTGCTCTCCAAAAAGAAAATTGCTGCTCATCTGCAGTTTGCTAAAAGATCAAGTGGACAAGCCAGAAGACTGTTGGAAGAATGTTTTGTGGACGGATGAGACCAAAGTAGAACTTTTTGGTTTAAATGAAAAGTGTTATGTTTGTAGAATGGAAAATACTGCATTCCTGCATAAGAACCTGATCCCATCTGTGAAACATGGTGGTGGTAGTATCATGGTTTGGGTCTGTTTTGCTGCATCTGGACCAGGACGGCTTGTCATCACTGATGGAACAATGAATTCTGAATTATATCAGGAAATTTTAAAGGAACATGTCAGGACATCTGTCCGTGAACTCAATCTCAAGAGAAGGTGGGTCATGCAGCAAGACAATGACTCTAAGCACACAAGTCGTTCTACCAAAGAATGATTAAAGAAGAATAAAGTTCATGTTTTGGAATGGCCAAGTCAAAGTCCTGATCTTAATCTAATCAAAATGTTGTGGAAGGACCTGAAACAGCAGTTAATGTGAGGAAACCACCAACATCCCAGAGCTGAAGCTGTTCTGTACGGAGGAATGGGCTAAAACTCCTTCAAGCCATGTACAGGACTGATCAACAGTTACTGGAAACATTTAGCTGCAGTTATTGCTGCACATGGAGGGTCACACCAGGTACTGAAAACAAAGGCTCACATACTTTTGCCACTCACAAATAAGCAATATTGGATAATTTCCCCAATAAAGAAATGACCAGGTATAATATATTTATATAACTTGTTTACCTGGGTTCTCTTTATCTACTTTTAGGACTTGTGTGAAAATCTGATGATGTTTTAGATCATATTTATGCAGAAATATAGAAAATAATAAAGGGCTCACAAACTTTCAAGCACCACTGTAAACGTGTCTAAAGTAAAAATTTAATGTGATTCCACTTTGTAAATCAAAATGTACTAATTTTCCTTTAATTTAGTTTTTTTTGTTGTTGTTTTAGTAAATTACAGTTCTTAAACTTTATTATGTGATGAAACGATGAACGAGGAATACACACATTTTGTCAAAAAAAAAAGTAACTTCTCTGTATTTTAAAATGTTCTTAATGTTGACACACCTAAAGGTGCAACACGGCTGTTTCAGTGTTTTTGTCATTTGGACTAAAATGTTCCAGATAACAAAACTAAATAAATGAATACATTTAACAATGATCTAGAATAGACAGGATCTTAAATGTCTAAAACTCAAAAGAGCGTAATAAGACTCGTTGCCACAGGTGTGAAACTTATACTTTTTATTAATAATACTCAACACGTCATTTTGTTCATCATGTACAAAGAGAAAGAATAGTTTTATTTCAGCACTTATAATGGTAGATATCAACATTATCCTTATTAGAAGTACCTTAATGATGTTTTTTTGATTTATTTTTTATTTTTTGCAATTTTGTGATGACATGGTTAAATTTGTTACTGAGATTACTTGAGATCATGTTCATACAAAAACGGAATATTCCCCCCTGTATCCAGTATATACACAACCTGTACAATTATTGTTTTTGTGTGATTTTTCTATTTGCCTGGTGTAAAAACGGTGGCATCGTTTCAAAAGCAAAGGGCCACGAGAAAAGAGAAACAATGGCCAAGAATAATATTCTGTATATGATGATGTATACAAGTGAGAATAGCTCTATGTTACATTGTTTTTAATCAACCACAGTTAATTTAATCAGGTTATGTAGCTTCAGAGCAAATGTCCACCGTGTGAAATACATTTAGTAGCAACCCCTTATGCACCACAATGGAAACCTAACAAACAAAACTGTACATGGTTTCATAGAAAAGTTAGAGTGCATCAATATGAAGCAGTATTAATGGAGAAAACGCACACAAAGACATAGCTCTGTAGATAAAACAACTGCGAGGGAACAAATGACATAAAGCTCGAGTTTTATAATATCACAGTTTAGATCTTCCTGTCTGCATGAGATAAAAACCACTCGTTGGGTAAACGTGAGCCCAGTCAAAAAACATCAAAGAAGTGAAGCTTTTAAAACACTTTTTTATCACAAAAGCACATTTTAACAAGTCCGTTTAATCGTTTATCCCTGCAGCTGGTCATGTGATGTCAGATAGGTGTCAATATTGCTGACAGAAACGTAACAATAAAAATAAAAAAATGTGAATATTTTCAACTTTTTCAATCTGGTTTTTGCCCACGCGCTTGTTTAGGTGTGTTCTATAAAAAGGGGACACAGTGCTTCGCCCTGCATGAACAAATACGTTGTGGCAGGAAGAGGAGAGCGGGACCAATTTGGCTTTGAGCGAACTAAAGACTCCTGACGTCCCTCCGTTTAATCTGCTTCGCTGTCCGACCTGAGCGTAGCTGCAGAGCAGCTGCAGGGGTGAAGGCCTGATGTTTGAAACCGTGTCAGGCGCACCTCAATTTCACAGGCCAGAGGACAAACCCAGCCGTAGCTCGTCATCCAGTGAATATTAGAAAAGAGAGGAACTGATATATTTAGAGCACGATGTGAACGTCATATGTTTGGCTGTGCCGTTTATTGCAAATTAGCTTAATCATTTTGTCGGAAGAAAATGGAAACCGAGCGGAGTTTATGTGCACGCCGATACATTTGTCTCTTTTCAATCAACCCCGTGGACATGAAAGCAGTTCAGGAGGAAAAACAGAGGCGAGATGGATTTCTTCTCTCAGGGCGGAGGAGAAGATTACAGAGACTTATTGGAATTAGTGCAGCACCAAAAAAATAAATAAATAAATAAATAAAAGGGCGGGCAAAGAAATCATTTCTGACTCCATGAGGGCCGACGCTGCATATGTGCACAACAAACGCATGTTTTCTACGAAACGCACAGGAGTGAGGACGAATGGGCGAGAATCTAAAGCGTTTAGAGGTTTTCAGCTGTCAAATAACAGTTTAGCAGTGCAGCATGTGAGTTTAAATAAAGCAACGATTTACTTCCTTTTGTAGCAAGAACCCTGCTCAGAAGGAGACGCGACAGAACAAATGTCTCATCTTCTTATAAGGGGTTGCACAAATGCATTTCAGCCTCACGCTCGAGATGAAGCACCACTCCACCTTGGTTTCTTTGTGCTGAATCAGCAACAACACATATGTCTACATATTTAAATATCGTCCTTTTAACACAGTGACGTCTATCCCCAAACGTAGAGGAGCAGGATAGGCCGGGCCGATGATGGCTCTAAATTCTGTGTGCAATTACCGTTGGAGTCCAAGCCCCCACCCCCCCAAAAAATAAAAAAAATAAAGGGCAACATGAAACACAAACGCCTCCAAAGTTTTAAACAAGAACAGCTGCTTAAAAATGAAGGATCACAATATACTGCCTCTATATGCAAATATCACCTCTGTATACATGTAATATTGTATCACATAAATGTGTAGATAAGTGAATCGATCTCAAAAACGTGTGGAGAATAGCTTATTTTATAAAGAGAGGATCTAACACAATTCAAGGGGAACTTAACAAAGACTCGTAAAACTAAACTTTTCCCCCGATTAACCACTAAACGTCTACACCTACAGCAAATTCTCCTTAATTCCCAACAATTTAGCGAAATTAAGGGGGAAAAAAAGCATAAGTCTTAACATAATCTTGTATACTGGTTGGTAAAACCGTTATAATTAAGTAAACATGAGCTTGAAAGAAAAAGAGGTTCAGTTACTTGTGATTAGTAATACTTAGTAATTAACTATAGTTTGCATATTTTTCTGTGTTTTTCGGTTTTTACAAGTTTTTTGTCGTCGTTTTGTGTGTTTCTTAAATTGCAAAACATATTGAAAGTTACATCCTTGTCTGTCTGTTTACTGTACAAAGTGAAAAGAGTTGTTTAAATAGATTATTTACAAGATAAAAGATTGAACATAGTAATGCTGACACAGATTGATGCCCACGCCAGTCGATGTTGTTTTTTCTTCAGGTCGCAGCCTCCCGTTTCCGGTAGTTTCTTTCTTCAGATGCCTCGATCACAACGTTTCACCTGAACTTTCCACGTGTTTGTATAAAAATTCCAGAGATCTCAGGGTATTTATTAGGAATGTGATGGGCGTGTGTGGGAGGGTGGATGACTCTGATTTAAGGCTAACTCCATCATTCTCGTTCTGACAGCGTTATCTGTGGAGCTCAGGAGAGCAGACTGTTGAATTCATAAATAGTGGAAAACAGCAGATTTTCACTAAAATAAGCACGGGCCGGTGAACGATTCTGACAGGATAACCTGAAGCAAAAACACCATGATTTCATTTGTAACTGTAATAGTAATAATATTTATATATTTTATTAATGAGCATTTATTTTGATGCCGGCACATTTACAAAGAAGTTCATTTTTGAAATATGTGTACACAACAATAGAAAATCTAAACAAAATTTCTGAATTAATATCAGATAAATTTGGTTGTATGACAAAAGTAAAAGTACTTTGATAAATTGTTGGTTTTATCAGTCATTCTGCTCTTTGTAAAATAACTTGGGCAGTCTGATAATTTGATGTAAGCAATTAAATTAGCCAGATTATTAGCCTCTTCAGTGAGCTCTTTTTTTCACCGCTACATGTGCTAATTCTTGTAGCTTGTGGTAAACATTTTAAAACAGCATTACTCTAAAGCAATAAATCAAACTTTGTTTATAAACTGGGTTTTGACGAATGGTTATAAATAAATAATATCTTACCTGTTGTAGATACCTCTTTGGAAAGTTACGTTTAGAGAAGCAGTTTATAATTTTGACCAGATTGATGAACTAGTCCAAGCTGTGGCAAGCTCAAATTAAATTGTTGCCGTCTTAAAAAAACAAAACAAAACAAAAAAACCTCTAGTGTCATTTATTTCATTTGCAGTTTATGCAAAACTTTTGTTATAAACGTTTACAACATCTTCAGCTTCACATTACATTATTTACACATATTTTTGAGTTTATTGGGAAATGAAATAATCAACATCAGCTAACTTCAGCATTTCTGGTGCAGCTTCTGGCATTAATATCCTAATATTAATTAATTAAAGATGCTTAAAGGTTTATAAAAAGTATTTGCACAAATTGTTACCAAATTTAAAGATTAAACGGCGTCAGCATTCCACTTTGACCTTGCTTGGACTAGCTCGCCAAGAATTAAATTATATTTTTTTAAACTGAGGTTGTTCAAAGAGCTATCTACAACAACAGGTAGGATATTGTTTGTAATTTCTTTCTAATGTAATTTCTTTAATTCTAACCAAGCTGATTCTGGCAGATCCTGATCATCCTCTCCATGGTGAGTTCAGGTTGCTTCCATCTGGACGCAGGCATCCTCTGCCCAGATGTAGAACGAACAGACTGAAAAACTCATTCATCCCTGTAGAGATCAGGCTTCTCAACGAACAGTGATGATTTCTGTTCTGTTATTTTAATGTCTCAATGTCTTGTCTAGTATGAATGTTTTATGTGCCTACTGACTGTGAAACAAATTGCCCCTTGGGAATAATAAAGATTCTTGAACTTGAACCTATGAATCCAAGATGTGTCCTAACTGGGTGCTGCTGCTTCAGTTGCCAAGTCATAACAGCTGTTTATTTGTTGCTGCAAAAAGTGAGACAAGTGAGAAAACCTTCTGCTGTCCCTGACATTTCATTAGAAAGAGTCTAAATCATAGACGGGTAATAACTGGATTTCCTTTGTAGATTTTAAATCATGGTATCCTTTCCTTTTAGTAAGAAACCGGCCCATGCCTATTGAAGAGCAAATACCTTGTGTCCATGAGCACAGACATACCAACTTTCAGCAGGGTTGAGTTTGTTTCGGGGTATAATCAGCAAAGACAAACATCCTTTTCCACATTCTGACAGGTCTATTCTGTGGCCAGCACTCCAGCACAATCTCCTTCAGCCCTTGAACTTGTAAAACCAACTAATCAAAGGTGAAACCTTCAAATCGCTAATAGAGGCCTCTGTAAGTCTGTTCATGACGAGTCATCATCAGACAGCTTGAGGGACGGGTCAGGGGTGATGAGACGATAAGGCATGTCTACTGAGTGCCTGAACCTACATGAGTAAAAGGTCCTGTGCAATAAATGAGGCCTCTTCAGTTAAACAGACTATATACAACAGTCCAAGTAATAACAATAATAATAATAATATTAAAAACTTTTACAAGATAACCACATTCCTGCAGCCTCTACCTGTGTTTAAGAAGCCTCCATAGCTCAGCTTTTCACTGTGTTCGTATAGCAACGCTTCGCCTTCATGGTTTATCGAGCATTTCTCCGACATAAGTGACAGTGCATAAAATTAACCTTACACAATGTCAAAACAAAACTTTCTGTAAGAGCCTCCCAGGCTGCTTATGGGAATCCAAATGAATATGTTCAATAGAAAACTAAAGAGAGGCTGAGTAAAGGAAGTGCATGATGTGTGTTCTTGTGTAAAGTGAGGGAGAAGGCTTCCATCAGTCCTGTTATTAACAGTGGGACATCCTGAATACACTTGGTTCAGAAAACACTCCCCATACCTGACGTATTAAATATTTTTCACGAAGATATAAACGATCCTAAACAGCGTCTTATATTGAAACCAGCAGTAGCAGCAGCCCGCTGTTGATTTCTACTGCGGTTTTGGCTCAATTGTGAGAAGAACACGGAGCGGCGTGTCCATCCTCTTGCCGCCGCTTGTGAACTGGAGGACACTTCCACTGGAGACCACTAAGGCACGTCCTTCCTTTCAGCAGCTTCAGCTTCTGTTGTTCACAGTAACACAAGTTCAGACTGACAAAAAAAAAAAACTGTGTGTGTTTAAATACGTACGTGTGCGCTTGGTTTCGAATGTCTTTAAACATTTCTCAGCTTCGAGTGTGTCTTTAAGATCCAGCGTTTCAAAAAGAAGCAAATAAATGAACGAGTATGGAGTAATATGTTGAACGGAAAAACAGACTCAGTCTTTCTGGCCTGTAGGATAACAACAAAAACAACTGTCCTGCTGCCATCGACAAGTATACAACTACAGATACTTAAAAAGTAGTCAAATATTATACCAACAGAATATGAAACAAGAAAAAACTTACTGATGCCATAAACAGTAGTACCATAATCAGTGTAAATGTCTTTGTTATTCATGTTATTGTTGTTCTTATACCCTGTTTTTCTATTAGAATATCTTATTATCATTCATGATTGTATTTCTCATAACAAACAGCTCTTTAGGTGTCAGGAATGAGGAGGAGGAGGAGTGGGGGCTGAGAAGAAGAGGACGGGGGAAGAGTGATGCACAGGCTCGGCTGTGTTGTGGCTCAGGCAAATGTGAAAACGTCTACTTTCTGCAGAAACACAGGGGCAGATGGACAGTTCGCTCCCGTCTCCACTCTTGCTGTACTTCCTCACATGCGCTCCGCGGGAGCCTTCCACCGCCATCCCCTCGCGCCACACGGACGGCAGCAAACTAAGACGAGGTGTTGCATCATTAACATGCCAACCAAGTACAGTGACTTGTAACTCACTGGTGAAGGACATGATGGGACTTATTATCTGGAATGTTGAGGGGAATGTTTATTGACTGTATGATGCAGAGTAGCTTTGGCCATTTTATCAGAGAAGGTTAGCATTCCCAAACCTCCTCAAGATGTCCTGATATTTTTCACCAATTTCCCTCATTCTAATTAATAAACACAACCTTCAAGTATTTGCCCCCCACACATCTTTCTGTCTCCACATGGACTTGGGCTGTTTTGTGTCTGCAGTGTTTAAAGAATTAGCCCTGATCTCCTATTGCTGTCCTCCTCCTTCCAGTTTGTGTTTTACACGTCAGACTCGATACTGGAGAGTTTTTCATACACATGGCCATTGCTTCCATTGAAGGGACGTGGGGGGCCAACCCCTAGCATTGAGCCATGATGGTTCATTCCACCAAGACTGAGTTCTTTCGAGAACCGGGGGGACACACTGGACATCACCCCGGCTGTGGCAGACGCTGGCAGATATGATCCCGCACTCATCTGACTCCTGAAGTCACTTCGGCTGTTTGTGGCAATTTGTTGCTGCTGCTGTTGTTTTGTCATGTAATATTGTTTGGCTCCATGCATCAAACACTGGTCATCACCAAAGGTGGGAATAAAGGGGTTGTGGTTTACCCTGTCAGGGTAAAGAGATTTGGATAAAGAGAATGCTGCCCCACCTCCTCCTTCCATCAAAGATCTGTCTCTCATGTCTCGTTCTCCGATGGAGCGGCGATGGAGGCCCTCACCACCTCTGAACAGACCAAATGGTGAGCCAGGTCCTTTCTGGCTCTCACCTCCATAAAACAACGGGTCTCTGTCCCGTTCTCTTTCCCTCTCTGAGCCCCCATGGCGCTCAAATATGTGTGCAAAGGGGCTGTTACCTTCCATGTAGCGTTCTTTCTCCTTCAAGCTAATACTCCTTGGTGGGGGCAGCATTCCTCCCAAACCAGGACCACTCATCCCTCCACCTCCTCCCAAACCTCCCATCAAACTTCCCATCCCTGATTCCTCTTTTTGAAGGTCAACAAATGTGTCATATGAATGCTGCCGCCTCAGCTGCTTCCCCAATCCTCCGCTCTTTCTCCTCTGCTGGACCTGAGATTGAGTTTGGGGGCCTGGGGCAATTCCACCTACCACTCCTCCATTCCCTCCCCCCATATGTTCCAAGGAGTGGTTGTTGTCCTCACTGATATCGTACAAATTTCCTGTCTTTTTACACCCATCGCAGCGCATGCAGGTTGCGGAGCTGGGCCGGCTGTTCCCTCCACCTCCTGAGGACCCACAGCTCATACCACCAGCATAGCCACCACCTCCATGAATGGACATCTGTTTGCCCCCACCTACCACACTAGCCCGACAGTTTCTGCACTCCCACTCTCCCCCTGCCAGCCCAGATCCTCCCCCACTCTTTGAATCAGACTTCTTGGGCTTACTCTTAAGAAAGTCATCCACAGGTACCAAGGAGGTGCAGGTAGATACTGCCCCATCTCTGCCTACTGGACCTTCTGTCAAGTCCACATGTTCCCACTGAGGGACGCCCTCTTTAGGCCGAAACTGGTCCAAATAAAAGTCCCTAACACTCTCCTTTTCTCTGAAAAGATACGAGTTCCCGTTATTGTTTCCTCCTCCACCCCCTCCACCGCCTCTCTTGCGTTCAGAGGGTAGAAGAGGTGGGGAGGCAGAGCGTTGGCTGTGGTAGTGGTGGTGGCTGATGTGGTAGGGTTTTCTCCTGTAGCCCAGCTCAATCTCGTCCAGCTCCCGTCTGGACTTTGCAGAGGCTGGCCTCTTTTTCAAGCTGTCTCGATACTGTTTGCGCTTCTTGGCATTACCCTCCAGGTTTCCATAGGTTACCGTGTGTGTGGAAATATCTGAGACATCTGAACGTATGTTCCCATCTTCCTCTCCTCTTCCTGCACAGTAACTTTGTCCAGGGATGTAGGTGGAGCTTCCTCCCTTGAAGGAAAACTTCCCGTATAAGTCTGGGAGACCTCCCTTGAAGCTTTGGCCCGAAGGAGGCGTCTGTCCGGACAACAGGTCAAACTTGCTCATGTTCCTGTGCGTCAGTGCTGAGCAGGGTTGGGTGGTAAAGATTGGCGCAACTCCGCCACCAAGGCTGTCACAATCAAACATGCCCCCCTCCAGGGAACTACCACTGCCCAAACTGTGGGGCCTGTTGGGAGGAGGCCCACTGAGTCCTAGGGTTGAGCCGTGGTGGTGTAGGTAGTGGTCCTGGTACAGATTACTGTCCTTCATATGAATGTTGCCGAACGTCCTTTCCACCTCACTGATGTAGTCGCTGAACATGTTATCCTCTGGCATGTATGGAGGTTTGCAGTCTGAGTGGCCTGCCAAGCTGCGACGGTGCTCGGAGATATCGTAAACAGAAGATTCTCGGCGAATGAAGTCCAGAGCGCTGTGAGGTGAGCCGTTCACCCCCGACAGGGAGGCCATGTTCTTGGCGGTGCGTAAGAGGCGCATTATGTTGGAATGGGTGTTGTTCATGGTGGCTGATGGGGAATTCAATGCAGAGCTGCTCTTCTCTTCGATCTGCACCCCATGAATGCAGCTGTATATCCCCTGTGTGGCACAAAACAGGTATGGAGCAGTATTAATGAAGGAACATTATGAAATATTTGTTTCATAAGTATTGCATATATGATGTTATAGGTAACTTTGGTTTATTAATCAATTTAAACCATATATTAGAAAGTTAAAGCAGCTTTTGTAAAGGGAAAACAAATCTAGTTAGACTTGAACATAATGATACTGTATATTGAATATTGTGTGAGTGCAGAGTACAGAGTACAAGAGAGCAAACAGTGTGAACATTTAGAGACTCGTGTAGATTTATACAGCCACAGTGGCTGTAAAACCCCCCTCAGATCCACTCGTCAATACCTTCAATCAATGTGATTAGAATTCAGCTGAACAGCTTCCTCTGGCAGTTATTAAAATCCTCAGTTTCACGAGCCCTCAGCGCCACTGGCCACAACACGGATCTCACCATAAAGAAGCGACCATGCCAAGGAGACGCCAGTGACAGAGTGATAAACTGCTTCATTTACATTCAGTGATGTATGATACGATATTCAGATAAAAATGGATGTTCAGCAGAGTGAACCAAGCATGACAGATGAGCCCCCTGAAGGATCAGATCCGTTCCTAAAAATGGATTTTACTCAGTTTTTCAGGGCGTTTGTAGATGGCGGTAGAAACTAAATCATGCTATGTGAACACAACAGGTCAAAGGTCATGCGGGGGTCTGTTGGGTTTTCTCTTCCAGTTGAGTATAACTCTTTACTACCTTCTTCTTTTATACACTGACATGACTATTTGAACCTTTCCCTGGACACTCGTTCTCTTAATTAATTACCCTGTTTCATAGTAGCACGAAGGTTTTATCCCTTTTATTTTATAGATAATGTTATTGTCACTTTTAGCTCCACAGTCTGTTATTGCACAGTCAAAGTGTTGAAACAAGAGAGGGAAACATAAAAATATAGATATTCAAGAAGGAATCGTGTGATGTAGGACAAACCCATAACCTTAGCTTGATGATATTTCAATATTTTTCCCATCTAGAACCATCCATCATTGTTTATCTGGCTCTTCTCTGTCTAATCTGCGTCATCTGTCTTTTACATGATTTGCCATCATTTAATTTATTCAACGCTGATAACACCTCATTCACTACTAAACCTGTCCTATCCTCCCTCCTAGGACATTTATAACAATTACTTTAGTTTTCAAAATCATTTACCTTTTATTTAGGACTAGAGGTAGACTTATTAAAGTTTTTCATTGTCTGACTGCAATCATTAGAAATCAGTGCAGGTGATCAATTGTTATAAGCCAATGTATCGAAAACAAAACAACCAACCACACAAAAACCTGTAACTGAATAAATTTGGGGCTATGCTTAGAGTAGGATCTGTAATGGCAACACTAACGACCTTTAATGCATCTTTTAGGTGTATGAACTCCCCTGTATGTGCTATATTTGATTTAAAAACTTGTCAGAAATTGTGTTCTTGATATAAAGTGGTCCATATTTTATTTCTAAAAGAATCTTTTCTTATATAATCAATCGCATACATAAAACTCTGAGACTTAAAAATGATGGAACTGCTCAGATAATTTGAAAGTGGATTTTATAGAGTTTTATTTGTCTCCTTCCATCTGCTCCCTTCTTCAGGGGTCGCCACAGTGAACTAACTCGCATCAAGACTTGGCAATTGATTTTATGCTGGATGCCCTTCCAGATGCAACCACAGACCACCGAGCTACCACAGCCCTCTGTGTGGAGCAGAGAGCTGCTGTCTAGGGCGGCTGGGGGAGCAGATGGTGGGGGTTAAGGGCCTTGCTCAAAAGCCCAGAGTGAGGCAAATGAGGGTGGAGACAGGTGTTGATGCTTTCCCACCAGCATTTGATGTTGTTGGTCCGGAGGGTTGAACTGGCGACCTTCAGATCACAGACTGGCCTTTTATAACCTCTAATGTCTAATAAAGAGATTATAAACCATAAATATCTTACCTGTTGTAGATAGCTCTTTTAACAATCTCAGTTTGGAGAAACAATTTAATGCACCAGACTGACATGTTGCCTCACAGCAAGAAGGTTCTGGGTTCAATCCCCAGTTGGACCTGGGGTCTTTCTGTGTGGAGTTTGCATGTTTGCATGTGCTTGCGTGGGTTTCCTCCCACAGAAAAAAAACATATATGTTAGTCTGCCTTCAGGCCCAGGCCTCCCTTACAAAAGAGAGCTGTGATCTCAATGGGATTTGCCTGGTTAAAAAAGGTTAATAATAATAAATAAAATAAATGTGGCCAAGACTAAAGCAGACTTTTGTCATATAAAAAAAATAAAATAATCCAGATTATGCAAACTCTATTTTCAGATCATTTGCACTGCTGTCAGTTTTTACATGACACACATTATGGCAGAATCCTTGTTAAGTGCTCGTGGCAGCAGTAGAAGCACTGCAGCTGTCAGCTTGTCAGAATCAAAGTACTGCATTTCTTCAAACTTAGGCAGTTCAAAAATTATCTTCAACAAGGAATATGTTAATTGTCCATCAGCGTCCCACAGAACCCCTTTTTAAAGCATCGGAACTACACCTTGACGAACTTACTACTTACAGGTTTTTCTGGTGCACGCATTACTGTTTTTTAAAAAAGTTTTCTAAAAGCTCTGATCACCTTTTTGTCCATGTGTTTAAAAAAGTGCTTCTGATATGAAAAATATGCACAATGCAAATAAATGTACTGAGTGAGGAGCATGGTGCAAAGTGCCACAACACTGCAACAATGTCAAAGACTACTTTTAACAATACACAATAAAATGTGTCCAGAAACACAAAATGTGCTGCAACTGTGATTATCGAATGGTGGCCCGTGGGCCATTTTGAGTTTGCCAGCTGGGGCGACATTGGAAAAGTAGAAATTTATAATAAATTTTATTAGTTACTGATATTTAATCATCATCTAATAATACATGGATTAAACTGACGCTGCTTTCAACAAGTAAACAGAACCAGAGCCACAGTTTGACCCAATCAGAGCAGAGCAGGGCGGGTCGTGCTGTCTGTCACACAGTGGGTGATCAAAGTGATCCCAACTTAGAGACAGACTGCAGGTGAGAGCACCAATCAGTGTTTCCTGGAGCATTTTCCAAGGAGGACATCCCACTTTTAAGGACATGTAAAGAATTATTTAACGTCTATGTTCACGTGTGACCAGTTCACTGCAGTTTGTAATGTAGTGTACCGAGCTGCCACCAAAATTTCAATACTGTTCTCTACAAGGTACTGTACATACTCAGGGGTTGACTTCAGCGCTTCATTAGAGAACAGTATACTGTGTACTTTTACTAAGTTCATGTACCCCAGAAATTTTTGAATGAAGTAGATGTCATTTCCTGCATTCTGGTAAATTTTAATGGGTTGTTAAACGTCAACATTTACCTACACAAGTGAACACTTGATTCAATAACTATTTTAGAGAGCACGGCACAACAAGAAATAACCTGACCAACAGCTCTCCTTGTGTGAATAGAGCACGCTCCACTTCACTCACGCATCCTAACCTCCCCACACCACCACACTAACGCAATGCTAAGCTAGTCCTCAACACAGAGGTGTCTCCCCCTCCTCCTCACACCCCGTCCACCAAAAAAACAAACAAACAAAAACAGAAGCTGTTACGGAAGCACGATCCATAGTGTAGCTCATTTGCGCATGCGCTAAAAGGAATACTTCTGGGTTGCACGGATCACCGTTGAATATGCTAGATTAAGGAAAATGTACTGGAAATAATTACTTGATATTAATAAAATATATTTATGAAACATACCATATTTATTAATATTAATTAAAATATATCTTTCTATAAATGGATTAATTTTTCTATACAATGTTATAATTCCGTTTATGAATAAGAACTGTCTTACTTTACTTAGAAAAGTATGTGCTCTATTGCCGCCGATTTTCATGTTGTTAATTTACGCCACTCGTATTTCCGTTAAAATCACTGACATATTTACGTCATGGTTAAAATGGTACGCAGCTTCATCACTGAGCGGCGCTGTTTCACCATGGAAATAATTAATTCTGCATCTTGCAGGGTTTTCTCATTCAGCCCAATGTGTTGCATATCATCTTAACTAATGACGTAATTATGTCAATGATTTTAACTGAAATACAAGCGGAGTAAATTAGCCACATGAAGATCGGCGGGGATAGAGCACGTACTTTTCTAAGTAAATTAAGACAGTTCCTATTCATAATCAACGGTGATCCGTGCGACATGGAAGTATTCTTTTTAGCGCATGCACAAATGAGCTGACACTACGGATCGTGCTTCTGTAACAGGTCGGGCAGTGACAGCCCTGACAAGCCAAGTGACCTGAGGAAACACTGCCTGGTGAGTTGTTGTAGGTAACCAGGAAAACCCGGAGTGGACTTTTAGTGGTTTGAGTATTCTTATATTAATCAAGTGGAATGGATTTGTTCATGAAGAAATAGAAACAATTAATTTCAATTCAATTCAATTCAGCGCTGGGTAAACTAATATTTCATGGCAAATGTGTGTTAAATGTGAGGGAGACAAGTCCCTTTCAGATATAATTGATGCGATGCCTATGGTAGACTGGATATTCCAAGCAATCCACAAAAAGACTGACTGAGAACATTTGCATAAAATAAATTTTGTATAAAGGCAAATGACTGTACTTATACAGCACCTTTCTACGCAACCAAGACACTCAAAGTGCAATATACTTATTAAATTACTTTTATTTTTTTAATGTTTTTTTTTTACCTTTGTTATTGCAGACAACCAAACATTTTGGTGGACAAGCAGATTCTGTCAAGCGGTTGTCCTGGAACATTTCCTTATGTCAACCATTGAACTGTATAGTTAAAGTGAGTATAAAAAAGTATGCCCGTTTGTTGGATAAGTAATTATAACATCATGAATTTCAGATAAAAAGTAATACTGTAATCCCTCATTCCTATCATTATCAAATTGGCTCACCGTATTCCTTCTTAGCATACTGTTTTTAATTTTCCAAACCATTTCTGGTGGGTTTGTGAGAAAGACCACACTCTAAGGCTGGGTATACGATCAACCAAGTGGTTAAAAACAACAAATAAGATCAACAGGCTTGTGTTAGTAATATCATTCCTATTTTGCAAAAGAATAGACGAGTAAAAACGGTAAGACTAGCCTTTTATATTGTGGGAATGAGACTAATTTTATTTCATGTTTGCCTTGGTCAAAGCTTTAAAGAGCCACTGCAGAGGGACGTTAGGGACCAGAGCCGCAGGTTGCAGACCCCTTTAGCTTGAATAATCAGCTGATCAATCAATTAGTCTACCTCCACTTAGCATGCTTTCCCTTTTACAAATGTTGCACTAAGTGAAATACTACATTTTAAAAACAAGATAAAGATTGTTGTTTTTAGATGAAAGTGCACAAATAACGGGGAAAATAGGTTTTAGGCGATACCAGTAAATTGTCTGCTCTCAACCTGAGCACCAAGTTGATGCGCAACAGCTCCGAATTCAAAAACACCCAAATGTGGCGTATGGTGATGGTGCTAAATGAAACTAATGTACAGATGATTACACCTTCCAGTAGTTACAGTTCTGAGGTCATTATATGTTTCAGGTGGGACCTGGATGAACAGGTAGTCGGGGGAGAGATGCTCATGGAAACCACAGAGGGAGGGAACGCTAAACAGCCGTGGAGCCCCGAATGAGGCTGCATGAGTTACACCAACCGTGACAGATGTCATTTTTTATGCTACAGGGCTTAAATGTTAATTGCAGCAATAACAATAAGCTTTATTGGATTATGCTATAAAAAAAATTAAAAAGCTAAATTGGTCTGAGTAGCTTAGCAGGACAAAATAGTGGAGCAAAAGGCGAGGGTTAGCGTGCATACGGACAACGTACAGTGGAAACATTTTCGCTGCTGATGTTTCACATTCCCCCCTGCACATGCAAATGACCTCTTTGGACGAGCATTTCCCCAGAACATTTTATCATACTGAATCATCTGGCTGTGTTTGTGGACACATAGCGCCCATTCATCCTGTCACACTGCAGCAAAGACAGACGTAATTTCGGTAAATGAGGCCGATCGCTGAATGCCGCACAAAGCTTAATTAGCCCGTGTTCCAGAGCCCCACACAAATGACAGATATAACGCAGTAATGGAGAACAAGGCCAAGCAGCTTGTCTTTGGAAATGAGAAGTCAGCTGACATTTTAGGAACGAGTATGAAGAGACGCCATCGCGCGCAAACAGCCAGAACCAACCTGACATTAACATAATTCAAATTAACCACAAATGAGTCCTCAAATACAACAATAAAGCAAAGAGAGGAGGTTTTTTCATGCCCCCCAATGCAATGAACAGCACATCAATGGAAGCAGAGAGCAGCGACGTGTGGCTCTTCTGCTGTATATTAGCCACGTGCTTTTAGCCTGCAGCCGCTCACCTTCAGAGGCACTGAATTACACCATAGCCATGTCAAAACAATTGGAATGCAAATCAAACACCTGGAGGTGACTTTGGTCTCTCGGGACCTCAGTAATCCACCCTCACCGGTTCTGTGGTTACCTTTTTTTTGTCGCTGTCGTTGAGTGAAATATTGATTTTAGCTCAGTATTTTGTAAATGTTTACCTCATGGGCATGAGAAAGGCCTGAGAGTCAAAACAAAAAAAGAGCTCATTTATCTCTATAATCTTTGGCAGAGGGAGGCCGGGTTTAAGCGGGATTTCTTTTAGCACCTCTGTTATAAAAGCCTGTAAAGGTACAGTAGAAGTCATCCAGGTAATATTAGAATGAATAAATGAGTATTACTGAGCAAAATCAGTCGGTAACGCATGGAAAAAAGAACATTTAGAACCAGTCTGAAGAAGATTCATCAAAAAGTTTTCTTTGTGAATATTTTGGTTTTGTTTTCAGGAGGATGCACATTAACATTTAACAATTTGTTTCACCTTAAACGTTGAAGAGAAAGGGCCAATTTAAAGCCAGACGTTAAATGAAGGCAGCACGGTGGCTCAGATGGTAGAGCTGCTGCCTCTTAGCGAGGATGCAAGTTCAAACCCCAGCTGAGGACCTGTCTAGTTTGCATGTTCTCTCCGTGCATGCGTGGGTTGTCTCGTTTGTCTCTATGTGTCCCAGTGATGGACTGGAGACCTGTCCAGGGTGTCCGCCGCCTCTCACACAGTGACTGCTGAATATGGACACCAGTGATCCCTGAGACCCCAAAAGGATGTAGCGAGTAAAGATAATGGATGGATGGAAGTTAAGTGAAATACCATAAATGATTTTTCTAAACATACTTTACATTATCTTGACTAAAACCATCCTTGTTGGGTGAGCCTCTGAGATAATTTGATTAATATAGACATGATAATTTCTTGAATTACTTTGAGTCTTTCTTTGAGCAGGCAAAATCATTTTAGCTTTAATAAAATGGTAAATTGTGCCAACCTTTTGTTTCATCTACATTAATTTGGATTAGTTAAATGGATAAACCGTTTAGGTAGACTGAATCTATAAGTCACTTAAACTTATTTCAAAACTCCTGGTCATTTGAAGAACATGAATCACTTTGATTGAACGAGAACATTACCGTATTTTTCGTCGTATAAGTCACACCTTTTTGCATAAATTTGCAAGTCCTGTGACTTATAGACTGAAGAGACTAATATAAGCCCCCCCCCCCCCCCCCCCATATTTATAACCCAATTTTTGGCTGAGATCTGACAATTACATTCATTCTGACATGGAAAATATTGAATACTAGCATTTTCAGCCACTAGAGGGTGCTTGACTAATTTGGCAAGCCAAGTGTCTCATTAATAGGTAAAAGTGGCTATTAATGAGACACTTGGCTTGCCGTACAAGCCACCTTTGTCTCGCTCTGGAACTCCTGGAGCAAACGTCAAATCAGCTGCATTTCGCCGCACCGCCCAGGAGAAATTCAGCTGATTTGACCATTAAAGTGCATTTATTAAGGAAAAGTTCAACAGAGACACACTTTTACTATAATGTCGAACAAACAAATAATTGTTTTTAGGTGGTTATCATGTTAAATTTTGAAGAAATGCACAACTAGTCCACCCTCTGCATGCTCTAGCAGCCGGAAATCGATTCTTGAAATGCAGATGATTTGACCGTCAAAGTGCATTTATTAAGGAAAAGTTAAACTGAGAAACACTTTTGCTATAATTTGGAGCAAACAAATACTGTAATTTCCGCCGTACTTGTTGCACCGCCCTATAAATCGCATCAGTCCAAATATGTCTAAAAAAGTGGATAAATCCATAAATACGTTGCTTCGCCTTATACATCGCATCTATTATGCGTCACCGCGGACACGTCGTGTTTGTTACACATCACCGCTGACAGCCCAGAAATGTGGACCGGTGTTGTGCCAAAAATCGATGGGATGCCAAATGGTGGCCACAGGAGCATGCACAGGAGGACTTTAGCAATAATTTAACAAGATTAACACTTAAAAACAATTATTTGTTTGCTCGAAATTATAGTAAAGGTGTGTCACAGTTGAACTTTTACTGAATAAATGCACTTTATTGTTCAAATTAGCTGCATTTCACCAGGGCGGTGCAGCTGGTTTGACTTGCTCCAAGCAGCAAGCAGAACGAAGGTGGGCAGACTGTGGTGGGTCGATTGTGTCATTAATAGCTGGTGAAGATTCTCAGTCATCCAGGACATGGTAAATTCAAAAAAAGTTCAAGACAAAAACAATAAAGTATAAAGTAAAGTATAATAAATAAAGTCCAATTGTTTTTGTATCAAACGTTTTTGAATTTGTCATTATAGCCACGTTTACCTATTACATGATACAACAGCATGCCTTACTACTACTACTACTACTGCTCTTCTGTCATCTAGTGGCTGAAAATGGTACTGTACAAATTTTTTTCTCAGTCAGAATAAATTCAAACGGTCATATCTCAGCCAAAAATTGGTTTCCAAATATGACAAAAAAATCCATAAATACGTCGCTTCAGCCTATAAGTTGCAGGTCATGTGAAATATGCAAAAAACGTGACTTATAGGCCAAAAAATATAGTAATTGTTTTTAAGCATTAATCTGGTTAAATTCTTGTTAAAGTCCTCCCCGTGCATGCTCCCGCGGCTGTCATTTGGCAGCCAGTCGATTTTTGGCACAACACAGGCTCACGTTTCTGGGTGGTCAGCGGTGCGCATCAGTGGTGAGGCATGATAGATGCGACTTATACGGTGAAGCGACGTATTTATGTTCTGTTTTTACTTTATTAGACATATTTGTACCGATGCGACTTATACAGCGGTGCGACATGTATGGCAGCAAGTATGGTACTTTAAACTAAAATCTCAATTTCAGTATAACTAATGTGGACTAATCAAACATGTCTGTTTTGATCAAATATAAAATCTTGTTTTCATATGTTGAATTTCACATATTAAAGTTTGAGAATAAAAAAATTGTTTGAAAACTTGGTTCTTTCCTGAGGAATATGTTGAGACTCTGCTTGAGCTTCAGTTGTGGACTGAGTTGTTCATAATATGTCTGCTTGTGTATTTTTGTTCGTATTGTTTTGCTTTAAATGAGTTTGAGATTTGTGTCACACTGTCTGATTTAAAGGTAATCTTGTGTTTTTGTACTTCAAATCCTTTTATATGGTCAACATAAATAAAAAAAATGTGTACAATAAATAACACATCTTAACAGTTCTTAGATAAATTCCTGAAAATAAAGATAATTTTTGTTATAAAATATATTTTGGAGTGTTTGGTTGGAATAACTGTCTTAACCTCTTCAAAACATGTAAAAATTATCTCAGATTCTGAGAAAACAATTGCTGCAGAAATTTGCCAAAATTTGTGTGGAGGGCATGGACAAAACATATAAATTATTTTAAAACATTTTACAGTAGTCCCTCGCTACTTTGCGATTCGACTTTCGTGGACTCGTTCTATCACGGTTTGTCAACGTACAGTAAGATTGTACAAAAAAAATGTACAATGTAGTACAGTACACGACACATGATTGTCAACTTTACAGTAATATTACTGTACTCACGTGGTTGGGAAAAAGTTACTAAATAAATTCGGACAGGCGCCGCCACTTTGTAGTTTTCTTTCAGTAAGCCTACACAGTAATCGCCACTCAAAAGGACTTCATTTCCCTGAAGTCAATATTGTACTGTATTGCCTCCGGCTGTTGTACACAACAGTATTTTTGTACGAACAGTATTTTTGCAAAGCGAAGTCATGACTGCTGAACCGGCTTTTCAAACGTAAGATTTTAATCATGTCACCTGGACAAGTTACTTTAAGATAATTAAACTTTACAAACAAGAGATTCACAAGAAAGAAATCATGTCTGGACATGGCTCTTTAAGAAATTGTGCTATGTAACCCGGGGGCTGATTGGCTGCACAGAACCAGGCCAGAACCAGACCCCCAGACTCAGCGGTGAACCCGAGAGCTCCTAGCCGGCCCACAAAGACTTCCAAACGGGGACATGCACCATAGGTCCGGCGCTCCCTCCGGAGCCCACCGCCACTACCCCGAGCCAGAGAGCCGACCAGAACCGGCAGGATAGGTCCACCGAAACAGAACCAAGTCGGACAGGAACCGAGAGCTGCTGCTGCTCTGAATAGCTAGTAAGTAAAATTTAGTAGCTACCGGTAAATATAAGTATGTTGTTTAAATTAGTAGGTTTAAGAGTTTAGAACATTGCAAAAGTGAGGGAAGGGTTTATAAAGCTTTAAATTTTTTATAAATACTAAAATAAATATAATGTTGCTACTTGGCAGATTTTCACATATTGCTGGGGGGAGGGGGTTGTCTGGAATGTAACCCCCGCAATAAACAAGGGACTACTGTATCTACACACCAGCCTGGTTGGCCTTTAATGCTAAATTGACAGGAATTTTCAGTTGATCTTTTCTGTAGTAAAGATATTTTATATATTTCAATTTTCATCCATTCATCCGTTTTTTACTTCTTCCTTTCTGGGTCGCAGGTTGGTGTCCACCTCCAGCAGTCACTGTGTGAGAAATCTCACTCACAACTAGAGGCGATTTAAGAGTTATTACGGTAAACAGCATCTTTGTGTTATCTTTGGTTTTATGCGCTTACGATACATCTGTAATAAAGTTTTCATCATGGCCTAAAAGGTCACTTTTAACATCAGGGTTTTTAGTTATTTTGGTACTCCCATCCCTTTCCCCACATCCTCTCACCCTGCTGACGGTGAAGACAAAACCGGGCCGCCCAGAGCAGACGCCCATGAAGCAGAAGCGCAGCTGCCAGTAGAACCAGTGTTCGCAGATGAACGTGATGAGGGACAGAGCCATGGCGGCGCCCAGCATGTAGAAGACGCCGGCCATGTTGTCCACGTCCAGCTGGCTGGACATCACCTCGTTCTTCTCGTGGTGGCAGATTCCCGTCAGCCACAGGGACTCCAGCTCCTCCATCTCACCTGGGAGGAGGACATGGGAGCAGATTAGAGGAAGGACAAAGGGAGATGGTAAGAGGAGCAACAGATGGTAGATAGGAGGACGCAGGCAGGGAGGTATGGAGAGAAGAGGATAGCTGTATTTTTATTTTTAAATAATTTAGTTTTGAAACGGGGTGTGAAACAGCAGGAGTGTATGTAAAATATAAAATAGAGAGGGAGGACATGATGTAATAACAGAAGGAGTTTTAGGGAGAGTTAAGGGATGGAGAGAATGATGCAATGGAAGAAAATAGTGGGTAAAAAAGGGGGTCAGGTTGGTTAACGTGAAACACGGCTGGATTGGACACTTTTCACAGCAGCCTGCGAAAGAGTTGCATACATATAGATCTTAAAAAATAATATCAAACTTCACTGTACTCTTCAGGTAACTGCCTGCGTGTGTCTGTTATCTAACACTGTCGGTCAGTTTCTGGTTTGTCACCCTCTGTTTCATCACAAACTGTTCTCTATCAAAGTTGACACAACAGGCATCTGTTAATTAATCATACATTCAGTCACAGTCGCTGCACTTCAGCTCTGGATGGCAACCGAGCAGCAACAAGCAAGTCGGCAGCAAACAACCTCGAGGGAGGCACATACAGTAAATACAGACACGATCAACCTCTGCTGCATATCTGCTGCTAAACTGAGAGAATAACTGCAGCCATCCTCCTGCTGTTGGTTCATGTCTGTGAGTCTTTTTTCCTATTCAAAGAGAAAATTATGTATTTATGAAAATGTTATTTTATTCTTCCTCGAGTGTTAGACGTCAGAAGCTGATGAGAGGAGGCAACGCTTGTCCTTGATTGGACTCAAATCCAAGCTGGTTTGAGTTCTACGCTAAAAATAGTAACTGCCAATCAGGGTAATAAAGTTTAAGTGAGGGAGAGATTAGCAAGATTATGTCACAAAAGCAGTGTTTGGGTTGATCGGAGTGTTATTTTCTTCACTAAATGTTCCTAAAAGCATTCATTTTCACCTGAACTGTCACTGAATTCACATGCGTTATGATGAAGATAGGAAACACACGTCTAACATACACCAGTAAGAACACTAAGAACATGCATGATGGTTTAGTTTTCTATTCATGGACTTTCAACAATCAGATCCCCTTTACACTGGATGTCTACCATGATAGTCCAATTCTTTCAGGTCCTTGGCGAGGTCTTCATGAAAGTCTACATTAGAGTTGTATAGTGATGTCATAATGGTTTATCAATGTGGGAACAGTGTATTGGGGTACTGGGTGGAACATGGTGAATCGTATCCAATGTGTAGGGCCTGCAGGAACTGGTGGAACTGGTCTTGGAAGCACTCCACCTAAGTTTTTGCAACTCCTGTCAGCACAGCTGATACGTGCATTGTGTTTCTGCTGCTGAGCCCCATGAGTGTGGGAATCAGAACAAAAAGTTGAATTTTGGGACATTTGTGAAATATTTTTTGCTCAGGCTTGAGTCAAACTACCCAGACTCCCATCCAGCCTTCATATTGAGCCACTGGGTATTTCGCATGAGCCGGATCTCTTTCTAGGCTACGAGGACCGGAGCGGATGGTGAGGCATTACAAAGTGACATTGAAATCCTATGAGGGCCACTTGGTTCCTGGTGCTTTCACAGTGGAACAGTGTGTCTGTGTGTGTGTTTGGGGGGGGGGGGGGGGACAGCAAGCTGACCCACATTTATCTGTAAATGGACACATGAATGAACCTCAAAGTTTGAAAGAATATTCAGTTTAATATAAAGCTAAGCAAACTGATTATCAACATATAAGACGCAACATGCAACTAGATTATAAGTAGGTTGATAAAAATAAACCTGTGGCACAAAAAATATCAGAATACACTCCTGCTTTATCACTCCAACACACACATACACACAACCTCGCTTACACACATAGGCATTCTCATTTTCAGAGGCCTGACCCACATTCACATAGGCATACACACATGCACACTAACCCACACCCTCAAAACGCACAGTGTCAGAATACACCAGGAGCGATACTGGAGCCCCTAACTGGGACACAATATAGTGGGCCTCCGGAGGGCCCTTGTTTCAGGACGCTCACAATATATGGACCATGTACAAATATGTAAGTTTACACAAACACACTGAGACCTTAAAACAGATTATACTGTGTAGTTTTAATACTGTTGGACCTAACAGCTGCCTTCAACACAGTGGACCATCAGATTCTCTTGTCTCGCCTGGAGAACTGGGTGGGCATTCAGTGTTCTGCTCTGCAATCGTTTAGATCCTGTTTAACAGAGCGGTCTATATGTGTGTCAGAGTTGTTGAGTCCTCTTAGCACCTCTCACATGTGGAGTACCTTAAGGCTCTATACTTGGCCCTCTTCTTTTTTCCTTTATTTTCTCCCTCTAGGATCTATTCTCCAGAAACATGGTGTTGCTTGACATTTTTATGCAGATGACAGCCAAATTTATATCCCATTAAAACAAGATAAACAGTACTCCGTGAACTAACTCCCAGAATGTATAGCAGAAGTCAAAGCATGGATGTCGCAGAATATTTTACATGTTAATGCGCAAAAGACCGAGGTCTTGTTGTTTAAGCCCAGTTCAGACAGTTCCAAAGTTGATGCTGATCAGGGTCCTTTAACACAACATCTCACTCAGACAGCAACTAACCTGGGTCTGATGCTGGACAATGATTTTAAAATCGATGCTCAGATTAAATCAGTGATCAAGTCCAGCTTTTATCATCTGAGACAACTGGCCAAGGTCAAACCATTTATTTCAAAATATCATTTTGAGATTTTAATCCATACTTTCATCACAACTCATTTAGATTACTGTAAAGCACTTTATGTCGGTCTGAGCCAGTTATTACTGACTCGACTTCAGCTGGTTCAGAATGCTGCTGCTCGTCTTTTAACTGGTACCAGAAAACAAGAGCATATCACTCCTGTTTTAGAATCACTACATTGGCTCCCAGTTCGTTTCTGGATTAATTTTAAGGTTCTTTTATTTGTTTTCAAATGTCTTCATGGTCTCGCCCCACAGTATCTGTCCGACCTGCTCCAGCTTTACGTCCCCTCACGCTCTCAGCTCAGATCACTTGCTGCTGATCATTCCAAAATCAAAGAGGAGGCTGGGAGGTGACCGAGCGTTCTCCGTCACTGCTTCTAAACTGTGGAACGAACTACTATCGCACGCCAGACAACCGGACTCACTTCCTGTTTTTAAATCTATTCTTAAAACATATTTTTTCCTTCTTGGCTTTTCACTCTGCATGAGATGTTGGCTTTTAATGTTTTCTGTTGTTTTTATTGCTCTATTGTAAGTTGTTTTTATGATTTTAATGATTCATTATTTTTAATGTTACAATTGATTTCATAGTTTTTTATGTTTGCTTTTATGTGGTATGTGGTACAGCACTTCGGTCAATGATATTGTTTTTAAAGTGCTTTATAAATAAAGTTGTACTGTATTGCATTACAACGCTGTTATACTTCCCATGATGCACTGAGCTGAACATCAAAACAGACACTTTGAAGTTCAACAGCAACAGTTGATCTGTTTATGATGAGGACTTCCTGGTTGAAAACCATAAATCAAATGTTCTGCTGATTTCAACACTAGACGGACATTCAGAGGACCTTTCGTTTTATTTTATTACCACTCGTTTAGACACCCATTACTGCTGCAGCTAGAGCTGGGAGGAAGTACATTCTGAAAGCACAAACCCTGGAGAGACTGGTCAAAATCTCATAAAAAGCAAGTGAGACCATAAAGCAGAGCCTCCCCACAGTGGAGCTAAATTCTCATTTATATTCCTGGTTTTACAGTCGGCTTTATACGTTCCCTCCCCCGCCATAAATTTATATTTGACTTGTAATTAGTGACAAATATCTTACAATCAGATAAAATGTAAATGAAACACAAGCTCTTACTGTTTGGGAAATATATTTTCTACACAGTTAAAATACTGTACCAAAAACAACTGTGACTCAAAGTACTTAAACATATAGTAGGTTTAAAATGAACAAGAAATACCTTTTTATTTGGATAGATTAACCTCTAAGTTTCAACTCATAAAATAGTTTCATAAGAACAACACACTTTTTCTGGATCAAGTCAGCTCAAATAAGGCTCAGACCTGATGGTGAATTCTTATTTTCTTATAATTAGGTTGAGCAGATTCAAAGAAGGTGGCCATGCACGTTCAGAAGGTAATTATGATGCTTGCAGAAGCAAAAATAAATTAATGTCCACAGTGGTGAACCATAATCTGTTCAAACAATGTGAACAAAAAAATCATCATGATCCAAGTGCAGACTGATGCTTTTGTCAAAATAATCTAATTTTAAAATACACAAGCAAAACAAGCAAACAAATAAAAAACACACACATACATAAAGAAGTCGTCTGTGGTGCAGTGGTAAAGGTCCAAGCATCCGTGGTATTCAAGTGAAACTGAACCAGTTGTTGATTCACTACTGCCTGGGTCGATCTGAATCCAGACGTATTAAAGGGATAGTACAGAGTTTTTATTTGTTTTGAAAGGGGTCAGTTTACTTCAGGAACATTTCTGACAAACAAACTAAGCTAAAATGAATTTGGCTACCAAATTAATTTACTTCCTGCCCTTAAAACAACCCAGTCCTTTAAAGATCATAGCACATTATAGATCATCCAGGTGAACCTGGAGGTTCTTACACCACCTGAGTTTTGCTTCTGTCATTTGTTTACTTTCTCAGAAATGTCAAAACTGATTTTTTTTTGTACCGACACTTAATTGTACAACCACCTGGAGCAGAAGGACTCCTATGTATGTTCTTTGTGGATTTTACATCTGCCTTCAACACCATGATTCCCAAGACCCTGATGGACAAACTACTCACACTAGGACTGAGCCCTTCCATTTGCAACTGGGTCCTGGACTTCTTAACAAACAGACCACAGTCAGTGAGGATCCACAACTTCTCTTCCTCCACCATAACCCTCAGCATTGGCTCCCCTCAGGGCTGTGTGTTCAGCCCCCTCCTATTCACTCTACTCAGACTGTGCACCTACCCATCCAGGCTGTCATATTGTAAAGTTTGCAGATGATACAGCGGTGATTGGATGCATCACAAACAACGATGAGTCCAGCTACAGGCAGGAGGTGAAACACCTGGAGAGCTGGTACAAGAACAACCTTCACATCAATGTGAAGAAGACGAAGGAGATGGTCATGAACTTCAGAAGGAACAAACATGTGATTTATATGTGCTGCTGATTATCCATGCTGCTGATTATCTCATGCTACTGTATTCATTCATATCCATCTGCTCACCACGGACTTGTGTTCAGGCTGCTGTTGTTACGCTGTAATTTTACATTATTAGTGTTTAGCGTATGTCTTAGCTCTTTTGGCGTTCGTTTAGCATACATCTTAGTGTATACTGTATCTTAGATCTTTATATACTGTTTCTTTTTACACTTTATAGTTTTGCTATTGTTGAGTGTAACTGGGACCTTGTGATAATTTTGTTCCACCTCATGTACCACACGTGATGAGAATGACAATAACATTTACTTGACTTGTACCCACAGAAGATGTCTGATGACTGTGACGACCACACTTTTCTACAAAAAAAAAAGGGTAGGAAAAAAAATCAAAAAATAAAACTGATCTCAGCTTTATTGAAATTGATTAAGAATGTCAAAGTATATACATGAGTTTTTACTAAATGTTTACCTCTAAATTTGTTTTTAAAGAGTTTTTAACAATAAAACCAAAATTGCTGAAACGCAAAGGTTGCCAATTTATACAGGACTGTTGACATGAGCAAGAAGAAGAGCCTCAATTTGCTTCTGAACGTAATTATACGTGAGATCGCTCGTGATCTGTTAGTGCTTGAAGTTCTCATTTTTGTGGAACACTTTAGCCAACAGAAAAGTAGCCGTGGCAGCCATCTTGAATTGGGTTGACTGGAGCAGGTAATCAGATGTACAGTAGATGCACACTCAGTGCTTACTTTCTGTGTTTCATTGAAATCTATTCACTGGCTCGTGAGATATTTTACTAACACCGCAAACAAACGCACACACTTACAGGAGGAAACACTTTTGCCTTGGCTGGCTGGTGATAAGATTCAGTTTGATTCGCCTTTCATGTTTTTTAGAGGTCAGTAAGAAATTTACCGCCAGTATTTACTAAAATACCGCTTCAGTTCGAACAGTTTCTAATGCACTTCCAGTGATTAAACAGTTAATCACGTCAGCACACTGTGCAACATCTATGATTAAAACAGTGCAGAAAGCAGCTCTCTGCCTCACCGTCTCCAAAGAGCTGCAGGATGGCCAGGTCCACGTGTCTCTTCCAGAGCGACTCCTTCTGAATGGCGATGCCGTACCCCGTGGTGGCAAAGATGTAGCCGCTGCCGATGGTCACCAGCTTACAGCCCTCGTCCCTGCCGGCCATGTAGTTCAGTACGGCAGCGTCATAGATGAAAGCATCTAATTTGCTAAAGGAAAAAAAAAGAGGCAGAAAAGGAGGGAGATAGATGGGTTACAATTAATTAGCACTTAGAAGTCAGACGCCACAGCTACAACATTCCAATTAACCTGCTAAATAGCACTAAGCCGCTGATAAGAGTAATCGACTTCCACTTGGTTTACCAAAGGCTGGAGCCGGCACGCACATTTTGTGAAAACTGGAGAGGGGGAGGGAGATTATTATTGGGGTTACTCAGCTGCTATGTGTTTATATGAAAAAGGAAATAAAAACAGGAAAGGGATTCATATTTTCAGCATGCTGTTCACTTTCTGTGTGCTGCTTTTATTTATTTATATTTACGCTCTTCATTCGACACATTATAAAAATGAAAATGTTTAAGTAAATATCGATCTATCTGTGTTTAAGAGTTTCAGACCTTAATGTTAATTTTCAGTGTGTTGGCTAATTCAGACTGGCCTCACAGAGTTCTGATCTACTGAAGTCAGGTTCTGTGGAAAGACCATAAACGGTCTGGATAATAGTTCGGTTGAGACAAAGAGGCTTACTGCCATCTCAAAAGTTTTGTTGGTTCATGTAAATATTATTTTATAAGCCTTTACCCTGCCATCATTTTGGCACTTTATAATTGTTTATGCAGATTGCTGTAGGCTTTTGCAAGAACCAAAAGTGGAGCACTTCCAACAGGAAGATCACCATATTTCAGCCAGAAAAAGCCTGTAATGTGAAGCTGATGTTGATGTAAAGGTCTATGAAACAGACAGCTCTGCTCAGACAAGCCATCAGCTCATCAGTCAGGTCTGAGCGACGTCACGTCCAGAGTGGGTTGTTTCAGCTGTCTTATAAAAAGACTTTCTCAAAAATGTCTTGCTGTCAATTTAGAATTTCTTTTCTTTTAAAATAAATACATTCTGGTATCCAAGCTGAATGTGCTACAGGCTGCATGGGAAGTGCTACAGCCAGTTGCTGCTGCTATTTGCACTAGCAAAAAACATGTATCAAAAATGTACAAAGCATCAAGATTTATCATATAATGTTTATATGAACTCCTATTAAATTGGAGTTGTGGACAAAAAAAACCCCACTTTGGTCTTCACCCCTTCTTGAACTAAAGTAGCCATTAGCTCATGATCTCCGTTTGGTTTATTTGTCATATGCAGAATCAACACAAGGTCAAGTAATGCAGTGAAATGCTGAGGACGAGAAGAAACGTCTCGACTCACCAACAAAAACCAACAACAACAAGAAATACCAAAGCATGCAACAAAAATATAGTAGTCCCTCCCTACTTCGCGGTTCATTTTTCGTGGACTCGCTTTATCGCAGTTTTTCAAAATAAGATTGGACATATGACACAATTGGCTGACTGATGGATGAGCTGCACGATCGGCATGGAATTTTAATTTAAAATAAATTATTTACAATCATTTAGCACCTGCTGCACCTACTGTATGTGCAGCCTCCTCCCTCCTCTGTCGATCTCCACTCTGCAGCGGAGAGTATACTGTATATATATATATATATATTTATATACTAAAATAAACTACTACTTACTACTATTCCTACTTGGCAGTTTTTCCACTTATCGCGGGGCTTCAGAGTACGGATCCCCCACTATAAATGAGGGACTACTGTACAAAAACAAGGCACACTTAAATTAAATTTCTCTATAATATGGTATCTAAAACAGGTTAAATGCTATCTGTTCACGGCCTTTCCACAGAACCACGCATCAAAAGGTATGAGTAGTTGTTTATTTTAGTTTATCTCAGATTTATTTCTCCTTGTGGTTTATATTTTCTGCTTCTTGTGTTTTGGTTGCCAGTTCTCATCTTCACCCTCAGTCAGCCTCAGCAGTTATTCAGTCAGCTTACCACTCACACCTGTTCCCCATAATGAATCATCCAGGTGCTGTCACTTGTCACTCAACTCCACTTTCTATTTAAACCATTCCTGATCACCAGCCCAGCGGCGGCTCATTGTCTTGGATACCTGCCACATGTCTCAGTCCACTCTCTTGTGCTCCTTGTGTTTTTGTAAGTTGCTGCTGCCACGTCAACCTTTTGTTTTTGTTTATTTAATAAGTTTTCTTTTACTCAAGGTCCTCGTGTCTGCCTGCATCTGGGTCCAAACACTCCACCAACCGTGATAATATCCCGGAGGCACAAACTTGTAAATATTCAATGTCAGTATCATAGAAAGTAACATTTCCTCCACATGGCCACTAAAAAGACAGAAAAAACGGAGAATCTTTATCCAACAAAACACGTATACTCAACAGTCACCCCTGTGGCTCTTGGTTATAAATCTTCCATTTTTACCTTTCTTGTTACCGGCCCATCATATCCCTGCAATGGGACTTCAGTGGGTCCTTCAGCTGCTTTAACTGAGCAGAGAATCTGTGCTCACTATAGCTGCTCACTGACTTCACATTGTCTATCTGGTCTCAGGATGTCATTTCCCAGAGTGAAAGTTGGAAATGCGCTCCTTGTTCCTCCGGTTGATGGAAAAAGTTTTATGCTTAGTTTTAAAGGGCTTCTAAAATACACTAAATGGAGCACTTTCATCAGGAAGCTCCTTACCCGGCCTTCAGACTCTGCAGAGCTTCGTTGACGTTCCTCTGATGGAACTTGGTCATGTAGGAGTGCATTTCTGGATAGTTGTTCCGAATATTTCTCTCAGTGCTTCCGTTGGGGACCGTGCCAAACCGGAACGGAGGTGAAAAATCATTGGGGCTTTGGAACTAATCGTAGAAAAGAGAAGCGCAGAAAGAAAATTGAAAATATTAAAGAAGCAAAATCTTTAAGTGGCCTTTTAACGTACAAATAAGCAAAAGCTTCGGTCTTACCTTTTTGTCCGAGAGACCAGTCACCTGGTCCACGTATTCCTCCTGGATCATGAAAGCAGCCAGGTTGGCAGTGTAAGAGGCCAGGAAAATGACAGCGAAGAAGGCCCACACTGACACCATGATCTTACTGGTGGTGCCTTTGGGGTTCTGAACGGGCACAGAGTTGTTGAAAACCAAACCCCACAGCAGCCAGATGGCCTTACCGATGGTGAACGATGGACCGTGAGGCTCTGAAACAAAGAATATAATCCACCTCAGCAGCTAGTCCACCAATACAGAGCAGCTGGTAAGTGTACCCCACACCTCTGAGCACTAATGGTATATATCCTCACACACTGGTGAAATAAAAACACCAGTTTATCCTTTGTGATAAGCATTTGGTTCTAATGTTGGTGTGGGTGTGTGCGAGAAGAAAAGCATGAGTGTGCACACTCGTGGGTGTGTATTGTTGTATGGTGTTGTTATGCATGACTTTATTGAGCCAAACGATGCTCGGTAAAGTTTGCCAGAGAGTTGGTTTAGAGAATCCAGCGACAATTTTACATCCCGTTGAGCAGTCATTGATACGTTCCAACGTCCAACTCTTCGATCTGCACAATCCGTGGTACAGAACTCCCACGGTGCTACGAGCAGGAAAAAAAAAAACTACACAAGGAGGCGCACAGAGGAGCGGAGCGGTGAAGGGAGAAGTTCATCTCCAGAAGATGATGAAGGATGAGAGGAATGGAAAAAAAAAGATAACCATTGTCTATATATAGACACGTCAGAGACTTGTGGGAGACATTGATTCTCTCGCGCTCTCATCTTTTCAGATTGAAGGATCTAAGTCAGAACTAGCCTCGGTGTCAGAGCCAACACGTGACTTAGGGAGAAAGAGAAATGAATGCTTCATGGCATGTCCGATTTGCTGAAACTCTTTATCGAGATGAATACCCGCACGATAAAAAAGAGAGCAGGGAAGCGAGGAAGAGGAGGAGGAAATGAAGACGTTGGGTCAGCGAGGACGGCTGGTTTACATGTGGAGGCGGCCTGCAGTTTGTTTCTGTGTCTGTGCCTGACAGTGTTGGTGCAAAAAAATAAATATTCATTTGTGCACCACAGAGTGTGCATGTATTGTTAAAGAGAGAACGCTCCATCTGCAAAGCATCTGTACATGCTTGGAGCAAATGACTGGAGCCATTACTCATCTGATGGAGCCACTTGTTTTATTTATTTATTTATTTTGGCTTTAATGCCCCTACTTTTCTGACTAATCTTAAATTTGGTTATAGCTCTAGATTTTAATTGAATTCAATTATTTTTCTGCTCTACATCTAAAACATTAAGCACAGTTTTCCAGTTGAGATCTTATCATAAACGACAGAACCCCCCCCAAAAAAACTTTAGAATAAAAATCAAGCAGCAGATGTTTAAATATAAGCTTTTAAAGTGTCTAATGAGAAAAGTAAGTAAATCAAAGTCTTTATAAATTTGTTCCACTGGTTCAAACTGTCCTGGTAATCAGTCGTTACTGTTTGCTTGAGCTAAACTCTTGAGCATCAAGTAAAGCATATGTAGATTTCAAATAAATAAATAACACCTCTAAAAACTTTAGTAAAAGCAACACAACTGGATTAAGTGGTTATAAAAATTTCCAACAAAAAATGATTTTGTGCTATAAAATGTAAAAAAATAAAATCGTCAATAAGAAACAAACATTACATAATTACAAAAAGCTTATTTTCTACAGCCGCTCTGTAAGCACATTTGTTGATTGGAAAATAAAAATACAAACATCTGTACTTTTTTTTTTATCTAAGAGCTATCTAACCCCCCGATAATTTATTTAAACAAATAATTTTTGTTCATGAAAAAATGCCAGGCCACACATTTCTTCTAAAAACCACAGAAATACTCTTGCCCAATGCCAAAACTCCCATCTGCACATACAGTATTATAACCGCATGGTCAGTAAATGCATTTGTTTCATACATTTAGTTAAAATGTATTATTTGATGCTTTAAGAAAAGTGTCATATTACACTTTGAGTGATAATTTAACAGAATGTCATGAGTTGGTAAGGTGTGTAGGCGGTATGGTCCCAGTCCTGGTCCATAGCGCACAGAGTCTGGCTCCAAAAATCCAACATGGCAACAACAAAAAACATTTTGGTTTATAATGTTAGAAAGTGGACAACTGAAATTAATGGAGCAAATTCATCCATCTGTATTTGTGTCGTTCATGTCACATCACTAGGTGATGTGAACGTCTGAGACACACGATCCAGCTTTACTGACAAAAGGATGAGGATTTAAAAAAAAAAAAAAACGTCTTTGTTGTTTCAAGCACAAAGTAAAATAAACTGCTACATCATTATTTCTCAAAAACTCTAAACACAGAGCCCATAGCACACCAAATAAAAGGACTTTAAAATAATTATACTTTCAGAAACAGGGACGCTGCTAGAAAGTTTTGGTGGAGGGGGCCACATGGAGGCCACAGAAAGTCTTGGGGTAGCAACTCAAAACCAAAATCTATAACATTTCAGGTGTTTTATTATGTTGCATCCATATATAGGTTATTTAAAACAAACAAACAACAACAAAGAAACCCTGCAATTTGATGCGTCTAGTTTTATATTTCATTTTACGGTTACAAACTGAAAGTAGCAGAGTCACAACTCAACTTATTGACGCTTGTCCTTGTTTCTGTTAAATGTATATTTGTATATAAAACCTCAGGAGACTCTGCGTCCTGATATGAGGACATTATCTTTCTGTACCTTCATGTTTTCTTCTGGTCAGCTTACACCTTCTGTCTTAGTTCGGAGAGACTAGCATTTATCTTTCAATTAAACTTGAAACAATTTTTATCGACTAACTGTTCAAAATCAATGTTTTTAAGGTTATAAATATCATTGTTGTTTCTTTTCCAGCTGCTCCCTTCTGCAGGGGTCATCACAGCAATCAAACACATATTTATTTTAGTCTGGCTGCGCTTCCTGATGCAACCTGGACTTGAACCTGCAACCTCAGGATTACTGGACTGCAGCACTGACCACCGAGCCACAGCAGGGCATTCTACTAATCCCAAACAGTTGTGGTAAACTGAAAAAAATCCACTTTAAACAAAAGCTTGGAATTCAGGAAGATGGGGGGGGGGGGGGGGGGGTCAGTAAATTTATAAAGATGACTATTGACTATATACTTCAGTGGGTGCTCATACATTGTAGGATCAGTTTTAAGATTGTTTTATTTACTTTTAAATCTCTCAGTGGTCTTGCCCCATCCTACCTCTCCGAGCTGCTACAACCCTATGTGCTCTCAGGTCAGCTGATCAGCTGCTCCTGAGTGTTCCCAAAACAACGCTCAAGCTTAGAGGTGACCGTGCCTTCGCTGTCTTAAACTATGGAACGGTCTGCCTCTCCACATCAGACAGGCCTCCTCACTGCCTGTTTTTAAATCATATCTTATATCTTTTTTCCAAGGCTTTCGACACCATGTGGGATGTTGGTTTTATTATTGTTATTTATTTGATACTCCTTTTACTGTTTCAATTTTTATTGCATAGCTGCTTGTCTTTTTGATTATTATTATTATTTTCTTGCATTTTATTCCTTTTTGTGCTTTTTAACTTGTTTGTACAGCACTTTGGTCCTGTATGTCTTTTTGTTTTTTAACATACTTTGTAAATAAAGTTGAATTGGATTGGCCCCTGCCACCACCCCCCAGAGGCACCCCTGGTGGAAACTGGTTGTTAAGCTTCTTTTTTACTGACCAAAACCTCAGCTTGTAGTGAATCAAAGAAAGGATCTATTTAAAAATAATTAGATTACCATAGACGAGGCCTAAGAACCCAAATGACCTCTGAACGTTATTGCCATGAAAATAAGGAGCTGGTTCCATTTGCAAAAAATAATATGCAACAAGACCACAAGTGAAATAATGTGTCATCTGCATTAGAAATGAACCAGGCTCAATAAAACATCGCATCAGACAACCCTGTTGCACAATCCTCATTTGTTCAGCCCTTTTTTAATGAAAACTGGGAGCATCTTAATGTTGAATTTAGCAAATTTAAAAAAAAATCATTCACTGTTTTTAATGAAAATATTGCTTTCCACACATGCTGAAGAGGTCAATCTTTCTGCATTTAATTTCGCCTGCCTGCCATCTGTTGTTCTTTAGTCAGCATGAGGTAAACCAACAGAAGGCAACATAAACTGAAGATTGGGAGTGAAAGAATATGCATTTATTCCCATCTGTAATGGGAAACAGGACAAACCTACAGCAGGTCTCAGGCATGTGACTGTGAGAGTGGAGCTCGGGCCTCTCACCTTTGCCGTCAGCCAGACAGCGGTTGTAGCCCACAGGGCTGAAGTACTCAAACACAAACACAGCCACTGCTGACACCAGCAGCAGCATGACGAACATCATCACCCACACATCTGCGCTGAAGGGCTCTGGAGGGGGAGACGGGGGGAGGAGGAGAGGGAAAGATAAAGGCAGAAGAGGAGTTGAAGAAGGGAGCATGGACGGGCAGAGATGCAGACAGGAGAAGAGCGGAGGAAAGGGTTGTGAGGAGCAAGAAGATGGAGGAGGAAAACGACACGTGAGGAGGGAGGAAGAGTTTCCCTTGAGCAAGGTGGCAGAAAGAGAGAGGAAAGGAAGTGAGAGAAAAAAGAGGAAGGGAGGTATGCAAATGTGGTGTGTCAGATTCAGAAGAGGAAGGAAGCATTAGAGAGATGGAGTAGGAGTGGGAAACATAAGGGCAGAGAGGAAAAAACAAGCAGTTAGGCGTATTGTCATGCAGTTCATTGTAACTTCTCTTAATGCAAACGCACTGAAGCGTTGCTTTCACCACCTTACATCATTTCCTGTTCAACTTGTGAAGAAGGACAAATGAATGTCAACCTAAACCGACAGACTACAGATCTGTACGCCACGCTCAGTCTGTCAAGACACTGGTGGGAAAAAACAAAACATTCACATCTCACTGAAACAGCAAACCTTTTCTCCAAAGAATAAACTCAAAACAACAAAAATTAAAAGCATTTATTTGGTACATTTTGTCAATTTTAAGGGGGAATCATCGAAGAAATGGGTGTGAGCTCATAGCGGAGCAGCAACGAGATGTTTGGACTTTCACAACAGAAGCTGATGCGTTATTGTTACTCAATATTGATACATATTGATGAGGCATTAGCATAATTATGCTTAATTCAGCCTTTAGTTGTGAGTAATGGTTTTCATATCTCATCGTTTGAGTCATGATCGTGAGTTTTCTGGGTTATTTTTTGCTTAGTTTCTGGTCTAGTGTTCCTTTGTATTTTAGAAGGTTTATGGTTCAGTCCGTTTCTCGTCACCTCTGGTTGTCAGTCAGTATTTTTGCTGTGTATTGTCATCACTGTGTGTGCCCTTACAATGACAAAATATGTGTTCTACATCTGACTCATCCAAGTGGAGAATGGGCAGATATGTAAGCGCCCAGGGAGCAGGCAGGAAAGAGGTGTTTTGCTCAAGGACACCACGACATATGGACACAGTGGGGAATGTGGTCCTAAGGTCCCATTCTGGTCCCAAGTCCACTGCCCTACCACTGCACCACAGCCGCCCCTATACTCCCACCTGTCTGCACTTTGTGATTAGTCCACCTGTCCTCATTCAGGAGTCCCAGTACTTACACTTCTTGATCTTTTCAGTTCATTACCAGGTTTTCTTTGCATTAAATCATTTTAGCTTCTACTTGCTGCTTTCTCTAGATTCTCAAGTCTCAACCTATACAAACTGTTACAGACTGAACTTGGTAGTTACAATATTTGGAGTTTTTAATAAGAAAAATACCCTTAAGTCAAATTTCTAACTGATGCTATGTTCACACTGCAGGTTAAAGTGGCTTAAATACTTTTTTTTTTTTTCCCCCATTTCTGATGACAGTCTGAACATGAAAAATCCTTTTTTTTTTTCATCTGACCCAGGCCTTTTTCATATGCGGTACTAAATTATATACATAACCAGGGTTTTTCAAAGTGACCCCAGTCTGAACGATCATGTCACATTTCATCTGACTTTTATGTCATTGAGGCAGGGGTATCTGGATCAATACAGGTATTAATAATAATGGTCATACAGTTTAAATCTTGGAGCTGTGCACATCTTTATATATAAAACAGAAGTTCATTTTTTGTCATTTTTTAAAGTATCTTATGTCCTGGATGTCTGAGAATATACAGCAACATAAGACACCAAAAATTATGTCTGATCTCAAAGATACTAACATGATGGGATCAGCATTTGGGTGTGTTTCACTTTTGGTACATCACTTATGTGAAAACTACAAAGAGCAAAGTTTTCTGGTCTTCTAATTTGCAATTAAAAAGTACTCTAGTTGGGTGATTTCCCACTTATAAATCAGAGTTACAGTTTCCAAGACAGAATATTTTACCTGGTGATTAA
>NC_056512.1:22695822-22712912 GCF_014905685.2 Nematolebias whitei | reverse complement strand
TATATATATATATAAATATCTATATATATATATATATATATATATATATATATATATATACATACATATATGTATATGTTTGTGTCTATTTTGAAGTTATAGCCCCCCTTGGAGAAAACTCCCCCAGCCGCCACTGTCCAAGTGTCTATGAGTTACTTGGGTATAAGAACAGAGGTAGGTTTTAGTTTCCTCTTTTTACTTGTCTGAGGTGGTGCATAGTGATGGATCCTGGCAAGAGGAAGGAACAAAGTAGTGGTCAATGGTGGCCTTGGCCACCATAATTTAATCTTCAGCCATCTCACTGCCCCTCTCCCCACTCCCCCCTTCTGATCATTTGAGGGAACTATAAATTTGAGCAGTTTACAAAATTAGAAAGCATAATTCTCAAATGTTAAGGGTGGCCAGTTTACATAAGAATGAAGGTGGCCATCTTGAATTTTGACATGGACACCCATTTTTTTTACAGGGGCCTCTCTTATTCCTTTATGCAGCCACACACTAAAATGGAAGTCTGTAACTCATTTATTTTTCAAGTTATCCAGCTTACAAGTTCACTGACAGACGGATGACAGAATTCAATTTTTTTCTCTTGGCTATGCAACAGGGGACAAAAAGGATCCCCCAAGGTTTTATGGTGCCGTCAGACTCACCAGTTGCAGAATGGGTTTTGGTTATCTAAGTACATTTTATAGAAGTTAGGTGGGACATCCTATCTCCACACACAACCTCACGACTTTGCCTGGATACAGTTTACTATCATACCCACCCAGGATGTTTGACAGGGGTCGGTGGAATGTCTGATTTTACAAGGCAGATTTGAAGGTAAATGGGCATGACAAAGACAACAAGCAAAAGTTTTGGACAGATTTAAAATTCTGCACAATGCAAACTCTAATACTGATGTTATCAAATGGACAGGGGACAGTCATCATTGGGAGCTCTTGACCACCAATGCGTGTAGAAACACGTTTGGCACCTAGCAAGCATGAAAGCAAACTAACCCGTGCAGCTCTTGAAGGCAAACACTCACATAAGGAGCAGAGTTTGGATCAAAATTAGACCTTCTCAAAGTATTTAGAAGTTTCCTTTATTACTTTTTCATATTTTGTTAAGGTAAAACCTAAAAAGAATCTCTGTGAGCATTGAGTCAACGGTTGACAAAGGGTTTGGGACCTTTTATAACCCATCATAAATTTAACAAGCAACTGAGGAGTTGATAAAGCTATTTCTAATCAATACAACAATTTTTAATAAGTAAGCAATACGCTCAATGCATGTCAGCACATATTCTTACTTGTGCTACAGCTGACTGAAGGCTTGGTGTAAATGTCATTCCAAGCGTAAAGTTGTCCATATTTTCTCTGGAAAAATAAAATTTCCCATTTAACCAAATAAATATACTGGTACAAGACTTTGAAATGTGGCAGCATGGTGGCACAGTTGGTAGAGATGTTGGCTCTCAGCAAGCTGGTCGCCCTGGTTCAAATCCCAGCCGGGGGCCTTTCTGGGTGGAGTTTGCATGTTCTCTCTGTGCATGTGTGGGTTTTCTCTGGGTACCCTGGTTTCCTCCCACAGAACAAAAACATGCATGTTAGACAGATTGGTGACTCTAAATTGTCCCTAGGTGTGAATGAGAGAGTGAATGGTTGTTTGTCTCTATGTGTCCCTGTGATGGACTGGAGACGTGTCCAGTGTCCCCCGCCTATTGCACAGTGATTGCTGGACATGGACACTAGTGAGCCTCATGACCCAAAAAAGAAGAAGATAAAAGATAATGAATGGATGGACTTTGAAATGTGTGAATTAAGTAATCACAAATTTTCCTAACAAGGAGTTTTTCTTGTAAAAGTTAGTGTAATATTCTGGCCAACTTCCTTTGAGTCATGCTGATAATAAAACAATTGCAAAATTCAGCCTGATTAAATTGGCTGACTAAATAATCTGTCAATGTCGTCAAAACTTTAATGAACTGTATTCGAGACATAAAGAGTGCTGAATAGACAAAATACGAGCCTTCATCGTACAAAGTATATGAGTGTGTGTCAATGTGCACGCATGGAGCTGGTTTCTGTGCTATTTCATGCATAAATGTCCTTTGTCTGCACGTGCGTGTGTGAAAACACACACTTGCAGACAGATGAATGCAGCCTTTTTGCTTCTTAATGACCATTCATCTGTGGAGGTAAGAGGGACAAGAAGCATTACCTCGCTCTCACTCCGACTGATAGTTTAATACAGGTGGCCACATTTACAGCTCCAGACTCTGTAAAGACGCCGGCAGGACGATGGTAATGGCTTTATGTAAGACACGAAATGGGGCAGTTTGATTTAAACTGAGCAGCAAAAGTTTCATCGAGAACGTAAAAGTGGACACATGATCTTGGCTGTGACTTCTGAAGGTTATAGGTGGAAGCGTTCACACAAAGAGCCACTCAGCACGTTCCTAACTGGGGACCTTTAGGGAACTTATTGATCCGTTTGCCTCTTCCCACATTAACAAAACGCAAAGCTCAGTCAACAGGAGCACAGCTGGTTCCTGCAAGTCGAAACGTGAACTGACCGCAGCCTTGACTCTGACGTCAATCATTGTTAAGGCAGCTTGAACCATTTCTGCTGGGAGACAAAGCGGCCTTTGCCTTTATTCAAAATTTAAATACAAAAATACAGTTAATACCTACGGTACATATAAGGACTGTTAATGAAAAAGCTAAAAAAAATCTTCTTTCAGCTGCTCCCTTCTTCAGGGGTCGCCACAGCGAACTATCTCGCACGAAGACTTGGTGATTTTTTTTTTTCCTGACACAACCACAGACCACTGAGCTACCACAGGCCTCTGTGTGGAGCAGAGAGCTGCCACCTAGGGCACCTGGGGGAGTAGATGGTGGGGATTATAAGGACCTTGCTCAAGGTCCCAGAGTGGGGTACATGAGGGTGGAGGCAGGTGTGGATGCTTCACCTATCTCACCCACATTTTGATGATCTTGTCGGTGTGGGGAGTTGAACTGGAAGCCTTCCAATCATAGGCTCACCTTGTATAACCTCTGCCCCACCACTCCCCTTTTAAATTAAAGGTTTTAATTTAATGCAATATAATGAAAAAGCTTTGTTATATTACATTAAATTAAAACCTCCTAATTGTTGTACCTTGTTGGTAAAATCCCAAAAAGTCCAAAACCAAATTATTTTGTTGTTTCTGCAACTATTAGACCAGAACTCACTTCCACGCACACACAGACACACCTGTGTGTACCAAAGTGTGTCCTGCAACGAAACATTTCCTGTTCTGACCTCAAACGTTTCGCATCCTCTCTCTCCCTCCTAATTAGTCAGACGGCCAACTACTCCACTGTCTTCCTGCAAAGTTCACTCTGATTGCCCGGATTCTTAACAGCACGCACCTTTTAAGCATCGGTAGCTTAAATAACGGTGTCACAAAGTGTGAATTAGGTGCAATCTTCATTTGCAAGCTCCGCCAACAAATAATAATACTGACAGCCGTATAATTTACACTTGCTTGACTTCGGGAAACACAAACAGGCTTTTTATTTGTTGACCTGTGAAATCTGGCAAATTTGCGCCGACTAAACATTGAAAAGCCAGCGCACAACAAGGGGAGGTAAACACTGATGAGTGACACGGAGAGGTGAATAAAAAATATGAAAACGAAGTGCAAACACAGACTCCTCACCTCTCCCACCATGCCGTTCCAGGTTCCATTGATTTTCTTGCCATGCTTTCCATTAGTGACCAGATAAAGGTCATACGTAAATTTGACTGACTTGGCGATCTTCTTCAAGATGTCGATGCAGAAGCCCTTACAGCAGCGCTTGATGTAGATCCCCGACTCCTTCGTCTGATTGCTGCACAAAGACAGAAGAAGAATATTCAAACCAGAATGTACACGTGTCTGAAGTGATGTTTACGATCAAGAATGTCATGTTTTTCTTTCCATTTGTGCTTTAGACATTTTCTTTGGTAGATCTGTTTACTTCTGGACAAACATGTACACTGTAAAAAATGTAATTATATAAATCTTCTGATTTTTCCTTACAGATTTTTCCTGCATTTTGAAATCCAACATAAGACTAACATACAGATGTGTCACAAAAAATTAGAATATAGTGGAAAAAGTTCAGTTTTTCTTCTCAGTCATTAAAGAAAGTGAAATTCTCATATTATACAGCTTCATTACACAGAGTGAAATATTTCAAGCCTTTATTGCTTGTAATTTTGATCACTAATTTAGATTTTTTATTATCTGTAAGCCATAATTGTCAAAATTACAAGAAATAAAGGCTTGAAATACTGTATTTCACTCTATGTGTAATTAATCTATGTGCAAGTTCAAGTTCAAGTAAACTTTATTGTCTCCTGATGCATGCTCAATAATCCAGGTAGAAAAATCTAAAAAAGTTAAGTCAGATCCTCTGACTTTATTGACATTACCATCTCATGTGGTACATGTACACATGGTCCCAGTTACACCAAAAAATAGCAAAATATAAAGTTTAAAAAGAAACAGTAAATAAGGATCTAAGATATACACTAAGATATACACTAAACTACGCTAAACGGTATGCGAAAAGATCTAAGATATTCGCTTAGTCACTAATAATGTAAAATAATACGGTATATTAAACAGCAGCCTGAACATGAGTCTGTGGTGAGCATATCGGTATGAATGAATACAGCAGCATAAGATAATCAGCAGCATGAGATCAGCAGCATGGATAAGCAGCACAGATAAGTCACAAATCACCCATTAAAGTGGCATTACAATGATTTTTCTTTTTCTTTATGTAATTTTTACTTCTCTATGTAATATATGAGTTTCACTTTAGGAAGTAATTAACAAATTAGAACTTTTTGACAATATTCTAATTTTTTTAGATGCATCTGTATTTTCCCTAACATTTATTAATAATTTAATAGTAAATTAATTGTTTTTAATGTATAAATTTAAAGTTATGTTAAATTAAAAGGAATTATTTATGCTTTTATATTGATTTGATTGTTATCATACAAATATTTTTGCTTTAATTTTTCCTCCATTTCTAATTGACATCTTTATGCAGTTGCTCCACAGCAAGAAGATCCTGGTTTGAAATCCTATCCGGGGTTTCTCTATGTTACGATTACATGTTCTCCTCATGCACGTGTGGGTTTTCTTCTGATACTCCAGTTTCCTCCCCCAGTCCAAAAACATGGATTCTAGGACAACTGAATAATCCAAATTACATGCACAATTGTCCATCTTGTGTTTCTGAGCTGGCCTCGCAATGCACTGGTGACCTGTCCAGGGTGTACACCACTTCATGACCTTTGACCCCTAAAGTTTGGGACCAGCTTTCTGAGATGCTGAACATAATCAAGTGAGGATAAAACATGGACAGGTGAATAAATCGTAATTTTTTTACTGGCAAAATTCTATTTTGTTGCACTAAATGTTGATTAATATGCAGTTTTAATTAGATATTTGTTATAACATTAATATTTAACAACTATTTTATGTAGCTTTTATAATATAAATATTGACCATATATGTTTGTAATTTCAGTCATACATCTGAAAACAACCATCATTTCAAAAATGACCAATTTAAATACAATTTAAACTAAAAACAGTAATTAAAGCTTACTGTATTTTTACGACATGGCTAATATACATCTTTATTTGTGGTGCACCAGTTGCTGGAATATTTCTGTTTTATATGAACTTGGTAACATTTTATAATAAGGTGCACAAAATTTCACTAACAACTAGGGAACGCCTCGGGAACGAATCAGGAACAGATCAGGAGCTAACGGGTAGTTAACCAGTACTTACTGGGGAACACACAGCCAAGCCTTATTAGGAGACTACTGGTTACTTATCTGGGAAACATCCATCCATCCATTATCTTTTACCCGCTTCTTCCATTTTGGGTCACGGGGGTCGCCAGTGCCCATGTCCAGCAATCACTGTGCGAGAGGCGGGGGACACCCTGGACGGGTCGCAAGTCCATCACAGAGACACATAGAGACAAACAACCATTCACTCTCTCATTCACACCAAGGGACAATTTTTTAGAGTTACCAATCAGCCTAACATGCATGTTTTTGGTCTGTGGGAGGAAACCGGAGTACCCGGAGAAAACCCATGCATGCACAGAGAGAACATGCAAACTCCACCCAGAAAGGCCCTCAGACCGGGGTTTGAACCAGGGACCTGCTTGCTGAGAGGCAGCAGCTCTACCAGTTGCGCCACCGTATCTGGGAAACAAAGAGGAACTAATCAGGAACTAATGGGTAGTTACCATGGAAACCAAAAAGAAACGAATCAGAAGCTAATGGGTGGTTAACCAGTACTTACTGGGGAACACACAGCCAAGCCTTATTAGGGGACTATTGGTTAGTTATCTTGTAAATGAAGAGGAACTAATCAATAACTAATCAGTAATTACCAAAGAAACCAAAAAGGAACGAATCAGGAGTTAACCAAATGTTAACCAGTACTTACTGGGGAACACACAGCCAAATCTTATTGGGGTCTACTGGTTTGTTACCACAGAAACATAGGATAAATTCTCCATGTGGGTTCTGAACAAACCCTGCAACAGTGAGGTCACAGCTCATTATTGTTTAAAACCTGTTTCCTAGTGATTACTGATTTTATTGGCTTCTTACCACTAATCAGTGGTAAGAACTGATTTCATAATCTTGTACTGCTGTCATCTTAACTATGTCTGAGCTGTGACTTCACTGGTGCAGGGTTTGTTCAGAACCCACATGGAGAATTTCTCCTCTGTTTCTGTGGTAACAAACCAGTAGTCCCTTAATAAGGCTTGGCTATGTGTTCCCCAGTAACTAAGTACTGGTTAACTTCCCATTAGCTCCTGATTTGTTCCTGAGGCGTTCCATAGTAGTTAATCAAAATTTGTGTACCTTATTGTAAAGTGTTACCATGAACTGCATGTTATGTTTTGTTGTTTCATGTCAAGCTGTAATGTAGGAATATTTTTGGCTTAGTCTGAAATTAGAGGCTCACACTGATTTGATTTGTTTCCGACAGGGTACAGTGTTCCTCATGCAGGTGCCGCTGAGCGGATCCACGTCTTCCACGATGACGAACGGAGCCTCCTCCAATGTCACGATGGACAGGTGGTCATCTTCCTTGCTTGCTGCCCCCCCATACAGCTCATGGCGAGGCCACACATGGTATTTCATGGACAAGGAACCATTCTCCCACTTACCCACCTGCAGAGACGTGCAAAAAAAAATAAAAATAACGATAGATCACCTTCAAACTAAAAGAACAAACCCAATATTTTATTGAATCCACTCGTTTTGTATTTATTTTCCCCCGTTTCATTGCAGTTACTACGAATAATTGTCTTTATTTAGATATTTCAGTGACTGAGCCTGCAAGCACTATAATATAGGGAAATAAAATGCATCACCTAGATGGAATCAAAGTGAAAAATGAAAGCAGATTATATTTCACACAACAACAACTTCAGTCCATTAAAGGAAAGAACTGCTGCTCAGCTGCTGCAACAGTTCTGAAGTGCATCATCAAACACGAATAAAGAACTTTGTCTTTTAGTGAATCACACTATTTTAAAAGCTTCATTACGTGCAGTTTTTTACATATAATTGCTGCTGCGCTACATGTCAATTTACTTTCAATGTGGCAATAATCATTTATTTTGATGGAAACGTCATGAAAGGAGAAGAGAAGCAACTAGTGATGGTTTATGTTTGGAGAAGGAACGGAGAGGGGAGACGAGGACTGGGACCCAAAGCAGGAAAAATGAGAACAAGGTTATCATGAAGGACGGCGCTGATACAGAGGGTAGAGCAGAATTTAGATCACGAGGAGGAGGGAAGCCACGAGAAGGTAGACAAAGAGGCACAGAAAAGTGAATCGAGAAATCAACTAAAAAATAAGATATGAAAACTGATTCATTAGCAGCAAGAAAGTGGAACTAAATAAAAGGAAGGAGACAGAAAAGCAGAAATCGAGCTCATTCAAATGCAAAACTCTGGTTCTTCTGAAGAAGATGGTCCAGCTGGATGTGTAGAGGACCCTCTAACCCCCGTGGCTCTACTCGACTGAACAAGCATCACCAATTAGTAAGTTTTCACCCTGATCTCTCTCTGGAACCCCACCTGGATGTTTCAGTCACTTTCATCAAGACATGGTTAGAAGTGACAATTGAACACAGTACAAGAGGCCCGGCGGGACAGGGAGCTGTGCATTTTGAGGATGTAAAGTCCAGTTTGCACTTATTAAATATGCAAATGTGTTCAAACACGTTGCGCTCCAGGGAGCACAAAGTTGGCAGCACGGCTTGGAATGGATAAGCCGAGGCTGTGTATCCCCGGAGCACAATGCAGTTTTTTTTATCTCTTTCTCCCTCGGCAGAACAAAAATTGGGTGAAAGAGGGAAAGTCACAAAAAACAGAGATAGAGAAAACTTTGTGTTTGGATGTGGAGGGGCAACAAAGAGAACTGACCATTACCAGAGTCTTTACTTCTGAAGTGCAGAGGGGAGAAGGATAGTTGAAGGAGCTGGGAGTCATTAGAAACCAAGAAAAGATGTTTGGCTTGAAATCAAATTAAACACGACGAGTGAGAGAGAAAGCGGGAGGTTAAAGTGGAGGTGAGGGAAGGGGTGGTGCAGGCCACAGATAGGAAGAAAAGGAGGGAGACTGGAGACAAGCGACTCACCTTGTTCTCCGATCAGAGGACAGAATATAGATTAGACAGGGAGAGGAAAGAGGGGAATACTGAGAATAAAGGACGGGGGGAGATGGCAGGACACAGACAGAGGTGGAGCAGCCGTGTGTGCATGTTGGGGGTAAGACAGGTCCATTTCAGGTTCTTGCCATTTGCACAAGTCCATCTTCTTTCTTTCTCATACTCAGACACTTTTTGATCAATAACTTTTTAACAGAAAATATATTTTCAAAGGTTAACAATGAAAAATACAAGACATGTAAATGCATAATGTTTATTCAGGCGTGTAGAGGATCAGCAGCAACAATGTCAATGATAAAACAAGACTGACGTCACCATATCGAGGTCACAGGTCACAGGTCACAGGTCACAGGTCTGAAATTAGTCAAGTTGATAGACAGGACTTTTCTAATGAGAAGCAAATCCCTTTTGTTAAATTTGCTTTCAACTCACAACCAAAGGAAATGGTCCTGTTTGTATCATTTTTGACAGAAAAGCTTATTGTGCACTATAAATTTACATTAAAAAAAACTTTCACTTAAACAAGATTTACTTACTTTACAAGCCTTAACAAATAAAAGCTAAATAAGAAGCTTCACCTGTGGGATTGTTTTCAGTTAGTAATCCAGCCAGAGCCATGTCATCGGCATATTTGAATAGAATACAGCTCTGATCATTAATCACAAACTCATTTGTAAAAAGAGAATAACACAGAAGAGAGAGGACAACGTTGAGGGCAACCAGTGCTCACCGTGTGCACATAAGAAGTGTTACGACCACCACAGATCGTCTGTGGACGACACGATAGGAAATCCCTGATCCAGAGACCCAGGCTTGAGTTGACATTAAGATCAATGAGCCTCTTTAAAATAATATGAGTTTTCATTGAGTTAAAAGCAGAACTAAAACCTGCAAACAATATTCTTACAAAACTTTTGGGGCTCATAAGTGTTTGTAACTGTATTCAACAGAGTCAACACAGCATCATCAGTGCCTCTGTTGCTTCAAATTGGAGTGGGACTAAAGCAGTGGCCCCAAAATTGTCCAGATGACCGACAAGAACCCGCTCCACAGTCTTACATAATATGGAAGTTATGGCAATAGGTCTAAAATCATTAAGTGCAGTTGCACTCTGTTTCTTTGGCACTGGCCTTATTATTGAAAATTTCCATGCATTTGGCACCGTTCTCAAATTGATAATATACTGGAATAGCTGTGTAAAGACACCTTTCAATTGGGTAGCACAGTCTTTGAACAGACGGGCTTTAAGGCCATCAGGGCCAGTAGCCTTGTTTGGTTTTAATTTAAAGTCTTGTTGCATCATTATGCTCTATTACAGTTATTGGAGTCTCCAAAGGCAGGTTCTTACACAACTCATCACTTTCACTTTAAGTTGCAATTCAGTCCCCATCCAGATCAGAGTTTGGACTTGGAGAACCACTGTTGTTGGATGGTTTAATCATTCCATTAAAAAAGATTTCCAGAAGTGTTCAAAAGAATCTTGTATAAATAAATAAGTGGATTGTAGCTGTGAGGAGAAACTTTGTGAGGCCACAGACTATAGCAGGTTTTTACTTAGCAACAGAAATTAAACAAGGGTCACTGATGCAAGAGTTTGGCATCATAACGACGCCTGGCATCACTGTTTACTTCTTGGAAGTAACTGATTTTATTGTATTACACTTTGAAATGTTCTTGGCACAACGGGGCATGCCCTGTTTTGCAGAATCAAGCAATATCTGAAATGATGAAATAAACAACTCAGCAGGGGGTGATGAGGAGAGTGGAGGGTGCCCAGCTGATCGGGGGTGACGTAATACGTAATAATTTATAGCCACATATTGTTGCCAGCTAATATTATCCCCCCCTCAAATAGACACAATTTTAGCCCTTACAGCTTTAAAACCTCATGTTTTAAACCCAATAATGGTCAATCAGGTCATCTGGACAGTTTATTTTTGTGGAAAGTTGTTTCGCCCTCTATCCGGAGGGCTTCATCAGTCTGAGGAGTCCCAAGTAAACTGTTTTCCCCACTAAGCAGTACACTCCTTTAGTGGACCAACCAGTTAGATTGTGATAAGATGGTTTCTGGGGGCTGTCCTGTCCCCTGTTGACTCCTCCCAGGAAGGCAGCCACAGATAAAGTGGTTCAAACATCAAAGTTCATGCTCAATCATCCAGGTACAAAATCCAATAATGGTCAATCAGGTCATCTGGACCGTTTCTTTTTTGTAGAAAGATATTTCGCCCTTTATCCGGAGGGCTTCATCAGTCTGAGGAGTCTCAAATAAACAGTTTACTTGGAACTCCTCAGGCTGATGAAGCCCTCCGGATAGAGGGTGAAACGTCTTTTCACAAAAAAGAAACTGTCCAGATGACCTGATTGACCATTATTGGATTTTGTACCTGGATGATTGAGCATGAACTTTGATCTCATGTTCTAATCCCATGCGCAACAAACTTCTAATCTCAGTTTAGTCCTGTGTTCCTGCACCTGTACCTGCTTATGTGGGGGCAGGAGCCACACTGATAATAGCTCAAAAAGCGGGCGGCACTCTAGACAGACTGTCAGTCAATCACTGGGTTGACTTGAGGAGACAGGCAATTATTTGCATACCTATTCACACCTACAGAACTTCTGAAGTCAGCAATTAAACCTAACCTGCACGTCTGTGTACCGTGGGAGGAAAATGGAGTCTAAGGAGATCCCCCACGCAGGCACAGGGAGATTATGCAAACTTCAAGTAGAATTACTACAGCAAGCCAGAAGGCTCAAACCCCCAAATGGAAACAAATGCCGTGCAACTTAGGCTCTGTGTTGGCATGAAGAGATTAATGTGGAGCAGACAGGACTGGTTCTGGGGTTTGGGCAGAAAGATCATGAGCCAGTCAGGAATCTCTGAATATGATGACTGTGGCAGTGACCCTTGAAACCTGAGTAGAGCAACCTGATAATGTGCACAGCAGTGATGATCAACTGGTGGACACCTGGATGTAATTGACCCATGAAATCATCCCATCTGGCATGTGAAAGATGAAGTTCCCACAAAAAACCAGTAGCAGAAGTCAGCTGTAAAGCAGCTCAGGAAGGGTTTGGAGCAGTGTCTTTGCCTGAGCCAATCAGAACGCTCATACACAGAGCAGTGAGGAAAATCAACTTACAGACATGCTGGTGACCACCTACAACCAGCAGCCCCTGTTTTATTAACCTTTTACAGCTGAACTCCCAAGCTTGTGAGCTGTTGTAAGGATATAAAATTCCAGTAGGTGCTAAGCTGTGTGGGCACCTGATTATGTTATAAAATATAGGAGCAAATGCAGAAATATAACATTCTATTAGTATGAATGTTTATGAAGCATTCACTCTATTTTGATCCATTTTTCTTACGTACGTTTTTCAGCGCAAATCTTGTCCCACAGTTTTCAAGCTATTTCAACAAATCACAAATCAAAACATTCAGCTCTTTGCTGCTATGACTTTTGGTATTGGTGCAACTTTAGCTTTTTGAAATATTTAGCCTTTTCTGCCATTTTTTTTCTCATAGAAAATGAATTGAGCTCATTTTATATCCTTCAAATCTTTAGATCTGTTTAAAACCTTTTACTGCTCCTTTCACATTTTGTTCTGGTTCAGCTTGTTTCAGCTTCTTTGTGCAAATTTAAACGTTTCTTTCTGCTACTTTCAGCTAATTTCAGCTGTTTTTTTTAGCTGTTTTGTGATCCTTTCAGATTCTTTCTGCCAACAAGAACATTTTTTGTACTTCTTCTAACTTCTTTCTGCTTATTTCAGTTTGTTATGCTCCTTTAAGCTTATTTCTGCTAATTTCAGCTTTTTCAGCTACTAAATAGCTGTTTTATGCTAATTTAAGCTTTTTCAGCTAATTCCACAGTTTGTGCATTCATGTCACCTTTTTTCAGCCTAATTCAGCAAAAAAAACATGCTCTCTCTGCTTCCTTCTGGTAATTTAAGCTTGTTTGTGCTTTTTTAGCTACTTTCCTGACGTTTTTTGCTAATATCAGCACTTTTCAGATAATTTCCACTTTTTTGTGTTCATTTCTCCTTCTTTCAGCCTAAATGGGCAAAAATGTGGTATTTCTGCTTTCTTCTGCTTATTTAAGCTTGTTCTACCTTTTCAGTTACTTTTTAGCTAATTTCAGCTTTTTCAGATAAATTCAAGTTTTTCATGGTAATTTCTGCTACTTTCAGCCTAATTAACTTATTTTTACTAATTTCACCTTGTTATATGCTTCTTTCAGCTTCTTTCTGCTAGTTTCAGCTTTTTTTTTATTTTTCAACTTCTATTTAGCTGTTTTTATGCTAAATTTAGCTTTGTCAGCTAATTCTACATTTTTTCAGCTCATTTCACCTCTGTTCACTTCCCTTTGGTAGTTTATCTTCTTTCTGCATTTTCAGCTACTTTTCAGCTTTTTTTTGTTGTTGTTGCTAATTTCAGCATTTTTAGATAATTTCCTAAAGTTTGTGCTAATTTCTGCTTATTTAAACCCAATTCAACAAAATGTGTGTTATTTCTGCTGTCTTCTGCTAATTTAGGCTTGTTCTTCAATTTCAGCTACATTTCAGCATGTTTTTAGCTAATTTAGCTGTTTTCCAGCATTAAGCATTCACACTGCATTTTTCCATGAAATACAATTTCCCTAGTTATTGATTGTGTCTACACCGAAGACATACTGTACAAAGTATTTTTTAACGTATCAGTGCCAGAGTATTGAATGGTACCTGTAAAGTGTATGCAGTGGATACAGGGCAGGTCTTAAACAGAAACCCTGAGTTTGATCCATGGAAGATCAGAGCCTAAAATTAGTTTGATCTTTTATCCAATCAAGGCTAAATGCATTTACTACTTAAAGTTAGATTTTTAGGCCAGATTTAGTTTTATTTTATTTTATTTTTCTCATCACAAAATGACCATGGTGGCTCACGTGCCTGCATGTGCTCCAGGCAAATGTCAGTATAAAAGAAACATAAACAAACTTATATATTTTTTAAATGAACTTGCATGGAGATCAGGAGAGCAAAGGCAGGATAGTTGAGGCCTTCAGTTTATTTATTAAAAGCAGTGTCTGAAAGAGCACTGCAAACATTTAGAAGAAGACGTTCCAGGAGCCGAGGCTCAAACAACAGATCAGTCCACTGTGTGCTGCACAGATTCTCAGAACATAACATTTCACAGCATGCAAAAGCAAATGTTAAGTAGCTTCTACATCAGCAACCTTAATGCAGTTGTAGTGTGGGTGCTGGAAGAGCTTTTACTGCGCTTGGCCTTGGAACCTACATTTAAGAAAGATTCAATAAATTTTTGTTACTTGCGAGATCCTAAAAAGTCAAGAAAGTGCCTCCTTGAAGCAGAAACAAAAAAATAAAATAAACCCATATTAACACAGTTACAAGGATCCAAACGACCACATTAGGACCAAAGCAAATGCACAAAGAAAAGCTGGACTCCCTCAAATAATTTTAAGGATCCTGAAGTGGTTCCCTGTGGTTCAAAAGCATCTATCATCTGTCAGGCAACAGTAACGGTGCATTTTGTTAAAATAAATCAATGAAATGCATCTGAACACTGCAAACAACAACAAAAAGGTCCTGATTTCCTTGAAATTTAGCAGCAAAGGTACAGATTTCCATCTGGTAAGAATAAAGCACGGGTTATAAAAGCAGAAAATACATAAACAATTGTAAAGTATCCGTCATTTGAGCTATTAAACCAAAAATAGCATACAAGATAGATTGTACATACGGTATTGCACAAATACTAAATAGTCATATATAAATGTTTTGGTTATTATTTTGTATTTTTGTGCTATTATGGGGAAAAAAACTCAAAGGTTAAATTGGTTAATACTAAAATAAACTGAATATAGCATTACTGATCCTTTTTTCTAATATGGTTCATGTTTATTCTTGTCTTAAAATTCTTTCACAATAGTTACAACAACAAAAAAGTAACTGTTTTTAGTGTTGTACATGAAAAGTGAAGGACTATGTAATACATAACAGATATATTGAAACTGTTTTACAAGAGTTTAAATTAAAGCCGGCCTTAGACCAGGAGAATTTTAAAGCAAAACTAAGTGATTTTGTTTATTATGTCACTCAAAGGCACCTTGACTGAGCTGATAGTTTCTAATCAACGGAGCATTTAGAATGCTTAAAGTTTAAAAAGAGTGAAAATCATGATAAGAAACATGAAATGGTCTCTCATTGAAAATAACTGACACGGCTCATATTCTGATAATTTACCTCCTTTTTTTAACTATTAATGTTGAAGAACGATGATCTTTGTGACGTAACAGATAAAACGTTCAGGTCGAATTATCTTGCGTTTCTTTTTGCACCACAAGAAACCTGACACAATCGAACACACATCACACAGTCTCCTCGTGTCTTACCCTGTCCCACTGCCTGTCCTTGTTGAGCAGAATGATAACAAGTTTGGGGTGCATCTGGTAGCCATCCTCGCTGAACGACAGATTACGTCCCTCAAACGTTACATTCATCAGGTACCTGCAGACAAAAACAATAAAGAGACAATATGACAACTTGTTTTTTCACCATTTGTGATAAATGACTTTGTCAATTTATTCCGTTTTGGGCAACATAATTATTTCAAACCCAGAAACATGATCTGCACTCGTGCAAGGCGGACACATCCTCTCCCTCTCCGGTTCTCTTCCTGCTTTTTTGCTCTCTGTCTGTTTATCGGAGCTCCTGATACACTTCTTCCAAAACTAAAACTACTGTCATGGATCTGGTCAGCTGGACTTTCAACGCAATGGACAAAATCTTTTCAAGAAAGCGACAGGGTCCTGGAGAGCCCTCATGCCCCGCGGAGACTCACGCAGCAGGATACATCATGGATTTGGGAGCTGATGTGTCCTTCCGTTCTGTCTCAAGAGGACGCCAAAGACATATATAACTGGATTTATGATAGCAGGGTTTCTGCTCTCTGGCATTGGTAGAGACCTATGTTATAAGCTATTAAGGAAGACGGTGGTGGCAGTTTCGGCAATGGCAAAACTGCCAAGTCTGTGTGACGGTTTGGCTCGTGCTTTGAGTACTCAAAATCAGTTGATTTACGAGATAAACTGTAAGACAGAAGCGATTTGTGAGAATCGCAGGCCACCTGTGGCTTTGGGACTCACCAGCATGTTGGGGACGACCTTGGAGGAGCCTTGTCTCAGTGTCTTGTCCAGTATGGATGTTTTGTGTGCCTACTGACTGTGAAACAAATTGCCAATGGGGGATAATAAAGATTCTTGAGGTTGAACTTGAATCTGTGTAACAGGTTGTGAAAATCTGTCCTTTCAAGTAAAACCAATTAAAAATCTCCTGTCATTGAGTGTGGCTTCTTTGAGTAAGTAAGATAAAAAGAGGTTATTTTAATTCCAACAACTTACTAGAAACTTACTGGAACTTATTGGAAACATTTTGAACAAAGATCTTGTACAAATTGTAAGCTCTCAGGATAGGTGTTGTGGATCGGTTTCAGCTACTACCACCCCAACATCTGTAAAACTGACTAGTTAAAGCCATTTTTGTTGTTGTTGTTTTTGCAGTCAGCTGGCTGTGGCAGTCCTCTTAAAATGAGTTGACTCCAAAAGTTATTCATTTTTTATATGTACATTCAATGGATACAATTTTCATAAAATTTGCCCAGTTGATCATGAAATATTTTGCTAACAGACAAACAACCATGCACACACACACTCATGGGCAAAAAAACATTATTGCCCATTTTATGTCTTTCAGTGGAAAGCAATATAGTAAATGATATATTTATGAAGCAAGCCACTATCGTTACATATCTAATGGCTAAAAACTGTGTAAAGAAGCAATTTTTGTCTAATCTGTACAGAAATACCTAAAATAAAGTTTAAATTGATCAAAATTTCTGTTGATACTAAAGTAAAAGTCAGTTTTAACATGTACCAAAAGTGCATTCAACAAACAAATACACAGTTTACAGGAAGGTCTGAAGAAGTACAGCACAGCTGCAACATTTTATAAATTTAGTGAATGCGTTTTTGTGCGGGTTGAAGACAAAACTTAATTTTCTTCTGCCAGCTGTGTAAAACACATTTATCTTCATTCAGATAAACACTGAGCCCACACAGCATCCCAGCAGACACAGTATGTTCTTGCAGTAGTTAAGGGTCAAACAAGCATGGGAATGTATCAATGTATTTAAAAAATAACAATTTTATATCTGTTCAAATGAACTCCTTCACACACAGACTCTCTTAACTATTTCCATTATTCACCATTAACTCCTCCTCTTTTCCTAGTGACTGTTGCCATGGATATCTATCTATCTATCTATCTATCTATCTATCTATCTATCTATCTAT
>NC_056512.1:22673269-22695812 GCF_014905685.2 Nematolebias whitei | reverse complement strand
ATCTATCTATCTATCTATCTATCTATCTATCTATCTATCTATCTATCCATCTATCCATCTATCCATCTATCCATCTATCCATCCATCCATCCATCCGTCTGATGGAATCCAGGCATCAGTGTAAGTCAGTTCACCTGATCTATTTCCTGTGATACATGTTGATATTTTAACGTTCTGTGATGATCAGAACCATCCAGCCTCACAGCATCTCATGCGGCCCCCATGTGTCCGGCTAACGGCCCCCCTCCCCTAGAGTCTTGGCGCTGATACAAAGTGAAGCGAGTCCGCTGCATAAATCATCAGCCATTTACAAAATGACTTGATGCCGTGGCAGCTTTAATCTTTACCGAGAAAGGCTGTCCAACAACTCGAGGGGGGTCCTGCGTTTGTGTGTGTGTGCGCCTGCATCGCTGAGAGCATCAAAAAGACGGAAAAACAAGAACACAAGCATAAGTGCGTTGCTATGGCACCCACAACCACTGTGATTTCCACGCCAATGTGCTGCGTTGCTATGGTGACGGTAATCTCGCAGAGGGTGGGAAAGAGACAACTGAAAGAGAGAGAGGTGGGATATGAAGGGGGGTAAAAAAAGGAAGGGGATGGGTATTACTACTACACCGCAACACTTACAGTAAAGCATGGCCCCCCCACCCCCCTACCACCCGCCTTCATCTGTCAGCTGTTCTGACCTTCTTCTGTTAGGACCAACAAAACTGCACAGACCCACACAAACCCTGATGTGAAGCATTTGTGTGTATGAAAAGATGAAGTCCTGTTGAGCCTGTCAGTGTTCTGTCTGGTACAGCAGCCGTACTGTACAGGCGGTAAATTAAAATTCAAACTGCAGCAGCTGTCTCCACCTGTCAAATAAAACCTACTGACGGTTACTGAACGTACAGCTCTGTAGCTACGCCCCCTCGCTTACCGGTTTATATTTCCGAAGCATCAAAGTGTCTGGGTGTACGTGAGGAAAACTCCCCAAACCCAAACAATAAATCAGGGCGACACGTTCGCTCCACGGCCCGACACAGATAGGGTTTTTTAGCGCATGTTCTGCTGTGAATAATACAGGAGCCGTGTGAAATATTGATAAGTCCGTTTTAATAAATTAACCTCAACATCAATTAGTCATGAATTACACTCCTTGGCAATTACTGTAGTATTGGATTTGTGGAGGAAAAATCTATATGAGGGTTGAAAACAGAACCCATGTGGCACTGATGAAGGAAGGAAGAGAAACAAACGGAGGTTTTTAAAGGATACGCACCCAGGGAGCAGAGTGTGAAGGGACCGGAGGTGTGAATTTGTTTTCTGTAAGCGTGTTTGTATTTACATGTGTGGAGCTGCAAACCATGCATAACCACACAAAGATGGCTACGACACAGTAGAAATACGTTTTACCGTAGAGTTTGGGTGTATCACTCTCCAAACCAAACATATTTCTGCCTTTTTGAAAGTAGAGTTAAAACACGTAGTTTCTAAAAAAAATTTTTTTTTAAAGAGTGGAAAAGAAGGAGTAGGTGAAAATATCAACTGATTTGATTTATTTTTGACAAATGACGCATAGCACTGAATTCAAAGCACTTCAACAGATTGGAGGCAGAGTGGAAACTTCAGCTGATGCTCTTCTTTTTATATATTTTTTCAATGATTTTTAAAAAATGCATCGCAAATTAAAACCTATGCATTAATAAACAAATCAAAATCTTTGTAAGCCTGCAGTAAAAATAAGAGGTGCAGAAACAACATTACTAATAATGCAAACAAAGGGTAAGTATAAGAACCAGCAATGGCTGTACTTGCTGAAGATATAAAGCTCACCGTCTTTAACGCCAGAGATTTAAACCAATATACTTTTGATAAGAAGGGACAGCGTTACAGCCGTTTTGGTCCAACTTTGAAAAAGACATTTTGTGTGATCTCTGAGTTTGTTGTGAATGACTCTCAGCATCTACCACACCAAATTTTACTTCAATATTTGTAAAACTGACTGAGGTGTAGCCATTTTTGTGCTCTCTATAAGGTCAGTTAACCGCGGCACAGTTAGAAAATGTCTTTTAATTAACCCACAAAGTCCATGATCAATAATCCAGGTATACAATACAACAATTTTTAGTCAGGTCATCTGGACAGTTTCTTTTTTTGTTAGTTTTTTTGGTTTGTGCTGAAACGTTTCAGCTTCCATCCAGAAGGCTTCATCAGTCAATGAAACACACAACTCAAAACTGATTCTTCCCCTAACAGCTTACTCCAAAGTGGAACAAACCAGTTATGTTGGTGCTAAGATGGTCTCTTTGGCACACCCCCCTCCTCCAGTGCCGACCCTCTTCCTCGTCGACAGTCATGTCAAACTGGTTCAAAACCAACAAAGTCCATGCTCAATAATCCAGGTAAACAATCCAACAATTTTCAGTCAGGTCTTTTAATTAAGTACGCAGAAGTCCAGAATTGAAGTTCGACAAACATGGATTTAAAATACAAGCAAGGGGAGTGAGAGATTGCCCTTACATCCAAACGAATGACACCCTCAAAACCAACACAAAGTGTCGTCCTTACAGTAACAAGCAATCAGCACAAAGATATAATTTACACATACCCAGCATCCAAGAAGGAGGATTTTTTCCCTTATCTGAAGCCACTGTCTCCACAGGTCAAACAACTGGGAGACACTTCACCTTTTCTCAGACAGTTTGGCTTGTCTGCTGAAAAGTACCTTTTATAAAGGCAGACGTAAGCGATATGTGGCCAAGTGACCCTTGGACAATCTCAAGCCATCTCCAAACATTTTAACTAAAAAGAAAACATTTTAAAAAATTTTGATAAAAAACAGTTTTATCATTGAAACTTCAAGAAGTTTAAATAAACATTTTGGACAAGACCATGTCTAAGTCAGAATTTTTTTTTTTTTTTAAGTTGTGTTTCCACAAATAAACTTTAAGACTCCAAAAAGCAAACATAACTTTATTTTTTATAGGCTAATAAATTGTCACAAGAGCCAATTTACAGAAAATGTGACTTGTATTCCTACAGGGTACGGAGGAAACATACAGTATATACCGCTATGTTTTTCATTCAACCTTTATTTATTCAGGTTAGTCTCATTGAGTCTTGAGGACTCATTTACAAGAGAGTTCTGATTTTAACAAAGAGTGATGACAACACTAGACAATCATAAAATAAAGCGTATAAATTGAAAAAAATAATGGAAGAAAATGATATAAAAAAACCAGCTACATTGTAAAGTGATGTAGAAAACTAAAAACAGGATCATGTCTGCATTGGTTCTTGTCAGGAACTTAGCAGATGACAAAAGAAACCCAGTTTAACTTTCAGTTTCTTTACCAAGTTTTTGACATGGAGCTTAAAAGAGAGATGCGAATCGACCAAGATACCCAAATATTTGTAAGAATCGACAAACTCCATAGGAACACCATTTGAGGATAAAATCAAAGGAAGAACAGCTGTGACTGACTTCCTGTTTGAAAACAGCATTCATTTGGTTTTGTCAGCGTTTAGGACAAGTTTGAGACAAAACAAATCTGACTGGATGATGTCGAAAGCAGATTGTAAAAGCTGTAAAACCTTAGCAACTGTTTTAGCTCGATAATAAACAACTGTATCATCAGCATAAAAATGTAAGGATGCATCAGGGATGATCTGACTTAAATTACTTATGTAGATTGTAAAGAGGGTGGGTCCTAAGACTGAACCTTGTGGTACACCAGTGTTAACAGTGGAAAAAGTACCATTATGTTGAACACATTGCCTCCGATCTGAAAGATAGTTAGAGAACCAACCAATGGTGTGATCTGAGAAACCGATTTCTGAGAGTTTATGACACAAGATGTTACGATCCACAGTGTCAAAAGCTTTAGACAGATCTAAGTAAAGTGCAGCACAATAATCCTTAGCATCCAGTGCTTCAACAATGTCATTAAAAACCTTCAGCTAATCAGTCATTGTGCTGTGTTGTTTCCTGAAACCAGACTGATGGAGAGGTAAGATGTTAAAAAAGAATCCAAATATTTTTTGAGTTGAGCCCACATTTCTATTTCTATCAAGCCTGCTAACTATCCACATACACACATACACACACACACACACACAAAAAAAAAAAAAAAAAAGTTTTCTAGATTATCTGATTTAAAGAACGTTTTTCAATTCTCCATTTGGCCCTTTGCTTTAAATATCTTGATTTGGCCCTTTGGAATAAAATGTCACCCACCCCTGGTTAAAGTTGTTGAAAAGTCAGGAAAGTAACAGACAAAATACTGACTTGGTGTTTTTTCTTACTAACACCTGTAGTTTTATGTTTAACATAGTAGAAAAACACTTTGACAACAGGAAAAAGGAGAAAATGCATATGATATATAATTTTTCTATCAGGGACCCATCTTGAAATGAAGTAATCTGCTGTTGGTGTTACTTTTACAGAGTTTCATTAAAACTCAACCATTTTCGAACAAGACAAACAAACACAAACTATCTTGCCGCTGTATCTTCTGCAGAGGCCCATAATAAACGCTCCTCAGATCATGGCCTGAAAACACCTTCGGTCCATCCAGAGGGTGTTCACACCTGTTCCTAACGCTGTCCAATTTAGATTCAATCACAGCAACAGGTCTGAACAGGTTCTATCATGCCCGACCTTTGCTGACAAACAAGCTTTCTTCAATAAATTAATTGGTTTATAATTCATGATCAGCCTGCAGATGCATGCCCACACAGCAGGCCTGAGAGAGCTGCCAGCTGTCATGCTGATGGGTAAAATTGATCCACTGTATCTCACTTTATCTGGGAGTTTATCTTCTACGTTTCATCAGTGGTACTGGCCTACTCTCCCACTGCCCTGAATTCAGAAACCTCAATGAAAAGTAGCGCCCGTGTTGAATTTCTATCAATATGGTTCATTGCTGGAGATCACGACGACTGTAGCGTTGTTTGGATGCAGGACTTATTTGAATAAAACAAACACGGCACAGAAACTTAGTTCACAATTTGAGCACATCTAGAGCCAGTACCTGTCCAACTCCTTCTGCTCCGCTCCGTAAACACACACCCGGCTGCTTCGACGCAAACTGAGCCGACAAAAAGCCAAAACAGACGCATCAAATCTTCGTTGGACCCAATGACCTTTGAGCTGGCACGCTCTCATCCCTCAGCTGCTTCAGTGTGCTCTGCACCCACAAACACACAAATACTCAGCTGAAAGCCTTACCGAGAGTTCGAAAACGTCCTCGAAGCTTGAAAGCTCTTGACACCTTTCCAACTCCGAGCTCATCTGGAACCTGTTCGCTCCAGGCCAAGGTCAGGGCTGCGGCTGTCAAACTCACGATTCTCACTCTGCTGCTTCTCCCAGCAGTGGTTTCAAGCACGATCCTTCTCAGACTTTGTCTTTTTGCTCCCTGCGCTTAGCTTTCTTTATATTCTCTCTGCTATCTTCATTTGTCAGGCTCTCTCTGTTGCATAGGCTGGAATGTCACAGCGTTGGCTACAAAGGACTTAATTGACTTAGTGGACTGATGCGCCCTTCTCTTGTTCCACAAAGATGAAGAACGAAGGGCTGAGAAAGGAGACAAGAAAAGGGTTGATGTATTGTGTGGCTTACGAAGTCAGCGCGCTGACCGTACACAGCTAATCTACAGACAGCTGAATTTAAACTGGATATGAAGTTCATAATTCCAAGCATTAATATCTAGGCTATGCATCTAAAAAGAGTTTGTTTGCATTCCTTATTCAGATATAAGACATTGTTGTGCCAGCAACAATAAAATAAATTCCATATTTAGCTTTTCCTTCTTTCATAATGTGAATGTTTATGAAGCATTCACACTTTTGTGATCCATCGGTGAGATTCTTGTCCCGCAGTTTCCAAGCTATTTCAACAAATCATAAATCAAAACGTTCAGCTCTTTCAGGAGAAGCTGCGACTTTTGGTATCGGTGCAACTTTAGGTTTTTGAAATATTTTGCCTTTTCTGCCATTTTGTTTCTCATAGAAAATGAATTGAGCTCATTTTACATCCTTCAAATCTTTAGATCTGTTTACAACCTTTTACTGCTCCTTTCACATTTTGTTCTGGTTCAGCTTCTTTGTGCAAATTTAAAAAAATTTTCAGTTAATTTCAGCTGTTTTTTAAGATGTTTTTTGATCCTTTCAGATTCATTCTTCTAATCACAACATGTTGGTGCGTCTTCTAACTTCTTTCTGCTAATTTTAGCTTTTTATGCTCCTTTCAGCTTACTGGTAGTTCTGCATGTTTCAGCTTTTCCTACTATTTCAGCTATTATTTAGCTGTTTTATGCTAACTTAAACTTTTTCAGCTAATTCCACATTTTTTGCACTCATTTAAACTTTTTTCGTACTAATTTAACAAAAAATGTGCTCTCTCCACTTCCTTCTTGCAATTGCAGGTTCTTTCTGCCTTTTTTAGCTACTTTTCAGCTGTTTTATTGCTAATTTCAGCTTTTTCTTATCTTCTTATTTTTGATCAGATAGAAAGGCACTATATAAGTAGAGTCTATTTACCATTTTCAGATAATTTCTACTTTTTTGTGCTCATTCATACTTCTTTCAGCAAACATATTCTTTCTGCGTTCTTCTGTTAATTTAAGCTTGTTCTACCATTTCAGCTACTTTTTTTAAGCCTTTTTTAAGCTAATTTAAGCTATTTTCAGATAAATTCAAGTTTTTCTTGGTACCTTCTAAAACTTTCAGTCTAATTAAGTTAGCTAATTTCAGCTTGTTATGCTCCTTTCAGCTTTTTCTGCTAGTTTCAGCTTTTTCTGCTATTTTAGCCACTTGTTAGCTGTTATGTGCTAAATTTAGCTTTATCAGCTAATTCCACCTTTTTAGCTCATTTCAGCTCCATCCACTTCTTTCCAGTAGTTTAAGCTTCTTTCTGACTTTTCAGTTACTTTTCAGCAAATTTTTTTGCAAATTTCTGCTTGTTTAGCTATTTTCTTATTTTTTGTGCTAATTTCTACTTATTTAAACCTAGTTCTGCAAAAATGTATTTCTGCTTTCTTCTGCTAACTTAGGCTTGTTATTCCAGTTCAGTTACATGTCTGCATGTTTTTAGTTAATTTCAGCTGTTTTTTCAGCAAGTTCCTCAGCAATAAGCATTCACATTGTACTTTCACAGGAAATGCAATATAGTTATTATCAGTGATGCTTCAATTTATTTTTTCTTCCCCTCCAAGTTTTCAAATTGGGTCTACAAAAAATGGCAGAATAAATCCTAAAAAAGAAGAATAAAGAAATAGGGCAAGCTGTTTTTGGCAGCTCGTTTATTCGTTACAGGTAAATAGTCCTTTTAACAAATGAAAAGTCAAATACTTCTCTAAACTAAAGATCTCCCAACAGCAGTGGCTTCACCAAGTGGGTCTGCTGCTGCCAGGAGCGATTTGAAGATAGAAGTATCTCCAGTGATCTGAAAGTGTAGAATCTATGGCACCATAAAAAACACAACCTCTTAAAGAGTGTGAAAACATGTTAGTGGTGTAGTTTGGTACAAGTGATGGACGGGTGCTCATCTGTTCAGTCTTAAAATAAAACAGACGCTGTTGGTAGGAGTCCTTTAAGATCTGTAAAATCAACTATGAAAGGTGTGTTTAAAATGTATCAGAGCTGTGTGATAAAAGAAAAGGTTTATTAATATTGTTGAATGATGTGAAGACAACATCAGTTTTCCTTTCGTCTGTTCTGTCCTCATGACGCTCGCCAACGTTCACTTTGTGATTTGGCATCTTGGCTGCTCTTATCTAAACTGTGTGTGGGCATCAGAGTCCATCTGATTGGTCAGACAGATTACTTGCATGCAGAATGTAAATGCTTGACACCTACAGTATAATTACCTGTCATTTATTTCAGTCCAGGCAGTCCTTTGCAATGACGATATTGTGCACATAGATTTTATGATGATAAAATGTCAAAATCGGTTGCGTTCACACCCCCGAGTTGCCAAGGGAGGCAGTCACAGAGCTCTTACATAAATCACACCAGGACAGTGAGAAAGGTCTAAGACCTGGATTTAAAGTATTTTGTTTAAGGGTCAAACGTAATCAGCCAGGTCAGGTACCAGGCAATCACTTTTTCACTACTGTATGTTGGTGACACTAAGATGAGCATATCACAGTATTTCACTGTGTTTGGGCTTACATCACCATTTAATTATTTATATTTTTATAGTCACAATTTCTTTGAAAATAGATCCTTAATTTTTAACTCTGTAAATGAACTTAAATAGCTCTCACCTTACTTGATCTGTGTGAGGCTCACATGCACCGGCGTGGTTGTTGAGAATTGGATGCTCAGGCTACGACCCCGTTAGGGCCTGATTATGCAGCACTGTGCAGCACTCTGAGTAAGTCTTTGTATGTGTGGCTGCTGTGATCATCCCATCTCACTGTCACTTCAATAGGAACGCCCGACGCTCTCACCACGGGGCTGCATGACCAATCCGCACTTTCCAAGAGCAAATAAATACAGTCTCACACAGCTATCCTTCATATCCTTTAAACAGGAGGCACTTGTACTCATTACGGTCAGGTCTGCTGGAAGAGGTGGATGTGTTTGAGATTCTGCAGTGATGTAATACAGGTAGCTGTCAAGTTCGTGTGACGTGATCTTCCAGCACAGAGTTAGACCCTAACACGGTTTAAGAGAGTCAAGCCATGGCAGAGATGGTGCAACTATCAGTTTCATAATGGGGAATCCTCTGCTGATGTAAAGCGTGGTCTTGGGGAAACAGCAGGAAAAAACTACTGATGAATAATTTGAAGTACTAAGAGTGTAGCATTGTCATAATTTCCCTCTATGTGAAGAAGATTTCTATCCAACAGAGGTCGGTCAGGTCATCTGGACAGTTTCTTTTTTTGTTGAGCGATGTTTCTCCCTCCATCCGAAGGGCTTCATCAGTCTGAGGAGTCCCAAGCAAACGGTTTTCCCCACTAAGCAGTACACTCCTACAGTGGACCAACCAGTTTGCTGGTGATAAGATGGTTTCTGGGGGACTGTCCACTCCCCTGTCAACTCCTCCCAGGCCGGCAGTCACAGCCAAAGTGGTTCAAGACATCAAAGTTCATCCAGGTTAAAAGAAAAAACTTTCGATTTTTAAAGATTTTGATATTTGCAGCGATCCAGCTAAGATTGTTTGTGTAAGTGGTTGATAGTGCAGCAGAGTCTTCATTCAGTGTGAACAGGGCTTTAAGACCACTACGAGTACACCATTTATCAAATAATTTGAACTCCAGGTGCTAAACCAGTGACTTTAACTTGCTGATGAATGTTTTACTTAGAGGCTTTTTTTTAAAAAAAGGTCAAACAAAACTGGAATAAAGGTTTTTCTGCCCACCAAAAGAAATTAAGTGGTTTTCTGCTCATAAATGTATCCATTAGTTAATGGACTTAGTTGTGACCTGAACAAGAGACAGAGCATCCTTCCAGTCACCTAAGCCATGCAACTATTCAGTTCATTCAGTTTCCTGTACATAGAGTCTAGACCAATTGCTAATCTCTTGATTGAGCACTTGAAGACAAAGGTTATCACCAAACAAATTTAGTTAAGGCAGCAAGGGGCGAAGGATCTCAGCATCGCTCGCAGCTGATCTAATCAGCTACACAGCTAAGTTGATTATAAAACCGTGGGTCTGAAGTGCAGTGAATGACTGGGGAGGAGCAAAACAGTGGAGATGAGAGGAGAAATCACAAGGAGAAGAGCGGACAGTAGGCGTATGAGCTGTAAAAAAAAAAAAAGAGCAGCACTCTGAAGAAACAAGAAGAAACGCAGCAGGAAGATGTGTTTAAAAAAAAAAAACGGAGTGTGGAACAAGGTGAGGTTCAGACAAAGTTGAGCAGAGCTGCACAAGAAAGAGCAAAAAAGACCACAGAAGAGTTGGAATGAATGGTGCAATTTATACATACAACATATATACAAAAACAGAACAGGGGGTTCATTCAGGGGCAACAGCAGCTGCCATGAAGTCTGCTACTGTTTTAAAGCAAAGAGTGGTGAAACAAAAGCAACGTTTCAGAAAGGAAGGAGCCACGATTGTCTGAAGAGCACACTGGAACATTAAACAAAACTTGAGTGAAGGCTGCCAGTAAGGCTGGGGCTCAAGAGAAGAACAAGCCATACAAGTGAGCTTTCCTGCAGCTTCTGGAGGCAGAAAGATTGACATACCGTAATTTCTGGACTATTAGCCGCTAGGAATGTGCGATACGGCATAACATTCATATCACAATATGTATTGTTAAGGGTGGCGATAACGATATATATCGCAATATGTTTTTAGTATAAAACTTAATAGGATTTTTTTTAAAAACATAGGGTGTCCTTTTGCCATCATATATTTTGAATTAAAAAATAATTCCACTACTAGGTCCAGAGAGTTTTTAAATAATAAACAAATCAAGTATCAGGCTTCTTTCTTGTAGCGCAAAACAGTGCAAACAATATTAAATCTAGTTTTAGGCATATGCTTTAAACAAAAGAATGTGTTGTTAACTTAACAGTTTCCAGTCTTACTTAAGAAATGAACAGCAACAGAGCAGCATTTTACAATGAATCACTTCACCCTCCAAACCTCTAGAGGGCGACTCCTGCTTTAATGGAGAGCTGACACAAAATGAGTCTGTGGCTTTGACCAGAGGGTCTCACAGTAAAATCACACAACACAGCGTTCTTTTCACAGATCAGAGAGCAGGTTTCTCTAAAGCTGACCAACGCTTACTTTAACTTTCGACGGAAAAAAAAAACAACTTTCGATGGAACTCAGCGTTTTGCGCATGCATCTGAATATGGCAACACTACGGCAAGCCGGCTGTAGTTAGCTTGTAGCTTCTCTACTTAGCTCTCGAAAAAATGGCTTTAACGCCACTTGCGCAGTTTTCAACTCAAAAAAATTAACGATTAAATCGGACTGCTCTGATTTTACACTTGAACACCACTTACGCACGGTTTTCAACTAAAAAAGTAACGATTAAACTGAAAATTGATTTTACATCAGACGCATCATTACTGCGGTTAGCCGGTAGAAGACAGATCTATATCGTAGGCTAAATTTCTATCGTTTCTACCGTATACCGTTTATATCGCGCATTCCTATTAGCCGCTACTTTTATCACACACTTTGAACACTGCAGCTTATACAATGCTGTGGCTAATTTATGGATTTTTTTTTTGATGGGCTAACGAGCTTCATGCCACCAAAACATTTAGCTTCATCACACCCAGGCGCTCACATAGCACCTGATACACGTTAAAGTTGTCATTTCTAACACGAACCCGGAGCCCGACCCTGCTCGACCCGGATTCGGACCGGGCCGAGCCATAATAATGTGCTTAATGTGTGGGCTGGGTCGGTGCCGGGCTTTTTATTGCGTCAGGGACGCGCGCAGCCGACGATCCAATATATGCAAACTTGGCTTGCCATACAACACCTGCATGCAGCCATTTGACCGTGCACTGACTGACTGGTTGAAAGAGGAAAAAAGTTCAGTTAAGCTTCAGATGGACTACTGCCAGCGATCCATCAGCCCAAATGGACGTTCATTCAGCCGCTGCACTCAGAGGACGCGTGCGGCTGATGACCCAAACAGGTGAGATCATAAAATATCCAACATGTCAAAGCAGGGGAAGCATTTAATGCGCTTTGATGGCTCCTCAGCTCTGACCTTCTGCCCCCTCAGCTGCGCGCATCCGCCAACCATTAATAATAGTCAGTGTGGTGGTATAAGCAGTCAAAGCTTAATTAAAAATATCGGAGTTGGGGGGATGGGGCGGTCGGGTTCAGATTTGTAATTACTGTTCATTCATAGAATTGGGTGGTTCGGAGATGATGGCTGCGGGCTGGGTTGGTTTGGATTATTTGGACCTGAGTGTAAATGTAATACACGTCTCTTGGGAGGGTAGCAATCAATGACTTCCTGGTAGACTACTGTATTTTTTTTATCAGCCGTGTTACAGGTACTGTTCAGAAAAAAAAAAAAACTGTATTTGTGCGTGTTACCGGTAAGTATTTAATTAAAAGCCAAAAAAAAAAATGTATCTGTAAATATCTTGTTACAACATGAACACCAGCGGCTTATAGATAAGTGTGGCCTATTTATGTAAAATTAAAATTTTCTTTGTAAATTTAGCAGGTGCTGCTTATATTCAGGTGCGCTCAATAGTTCAGAAATTACAGTAGATGTCTAGAACTAAACTTCTACCACACAAGAGGGACAGATTGTTTAGTGTTATCCTTTAGTGTCCATCATATGTTTATAATAGTGTGAATGTTTATGAAGCATTCTCACTATTGCAATCCATTTTTCGTCCGTACGTTTTTCGTGTGATTCTCGTCCAGCAGTTTTCAATTTATTTCAACAAATCATAAATCAAAACATTTAGCTATTTTAGGACAATCCTGCTATGACTCTTTGGTATTGATACAACTTTAGCTTTTTTAAATATTTAGCCTTTTCTGACCCTTTTATTCTCATAGAAAATGATTTGAGCTAATTTTACATCCTTCAAATCTTTAGATCTATTTACAAACTTTTACTGCTCCGTTAACATTTTGTTCTGCGTCAGCTTTTTTCACCTTACTTGTGCAGATTTAAATATTTTTCAGCTACTTTCAGCTAATTTTAGTTGTTTTTTCAGCTGTTTTGTCCTCCTTTCAGATTCTTTCAGCTAACTACAACATTTTTGTGCTTCTAACTTCTTTTCGCTAATTTATGCTTGTTATGCTCCTTTCAGCTTATTTCTGCAAGTTTCAGCTTTTGCTACTATTTCAGCTACTATTTACCTGTTTTATTGTGATTTCCACTTTTTTATGTTCATTCCTGCTTCTTTAAGCCTAACTGAACAAATGTGTTCTTTCTGCTTTCTTCTGCTAATTTAAGCTTGTTCTACCTTTTTAACTAACTTGTTAGCTTGTTGTTTTAGCTAATTTCAGCTGTTTTCAGATAAATTTGAGTTTTTCGTGATAGTTTCTGCTACTTTCAGCCTCATTAACTTCTTTCTGCTAATTTAAGCTTGTTATGCTTCTTTCAGCTTTTTTCTGCTAGTTTCAACTTTTTGCTAGTTAAGCTACTTTTTAGCCTTTTTGTGCTAAATGCAGCTTTTTCAGCTAATTCCACATTTATTGAGCTCATATCAGCTCCTTCCACTTTCTTCTGGTACTTTAGGCTTCTTTCTGCCTTATCAGCTACCTTTCCGCTATTTTTTTTTGCTAATTTCAGCTTTTTTAGATATTTTCTTAATTTTTGTGCTAATTTCTGCTTATTTAAACCTAATTCAGCAAACATGTGTTTCACTGTATCCCAGTACAATGATAATAAATCTTATTCTGATTCTGATTCTGATGTGTTCTTTCTGCTTTCTTCTGCTAATTAGGCTTGTTCTTCTATTTCAGCAACATTTCCGCATGGTTTTAGCTGATTTCAGCTGTTTTTCAGCAAGTTCTTGAGCAATAAGCATTCACACTGTATTTTCTCAGGAAATGCAATTTCTCTAGTTAATACGTCTGCCATTATTAACCTGCTTTTCAAAGACCGTTTGAAAACTTTCAGCAGGAAGTAAACTGCAACTAAACTGGTGTCCTAAAAGCAGCACTGAGCCTCTTTAGCATGCACATCTGAGGAAGTGCTGCTTTCATACAGCGCACACGGACAAACCTGTCCTTCACCGACAGTCCGTCTCTCTGCATGAGGAACACATACCCACTCACATTCAGCAGACATGAGCAGCAGCACAGGGGTGAAACTGCTCCTGAATACCATCCTGTGCGGTGCTCTGGAGCAGAGCGCAACAGGGGACAGTGTTCGCCCACTGAAACGCCATTGGGACCAATTAGGATGTGAGCAGAGCAAAGCGCGACCAAACGCTGCGCTTCAAAACCAGTTCAAAAGGCCTTCTGCAGGGACAGACATCTAGAGGGGTGGGCTAGCTTTGTGTAAGGAGGGTGTTTGTGTGTGAAAGGTGTGATTTTATGGGAGGAGGGAGTAGTGATGCACGTGAGTTTATGGATGTTTGTATGTGTGTGTGGCAGCATCTGCTGCTTCCACGTTTGCACTGATGTTTACCAGGATGCTGTGACGATGCTTGACCCGATCCTGCACATTTTTAAAGCAGGTGTGTAAAGCATTATAACTACCATAAATCAGTGTGACTTCAATATTGTTGTAAATAAAACAGCCCAAACAAACCAAATCCCTGTTGAGAGACAAGGCCTGCAGATTTGACAGCGTTTAATGCTGTACAGTACACTGTTTGTAGGAAATTAAAAATTGTGCAACAAAAATTTGATTTCTCTTCAGGTTTAACAGAGCAAGAGGAGCAACAGTGTTGTAGATCAAACTCAGACCTTTCCCTAAGGATATATTTAAGATACAGTTTCAAAATTCAACAGGAAACTAATTGATTAAAGAAAATGCAGCTGTGGGTGTGTTACAGATTAAAAACAAAGCCAAAAGACATTCTACATTAATACTGTATATCACATTTAACCCAGATTTGTTGACAGATTATTTTTGTCTTCATGAAACCTGTTTGCATCTGCAATCCTAAACGAGTCTGATTCTAACCTGACCAACGGGCTAATAACTAAAAGTGAACAAGATCAAAATGGATCGCTACCATTAAAAATAAACACGTGAGTCTCAAAGATTTCCCAATGATTCAAGCCAATGTTCTTTTATTAACCTTTACATTGCCATGAGTTTGACATTACACGGTTCTTCAGGCAGAGATCTGATGATATTCCTGATGAAAGTTCCCCAAACGCCACAGAAAGTGCTACAGCTAGCTGCTACTGCGGCCATTTGCTTTAGCAAGAAACCATATAATTTAACCTCCTAGGATATGGCCTCCACATATGCAAGAGTTCAGGTCTTAAGAGGTTAAACAACTTTGTACTGCAAATTACAGGAATGTGAGTTTTGTCTAAATAAATATTAGCCTGAACAGCTATGACTGTTTTTAGATTTGAGTTGTTTTATGGCAACAATCCTCTTTGGCCTTAAACCTGTTGAGACCAGCCATCAGCTTATGAAACTAATCTGAAACAAACTCTGTTTCCTCAAATGAGCTTGTTCAAAGAGCTATCTGCAACAGGTAAAATATTAATTGTTTACAACTGTTCACAGGACTCCACTCCAAGTAGCAATCTAAAATAAAGGAATGTTGAATTCATACAAAACATAAAGTTGAACACGCTCATGGAAAAAGAATATGATTTATCGCTCTGACTAGTTTTCAATTAGTGATCAGTCATTTTTGTTCATGCCTCCTACTAACATCCTTTAAATACATGTATATGTATATTTTTAAATCTAGCAATGCAAGGGTTTAAAACAAGGTGCATATAATTTCTGAACTGGTGAATATTTGGACAATTCTTCGTAAATAAAATGTGATCATGCAGTAAAAAAATTTACAATTGTGGATCTTAGATACATGTCAAAGCAAAGGAGCGTTCCACGGATTTTGTAAATAAAGTCCAGTTATTTGAAATCTAAGCCTGAACATTAAGTTAAAACATTTAACAGAAGGCCTGCATTACAAACTGTGAGTGTGTTAAAAAGGAAAATGAGAAACGGATGCTACGGTCTGTTAATAAGAAGACAGCTCAGATTTTACTCCTACCTGAGAACTTCGTTGGGGTTGCCTGAGATGGGGGTCTTCTTCTCCGGTGCTCCGTGGCACTCAGACTTCAGCAGAGTGTGAGGCCCGCGGTCCATCATCATGGTGGAAGTTGCCATGGTGATGATGGCCACGCCGTCCCGAACACGAGCTTCTATGCCGTAGTCCCACTCATCATAGGACACAGAGAGCAGACCTGAAATGGAAACAAGAGAAAAGATTTAGAGTGGGGGTAAAAATATCTAAACAGTTAGGTAGAAGGTGACCGAGGAATAATCTGGAAGAGGCTTGAAGGATTTAACCAGGGCTGGAAGTAACGAATTACAAATATTCACATTACTGTAATTAAGTAGATTTTTGGGGTACTTGTACTTTTATGAGTAAGTGTGTAATTTTACTCATACTAAGTATGATTTAGTCCATGTAATCTACTTCACTACTTTTAAAATCAGAAGTCGCTACTGAGTACGGCAGCAATTTGAATTAATATTCAAACCGTTCATCTGCATCTTTGTAGCCAATAAGGTTCTCAGATCACAAACGCACCAATTACCTATGACATAAGCAAAGGACGACTCTGTGGAGTTGAGTTATTTATGGACCAAAGATTTGGAGAAAAATCCAAAATGGAGCCAGAGGACAACAGAGAAAACGAGGAGGTAAAGGCTGAGGATGAGTGTCCGTGGACGTACCTGGAGGAATGTTTCATGTACAGAGGGTGAAAAGGAGACAGGTCCAGATGCAAACTGTGTTTGATCTCTACGGTGACAGCAGCTTACAAGACTTCAGCATCTAATCTCAAAAAACATATAGCGGTATACGAGGTTTTACAACTGTATATTTATTTTTTATTGTTTGTATGTGTTGGTTATTAGTTTGGATAAGTATGCAAAGATCTTAAATATTGTCACTGCCATCGGTTTACCTGGTACTAAAATAAGACGGAGCGTCTGAGAAATGTGCTTTGATGTAGCGATTATATACAGTAAATCAAACTGAATGTCTTCTAGTGACAACACAATAAAACATCAGTTGGTTAAAAAGTAATTAATACTCTGAGTAGTTTTTGAGAAGAGTACTTTGACTTTTACTTAAGTTTTTTTTAAGTTTTTTTACAATACCAGTACTTTTACTTGTAATAGAGTACAATTTAAGCAGTGTAACAGTATTTGTACTTGAGTAAAAATTTTCAGTACTCTTTCTCCCTCTGGATTTAACATGAATATGTTAAAAATAAGTTCCTGAACTAGTTTAGTCAAAAAATAAAAATAGAGAAATGCGGATATGGAAGATGGAAAGAAGAAAAGTAGTAGACAGGAAACACACAGAATCCATGTTTTACACAGAAACGACGCGAGGCTGCGATGATTCAGAGAGCAGATGAACAGCGCTCACATTCTGCTCCACTTGGTGTCTATCACCTCGTTGTGTTTGTCCATCTGTCCGTCTACATTACTCTCCGTCTCTGCTGGCCTTTAAACTGTCTGTAGCCTGTCTTCTTGTCTGACTGAGTCCTGTTTACAGTTTTCATCTATTTCCAAACATTTATTTGTACCTATTGTATTTCTTTCTGTCTCCTTTCTATTGGTGCCCTTTAAAAAAACATTTAGCTGCTTCCAGGAAGTCTGCAGCTTCTCTTTATGCATTTCTTTGATTAATTTGGAGGCCTAGAACTGTTTACCTACAATTGTGGGTTTGCTGCAATTATTTATTAAGTATGACTCACACAAACTCACAAAAATAACATTTATTTTCTTGCGTGCACACTGGAAAAATTAGTAATTTTTATGCTTTTAGACGCATCTCTGATATAACTATCCATTTAAAATAAGGATAACATAAATAGAAACTTGTTTTTTTGGGGGAAAATACAGATTTGCATATGAATTAAACTGCTGTCATCATTAATAAAATCAATTTAATACGTTTTTATTTATAATACTGCTTGCTCTTGACAAATAGTTATCATTGATGATACAGAGCACGGGTTGTCTTTGTGAACAGTGTTTATAATTTCTTATTAACGTCAGGATTTGAGCATGTTTAACAATTGTCCTCAGGTACGACGAAGAGGAGCTGAATAGTTGGAGATCACTTTGAGAATAATGTTTAGGAATTCATTCATTCATTCATGAATTGATAACAAGTCAGCGTTAGATCAAGTCTGAATTTATTAACATATAAATGTTTCTGCTCAAGATATTATACCCACGATGTTGAACTCAGACCTCATTGATGAACTACACTGTGACAGAAATTCTTAAATAAGCCGTCACCATTCTCCATGCTAACCTTTTCTTTGGGAAGTCAGGAATACAACCATCGGGTACATTTTATAAGCACTATGAATAGCTTTTCCCTTGAAAAGAAATTTGCCAAAACGGTCCATATTTAGCTCAGAGCAGATATTTGCACAAGAACCTGAGGTTGACCATCGCTGTGCTTTTGATTACTCTAGTTTCCTAGCAACAATTCACAATCACTTCTGTTTTCTCTGAATAAACATGAAGCCATGCAGCTTCAAATGTTTGACAGATGTAGCAGCTATAATTAAAGGCGGTGGCTGCTGACGAAAGAATTTATTCAAAATTCTTTTAATTAAAAACCCACTTTAAAGACACCTAGTTATGCTCAGGCCCAAGTTTACAACTGATCCTAGATTATCTATAATAAGTAAGCTTTATTATTTAAAACATATTCAATTCAATTCAGTTTATTTATTTAGCACCAAGTCACACCAGAAGTCATCTCAGGACACTGAACAGAAACATTCATATACATAAAAAGTAAGTTAATAACATTATTTATCAGAGGAGCAGACTGCTTTGAGTTTAACTCATCACAGACTCTCATCCTGACTGAGCAAGCATGAAGGCGACAGTAGAAAGGAAAGACTCCCTCATGAGGAAGAAACCTTTAGCAGAACCAGACTCAGGACAAGCGACCATCTGCTTCGACTGGCTGGGTTTGAGAGGAACAGATACACAATGGCAGGTTGAGAATCACATGTTAAGATAGAAATAGTTTCAAATGCAAATTATTCATTTGAAGCAATTAGGTCAATTTGTCCTCCAGTAGTCTAAGCCTATAGCAGCATAACAAGCCAACCCTAACTATAGGATTTATTAAAAAGGAAAGTCTTGAGCCCAGTCTTCAAACTGGACAATGTGTCAGCCTCACAGACAGAAACTGGAAGTTGTTTCCACAAGAGAGGAGCCTGATAACTGAAAGATCTTCCTCCCATTCTGCTTTTGGAAACTCTAGGAACTGCGAGTAAACCTGCAGTCTGAGAGCGAAGTGCTCTGTTAGGAAAATATGGAATAATAAGATCTCAAATATAAGATGGAGCTAGGTTGTTGAGAGCTTTGTAAGGTAGAAGTAAGATTTTGAATTCAATTCTGGACTTGACAGGGAGCCAATGGAGAGAAGCTAAAACTGGAGAGATATGATCTCTCCCAGTAACTCCAGTTAAGACTCTGGCAGCAGCATTTTGGATCAACTGAAGACTTTTTAAAGAAGTTTTTGGATGGATGGATGGATAGATTTTTAGCAATATGTTTCTAATTTTATCAATATTTCTGAGGTGGAAAAAAGCAGTTCTGGTAAAAATTTTAATGTATGGGATAAAATACATGTCCTGATCAAAAATAATACCAAGGTTTTTAATATTAGAACTGGAGACCAAATTAATGCCATCCAGAGTAGGCGAAAAACTGAAAAAAATATTCCTAAGATGCTCATGTCCAAAAACCAAAATCTATGTCTTGAGTTTAAAAGCAGAAAATTTAGGGTCATTCATGTTTTTATGCCTTTAACCCTGACATGCTTGTAGTCTCAGTAGCTGATTGGATTCATTGGGTTTCAAGGACAAATATACTGTAACTGTGTATCATCAGCATAACAATGAAAATTAATACCATGCTGTTTAATAACTTTACCTAATGGAAGCATATACAAGGTAAAGAGTATTGGTCCGAGCACTGAACCCTGAGGAACTCCATGACTAACTTTGGTGTATGAAGATTCATTATTTACATTTACAAATTGGAATCTATCAGATAGATATGATTTTAAACAATTTAGAGCCGTCCCTGTAATCAATATCATATCCAAGTCTCTGTAATAGAATATTATGATCAACTGTATCAAATGCAGCACCGAGGTCTAACAGGACCAGTGTAGACACCTGTCCATTGTCAGAGGCCATGAGAATATCATTAGTAACATTCACCAGTGCTGTTTCTGTGCTGTGATGAGCTCTAAAACCTGACTGAAACTCTTCAAACTGATTATTTATTTGCTAAAATTAAAATAAAACAAAATATTATTTAGTTAAAATAAACTGTACGCAGTACCTTGCATGTCTAGTTAAATAAATACTGGGTGACATTTTGCAGCAACAATATGTGAACAGACAACCAAGTGGTTATTCCTCCCCCTCATTAATCCAAGTGTTTGTCTTGCCCAGTTTAATATATGCTGGATTTTTTTCCACATTATGTTGTCCAAAAAGCAGCGCATCATGACAGGACAAACTAAACACTCACATTTCATAAATAAAGTGCTCAAACTTGACTCTCTCCTTTCTGAGTTCTGAGTGGCAATAATATTTATAAAAAGGAAAGAGTGTGTGGCCTGTTGCATTAAAAAGTTAAATAAATCATGCAGAAGGTTTTACATAAAAAATCCTTAACAGTAAATATTATGTTCACATTCTCACACTGGTGAAAAAAAGACAGAGCTTGAATATGTTTATAGCACATAAACTTCAAGTATATTCAAAAAATGGGGAAATGAAGGCGACTTGTAATTGTTATTCTTTTTTATTGTTTGGCCAAAAAATAAAAAAGATAAAAAATGCATTTAATCAAAGGTCTAACATTCTATGAAGGAATGCATATTGCCCGCAACATTTCTTGCTGTCCTCTCTGGCAAATATATATATATATTTTTTTTTTTAAATCATAATCACAACAGAGTCTCATCTAAACATTTTTAGAATAATTAATAATGTAATGTACTAATTTTATTGATAGAATCCTCTGAAAGGGTCCATGTTTCATCATGTCAGTTTATCTTGCAGTCCGTCTCTTTGTCCTCCATTCAGCCTGTCTTCCTCTCTGTCCCTCAGTCAATCTACATCTATTTGACAATGTATGACCACATGTCAGCCACTCCACTACCATGTGAGTGGGCATAAATAGACAAGCAGCCTGGCAACGTGCACTCCTCATGGGGCCTTAGCGCTGACAGCTCTGGCCCTTTAGGACCACATGTAAAATCACACACTGTTGACTTTTCCCACATTCTGTCTCTTAACTTGTTCCTTTTTATGCACTTTACTTTCTTATCTTATGGGGGAAATTCTTCTCTGGGCAAAGGTATGCATGCATGTGTTCTCTGCATCTTAGGGGCTGATGTGTGGTGCATATATATTCATACCTCTCTGAGGACACATTCGAATGTCACAACACAGATCTGTAAACTGGCAATGTTAAAAGTGAACAGTGCTGTCGTGTCCTTGAAGCCTTATTCTGGCAATTAAAGTGGCTGTTGTCTGTTTAAAGGCAGGCTGTCTTCCCCTCTCACACACGTACCCACACACACTTGCATGCTATAAAAACAGAATCTTTACATATGCAAGCTGATTGGAGAATGGAAGAGCAGGTATTTTTGGAAACAGCTTATTTATGCCAATGATGTCAGACCGGGTATTTACGTTAGCACAGCAGCAGAGTGTAACTCTGATCTGATCAGGGAGAGCAGAGACGCAGAGGATGTTAGTGGGAAGCAGAGCTGAGATGAACAGGGGAGGGAAAAGAAACGAAGGGCAGAATGAGCAAGAAGAAAAGGCAAATATCAGCAGAAGATGCACATATGCAGAAATGTCAAAGAAGAAAAGGCTGAGGGGTGTAGAAAAGTAGGGGAGGTGAGACCGCCAAACCAAATCTGCACAGAAATGAATGAACAATACCACAAAGTAAAGCCCAAATGAAAGAAAAAGACAAAACTTGACAGGGAAATTATTCCCTTGAGCACTACTGAAGGAAGCCATTATTGGTTTACCCCAGAGAATTAGACTCCTCGTCACACAGGGTGCAAATTATCAAGTGAGTCTCAGAAGCAAATTATCTCCATGGTGAGCGTGCACCTTCTTCTGAACCCTGAACTGCACATCATCAAATGCATACTATACAACAATGTCATCTCGCCATGTGTTAGTTTAGAAGATGGTACACTCGAGTGCTCTAAAGCAGTGATTCCCAACCTGGGGGGGGCCGACCCAGAGAGCACAGGTGGGGTCACATAATGTGTCTGCTTAGAGGTTGTAAAAATAGCCATTTATTGTCTGTGTAACAACTTTAGAAAATATGCTTTTATTTTTAATTATAATGTTTGAAATTTCACCAAATCCTGATTAACACTGAAGAACCCTCATTTTGGTTATGTCTGAAGAGTTTTCTGTTAAAAACTCAAATCTGTGCTGTCACTTTTAGAGCGTTTGGTTATGACTTCAGTACTGTGCATGCGGTTCTTGTAGGAAGAGGTCTTGGTTAAGCTCACGTTTTATTAAATATATAACATAACGCAAGCATATGCAGTTGTGAATGTTTAAATGCGTAAAAACACACAGAGGACTTGTTTTTCTACTTTTTTCTCTAGTTTAGAACAGACATTGTTATTATTACTATTGGTGAAAGTTGGGAATACTTTCAGAAGCAGTTGGCACTGTCAAAGAGATCCACTGACATCAGAAAAGCCTTTGAAAGAGCAGGTAGTGATTTGCACAGAGCCACAGGAGCATCTTTTGAGCGTTCACTTTTAATCACTAAGACTTAAAAGCTGCAGAATATTGGAGAACAACTTCTGAAACCCGCCTGCCTGAAAATTGCAAAAATCAGCTGCATGATA
>NC_056512.1:22644954-22663269 GCF_014905685.2 Nematolebias whitei | reverse complement strand
AAAACATTGTTTGCATTAACCGCTACGAAATTTTGGAGATCTGCAATCATGGCCCCACTCAGGCTAACCTTTAGCTCATTAAACCATTCAAAATTGAAACATATGAGGTTTCAATATGAGGTTTCATATGAGGCTGTTAGACTCATTGATCTCTAACCAGAATAATCACTGTGAAAAATCACATCATGTTTCTGCTGATCTGTTTCATGTTGCTGCTGATCTGTTTCATTATTGATGTATTCATGCGTGCTCATTTGCTCACATAAACACATCTCATGTTTGTGCTTCTGTTCGCGTAATGTTTTTATGCTATTAGTGCTTAATGTAGTTTTAGTTGATGTTTTTCTTAGTTCACATCTTAGATGTTGTCATTGTTTTTCCCTGTGTACATAACTTCGTTCCACCACATGTACCACATGTGGTGCGAACGACAATAAAGAATCTCTGACTCTGACTCTCTGACTCTGATCTACAACAAGTATGATATTATTTGCACATAATTATTCCACTAAATCCCACTCCAAAAAGTCTGACTTCTTCAGGACAACAATTTCTACTAAATAGATTTAGATAAAGCACACCCGTTTTGAAAATGTTTCCAGCTACAAATAACTCACATCTCAATATTTCAAGAGACTTGCAGAGTGATGCCATCATTGTGCAACAAATGCAGAATTTTTTTTTTTAATGATTTAAAAATAACATGAGTAGATGTGTCCAAATGTTTGACTAATGCTGTATATGATACGTACTGACTTTAGTATAATCGTGTCATTAAATCGGGTGCATAGCATTACCCTTGTGACGAAGTCCTGGTAACCCGGGTAATACGTGGTGACGATGGAGAAGATGTACCAGTCATACTCCTCCATAATGTTCAGGATGACAGAAGCCTGCTGCTCGATGGAGGGGCCAAATTGAAAGAACATGGAGTGGTCGTCCTGATAATAGAAACACACACAAAGGAACAAAGACACAACGTAAATGGTCGCACAACAATATTGGCCTGAACTTTAATTTAGTTGGCATCACACACAAAGGAGAACAGTTATGACTTAAAGGACAGCAGCGGTTGTATAACATCATTGGAGCAGACATTAATTTTGCTGCTTTTATTCCTTGGCTCGCAGAGGAGAAAGACGAGAGGACTCTTGTGGAGTTGTAATGATACCGGTCATAATTTTCATTAGTTCCCTTTATGACTCCTTTAATGAGTTTGTGGCTGGAGCACATTCTTTAGACTCAGTGCCGCTGTCCTCTATCTTATCGATGATATTCATCTGTTTGATTACAACCAACAACAAAGCAGTTTCAGTGTTGCCCTTGCAATGACAGATTTATATAGACAAATAATTTATGAAACTAACACACATTTACTCTGCAGAAATGCTACAGAAAATCGTATATGGGATGAACTAAAACCCAGTGTGACCAATAGAGATTGTACACTGATCCAAAATGCATTACGGTCTGACAGAAATCTCAATAAACTTTGCTTAAACCCTGAAATCTAAGCTTGTGTCCTGCTACCAGGGTTGGCAATGGAACATCAAGCAGGACAGAAGAAGAGGAGGAGGTGAGAAATACTCGTCTAGACACGCAGTTCTGCAACATGAGCTTGTTGTTGTGCATGTGTATCTGAGTCATTGTGTGAAAGTCAAACTCCTGTGTACACAATGTACACAGAGTGTTTGTTTTTCCGGAAACGCAACCTAAAAATGTGACAATTTATATGAATGAGAAGGGTTTTTGTGGTTGTGTGTGATTGGTGTTCAACTGCATGACAATAAAATAGGTTGTAAAAGATGGTCAGAGCAGTCGTTGGCAACTTGGGTTGGCCAACGCCACTGCAGCTACCCAAAATTCCAACATACATCCACCTTTATCAGAAAGGTGGAGAACTTGGAGAAGTGGAGGATTCAGGAATGAAAGTCAGCCATAGTAAGACAGAGTACATGTGTGTGAATGAGAGGGAGGCCGGTGGAACAGTGGGGCTACAAGGAGCAGAGGACTTCAAGTACTTGGGGTCCACTGTCCAGGAAAATGGGTGGTGTGGTAAAGAAGTGAAAAAGAGAGTCCAGGCAGGATGGAGCGGATGGAGAGAAGTTTCAGGAGTGATTTGTGACAAAAGAGTGTCAGCAAAGGTCCAAGGACAAGTTTACAAGACAGTGGTGAGACCAGCTATGTTGTATGGTCTGGAGATAGAGACATGGACAAAAAGACAGGAGAAAGAACTGGAAGTAGCAGAAATAAAGATGTTGAGGTTCTCCTTGGGAGTGACAAGGATGGATAAGATTGGGAATGAGATCATTAGAGGTACAGCACAGGTTGAACAACTGGGAGATAAAGTTAGAGAGACCAGACTGAGATGGTTTGGACATGTCCAGAGGAGGGACAGTGGGTATACTGGTAGAATGATGTTAGAAATGCAGCTGCCAGGAAAAAGACAAAGAGGAGATCTATGGATGCAGTTAGAGAGGACATGGAGTTAGTTGGAGTGAGGACAGAGGATGCAGAGGACAGAAAGAGATGGAGGAGGATGACACTGTGGAAACCCTGAAGAGGGAAAAGTCGAAAGAAAAATAATAAGTCATTTGGGACCTTTATTTATTTATTTACCATCCATCTGTTATCTTTACCCGCTTCTTCCTTTTTGGGTCGTGGGGGTCGCTGGTGCCCATATCCAGCAGTCACTGTGTGAGAGGCGAGCGACACCCTGGACAGGTCTCCAGTCCATAGCAGGGACACAAAGAGACAAATGAGACAAACAACCATTCACTTTCTCACTCACACCTAGGGACAATTTAGAGTTACCAATCAGCCTAACATGCATGTTTTTGGGTTGGCCAACAATATATATATATAATAATAGGAAGAAGTTGTTAGCAAAAAGCAAAAGGTTAATGTGTGATATTGTCACATTAAGTTCAACCAAGAACAGCACGATGGCTCAGTGGTTAGCACTGTTGCCTCATAGCAAGAAGGTCCTGGGTTCAAACCCTGGTTGGACCTGGGGTCTTTTTGTGTGGAGTTTGCACGTTCTTCTTGTGCATGTGTGGGATTTCTCCAGGTACTCCGGTTTCCTCCCACAGACCAAAAACATGCATATTAATTGGTAATATTAATGTCTCTAGGTGTGAGTGAGAGTGTGAACTCTTGTGGGTCTTGTTTGTCTCTATTGTTCCTTTTCCACCGGCTCAACTGGAGCTTTATTTACTCACCCGAGCTTTCACATGGGCCGAGTCGAGCTGAAGCTTTGATATCATCAGACTGCAGGTCTGACTGCATCCACCATAGTTAAAACCTTAAAACCTCATTACTGCCACATTCACTTTGGTTATTTACATTTTAAATAAAATATACAATATATTCATTAAAATGGCAACACATGAACCATGGCGCTATGAGGAGGTGCAGATGTTCCCATGCTTTCCCATACCAGAATTCAGAGGGAGCTAAACTAAACGGACTCTATTTACAGGTTCCTGCGCTCAGAGGGAATGTGACTTCGACTCAGCTAAAACATTTTTGGCCACTCAGTTATAGACTGTGTAGAACAGAGTTGGGTTGACTGGGAATGAAGCGGGTCATACTGAGACTGGACAATGGAAAAATGGGCGAAACCCTCTTCTCTCATGTTGACAACTAGAAATAGGCACCAGCTTTTCACAACCTTGGAACCATTTGGATGTACTTGAGGGTGGCTGTGGCTGAGTGGTTAGAGCAGTCGTCCTCCAATGCAAGAGTTGGGGGTTTGAATTTACCAGCATTGCCTCCGATGCGTGTCCCATCGATGTATGAATGTGATCTAAAGCACTGATCAGTCTTTGTATTGATCTAGTAGAGTGCTGTATGCATGGGTAAATGAGGGCACAGATTGTGTTGTAAAGTGCTTTGAGTATCTTGATCACTCTACAGGTATTTTTCAGTACCTGTAGAAGGAGTGGTGAATCATAACGGTAGATTAACAGTCCAATATTAATAAGGATGCTTCACTGATTATGCATCACCATGTTTAACTAGAACATATATTCTAAAAATGAGCGCAATGCGCTGCATGTGTAAATTAGAAAAGTGAAAGAAAAATGGAAAATGAGGGAATAATGACGTTTGTATCGATGTTGTATTATGTGCCTTTGATATCTTGAATGCAAATATTGCTCCAGTCTTTGCCTCTTCTCTCTTCCTTCTCTTATATCCCTTCATACTTCATCTATCTCTATCTCTGCTCTTGCTCTGCTGTCCCATTAATACCACTGGAATCACTGCCAGGGCAGAGTTTTAATTGAATTTCCAGACTCGTACTGTCCCACCTCCCCCTTTTATCCTCTGCAGAGCACCCATGTCACTGTGCACCCCACCTCACCATTTCCTCTGGCATCCTCTCCCCCATATCTCTTCTCATAAGAGCGCTATTAAAGTACTGTCCAAGTCATTCCAGGGGGCTGCAGAATTTCCATTAGCCTCCGAGAAAAGAATGTGCGAAAAGAAAATGCACAAGTGTAAAGAAGCAGTCAGGGACTGACTTAAATGAAGTGCTGCAACACACTGTTCTTCATTTACAGCTACAACAATTAGGGTTTGGTCACATTATCACCTCTGTTGGCACCAAGTGATCGATTAGTGAGTATTAAAATTCCCACAGGGGGTAGAAAGGCCAGTGAGTCAGTCAGCCAGACACAGGAAGCCAGCCAGCATCGCTTTGAATGTGCTGCTGAGCCGCTCGCTGTCTTCTCTCTGGTTGCACTGCTGACGTCAGCGCTGGCTACTGTACACAGGCAATAACACGCTACAACAAACGAAACAGAATGGCAGGTAGAGATGAGGGTGAGGACAGAGAAATACAGCGAAGGGCCGTTAAAAAACGAAAACTGTGGAAAAGGGGTCAGATAAAAGAATCAAAATAAACCAAAGGGAAAGACAGAAATGAGCCAAGCTAGAATTAAAAAAACAACAACAGAGTTTTACCCCAAAAAAAAGCAGATTGGATGAAGCTAAAGTCCAAAGCCTACAGAGGGGCAGCTGCAGAGGACAGTGTGGTGACAATGGGATGAATGGAGGAGAGGAGGCCATGCTGGCAGATGGCTGTGATCCTGCACGAAGCGAGTGAGCAGGGAAGGGGGCAGAAAGCCAGGAGTCAGAGAAGGAGCAGGCAAACATAGGAGTGTGTTTGTCCATGTGTGTGTGTGTGTGTGTGTCAGGCAGACGGCCAGTCATTTACTCAAGGAGGAGGCTAAGCCTGAAATCCTCCGCCACAGAGGACGACTGCTGTCAGAGAGGGGAAGACACAGCCGAAACGTTGGTGCTCTTCTCTGCAGGAAACGATGATGTTTGTGTTTTGTGGGGGGATGTTTCTCTTTGTGTGATTCAACATGTCTCCAAGCTTCTATGTCATTAGTAAGTCTGAATTGATCCATATGTGTGTGTTGGTGCATCTGAAGTTAGTGTGTGTGCATATGCACCTGTTCCATGGTTGGTGGCCTACGGAGCACCGTAGCTGCTTGCTCTGCCCCAGAGCCTCTAAATGAGTGCAAACACACAATCCTGAAGCAGTTATTTGACTTGAAGGGTAGAGAAAGTCAATAACTCAAGTATTTCAATTACACACACAGGGGCACATCGGTGGCTGCAAGAGGAACTAAAAGAACCGCTTCCACTCCTGCTCTGAGACACACACACTCACATTTGAATAGTTTCAAACACAAACATCTTCTCAGACACAAAAATACGTTTGCACACACACACACACACACAGACCCACAGCTGTGGCACTAGTCAAACACACAATGTGAAACGTGGAGCGACCAATCATGCGCTTTATAACGCTTGCACGCTTGTAACGATGCAGTAAAACACCATGAGGCGCGTTGCTTAACAGGAAAGTGCATCGTACAGCGATTGCATAATGCACATAAACGGGGAAGATGGGACCGCACAGGTCAAGAGAAAAAACATTTGCGCTTTCGTTTCCCTGCGTTCTGTGCACGTCTGTTTAAATGTCACAACAGAAAGTACGTCTGCACGGTGTCATTATTCCAAAAAAGTACAACTCCTCTGGGTTTCAGAGACACTTAGATGAAATTATACAAATACAGCAGGAGATGCTTATGGTTAAAATGGACTTTTAATATAATGTAGAATAATGTGCTTAATGTGCGGGACAGGCCAGTCTCGGGCTTTGATGTGGTTTTACAAATTATACAGCACAAATAAAGCTAAATAAGAATGCACAGTATACAGTTGTGTTAATCTACTTAGAGGAGGAGGCAGGTCCGACCGGCCGGTTTAAAGAGGTAAAATAAAAGTCCAGTTAATCTCAGATGGATCAGCCGATCACCGGCTGCACGCTTCTCCACACCTGCTGTCATCTGCGGTGAAGGAAGTATCTGAAGCTACAAAAGCTGAAGTGAGCAGTGCGTTCAATTAAAATAGACGTTCTATATTTTTCCAAATTATTTTGGTCTAAAAATATTTTTGTTCATCTCAGCCTATTTTTAGAGTTGATTTTTTTTTTAGGTTATTTGTTTTGTATGTTAGTATCCATTTGGTGAAACAAGAAATCTTACATCTTCCTTTCTTTTAAATACGTTTTTAAGATATCATGTCAAATTGATTTGCTTACAAAAACAGTAAAAGTTGAATATAAAAAAATGCCAGTTTTTTTTTTTCGGGTTCGGGCCTGTAATTACATTTTATTTGTCGGTTTCGGGTCATGCTGGGAAAAAAATGATACAGGTTCGGGACAGTACGGTTTTTTTTTAAGTCCGAATGCAACTGTACTCACTAGTATGCACTGAATATTCAGCTACATGTCACATTAATTTCTTCTGCACACTATTTTTTTTATCATCTTGTGTTTATAGTAATACTGGCTGACTCACTTTATAAAGAAAGAACCTTATAATGAACAACAGTGGACAATTTAAGCACAGTTATGCTTTTCTTTATGTTTTTATTTTAGTTTACGTCCTGTTTTATTTTGGTAGATCCTGTTCTCGTCAAACCTAGCTTCTGTTGGTTAAATGCTGCTCAGCTGTAGATAACACTCAGTATCAATCCCACCTAGTTTCACCAGCTTTTTGTCTGACTGCTTCCCTTGAGATCAGTTTTTTACCAGTTTCTGTCCAATCAAGTTCAGATTGTCCTGCTTGTGTTGTCCACCTGTTTTTGCTTTATTTCATATTTAATATAACATCTCTTACCAACATTAGTCCTGCACTTTGGGTCCTTTATTTTGAGAAAAGTACGCATAAATATGTATGTTATTTATGCATGTTAGGCTGATTGGTAACTCTAAATTGTCCCTAGGTGTGAGAGAGTGAATGGTTGTTTGTCTCGTTTGTCTCTATGTGTCCCTGTGATGGACTGGAGACATGTCCAGGGTGTCCACCACCTCTTGCACAGTGATAATTGGACATGGGCACTAGTGACCCCCACGAACCGAAAAGTAAGGAGTGAGTAAAGATAATGGATGGATGGATGGATGGATAGATGGATGGATGGATGGATGGATGGATGGATGGATGGATGGATGGATGGAAAACTCTTTTTAAATAATCATAAACCACATGTACTTAACATGAACCTCTATCCTCCAGGTGTTTTCAAGATGTACATGTATATAATTTGAATGAAGCTTTAAAAAAAGACTTGAAGTAACATTTATTTGAGTAAATATTCTATGCCGGCAAAATACTATGATTTCATAACATCTGGATAAATTGGTCTGTTCACATGGTTGCTTGCAATGTTCTCCAACAGCATTTACTGTGCAGAAATAAGAAAAGTATTATTCTAGTTTGCATTGTTCAAGGCATTTAGGATGATTATCTATGCTGAGAACTAAACAAATCCATAAATGATATCAATCTGATTCGATCCCAAAAACAAAACGCTTTCAGTGACAATTTTGATTTTGGAATATTTTGCTGAACTTTTTGGGCCATTTCACAACACAGGTTTTGTTTTGATTGTGCAATAAAAAAAAATGTAAAGACTGATTCAGGTAGTCAAAGAGGTCCAATGGAGTTTGTTGCCGGGAGGCTTTTTGGCAATGCATATTTCTATCCTGCCTATAAAGGATCCTTTGAACTTGAACGGGCGGGTTGTTGCTATTGACTGCTGCTGCACCGCCGGATGGAAAGCAAAGCCAGCCAGTGAGAGAGAGCGAAAGAGAGACACTGAGAGCCAGAGAAAAGAGGATGGAGGGATGATAAAAGAGAGGGCTGCAGTGGGAGGTGAGGAGAGAGGAAACAGCTGGCCTTCGCTTGAATGTAGTGAATTTGAAAGACGGTGGGAAGGAGATATAAACTCGCCACAGCCACAGGCGTTCACGCTCTGACTCACAGCAGAAAAGGATATAAGCGCACACACATCCACACGTTCATATCTGATGAAGCCTCTAAGCTGAAAGTCGCCATTACCACATGCTCTGAAATTACGTATTGATAAGTCCTCCCCTCTTCTCTTCCCCACTTTTTTCTCCATTCTGTCGCTCGCGCTTTTGAACGTCACTGACAGGCAAACACACACACGCAATTATCTCTACCTCAATTAAACCTCCCCTCACTCTCCTGTTCCCTTCTGCTCCACTCTTCTCATCATCACATCTCTTATCAAGGAAGCCTACTTATCTTTAATCAAACACATACAAGCTTAATTAGCTTCAACGTTTGTCAAAGCATCGTCTAATTAGCAGTGACCTTTTTAAGTACTTCTTAGTCCTAATTAAAAAAGGGACATGTCTTTGTTAAAATATTTGACTAAAATTTGCCCCAACATCATTTTGATAGCAAAGTGACTTCCCTAGTATAACCACATGCCTGCAGGTATTAAAAGGATGGAAAGACAGGAAGCAAAGAAGAAAGGAGCAAATTAAACTGAACAGGAGATGCAATGTAGTGAAACTGTTTTCTATTTCACACCTTGTGCTAATAAGACAGTGTTCAACTCAGGCAGAGACACATAAATGCACCGATTGTTCCTCTTTGGCCCATTTCTGCTCTAAGTTTAGCAGAGGACCCACTGAGGGGCCACTGCAATCTGATGCATTCCCTGCTGCTGCTTATGTTTGTCCCCGGGTCCTTGTAGAATGGTATTGTTTCTTCTACAGCTAGGCTAAAGAGGCTAAACAAAGTGGCTGCAGAGAAGGCAGAGAGTAAAAAGATGATCTGGATTCAGGCTTTTCTGTGTGAGATCCTGGAACGCAGCTGAGTGAAGTTAAATACATACATCTGTATTGAATGTTTTTGCTAGCTATTAGAGAATAAAAATGACATAGCTTGAGATTAAACTCCACAGGTTGTGCATGTAGTTTTGTGGATATTGCTCTTTTTAGGGAAACTAAAGCAAGATCACATTTTCAGAGTCAGAGATTCTTTATATGTGGTGGAATGAAATTATGTACACAGGGTCCCAGTTACATCCGTTGGGGTAAGATATACATTAGTCCCTTGCTACTTCGCGGTTCGACTTCTGTGGACTCACTCTATCGCAGTTTGTGGACGTACAGTCCATAGTATTGAACAAAAAAAAATTGTACAAGACAAGATTGTGGACTGTACAATAATATCACTGTACTCACGTGGTTGTGAAAAAGTTAATGACAAAAAATAATAATTTGGACAGGCGTCACCATTTTGTAGTTTTCTTTCATTCATCCTCCACTGTGCTGTAATCGCCACTCATAAGGACTACATTGCCCTTAAGTCAATGCTGTGCTGTAACTGTAGTGCCTCATTATTTTTGCAAAGTGAAGTCATGACAGCTGAACCAGCCTTTCAAACGTAAAATTTAATTTGTGTCACATGGAAAAGTTTTTTAAGAAAATTTAACCTTACAAATGTAAAATTCACAAGAAAGTGTAAATCATGTAAGGACATGTCTCTTTAAGAAACAGAGTGTTGTGTTATACGACTCGGGTGCTAATTAGCTCAATAACCATCTGCTCTGTTTTCCCAGCTGCTGATTGGCTGTTACCGTAGAAGATGATCTGCTTACGTGTGCTCTTTTTCAAGTGTGTTATGGCTCCTAAAAGTTCTGTGCGAACCGAAACACCCGCGGAAGATGCTGACGATTAAAGAGAAAGTGGAACTTCTGGACAAACTTAAAGATGGCCGTGCCTACGCGATGTTGGCCGCCTTCACGGCACGATTGTTAAGATGGAAGCTGCGTTGGTCGTGTGGATTAATGACTGCAGAACAAAACCCCTCACTTTGGATATCAATACCATCTGGACAAAGATGAAACAACTTTATGATGGTCTTTCAGCACCAGGAGGAAGCAGACATGGCCATGCAAATGAGGACGGGGGAGAAGAACCCAAAGCTGGACCTTCATCCATCTGTTTCGACCACCAAACCACTGCATTCAGGGCTAGCAAGGGATGGTTCAATAAATTTCAAAAACTATTTGGATTTAAAAGTGTTTCTCTGCACGGTGAGTTTGCTAACGTGACGTTCAAAGATCTGATCTCCGAGGGGGCTACAGGTCTGAAATCTCATCTTCATCGCCTTTACCGTCATCAGTATTGCACAGCTAATTCTTCATCTTCATCACCTTCGGCGTCATCACTCGACAACTAATTCGTCATCTCCCATTTCTTCTTCTTCTTCTTCTCTGGTGAGTACCCATTTAAAATTACTATATACTTAAAAGGTTTAAAACTTTAGAACATTGTTAAGAACATTGCAAGAGTGTGGGGATGATTTAAAACACCTTTATATATATATATATATATATATATATATATATATATATATTATTATATATATATATTATTATATATATATATTATTATATATATATTAAAATTAACATAGTGGCCCTACTTCACAGAATTTCACTTACTGTGCGGGGGCTCAGAACTGAATCCCCGCAATAAACAAAGGACTACTGTGCAATTCTTTGCATTCTCTTGAATAAAACAAACCATTTTTTCCTCTTTTGCCTGTCAACAAACACTTTTTCCAGCGGTCTACCTTCACCAAGAAATTTTGTTTTGCCAAGAGTCAAATAGGCTTCATTGTTTGCAGTGGTGATAAATCAGGTTCTCTGACTGCACCCTACAACAGGCAAGGTACTGACTACTTATAACTACTCCACACAACCCCACAGAAATAATGTTGAAGAGTTTCCTTTAGGTCTTTCATGCAAAACACCATCATCTTTATTTACTGCAATTGTGTAGACAATTAGGCAACAGCGTTTTAGTTTTAAAATAAACAAACAGAAGAAAAATAAATTACCCAGAGTTAATATTTTATGGATGCTAAGTGTAGAAGGCTTTAATAGGACTTGTGTAATTTGCTGTGCTTTTAGGTAAAAAAAAAATCAATACATGCTAAATTGAAATCAGTGACCCGTTGCTTGAAAAGGCAAAACAAATGAAGTCAAGGGCAAAATTTGCCATAATTAGTAAAAGCTTGTGAGTATAACAAGTTTGACTGTTTATTATCAGAACAATAAATCCTCCTGTCTCAACTTGTACAAACACCAGACAGGTGGCACAGGTTTGTTCAGCTAAAACATACCTGAAGTCTGGAAATATATTGTGATATTCGCTTAAACAAGTAAAAAAAATAGAAACTATTGAGGCTTTCTGTCGCTCCAAAATGGCAAAACTTGTCTACAAAATGTTTTAGACAATAACGGTGAAGCACAAGTGTTGAATGGGTTCCATGACGGATCGCGCTGCCAAACATCCAGCGCTAAAATGAATTATGACTCATGCTTATTCATCCAAAACAAATCACACCTCAGCATACGAAAGTAAAGGTCGTTTCTTTCGTTTAAATGCCCAACTAAACTCGTTCCCCGTGTTTTTCATCATCTCAAACATAAACTGTCCCATAACTCAAGCGCGGGCACGAGATGTATGTATTCTCCATAAAACGAAACGTAATGAAAGGAGACGAGGAAAACGTGTCAGAAACGGACAGGTTAAGACGTCAACTTGTTTCTTACAGAATAATTCCGCGGGAATGTGAATGGGAACTGGTGGAGGTTCACCAGTGTCTCCAGGCTGCTGTAAAGTGGTTTAGGGAGTCAGAGAGGTGAGTCTGCGTCTGTAGGCAGACATATTTGTTCCTGTCCCTTCCACAGGAAGGTGATGCGGGGCTGAGCGGGAGAAATACGCTGTGTGAAGGGTAGGGTGTGAGGGGGGATGATCCAAATGAGGGAGGTTATTAATCCATTTATTTCTCTCCAATCTTTCTGTCTGTCCACTCCTATCTCATCCACTCCTGTCACATCTTCTGATTTCAATCTCCTGCTCTCACTTGCACACATATAGCTCACCCCAGCTTCTCACTTCTCCTCGTATTGCACTTCCCTCCTCGTTTTCTTGCCTGCTGTTATCGTCCACCGCTGAAAGGCCGACAATAATGTTTTTTTTTTACAACGTCTGTCTGCTGAAAAGCCACTGAGTGTACAACTGATTAACTTCCTCAGTCGTTCCAGTTCAAGACGGCCTTCACAGTTAAAAGACGTAAGCCAACTCAAAAATGTCTAATCTGACAGATAGTTAGCTGAATGTGATTCTGGTAGTAGCTGACATCATGTGATATTGCATCAAATTGCACATAACGCTACAACTTTGACATGTCTTATCATACAATAATCATGGGACTCTGGCATGAACGCTTGGCCTTTAGAAAACAGGTTGTAAGCTCAATCATCCAGGTAGATAACAAAAAAGGTTGAATCGTGTCATCTGGACTAGTTTCTTTAAGGGAGAAATGTGAGAAAAGGTAGCCAGTGAAGGCTACCGGAGAGATCTGGTTGGCAAGTTGTAGACTGAGGACGTCCTCTGGATGGGGGACAAAACGTTTCTCACTTAAAGAAACTGGTCTAGATGACACAATTTAAACTTTTGTGTTGCTTGGCCTTTAGATTTGTGCATTCTCCAACTCGCCCTCGCTGCTAGCTTTCCATGTTCTTCTCCTCCGTACCTCCTCGTTTGTTCTTCTTCCTTCCAAATCTCAATCTATCTCACATCCCAGGTAGCGCCTGAGCTGTGCTGTCAGCTGCAGGCACAAAGCCATCACCATGCTGGGGTCTTTTTCTCACCACTCCATGCTACAAAAAACACTCTTCAGTCTCTCTCTCACACACACGCACACACACACACGCACACACACACACACACACACACACACACTCAGATATATTTGTATCCTCCCACCATCAGGTTTTCTCAACCTCACTTCACCCCTGATTCTACAGCTTATCCTAAAAACATATTGCCTGTGCAGCAGCAACAACCCAGGGTCAACGTTTTACCTTAAAGGTTGTCTTTAACCTGAAGGGGCGGCTGGAACGTGCAGTGCTCAGCTGGAGAAGAGGAAGAGGAGGAGGAAGAGCAGCGCATGATGAAGAGTCATTCGCAGTTTGTCATGGGTGAGACCACCTTCTCCAAACCCCCTTTACTTTGTTTTCACCTCCAGTTTTATACTTCCCAAAGCAAAGACCACCTTCTCTGCACAGCCCTCCTCTATTATCACTTACTCTCTCCCAGTGTTTGGCATTTAGATGAAGTATTTATGAAAGTATTTGCTCACAGGCACAACTACAGGGAAAGTCCTGGTCTGCGACACCTCTGGAAGTAGCAGCAGCAGCTCCCTGACAAGTGTAATAAATGTTCTGTATCGCTAAAATGATGAGAGAAAATGACTCGAAGGCACGTGCTAAAGAGAAAGCCGAGGAAGGTTTATGTGTTCATTTCTCATCTGTGACTCACATGGACCACCCTCTCTGCGTGCACGGCCTCTTCCCTCCATAGCACAGCTCCCCCGGTGTGGAGCGCACTGCACTCACTGCTGCTGAAATTAAAATTCAAATCTGTTTTATTGGCGTGACAGAGGCAGGGGGATGTCTGCACAACACAACATGCTGGAAGGAAGGCTAAGACAATAAGCCGATCTGCATGTGCCGCTTTTCTTACCGCTCTCCTTCCAGTCTTTCCTCTCTGACTCACTAACCTTGTTTTGGCTTCTTAAAGAAGTATTTAAAACCTTCTTGTTCTCTGCATGCTGCCTCCCTCTCCTTACATGCTGACATGGCATGTGTGTGTGTGTGTTCATGTTTGTTGGCAAAATATCTCATTAGGCACCGGTGCAATTTAATTGAAACTTGCAGACAGTAATCCTAGGATTCAAATGTAGGAATTCAGGAATCTACGATTCAAAATAGAGTATAATTCTGTCAATTTTACAGATATTGAGCTAAATTTAGATGTGGCAGAGCACTGCAACACATGTTCAAGGTTTAAACTAAAAACAGCGGAACCACTGTCCGATCTCACTGTGAGAAGATCCGAGTCTAAAACTCAGCGGGCGATATGCATTTTATTCAAGGGACGCTAGGCATTTATTTCATTATGTTAACATCAGGTTTCTCATTTGGGTCCAGGTTTAGTTGCCTTTGTGAGTGTGTAAAAACACCCGAGTGTGTTGAACCCATTAAAACCAAATGAATTGAGGTTGTGTAGATGTAGGAGAGACATGGGAGAGTGTGTAGCTTCAGGCCAAACGGAAGGAAAACGGTTTGTGAATACTTCACACTTAATCAGTCCTTTGTGAGTCCTTAGAAACACTCATTTCTGTATATTTCCTCCTATCATTACACTTACAAGCACAGTTTACTTGTGCCAATTCATTTCGCTGGCACAAGTTATTATCCCAACATTTTTTTTACGATCATATTTTGACAGATTTTTTTGTTGTTGGGTACTTTTTTTTAGCTTTGTTAATAGATGCATTGGAGAACAATTGTTACCAAACCAGCAACACATTCACGAGAAACAACTCATGCATGTAATGAAGTCTCGCTATCTGCCGTCAACCTCTCAATTCTGACTACCAAAATAAACCAGGACCTTATCAAGTTGCTGCTTATTCACACTCACCCTATTCGACTGCTCTCGTTTTACATTAATAGCACAGTATTAATGGTACAATGTACAGGTGCTGGTCATAAAATTAGAATATCATGAAAAAGTTGCTTTATTTCAGTAATTCCATTCAAAAAGTGAAACTTGTATATTATATTCATTTGTTACACACAGACTGATATACAGTATTTCAAATGTTTATTTATTTTACTTTTGATGATTATAACTGACAACTAATGGAAACCCCAAATTTAGTATCTCAGAAAATTAGAATATTGTGAAAAGGTTCAATATTGAAGACACCTGGTGCCACACTCTAAACAGCTAATTAACTCCAAACACCTGAAAAGGCCTTTAAATAGTCTCTCACTCTAGTTCTGTAGGCTACACAATCATGAGGAAGACTGCTGACTTGACAGTTGTTCAAAATATTCATTCAACCTTTATTTAGACAGGTAAATCCCACTGAGCTTCGAGATGACCATTGACACCTTGTACAAGGAGGGCAAGACACAAAAGGTCATTGCTAAAGAGGCTGGCTGTTCATAGAGCTCTGTGTCCAAGCTCATTAATAGAGAGGCGAAGGGAAGGAAAAGATGTGGTAGAAAAAAGTGTACAAGCAATAGGGACAACCGCACCCTGGAGAGGATTGTGAAGCAAAACCCATTCCAAAATGTGGGGGAGATTCACAAAGAGTGGACTGCAGCTGGAGTCAGTGCTTCAAGAACCACCACGCACAGACGTATGCGAGACATGGATTTCAGCTGTCACACTCCTTGTGTCAAGCCACTCTTGAACAGGAGACAGTGTCAGAAGCATCTCACCTGGGCTGAATACAAAAAGGACTGGACAGCTGCTGAGTGGTCCAAAGTTATGTTCTCTGATGAAAGTAAATTTTGCTTCTTTTTTTCAACATTTATTTATACAGGTTAATCCCATTGAGCCTCTGGGACTCATATACAAGAGAGATCTGATTTATTTAACAAAGAATGATGACAACAATGGATAATAACAACAATAGACAGTCACAAAAGAGGCATACAAATTTAACTGTCCTTTTTTTAACAAATCAAAACAAAATAGCAACCAAAAGGACAGTAAAAAGGAAAAGTAGCAAGAAAAAAACCCCAGCTAGATTATAAGGTGGTGTAGAAAACTAAAAACAGGAACGTGTTGCATTGGTTTTGCCAGGAACTTAACAGATGTTTGAAGCCACTTAATGAGGTCAAGGTCAAGTGCTTCAGATCTTTTAGCAAGATATTCCAGGAAACAGGAGCAGAGTAGGAGAAGGCCCTTTTGCCTAGTTCAGTCCACACTGAGGGAACACTGCATGTAAATATGTCCTGAGAGCGCACGCTGTAGCTGCACTCACGCAGTGACATGTAGGAGGAGATGTATGAAGGCAGCAGACCAAGAAGTGATTTAAAGATGAAAGTGTACCAGTGGGAGAGTCTGTGTGAAGTTAATGATGTCCAGTTAACCAGTGAATACAGGGTGCAGTGGTGGGTATGATAATCACAACCAGTTATGAATCTTAGTGCACCATGATAGACAGCATCCAACATCTGCAGGGTTCTTGTAGGAGCGGTCATGTAAATAATGTCATCGTAGTCAGTGGAGAGAAGGAAAGTCACAGTTACAAGGTGTTTCCTAGCATTCAGAGTTAGACAGGATCTATTTCTGAAAAAGAAACTCAATTTAAAATCTAAAAAACAAACCCAGTTTAACTTTCAATTTCCTTACTAGGTTTTCCATGTGAAGCTTAAAAGAGAGGTGCGAGTCGACTAAGGTACCCAAATATTTATAGGAATAGACAAACTCAATAGGGACACCATTCAAGAATAATATCAGAGGAAGAACTGCTGGGACCGACTTTCTGTTTGAAAAAAGCATCCCTTTGGTTTTATCAGCATTTAAGACAAGTTTGAGATGGAACAAATCTGACTGGATGATGTCAAAGGCAGATTGCAAAAGCTGGAAAACCTTAGCAACTGTTTTAGCTCAACAATAAACTATGTCATCAGCATAGAAATGTAAGTATGCATCAAGGATGCTCTGACCTACATTACCTATGTATAGTGTAAAGAGGGTAGGTCCTAAGGCTAAGCCTTGTGGTACACCATTGCCGACTGTTAAATACCTGAAGTACCATTATGTTGAACACATTGCCTCCGATCTGAGAGATAGTTAGAGAACCAACCAATGGTGTGATCTGAGAAACCGATTTCTGAGAGCTTATGACACGAGATGTTATGATCCACAGTGTCAAAAGCTTTAAACAGGTCTAAGAAAAGTGCAGCACAATAATCCTTAGTATCCAATGCTTCAGCGATGTCATTAAAAACCTTGAGTGAAGCAGTGGTTGTGCTGTGTTGTTTCCTGAAACCAGATTGATGGGGGAGGTAAGATGTTAAATGAGTCCAAATACTTTTTGATATGAGAGTTTATCCGTTTTTCTAGAAACTTGGCTAAAATGCAGAGTTGGTCGATAGTTGTTCAGTGAGGTGGGGTCACCTCACATTGATCGTCATTTTATTGTGTTTTAAATTGAGTTTTTAGTTAATTGTGTGCTTGGCTTTGCAGCTTTGTTTTTATGCCTTCTTTTATCTTGTTTTTAACTGATGTTCAGCACTTTGTTTCAGCTTTGGCTGTGTTAAAGTGCTTTATAAATAAAGTTGATGATGATTTCCTTTGGAAATCAAGGTCCCAGAGTATGGAGGAAGAGAGGAGAGGCACAAAATCCACGTTGTTTGAGGTCCAGTGTCAAGTTTCCACAGTCAGTGATGGTTTGGGGTGCCATGTCATCTGCTGGTGTTGGTCCATTGTGTTTTCTGAGGTCCAAGGCCAATGCAGCTGTCTACCAGGAAGTTTTAGAGCACTTCATGCTTCCTGCTGCTGACCAACTTTATGGAGATGCAGATTTCATTTTCCAACAGGACTTGGCACCTGCACACAGTGTCAAAGCTACCAGTACCTGGTTTAAGGACCATGGCATCCCTGTTCTTAATTGGCCAGCAAACTCACCTGACCTTAACCTCATAGAAAATCTATGGAGTATTGTGAAGAGGAAGATGTGATACACCAGAGCCAACAATTCAGAAGAGCTGAAGGCCACTATCAGAGCAACCTGGGCACTCATAACACCTGAGCAGTGTCACAGACTGATCAAATCCATGCTACGCCACACTGATGCAGTAATCCAGGCAAAAGGAGCCCCAACTAAGTAGTGAGTGCAGTACATGCTCTTACTTTTTATGTTCATACTTTTCAGTTGGCCAACATTTCTAAAAATCCTTTGTTTTAAATTGGTCTTAAGTAATATTCTAATTTTCTGAGATACTGAATTTGGGGTTTTCATTAGTTGTCAGTTATAATCATCAACATTAAAAGAAATAAATATTTGAAATATATCAGTCTGTGTGTAA
>NC_056512.1:22644451-22644854 GCF_014905685.2 Nematolebias whitei | reverse complement strand
AATTCTCATGATTAGGACTTGATTAGGATCTGATGAAAGTCTAAAACCTGCATACTTTCATTAGTACAAAAATGACCTGTAGAGGCAATGTGTGTATGTGTGTGTCTTTGTATTTGTTACCTTGTAAGGCCCATTTTTCCAACACATACATTGTGAGGACCAAGTGCTCATTTTAGGGGCCCAAAGCCCGGGCCCCATAAGAAGAAGTGCTGTTAGTGGGTTAGGTTTAGGACTAAGGTGTGAATTGAGGATGGGTTAGGATTACGTTTAGGTATGTACTGGTAATGGTTAGGTTCAGGGTAAGGACCAGGTTTAGGCTATAGAAATGAACAAAAAAATGAATGGAAGACAGTGCAAAGCCCCTGTAAAGATGGAAAGACAAACTTGTGTGTATGTGTGTTTG
>NC_056512.1:22620926-22644351 GCF_014905685.2 Nematolebias whitei | reverse complement strand
ATGGATATTCAGTCTCCATTTCTTGACTTAAATGTCTTCCACAGTAGCAGTAGTGATACCATCCCATGCTCTCTGACCCTAAACATCAACTAAACAAACCAGGAAAGGAAATTTTGAGAAACGTTTTGAGTGGAATGGCATCTGAGTCAATGTCCTATCTGACACAAATGTTGTGCTAAATAGCATTTTCTCCTACATTGTTCACATGTACAAGAGCATCTTGAAAAATTAGAATATTGTGAAAAAAAATGTTGTTTCTTGTCAATTACTTCAGAAAGTGCAACTCATAGATTCATTACACACAGAGTGAAATGTTTCAGACTTTATTTTGTGTAGTTTTGATGATTATGGCATACAGATAAAGGAGAAGAAAAAAAAACTCAGTGTCTCAGAAAATTTGAATATCACACAACCAGCTTTTGGTACCTTTGGCCATGTGGGCAGGAGCCAAGTCCTGCTGGAAAATGAACCCAGCATCTCTTTCCATAAAGCTCATCAGCAGAAGGAAGCAAAACAGGGCTGATGTGCTCATGTCTGGGTACATCTGGTGAATAGAATGAACTAAGTTTCTGGTGTATAATTGAAAAGCAATGAAGCTGTACCTTACTACATAAACTGTCACATTTATTTTGCGTACCAGCAAAAACAAAAATGGTCTCATTTGTAATGGTTTTAAAGCGACAGACTCATTTTCTCCATGTCCAGTGTGCACTGTCACTTCGATCGTGTACTCCCAGTTGGTTAAACATCGAGAGAACATGGTAAATGATGTAAGATGACAAAGAGAGCAACCATTTTGGGGGGGAAACATTGGTCATGCACAGTCTGTTCTTATTCCAAGGCACGGGCATCCAAATTGTGGCCCGAGAGCCATTTGGGGCCCATGGAGTGATTCATGTGGCCCACAACTGCAGTTTAAGAATGGTATCATTTTGTCCAGCAGGCTTAAGAGATCGATGCAGACTTTCTGCAAATTGCTGGTAATCCTTTTTTATATAATATTTAGGTTTAACAGCAAAACTGATGAAAAACAATCTTCTCAGAATGAGCAATATTAAGCAAAATACAAATCTTTGGCTATAATCTTTTATTTTCACTTCATGGTACAAAACGACAAAAACCTTTACTGGTTTCTACCAAAAAGGAGACTTTTGGATAAAGATTCATAAAACTTGGCTAAATATTGGTTGATAAAATAATCAAGAGGGAAACTGGACATTTTTAAATAAATATAAAGTGGTATCATACGAGTCGATCAACTTGATCAAACCTTCTATGAATCTGTTGTAGCGACTGACAGATGGACAATTTTTCAGAACTTTGATCAGCATTTTGGGTCGTCCATGGTCCAAAAGGCTGATCGACCCTCTTTTAAAAGGACACTTACTCATAAGACGCTTTTGTTGCCGAGAACAAACTAAAATGAAAACTAAAATAAAACTTTCCAAACACAAGAAAACAACAAAAATAGACCCACAAATCAAATAAATCAGATCTTTTTAAATAAAAAAAATATAAGCTCAGTGTTTATGAGGCTTTTAATGTTTTGGATCTACAACATTTTAAAACTCTTTCTCCACCAACGTTTCAGTCAACGTTTGTCTTTTCTCCAAACTATTGTTCACAGTGAGAGTTAAATTCACTTTTTTGTGGCCCATTAGTCCTTTCATTTTGATAGTTTTGGCCCACATATGCAAACATTTGGACACCTCTGGTCTAAGGTATTTCAATGGGCTGTGACTATTGCAAGTAGATGGCAAACAATATTCTCAAGGGAGTCTCTAAAAGGTCTCACAACGTTCACATGGGTTCTCAACTTTCTTGCATGAGTCCCAGAGACACACGTGTTCAAAACATTTTACCCAAAGTTGTCAGGGGTTACTCAAACTCCTCTCAAACCTTTCTCAATTTAGTTTCTGCAAATTCTACAGAGAACTCTTATTGACATCCAAGGCTACTGCCTCAAATGCCCAGATATAAAAATGTTACAGACAGCAAGTACTGATTAGTTTTAAAAACCTGGTCCAATTCAACTTATCTTCATTTTAAAGTGAACTCCAGTTCATTAAATCAGAAATGTAGGGAGAAGCTGCCAAGTTGAGTACAAAGTGTGTTGAGGTGGGTGATAAAATCATATGCACGACCAAGAACACAGTCGGTGTTCACCCACTCTTCTTGAAGGTGGGTCTAACGTTACCTGCCCACTTTGCAGTGATTCAATGGACCAACTCCCCTCTCACCGTTGATTACTTTCAAACTAATTAACAAATTTTAAAAACACAACGTGAACGTAACGTGTAACACAACACGTTATAGAAATGCAGAGTAGTAGAAAGTACAGATACTTAATGTAAAATGTAGTGAAGTAAAAGTCAAAAACGGTGTACACAAAAACAAGTTATGATGTTCCAAATTTGCAGATTCTGATTTTACTTCAACAGCAATGCCAGGTGAGATTTTCTTCTTTATTTGGTGTTTGCTTCATGCTCTGCAATGTGTATTGTTTAAAAAAACAATCAGCCTGCTAAAATGACTTTTCACCATTTTTCTGTTTTAGCTGCCTATTGTTCAGAGTATGCTCTTTCTTCTGTTAAATCTTTTTTTTTTTTTTATGATGCCAATTTTGTTTTTCTTTCTGTGAAGCTGTAATCCTCGTGTGCCCGGGTGTAAAGGCAGAGTTCTGCTGTCAATAAACAGGCTGTAAACAGGACATGATGTGGAGTCAGTGTGCTGTTTGGGTCAAGTTTTACTCAAATGTTTCAGTCAAGAAATCAATGACATCTTTAAAGCTCATGCAGATGGTTTTTATTATCTCTCCACAACACTAAAAATTGTCCTCTGGCTTTGTCTCTCTTCTAAAATCGCTTTAAAGAAGAGGACTTTATTTTCTCACACACAATTATCATCTGATCATCGTCTAATCATCTATGAGACCAGACCAGTGTCCTCAGTCCTCAGTCCCTCTGACTCTGCAGTGACTGGCCTCGTTGTTTTTTTTTTAACTGCAACACAATCCAAAAGGCCTGTTAGCATCATCAAGCCATTAAGCCAACAACCTGCAACTTGTCCATTACAAAAGTTTGATTCCCCTTCCCATACACACACACTTGACTGTCTATTATTCTCCTCCTTCCTCTCTCTTTCATCTTTCTTTGTCCTTGTGTTCCATCTGTACTTTCCATGTGAGACACAAATCCACTCTTTATCAGCTTGTTTGTCTCCGTCTCCACTGCCTTCGCCCGACTCCAGTAGTCTACAATCAGTGTCAGGATCAATTAACAGATTTCACACCGCAGGACGTGACATTTACATAAAGCCACAGAAAAACCAAAGGTGATGATGAGTCAGAGTCAGAGATTCTTTATTGTTATTCGCACCTCATGTGGTACATGTGGTGGAGCGAAATGATGTACTCAGGGTCCCAGTTACATCCAACAATAAAATGTAAAAGAAAAACAGTAATAACATCTAAGATATGAACTAAGAAAAACATCAACAAAAATACACTAAGCACTAATAGCATAAAAACATTACGTCGAACAACAGCACAAACATGAACATGAGTCTATGTGAGCAGATGAGCACGCATGAACACATCCACATTGAAACAGATCAGCAGCAACATGAAACAGATCAGTAGCAACATGAAACAGATCAGTAGCAACATGATGTGATTTTTCACAGTGATTATTCTAGTTAGAGATTCATGAGTCTAACAGCCTCAGGGTAGAAGCTGTTCCTCAGTCTAGTGGTTCTACACTTAATGCTCCTCAACCTCCTTCCTGAGGGGAGCGGGACAAAATGTGTGTGTGCTGGGTGAGTGGGGTCCTTCATGATGCAGGTGGCCCTCTTCCTGCATCTGGAGATGTAGATGTCTGTGATGGTGGGGAGACTGACTCCTACAGTCTTCTGTGCATGAGGAGGAGACTAAGGAAAAATGTTTGGAGGTCTGTTTTCAGGTGAGGGTAAATCCATCCATCCATTATCTTTACCCGTTCTTTTTAGGTTGCAGGGGTCATTGGCACCTTGGTCCACTTGGTTTGTGTGGGGAAACAGAAGTACCCGAAGAAAACCCACACATGCATGGACAGAACATGCAAACTCCACCCAGAAAGGCCCCTAGCCGGGATTTGAACTGGCAACCTTCTTGCTGAGAGGCAACAGCTCTACCAGCTGAGCCACTGTATCACCCCAGTGGGGGTAAAGCCAGTAAAAAAAACATGTCAGGACTGTGGAGTAGTTTCTGAAAAAAACTTATTTTATTAAGAACGGTAAAAAGGTCTGCAAATTAAATATAGAGGGTTTTTTTTCCAACACTTTAAAAGGAATTGTAAAAACAATTCAGTAAATTAATGATGGTGTGATGTTGTGTGCCTGGGGCACATTGGCCTCATTGTTTTGTCCCTTTGGTCATGTCTTGGGTTCTGGGTTGGCTAATCAGCCTTTGTTTTGGGCTGTGGCTTTTTCAGCTACACCTACTTAAGAGGCTGGTCTCAGAGAGCTTTTGTCCCCTTCCCTTTTCCCTCTCGGCTCTCTTAGGGCTCTTTTGTGCTCTTTTTAGTAGTGACGGTGAGATGAAGCTTCATGAAGCACTGAGGCTTTCCATTAAATAGCTTGACTCATGATCCGACATGCCATGGTGCTTCATTTGCTCTACTGCGTCATCAAGTGGATTATAAATGTAAAACCGATAGATGGATTACAATAACAACTGGTTTGCGAAGCTTTGAGTTGAATAAAATAAAAAAAGAAATCAAATTTGTGAGGACCTCATATAAAGTCTAAATTTGATCTGCAAATGATCTTAATCTGTATTAATGATGATGGTGATGATGGATTTTTCTGTCTGCCCCTTATATTTCGAATCTCGCGCATGCAAACGAGCCAGTTCCTGAATTGGTCATGTGGTACGCCCTGCTAGCGAGGCCTCGAACGTCACTACATGCGTCATCAATACACGCCTCGATACACGCTCCACATAAACCCTCCTGGATTACTCGACACACGCCTCGAAGTCTCGACACAGAAGGACACATCACTACTTTTTAGCCCTCAGACTCCCTCTGTTTTTGCTCCTCTCATGCTCCCTCATTTTTGGACCTTTTTCTTGGCCGCCCTTGTTTTCCCAGGGCCCTTGTTTTTTTCTTTGTCCTGGAGTTGTGGCCTGCTGTCGGTGGCCCCAGCCACCTCAGGTAATTTTTGTTAACTTTTTTGTATATTTGTTGTAACTTTAGCCTGGTGGGACCAGTTGTCCTGTTTTCACCCTTTTCTTTTATAACAGGTGTTTTTTGCAGGTTTGTTCTAGTTTTAGTCTGGTACCAGCAGCGGCTTCGACGGCCCTGTATACGGTTGGCATGCTGCGGTACCTTTTTGTTCTGTTTGACCGGGTCACCAGGTCCAGCTTTAAGTTGCTACTTTGGACTTTTGTGTGTTTTTATGTTTGACAAGGGGATTGGGATTCTTTTTTCCTTCTCCTGCAGGAAGCAGCTGAATAAATTGAATGTTTGAACCCCTATTTGTGAGTCCCATGTCCTCCTTTAATATGTTGTGTCTTTGGTGGATATAGCATATGACCTGTCTGCCATTTGTCCAATAATTACTGGAGATATGCACCAGACTCATAAAAAACAGACGGATGAAATTCTTTTAAATGTGGATTGACAACTGGAAATTTTGATTAAGGAAGAATACATGGAAGAAATGTTAATAAAAAGAACAAGAAGTTAATGTATTTCACCTGAGCTACCTTTGCTCCAAATTATCACCTGCGGCCAAATAATGTTAGTGTTTGTTTTGTCTATCTGTTAGCAAAATATCTCATGAGCCAACTACTGACTGTATTTTAATAAAATGTTTAGAAAGTAATCATGTCATTGTCTGCCACTACCAACTGACCTTAGTAAACACATAATGGTACAAGTGAAAAATATGAATTATAGGAGAATACGCTAAATTATTCAGCCTGAGCTACCTTTGCTTACAAACGTGGTTTCTTGTCAAACATTTTTATTATTATTCAGCTCAAATCTGCCAGTTACAGATGTATGTACAACATATTCCAGGTAAAGGTCTTGTGGACTGTGATCCTTTAGCACTTAAGGGATAAAAAACGTTCCTCGAAGCTTCTGTTGCAACATTAAAGTCTTTTATTAGAAGCGTTTGATCTTCCAGCATGATGTTGTGTAAAATATTCAGCTTGAGCACTCAGTGAAGCTCCTGACTGACAGCTATGGCTTAGAAAAAGAAGAAGGGAGGGGAACAGCCTACAAACTTTTCACTGAGCTATTAACCCTTCGGCTGTGATTTCATAAACACCTCTGATGTATTTCATCTTTCCATCTTATCCACTTCTCCCCCTCCTCTCCAGCCAATGGATGCAACAGCAGCCTTTAAATACACATAGGGAGCTGCTCTTCCTCTTCCTCCCTGAGCCTTGGTGCACATGCACACGTGGAATAAAGCACATGTATGATGTTTCGGGCTGCAAAATGTGCCTTTGCGACTCGTACAGGCAGAACATGCAGGATACAGTTGAGTTCATTCAGTCATACACACACCAGTTGTTGCACTGAAGCCTGCTTTGGGCAGTCATCTCCCTCTCTGCGTGCACTGTCACACCATCCTCTGTGCTAGAGCGCAAATGCTTTTTCTGCTCACACTAGCATGTTTTACTGCATTATCTTCCAGTGCTAATAACTGAAAATAAAAGCACTTAAAATAAAAAATAAAAAACCTTAGTTATCCATGAAGGAATGCTTATCACCCGCTGCCTTCCATGTCAGTGTTTCAAATTTAAATCATCTTGTGATGAGAAGCAGAGTTGTTGCCACCTTGCATTCAGAGTACCATATTTTTCAGACTATAAGGTGCACTTAAAATCCTTTAATTTTCTCAAAAATCAACAGTGAGTCTTATAATCCGGTGCGCCTCATGTATTTATTCTGGTTGTGTTTACTGACCTCGAACTGATTTTATGTGGTACATGGTGCTCAAAAATATATCAAAATGTTTTAGTTTCGCTTAATGCGCCTTATAATCCGGTGCACCTTATAGTCTGAAAAATATGGTAAATGCTGTGAATGACTGTCAGCTACTACCACATCAAAACTTAGCTCAATATCTGTAGAACTCTGTGTGTTGGAGCCAAACTTTCTGTAAACTAAGGTTGATAAGCTGTGGCAGCCACCTCAAACAGGACTGACTGTTCATCAGGTGTTCATGCAGTGATTCCTCTGCAAGTTTCACAAAAATCTGTTCACTGGTTCATGAAACCTTTTGTTGACAAGACAAACGAACACAGAGACATGGGCAAAAATATTATTGCTCCACCTTTGGATGATAATAAACACTCAGCACGGGCAGCTTGATGCCAGTGGTGGAGAAAGTACTCAAACACTTTACTTAAGTAAAAGTGCAAATAAACAGACGAAAATGTACTCTAGTAAAAGTAGAAGTACCACATTAACATTTTTACTTAAGTAAAAGTAAATAATTGCTGGCTTTTAAAAATACTTAAAGTATTGAAAGTAAAAGTACTTGCTGAATGTATTACCTAATACAATGGTCTACAATATCATTAAGTGTACCTACCGTATGTATATTTTCTGTAATACATTAATAGTGTTGAACCATTTTAATGAACAATGCTGCAGATAATACATGTTTTTATTGTGTTTACTCTGTGACACAGTTCACACTTGGACTTGTGATTCTGTGCCTCAGAATTTCAGGGATGACATGCAGAGTTAAATGTCATTACGCAAAATAAGAAAGAGGAATGATTTTACCTTTGAAAGTTTTTATTTAACACAAAGCAAAACCAATGTGTCATTTTAACTGCAGTAAACACATTTAGGTAAAAGTTGTCTGCCTGAACAAAAGGAGCTTTAGACCTAACAAAGAAATATTTGATCATTTCAACTGCAGTTTGTCATCAACTCTAGTTAAAATACTGTCTAGTCGGCCTTGTAATGGGTCGATAGTGAACAATATTTTAACTTCCTGACACCATTTTCAAAACTTGGACCTGAGTGTTGAAACATTTGGAGACATCTCTTGTCTCCTAACATCCCATGAACTTACACATTTTAATGTTGCAGCAAGAATTTATTGTTCAAGTTCAGAAGAAGTTGGTTTTCAAAGTTTTTTTGAGTCCAGTCTGGCTATTTTGGGAGAGAGAATCTGTCCTGCTGTACTGAATAGTCTTTAAATAATCTTTCAATAATCTTTCAATAGTCTTTCAATAGTCTTTCAATAGTCTTTCAATAGTATTTCAATAATCTTTCAATAATCTTTCAATAGTCTTTCAATAATCTTTCAATAGTCTTTCAATAATCTTTCAATAATCTTTCAATAATCTTTCAATAATCTTTCAATAGTCTTTCAATAGTCTTTCAATAATCTTTCAATAGTCTTTCAATAATCTTTCAATAGTCTTTCAATAGTCTTTCAATAATCTTTCAATAATCTTTCAATAGTCTTTCAATAATCTTTCAATAATCTTTCAATAATCTTTCAATAATCTTTCAATAAGGCCATGGGTGGCGCGTATCTTCTAGCTGACTCTCCGCAGTGAAATCCATTTTGGGTGTGTTAGTGGTGCTGTGGGTGCTCCCAGCTCAGTGACATATATATACTAGAATATACGTCATTGGTCCAGCTCTTCTTGAAGGTGGGTTTAACGTTACCTGACCACTTTGCAGTGATTCAATGGACCAACTCCCCTCTCACCGTTGATTACTTTCAAACTAATTAACAAATTTTAAAAACACAATGTGAACGTAACGTGTAACACAACACGTTATAGAAATGCAGAGTAGTAGAAAGTACAGATACTTAATGTAAAATGTAGTGAAGTAAAAGTCAAAAGTACCCGTAAAGTACATGAAAAATGTACTTAAGTACAGTAACAAAGTACTTGTACTTCGTTACACTCCAGCACTGCTTGATGAACACAGCAAAAAGGAAAACACAAGGTGTATAACCTAACTAAATTAAAGGTGTGACGTGGGAACCACAGCAGCATGAATTAGACTCGAAGCTAGAACACCAAGCAAATCCAACATCAGGAAACCGAGGTACTGTGAGAGGATGAGTTACCTTGCATCAGAGAGTACTTTAAGGGTTTAAACTCCAAAAGCAGTCATAATGTATTGCACAATTACAGGCTGGAGGTGAGTGGCATAGCTGTAGTTACGGAGCAGGCGAGCTGGGCTGCTGTCCAGTAAATAAGATGAGGGAGCAGCAGTTAGACACTCGAGTACGTGCACGTACACAGCAAACGTTCAGGACAAAAACACATGAGCTGCCAGCTGTCCCTGCAGACTCAACATTTTATTAAACAAAATGCGTCACGGTGAGCTAATAGGGTCATTAGATGAGTTAATTATTGCCTTAATTGGAAAACTGTTCTAAATCACACGTACTGTTCGGTAATGAATGTATGCTAACAACAAAGATGAGATCGTGCACACACACAGATCTGATGAATTTTAATTAAAAAGGAACACAAAACAACAATGTCATATGGATTATGTAAAACATAATGTTTTTGCAAGCTGCCATGAAAGGTGAGCAAACCTGTATCTGTGTGTGTGTTTGCTAACAGGCAGACAAACGTCTGTCTGTTAGCGAAATATCACATGAATCACTGGATCGATTTAATGAAACTCTCAGAAAAGTAATCAGCTGTAGAAGTACGGTCAATAACTACTTTCTAAAGGTTTCAATCAAATATGTTTAGTGGTTCGTGAGATATTTTGCTAACTGACAAACAAACACATGAACCAGAGCTATTCAACTGGTGGCGCAGGGGTCAAATCAGGCCCACAGGTGAGCTCAGTTCGGCCCACCAGTGGATTCATTTTTGAATAAAACTAGATTTTAAACCATAAAACAAACTTGCTTAATGACAATGCTGGATGTCCGGCCCCTGAGCTCTTGGCTTTCAGTAACTGTGGCCCCCTGAGCAGTTTAACTGACCATCTCCGACATAGGCAATTACATGATCACCCGCCTTTCATGGCAATGGACAATTAAAAGTGAATTTAAGATGTCGAGTAGGAAACTAAACTGAATGCACTGAACACGCATGTTAGGCTGATTGGTAACTCTAAATTGTCCCTAGGTATGAGTGACAGAGTGAATGGTTGTTTGTCTCGTGTGTCTCTATGTGTCCCTGTGACGGACTGGAGACCTGTCCCACCTCTCACACAGTGTTGGCTGGACATGGGCACTAGTAACCACCATGACCCAAAAAGGAAGCGGATAAAGATAATGGATGGATGGATCTAGTAGAGTGCTGTATGAATGGGTAAATGAGGGCACAGATTGTGTTGTAAAGAGCTGCGAGTATCTTGACAAGATACAAGATAGAAAGGTGCTATATAAGTACAGTCCATTTACCATTTTACCAATCCTGTATATTTTTGAGTTTTCATAGCATCAATCCAAAAAGCTTCAAAGAAGCTGAAACATCTGTGTCCAAACTGCAGGTACAATGGTCAAAAAACTGCACATCTATTTTTAGGATTTACGCTGCTGAACTCACCAGATGGGATATAATGATCACACGCTGGGGACGGTAGGTTCTGATGTACGTGGCACGCATTAAAAGTCTCCAAATTCCTTTTTTTTAAGAAAACGTTTTGCTTACTTAAACTTACACTTTTACGTCACTACAATTCAGTGGGTTCAACATTCTATTAGACTTCATTTAGATATTGTTCTTTTTAAACTAAGAATGTTTATTACACTTTAATATTAGAATCACGCCGCTTGGAGTGGCTGCATGTTGGAGCAGCTCTGTTACTTTCATTCTGAAATACTGCTTTTGGAAACTTTAATTCCTCTTTTGCTGGATGTAAATCACATGTTTTGGATGACTGTTTTCTCTGGTATCGGATGATGTGCAGCTGGAAGGATTTTTACTGAAACTTTTTTACTTTTGGACATTTGTTATGATGCGTAACCATAACAAGAAGGTGTTTTTTTTACAACCGGGCACAGCTGATTAACATCTCAAAAGCTCAAATAATATCCCACTACAGCCCCAAATCTCAAATGAGTTGAAAAGGAGGCAAAGTGGATGCATTCTCATCTCCCTGCCAGCTGTGCTCGAATGCCTGATCACTGAGATCCTGGAAATGGCAGGAAACGTGTCTCGTGACAGCAGAAGGACCGGGATCGTCCCCTGGCTGCCCGCAGTGACTAGGAGCTTGGCGGGCTGCTTGGAGGAGTGACCATTGCTCTGGGAGGAGTTCTGTGCGGTATTTGGGTGATGTTGTAGCCTAGGGGAACCGAGAGGCCAGCTGAGTCTGAGTGGACAGATCGAATGGCATCTGCAGCCTGTTTCTTCAGATCTGCTGTGGGACAGGCCTTTACAAGAGATCCTTCCTGCCTACAGCCATCAGTATCTATAACATCTCTTAATGAAACGAGGATAATGAGTTACAACAACATTTAATCTCCCTTTGGGATTAATAAATTGTTTTTGAAATGAATTGAATTGAATAAAACTCGTAAATAATTACATAATAGAAGCAAGTCTTTGCCATTTTTAGTTCTGGACTTATTGAGTTTTTGGTTGATAAATTTGTATTACATGCTTCATCAAGTCGTGATCTACAGCTTTTGCTGGAGCGGTTCGCAGCCGAGTGTGAAGCGACTGGGATGAGGATCAGTTCCTCCAAATCCGAGGCCATGGTCTTGATCTGGAAAAGGGTAGAGTTCCCTCTCTGGGTCGGGGAGGAGGTCCTGCCCCAAGTGGAGGAGTTCAAGTATCTTGGGATCTTGTTCACAAATGAGGGAAAAATGGAACGTGAGATCGATAGGCGGATAGGTGCAGCGTCTGCAGTGAATCGGGCGCTGTACCGGTCTGTCGTGGTGAAGAGAGAGCTGAGTCAAAAGGCGAAGCTCTCAATTTACCGGTCGATCTACGTTCCTACCCTCATCTATGGTCATGAGCTTTGGGTTGTGACCGAAAGAATGAGATCTCTGATACAAGCGGCCGAAATGAGTTTTCTCTGCAGGGTGTCTGGACTCTCCCTTAGCGATAGGGTGAGAAGCTCGATCATCTGGGAGGGACTCAGAGTAGAGCCGCTGCTTCTCCACATTGAGAGGAGCCAACTAATGTGGCTCAGGAATCTAGTTAGGATGCCTCCTCCTGGACACCTCCCTGGCGAGGTGTTCCAGGCACGTCCCACCGGGAGGAGACCAAGAGGAAGACCCAGGACACGCTGAAGGGACTATGTTTCTTGGCTGGCCTGGGAGCACCTTGGGATTCTCCCAGAGGAGCTGGTCCAAGTGGCTGGAGAGAGGGAAGTCTGGGCCTCCTTACTTAGGCTGCTACCCCCACGACCCGACCCCGGATAAGCAGAAGAAAATGGATGGATGGATGGAATTTATAATTAGTTGTAAGAAAAAAAAAAACTATTTTAATTGCTTATAACTTAACTTGACATTAAATTCAGTGTATTTTGTCAAAAAATACAACAGCTTATTTCCATAAATAACATTTTCAGAGAAAGTGGGATCTCAGGACTCAGGCATGAATGAGGAGGAGGCAATAATCTGAAATAACCTGAAAAATCCTGTCCTGAAGCGCAGTATCGGCCTCTGCCTCTTTCTTCTCAGAGATATTAAATAACCACCTGACCGGGGCTGTCATTAGACTAAAGAGGCAGGAGCTCTCTCGCTGGCATTTCATCTCCATCAGACCTCCATCCGGTCCTCCTCACTCTGACATGTGCTGCAGAAAACGTGACTTAATGTGCTCGCTTTATTCCTCTGGTCTGTGTCTGCTAAAAGGTGCAGGGGTCACTACTCCTCAATCAGAAAGCAGGTTTTAACGTGGACGAGGGAGGTGCGAACAAGAAGGGAGGCACTAATATGTGAGTAAAAAACAGATGAATGACTCAGGGACAGAATGACAGATCAGAGAATTTGGTTAGAAAAACACAAATACACCAAATCTTTTTGTCCTCTCTCTATCTTATCCGCTTCGTATTTTCCCACGCCCCCGATCTTCTATCGTGTCCCCAAGTGTCCTCATCCTAACACCCGATTTCATTCTTTTCTTCTTCGTCTGAACCCATCTGTCCATTCTCTTTCAACTTACCCCCTTCTGATTGGATTACTATAAGTCCCCAAATGGATTTTTGTCCTGACAATACAGCCTTTTGAATGAATATTTAAAGAGGACTTTCTAAAGTCATCATCCTCCAAATGAATTATTATGCAGTGCCCAGTTGGAATTTAGAAGGTAGTCTAAGTGTGTTTTAATTTGACTCATTTTACACATCCTCTCAACTATACTTCCTTCTTCTCTCATGTCCCCCCCCACCACCACCACCACCACCACCAGTCTCTTGCCATACTTTGCCTCCATTTGTCCTACTTTTGAACCCAGTTATTCACTCTATCTCCCTGTCCTCCTGCCAGAACCTCATCCCCCGCTCACCCCCACCCTGCTCTGTCTCCCTTCCAACCCTCTCCATCCCCTCGCCCTCCTGCCTGGCTCTCTTCTCCCCATCTCTCCCTCATCCCACCGCTCCATTCTTTTCCCTTCTCAATCACTCCCCCTGCTATGTTAATTTAAATTGCCTGGTTTGGGAAGACAGTATGGTTCCAATAATGCCGAAAGCACTTAAGAGAACATAATCAATCTTGCTCTCTTCCACTCACTTTCTCCGCTCGTTCTCTTTCTTTCTGTTTTCACACCCCATTTTATATTCCCTCCATATGTAGAGCAGGATCTCTCTCTCTCTCTCTCTCCTTCAAACCTCTTCTGTAGTCAAACCTTTTTTAACTTGAATATTTTATCCCTGCTGTCAGAAAGTCTATTTTATCTACTAATTTAAGACATAACGTAACCTGTCAGGTTTTGGTATTTTTCTTTCTTTGTTTTAACAAAATAAAATCAGTCTACAAACTGTAGGGATATGAGGATGCAGGAGAATGAGGGCGTCACACGCTGTTTTCTCAGAAGAACTAGATGTTAGTCTCCTCACACTATTGAATGTACATCAGACCAGCAGGTGTTGAGTAAACTTTTGAACTGACCAGACACACAATGATCATGTGGACTGATGTATTCAGCAGCTTTAGAAGATTGATATCATCGTTCTCTCCTTCGCTCTCGATGAAGACAATCGATTTCACCCGCTCCTCTCTCCCTCCTGCTTTTTTGCTCTCTTGCCCTATGAACCTCCTCAGAGCTGCTCTTTACACATCTTCCGAACAGAAAATTATTATGGATCTGGTCAGCTGGTCTCTCAACGCAATTGATTTTTTTTTTCTACCAGAAGACAGGGTCCAGGAGAACCCTCATGCCCTGAAGGGACACAAGCAGCTGGATATATCAAGGATTCCTGGGGGTGTTTGGAAGATGATGTGCCTGTCTGTGCTGTCTGTTGAGGACATAGAAGACGCATACATAATTGGATTTATGATAACAGGGTTTCTGCTTTTTGGAATCGGCGGATACCTGGGTTATCGGCTAATAAGAAAGACGTCGGCAGCAGTTTTGGCAGTAGTAAAGCCGCCAGCCTCATATGAAGGGTTACTCCATGCTTCGAGCTCTCAGACTAATATGCTTTGTGAGCTGAACCATAAGTTGGATGCGATTTCTGAGAATCGTGGGCCACTTGCAGCTCCTAGGACTCGCCGGCATGAAGGATTAGACCTTGGAGAAGACTAACAAGCATGGATAAGCAGAATGTCCATGGATCTGGCTGTTTGGATTTGTCATTGAGTGCACCAGCAGAACTGAAGGCAGACATGTCAGTAGAGTCTGCCTGCGCAAAACATTTGCTGTTTATCTGAATTTGGCCTCCCCTCTGGCCTTGGATAGGCCAACTTATCTCAAATTGCTCCTAAAGGATGCGTAACCTATGAAGCGCTACCGCTGATAAACACTGTACCATCATATCAGAACTTTAGAAATTTCCAGAGTGTCCATGGACAACTCACCACCTTTGTTGACTTTCTATGCATAAATGTATTACGATGTCATTGTATGTTGCTGTTTATGTTGAGAGGTCTTTTTTTGCATCTTTACACTGTGCCCCAGCCAGGACATAGTGTTAGACATGACTTTTTTCCCTCATGTTCTCTTTTCCTCATCTACTCTCTATGTTGTATGTAACAGGTCTCTCTTGTAAATGAGCCCCTGAGTCTCTACAGGAACTAACGTATATAAATAAAGGTTAAATGAATGATTTGCATAGTAATGCATATTCAGTAGAGTAAAAGGTATCAACACATGCACGACACAAGTATGTCTGACTTCTACTGACTTTTATTCTTTTTCTCATGCCTCCACCTCCCCAAGCTCTCTTCCACCTGCTTCCTACACTCACTACATATCAGAACATTGTCTGCAAACATCATAGTCCATGTGGACTCCTGTTGAACAGCATCTGTCATCCTGCCCATCACCACTGAGTACAGTAGTCCCTCGCTACTTTGTGGTTCGACTTTTGTGGACTCACTCTTTCGCGGTTTTTCAACATAAGATTGTACACAACACACGATTGTCAACTTTAATACTACTCACATGATTGTGATAGTATAGGATAAAAAGTTTACAAAAATATATGCTTTGGAAAGGCACTGCCATTTTCTAGTTTTCTTTCAATAAGCCTATACTATAACGCATCAAAAGAACTACACTACCCAGAAGTCAACAGTGCTTCCGGATGCTGCTTTCTGCTGAAATGGAGGGAAAGTTTAGCAATGCAAAGTCAGAAGTAACGATCTATCTATTAAGCTCACAGAACTGGCAGGAAAGTTGCAAATAATCCTGAAGCTTCATGAAGCTGAATTATCCACAGACTACTGTACATCATAAACACATCTATCACTTCTACTACACATCTCACCACTGACTACTGTCCTTGAACATGCTATGCACTGACTACACTCGCATACAAAATCCATGGCTTCATGATGTTCCCAGCAACACTGCAGTACTTTGCAGACTCTTGAACAGGTACAGATAACAAAACTTACATAAAATTAGCCTCATGGTTGAGCGGACTGAGCAGCATGTGTTCAGTCTAACACTTTGCTCTTGTGGTTCAGATGCCGGGACAAAACATCTAGAAACAAAGTTTACCTGCTTCACTATGTCACTGTCTTGGAACTTTATATATTTTTTAAATTTATTTACAGCTTATACAGTACACTCACACAGTGCATTACCAAGTGCTTTACTGAGTGCATTACACCTTTTTTTTGTAATTTACCCTTTATTTATCCAGGTAGTCTCATTGAGTCACGAGAACTCATTTTCAAGATATATTTTTACACACGTGTGGTGTTCAGTTTTGTGCCAAAATACAAAAGGACACATTGAAAAAATAATTTTATTCACGACCAAACACCTTTGTTGGCTAAAATTGAATTGCAAGTTTGAACAATTACTGAAAACCTTTCAATCAATCAATTATATCAACTCATTCCAAGTGGATTAAAAATGTGCACAATTTAAACTCTGTCATTAAATCCGAATCAAATAAATAATACAGAGGTTTTTACAAGATAGTTTTAATCAAGACAACGTCATTCAAAAAGAGCAGAACATTTTTATAATTATTTTAAGGCAACCCTTTAACTGATGATCGTCACTTGAAACAAGTTTTATGACATAAAGTTCTGGATTGGGGTTAGCAAGTCCTTACCTACTTTTGATCATTGGCTTTTGCCTTTCGATGAAAGACAACTTTAAATAAAACTTTCAGAAAGTAATTTACTTGCAGATTAAATTGCTTTCTGTTTTACTAGTTTTTAGAGTCAGTCCAATTCAAGACGTCCACTATAGATCATCAATACTTGCTAACACAAAATAGCTTATGACTTAGTCAACTTCAGATACTGAGATAAAATCTGGTATGTTAGTAGTTGAGAGTCATCCCCAACACATACTCCATGAGCTGAGTGATAAATGTTAAAAACTTTGCATTTATCTATTAGAGACAACACTGACAACAAAATATCTCATCAACCAACAGATGTGTTTTAATGAAGCTCTAAGGCAGTAACCAGGGCAGCCGATCCGGGACCCAAAGGTCCCGGGTTCGATCCCCGCTCATTGCACATCCTGTGGTGTCTCTGAGCAGCACACCCCATACCTCTGTTGCTCCCAGGGCGCTTTCCATAGCTGCCCACTGCTCCACCTGGTGGTGGATGGGTTAAATGCAGAGAGCCAATTTCACCATTGTATGGGAACATACAATGATGACAATACATAACACATTATTATTTATATCTACAACTGATTACATTTTGAGGTCACCTCTCCAAGACAGCCACCACAGCTAGTCACCTTTTGTAAACACAACAATGGCTAAAACTCAGTTGGCTTTACAGACATTGAACTAAAATATTTTGGGGAGTTAAGAGTTTATCTATATTTCATACATACTCTGTTCAAGATATTATAACATGTTATTGTTCAGATTTGACCAAAGTGGCGACAACTTGATAATTTTTAAAGATGATCTTAGTTAATATCTTTGGCACGAAACATGGCATTCCTTGAAAAAATGTTAAGACTTTATTTTTCATTTACTGTACATGAATGTCTCACATAAATCCCACTTCAAATCTTCCATTTCTAATTCCAAAAATCTTTCCAATAAATGCATCTACTTGTGCCTTTATCCACTTTTCATTCACACTCAGAGCTTTTTACTTTGCAAAAAATAAAAAATAAATCTCCCCCTCTCGTCCGCCTCCCTTGCCAGCCCGTCCCCGCGCTCTTTGAAGTACACGCACACCTGTCTTCAAGTGTCAGCTGCTACCCTGTCGGGTTTATGAGGAGTCAGGTGAAGAAGACAAACGGAGACGGAGAGACGGAAAGAGCGAGAGAGAGAGAGAGAGGAATGAGGAGCGGGAGAAAGGGACAGAGGAGTGTTGAGAGAGGGAGTGTAATACTTCTAATTCACAGAGACAGCTCGCGTTTCCGTGGCAACGTGGTTGCCATCGAAACAGCTCTGCTAAGGATGCCATTAGTCGGGAACAAAAAGAGAATGCCACTCTCCACTTGTGTGGAGCACACGGTGAGTGAACACACAAACTTATACACAACTGTCTTCTACATACATTAATACAACACCAGCATTCACAAGCACTCAGGAAATGCACACATGCACCCACTCACACCCCCACCCCCAATTCAGCTCGAAAACCGGTGCACGTACTGCTGCCACTTCCCCGCTGCCCACACAGGAGCGTCAACAAATGCAGACATGTATTAATCTACCTCTCACCTGCAATCAGCCCTGCTGCGCCTCCTATATAAATAAAAGCGCCAAATGGTTTCAGATTTCCAGCTGCACAGCTTTCGCTTCATCAAGAGATTCTGGGAGAGCAGCTTTCATACTCTGCACTTTGCACCTCCTGGGAGCAGCACAAAGGCATGTGTGATACACATTCAGCCTTCGCCGAGGTCTTCTTATGAGGAGAAACACGAGCAGAGGAGGCTGCGTTTGTTACGCTGGCATACAACAATCTGGAGAAGGTCAAAGCAGCAGCGTCGACAAGCCAAGAAGTAACATCTTCTCTACAATGCTCTGCTCCCAACAATGCTACACAGTGAACGAATAAAAACGGTTTTAAACAGTACTCGTTAGTTACTTCTGTTACACCTAACGCACACGGTTGACCCACACCACCACTCAGAGATGGTCAACAGCATCTTGATCTCTGAAAGTATGAAGAGGCAGAGAGGAGGCAAGAAAAAGAAGAAATTCTACCTGATGCAAAAAAAATTACTGATAATTAAAAGAGAGAGTTTACCGTACTTGCTGCTGTACACGTCGCACCGCCATATAAGTCACATAAGTCCAAACATGTCTAATAAAGTGGAGAAAAACAAATACTTCGCTTCGGCGTATAAGTCGTATCTATTATGCATCACCGCTGACAACCCGAAAATGTGGGCCGGTGTTGTGCAAAAACTCGATTGGTTGCCAAATGGCGGCTGCGGGAGCGTGCATGGGAGGACTTTAACAAGAATTTAACAAGATCAACACTTAAAAGCAATTATTTGTTTGCTCGAAATTATAGCAAATGTGTGTCTCAACTGAACTGTTCCTTAATAAATGCACTTTAATGGTCAAATCAGCTGCATTTCACCGGGGCGGCGCGGCAAAATTAATTTAATTTGACGTTTGCTCCAGGAGTTCCAGAGCGAGACGAAGGTGGCTTGGTATGGCAAGCCAAGAGTCTCATTAATAGCCACATTAACTTATTAATGAGACACTTGACTTGTCATAGTAGTCAAGGGCCCTCTTGTGGCTGAAAATGGTAGTGTTCAATATTTTCCACGTCCGAATGAATGAAATCGTCAGCTCTCAGCCAAAAACTGGGTTATAAATATGTAGAAAAAAACAAATATGTCGCTTCGCTGTACAAGTCGCAGGCATGCTAATTTATGTACAAAACTGTGACTTATACAGCGAAAATTATGGTAGTTATTTCAAGGTAAGTTTCTGCAGAAAGGTAAGGAACAACTAATACCAGTTGTGGATAGTTTGTTGACATCAATTGGAGAAACAGAGTTTAACTCTGACCAGATTGACAAGTTGATGGCTAGTGGATTGTTGCTGTCTTAAATAACAATAATGTTAATAATAATATACTGTATTATTTTACATTATTAGTTTAGCATATATCTTAGATCTTTTAGTGTATTGTTTAGCGTTTGTTTAGCGTTTCTTTAGCGTATATCTTAGTGTAGATCCTTATATACAGTTTCTTTTTATACTTTATATTTTTGCTATTTTGGGGTGTAACTGGGACCCTGAGTACACAGTTTTGTTCCACTTTATGTATCACATGTGATGCGAATGACAATAAAGAAGCTTGAACTTGAATTTACAAAAACATTCAACCTCAGTGGTTCAAACACTGCTTCATCAATCTTTACACTGCCATTGATTTCACTTTACACCAGTACTTACACAGATTATGTTTTTAAAGCTCATAAGCAGCAGGTAGCTGTAGCACCTTTGGTGCGGAGTTCAAGCAGGAATATCATGTTTCTTTCAGAGTAACCATGTAATGCAAAATTGATGGCGTTTAAAAAGTTTTAATGAAATGAATGAAAATGAATAATGAATTACCACCAAAAGCTAGATAGGGTGCAGCCAACACAGATAAGAATTGCTCTTAAAATAACTTCTATCAAAAAAAAAAAAAAAATGTTAAAGCTGTTCATGCAAATGCCTTTTCAAAAATCTCTGCATCACTATCAAGCTTGCATTGAATGGTTATTCTGGGGAGAAAGAAAATGCAGGAAGTGCTACAGGTACCTGAAAAAAAACAACTGATTTGTAACATGTAGTTTCTAGTGCCTTCAGTATATAGTTTAATAAAATAGTGCACTGAATGAATTGTTTTCAGACTAAAATAATCCACTATGGTCTTGGCCTCACTGAAAATAGCCGTTAGCTCATTATTTATTTATTTAAACTTTATTTATACAAATAGTCTCATTAAGTCACAAAGACTAATTTTCAAGACAGACCCGTTTGGGAGCAGCTGGCGGGGTTAGGGGCCTTGAGGACCCAGAGTGGGGCAAATGAGGGTGGAGGTGCTTCACCGTTCCCACCCAAATTTTGACGTTGTCAGTACGTGGAGTTGAACTGGTGACCTTCTGATCACAGGTCCACCTTCTCTAACCTCTGCACCACCACTCCTTCATTAACCCAGTCAAAATGACCCCCAATTCTCTAAATCAAAGTTGTTTAATGAGCTATTTGCAACAGGTAAGATATTCTTTGTTTATAACTCTTCAACAGAGCTCCTCTTCAAAAGATCTGAACTATCCCTGTTGAAACAACGGATGCAAAGAATCGTGTTTACTTTCTGAGAGACTTTTGGAAGATGCATAAATCAGTTATGTTATTGTCACAAAAAGCTGAAAGAGGGTATAATTTGCAGCGTTCTGCATGCGTCAACGTGCTGTCTGGTATCAGGCCCGATAAAAGACAGCATGATGATATAACTGTAGGCAGCAGGCATGCAGCTTGCTCTCCACTCTGCTTCAGGGCATCACAGAAACTAACCCAATTTCCATGGCAGGACCAAAGACCCACAGCCTGTTCGTGATATACAGCGTGTCACACAAATGTCATTTCAAAATAAAGGCGTCTTCTGTTTTGTTTCTTATTGCCAAAAGAGATCCAACGAACAAATGTTTGGAATTAAATTCATTTGTAAATGAAACAGAGAATAACTGCTAAGTGCTTTTAAAGTAATAGCATGAAAATAAAACATGTCAGGGGCTACAATCATTTACTAGAGTATTCAGAAATGAAATCCCTGCCTAGTAAATCTTACAGCGCTATTACATTTACATTTAATCATCCACCCCGGTATGGAAACAAAGGAGCTGAAAACTGAGAAGCTGTGTCCTGAATTATGTGTGAAAGATGTACTTCAACTGTTTCAGCTCAAAGATTATCTGTAGTGGACTTCATCTAAACACTTGTACGTTATTGAGAATGATTGTGTTGATTTATGTGCGGGAGGTGGCAGATTTCTAATCTTTGGCGTTACCCTGGGGCATGAGAGATCCTCTTCATCACCTCAAAATGACAGAATGAATCCCAAAATAGAGCAGAAGAGCCGCAAAAACTGTTCGCCACAATTTAGGTCAGGTGCTTCGACACGTTGGATGAATAAAAATAAACAAGCCCTTCAGAACAATCTGCACTCATTGTCTTAAAATCTTGGTTAACACACATTTTATTTTAATAGGAAACACTGCTGTTGTTTTTCAGGAGGCAAAATGGCACCTCATTACAACAGGTTAGAAAAAGTGTAAGGACCTATAAAGCAGGGGTCTGCAACCTTTACGATCAAAAGAGACATTTTGTCTCCTTCGATCACCACATTAAACATAATCGGAGCTGCAACAACCTGCTACAACTGCGGTTATCAACTGGTGGCCCGTGGACCGGTTTAGGTTTGCTGGAGGGGGCTTTTGTGGCCAATAGGGGTGACGTTATAAAGCAAAAAACTATGTAATGATTTTTAACATTTATTAAAGTAAAAGACCAGATTCTTGTAAAGTGGGGGAAAAAAATCAGTTTTTACCATCATTTTTAAATTAAAAAAATCTATAAACTATGCAGACAGTTGTTCATATAAAGAAAGAACGCATCAAGTTAAAGTACGTTTTACTCCTTGTACTCGCTCCAGTGTTCACATATTTGCAAAAGAAACAACAAGAAAACTGTTTAAACTAGTCCTTTTTTGTTGTTTGTATAACCAATAAAATTCAGTTTTATGTCAGTTTTGGTCAAAGCTTGAAAGAGGAACCAAAGAGCCGCATGTGGCTCCAGAGCCGTAGGTTGCAGACCCCTGCTCTAAAGTTATGACATAAAAAAAAAGCTATCAGAGTCAGTTATTGCAAACAATGAGCCCTGTCAATAAAACCTGACAGAAGATAAAGAGCAGAGCAAGTTTGACCGGTTAAAACTGAGAGATCTTTGGGGACAAACCCATTGGCATCAGAAGCATGTGTGTGTGAGGTGTGTGTGTGGGGGGGGGTCTCTGGGGTTGCTCCCCCAGACATTTTTGAATAAAGTAGATGCCATTTCATGCATTCTGGTGTATTTTGTTAAACATCTATATTTATCTACATATGTAAACACGATTCAATAACTATTTTAGAGAGAATGGCACAACGCTCCACCACCACTCCGACAACTAGTGGCTCTAACATAGCACTAAGCTAGTGGTGCATAATACAGACGCGCTAGCTAAGATGCTACAGACATGGCGCTCCACTTCTCTCACGCATCCTGACCTCCACCCCAGTCAGCAACTGCTGGCACTAACATAGCACTAGACGCAACACACAAGTGTCTCCCCCTCCTCCCCCCCGCCCTGTCAAGTGACCTCAGGGAAACACTGCATGTGGTGTGGTGAGTTGTTGTAGGTAACCTGCAAAACCTGGAGTGGACTTTCACTTGTTTTGAGTATTCTACTATTTATCAAGTGGAATGGACTGGTTCATGAAGAAATAGAATCAGCACTGGGTGAACTAATATTTCATGGTAAAAGTGGGAGAGTCCAAAAAATATATTTTTTTTAATGTGAGGGGGACACGTCCCCTTCACACATAATTGTTGCGATGCCTATAGTTTAACCACAAGTCACTAATGAAAAGAGAACTTGAGAAATTTACCCCAATAAACGGTTGAGTTTTCCATTCATCCATTTTCTTTACCCGCTTATTCCATTTTGGGTCAGGGGGGTCGCCGGTGCCCATGTCCAGCAATCACTGTGCGAGGGGCGGGGTACACCCTGGACGGGTCGCAAGTCCATCACAGGGACACACAGAGACAAACGAGACAAACAAACATTCACTCTCTCACTCACACCTAGGGACAATTTAGAGTTACCAATC
>NC_056512.1:22589733-22615926 GCF_014905685.2 Nematolebias whitei | reverse complement strand
TAAAAGTTCAGTCATGGGCAATTTAATTAAAAACACAAAAAATGTAATTAAACAGCACAACTAAAGTGCAAATCAGTTTGGCAGTTTAAGTGGGTCATTAATTAATTTTTGATTAATTATTAAAAATACGACAGAAATGTTTGATGGGTAGTCACGTGACGTACGTGACATATCAAAACAATGGGGCAAATTTGTCAAAATAACAGCGATCAGAATGTTGAATAGACAGCATTTTTAAAAAAGGCTTCTCATTGTACAACTAAACTACCGAGAATAAAGGTTGAATGAATGAATGAAAATTGAAGAACATGATGGCAGTGACAATGGAGATAGTACTTGACGTGTGTGTGTGTGGGGGGGGGGGGGTGCTTGAGAGAAGCGGAGCATGCTCAAGGAGAGCTGTTGGTCATGTTGCTCTCTAAATACTAGTTACTGAATCAAGTGTTTATTCATGTAGGTAAATGTAGATGTTTAACAACCCGTTATCAGAATAATTTCATGTATAAACAAAAAGTACATTGTACTAATTTCTTTCAATAATTTTCCAGGTTGATTGAATGTTTTTAGTTTAGATTAGAATGTGTGTGTCCTGACCAATCGTCAGAATATAATTACTAGAACACGTTGCAATTAAAAAATTAAGCAATATGATGCAATAAAAGTTTCATGCAAGACTGACAGATTGGAAACTTATTATGAGAGCATTAGCTTAAACCACATTTGTTTAGTTCAAATCAGGTTTTATGTCAGGAATGTTCTTTCTGTGTTTCCTGTTCGGAGCAGCTGCTAGCTTGAAGTCAAAACACAAGAATTTCTAACAGATTTTCTAAAACAGAGGTTGTGCTGACCGCTGTCCAATGCAGGTAAGATGTTGACCACACTTTAGCACTTCACACAACCCACTTTAAAAAAACATCACTTTTATGGTGAAATTGTCTGGGTAGTAGAAAAATGTTATTTAGTCTAAATGTTTACATTATATTTTAAGATTTCTTGACTTTGTGAGAAAATACTAATGTTAGCTTGAGGTTACCAAATGCTGGCGAAGCTAACAACTCTGCTATAAGCTTTGGGTGTATTTTGTTTTTAGTTTAAATCACAAGAATGTTACTTCAAATGTCTACTGTGAAAAAAAAAAACTTCTCTGTCTTGTCTTGTTTTGCTTTGTGAAGAGGAATTTAAAAGCTGTCTGTATTCATGCCTGATGACTTCCCGCTCTAAGCTGATTTGGGAGTGTAGTTGAAATCATTTGGCCACAGATAAGGTGAAAGCTTATTCTTTGAAATTCCCTTTGTGTCACACTGATTTATTATTCATCGCTGGGTATGGTGACCCAGTATATCCAAGATATAGAATGTGATTCAGAGACTGTAGAGAAAAAATATGGGCAGAAAAAGTGAAACAAAGTCTTGAAAGCAGCGCTGCCTGCTGCAGAGCACTGTGTGCTTCGTTTGCCTGAGCTGGCATTGCAGCAGTGAAAAAACTGCTGGAGGTCATCAACTCATACGTGCATGTTTCATAAGCTGTGTTGTGTGTGCTGGTCTCACACTGGAACGAGCTGAGGGTGGAATGAATGTGATGAAAGTGGAAGAAAACGGAGGGAACAGTCTGCGATTCCTCTTTCACAAATCAGTGTAATTATTATCACAAGCCAATTTTTAAAGGCGATGATGCAGCGCTGGATAGATACCATATTTTTGGCTGTATAAGTCGCAGTTTTTTGCATAATTTGCATGCCCTGCGACTTATATGCCAAAGTGACATATTTATGGATTGTTTCCCATAGTTATAAACCAATTTATGGCTGAGATATGACCTTTTTCATTCATTCTGACTGAAAAAATTGAACACTACCATTTTCAGCCGCTCGGTGGTAGTCAAGTAGCATGCCGTTGTATCATATAATAGGTAAAAGTGGCTATTAATGACACAATTGGCTTGCCATAGTCTGCCACCGTCGTCTGCCCGGAGCAACCGAATTAGCTGCATTTCGCTTCGCCGCCCCGGCGAAATGCAGCTAATTTGATCGTCAAAGTGCATTTATCAGGAAAAAGTTCAACTGAGACACACCTTTACTGTAAAATCGAGCTAACAAATAATAGTTTTTAGGTGGTTATCTTGTTTAATTTCGAAGAAATGGATAGCGAGTCGCCCTCTGCGTGTTCATGTTTCCATGTATCTGCATTTTGAACTGCAGCTGATTTGACCATCAAACTGCATTTATTAAGCACAAGTTAGAATGAGACACACCTTTACTATAATTTGAAACAAACAAATAATTGTTTTTAAGTGTTAAACTTGTTAAAGTCCTCCCGTGCACGCTTCTGCGGCCACTATTTGGCAGCTCATCGACTTTTGGCACAACACCGGCCCACATTTCTGGGTTGTCAGCGGTGTCGCATAATAGATGCGACGTATACGGTGAAGCCACATATTTATGGGTTTTTCCACTTTTTTAGACATATTTAGACTGATGCGACTTAAAGGATGGTGCGACGTGTACGGCTGAAAATACGGTACTTTTTTTTTTGCTTAGATTCAGAAAGCAATCATTAAATGTGCCGCTACAACTGATTAACTTTTGGAATCAACTTGATTCAAGATGGCTGCCACAATCCACCTAAGAGAACAAAAAATGGCATAATCCAGTCAGTTTTACAGATTTGAAGCTAAGATTTGGTGTGATGGTTACTAATAAGAGTCATCCCCAACACACACTTTGAGCGCTGACAGATCACATGGGAGGTTCACGTTTTAATCTCTGTAGTTATTTCAAGATGGCTGCCACAGATAATGAACCTTAGCAAACACAAAAATGGCTATACCTCTGTCAATTATGCAGCTATTGAGCGGTAGTAGCTGAGAATTGTTTCCATCACAATCTCTAAGTGCTAACAGATCACCTACAGGACCTTTATTAAAAGACAATGGGCAACACATTTTTATTTAACCCTTCTTGTGTGCAGAACGGTTCTCTTTTCAGATTTTGTTGCATTTAAATCAGCTGTTATTGAAAATCCTATGCCTGATAATAACACGCTAAGATTATTTAAGGTGTTCACTCTGTTCAGAGTGAAGCACGTGGATGTTAGAGGTGTACAGTATCTTTTTGTTTCATAATGTTGTGTATTTGCCAGGTGTGACTCATATATCTGTGTGCTGTATCTGTAAATGTGTTTATGTGCTGCTGGAGGCTCGGCAGACAACCTGTCGATCAACGTGCAAGGACCGACTGTGGGGTTGTGGGTAAATGCAGACAGACAGAGGGAGTGGAGACTTAAGCGGAGAGGTGGTGGTCGGGGTGCTGCTGTAATTTAGGAGAACAAGGGAAGGGAGGGCCGACATTTACATTCATCACAGGAGCTCGCTTTGCCTCAGCTCACATGACGTGAAACAGAAAGGAGAGAAGGGGAGCGCCGGAGCAGCTGAGATAAAATAAAAAAATACAGGAGAGATGCAAGCAGACAGAATGAGGCTGAGCAAAGAATTCCTTCCTGTGTGTCTTTGTTTCTTTTTTCTTAACCTTAAGGAATGTGTTTCTAGCTGAGAATCTATAAATAAAACGTGCTTGATTCTTCAAAAGTGAGCAAACATGAAATTCTCACGAGTTGTATTTGCAATTGTACCAAACGGAAACAGAATGTCAAAGTGATGTCCATTTTAAAGCTTAAATAAAAACATTAGGAAAATTGTTCCTCTCATATGTTCATCTCGAGTGTTTGGATGTTAGCAAACATGCAAAAAGAGGAGTTTGTGAAAATGTGCACAGCGAGCGGCCACAATCAGCAGAAAAGGTGACCAGGTCGGCTGGTTGTGATGCTGCTGGTCAGCATCTGGACCTATTTGCATGACGTAGACTACAGTCTGCTGTGTGCATCTAAAAGTGTGTGTGTGATGAGGGCCAGCCTGTTTCAGCACCGGTGAATTATTAAGTAAGCATATTGTGGTCTTGAGAATTTCTCCATCCTCTTCTTTACAAGCACTCCCTGTATCTCTGTCATTTCTTGCCTTTATTCCTTTTTCTTCTTTCACTTGCTCTGTTTTATACAATAATAAAGTCTAAAGGAGTTAACAGAGTGATAGTAATGGTCAAAAAACATAAGTGCAAACAAATCAAATCTTGCGCATTAAGTAATAAACTCATTAGCTGCTTTGCGGTGCTCAGTATTTTAGAGTTGTGTCTGTTTTAGTATTACACTGTTGTTTTTTGATCCATGATTTTTGTTTTCATTATTTGTGTCTCTAACTGTGTATTTCTAATTATTTTTTGTAAATATTTTTACTTCAAACGTGTTTCTTGTGTCACATCATAATCACATGACCAAACAAGAGGCATGATCCTCCCGTCTTGAGCTTTAGCTTTTAATGTGCAAACTCATAATGCAATAGTTTGGATGGTTTGAAGTGGCGATCCGTAGAAAGGTTACGAACATTTAATATCTTACCTGTCATAGATAACTCTTTGAGCATATTCATTTTAGAGAACTAGTTTATTTTTGACCAGATCAACATATAACAGCTAGTCCAAGCAGGGCCCAAACCAAAACAGATTAGTGCAGTCTTAGAAAATCTCACATTGAAATAAACATCACAGTTCATCCATATGCTGTTAAACTTTTACAGTGGTAAATGGACTGTACTTATGTAGCGCCTTTCTGTCTTATCAAGATACTCAAAGCTCTTTACAACACAATCTGTGCCCTTATTTACCAATTCATACAGCACTCTACTATATATATACAAAGAATAATCAGTGCTTTATCACATTCATACACCTATGGGACACACATCGGAGGCAATGAGGGGTTCAGTGTCTTGCCCAGGGACGCCTCAGCATGTGACTGCTGGTGGAATCGAACCCCCATCTCTCCCATTGGAGGACGACAGCTCCAACCACTCAGCCACAGCTACCTCAATGCCTTCAATTCTGCATTACATGCTCATTCAGGCAAAAATATAATGATACTCATATTGATACTTTTGCAGGAAGTGGCTCAGGCTGCACCAGAAATGCTACAGCTGCTATATAGAATGCTAAGTAACTAACGTTAATGTGAAATTAACAACAATAAATGGCATTTAAATGAGACGCTATAAAATATTAAAAACTAAAGCTGTTTTACGACAACAGGAATCTACTTTGGTCTTGGACCTGCTCAAATTAGCCATTAGCTCGTCAGTCAGGGCACAGTTAACTCTATTTCTACAACTTTTTCTCTATTTCCACAATAAACTCAGTCCCATAATGGGACTCATGGAACTCATAATGGGACTGAGTTTATTGTGGCTCCTCAGACTAAAGAAGTCTTTTGAATGAAAAACGAAATATTTCAACACAAAGAAACAATCCAGAGGACCTATTTCTAAAAACTGAAGTAGTTTAAAAAGCTATCTAAAACAGGTAAGATTTTATTTGTGTATCACTTCTTTTTTTACAGAACCCTACTTTAAAAGATGTGAAATATCCCTTTCGTCTTACAGTTTGCAGATGTTTGTCCATCCATCAGAAACCACAGCTGTGTTATGGGTTGTCATTTGTAAAGTTACACACACATTCAAAAATTTACAGCAATTTTTTTTTTTTGGTTTATTTAGCCTTTCATAAGAAAAAAAAATGTTTATTTTTTTTCAAAGTAATATTTTCATCATAAATTTATAAATGTCAAAGTTCCCAACTAAATATTTAATTAACAAGCTAAATATTTAGTTTACAAACAAAATATTTAACTTGCAAGATAAATATTCAGTTAACTAAATATTTAGATGTCAGTTAAATATTTAATTTCCAAGCTAAATATTTATTTTCAAAACTAAACATTTCATTTCCAAACTAGATATTTATTGTCCAAGCTAAATATTTAATTTCCAAACTAAACATTTAATTTCTAAGCCAAACATTTAATTTCCAAAATAAATAGTTCATTTGCTAATTAAATATTTAACTCTGATCTAAATATTTAACTTGCAAGCTAAATATTTAGGAGCTTGGACCTAAATATTTAGATTGCAAGTCAAATATTTAGACAAAAGTTATTTAGTAAGCAAATTAAATGTTCAATTTGGAATTTAAATATTTAGGTTGGACAATAAATATTTAGTTTGGAAATTAATGTTTAGTTTTGAAAATAAATATTTAGCTCGGAAATTAAAAATTTTGTTTACACCTAAATATTTAGTTTATGAACTAAATATTTAACATGCAAGTATTTAGTTTATAAACTAAATATTTAGCTTGTAAATTAAACATTTAATTGGGAACTATGACATTTATAAATGTATGAATAATATGGTGAAAATATGACTTTGGAAAAAAAACATTTTTTTATTAAAGGCTAAATAAACCAAAATATTGCTGTTAATTTTTGACTGTGTGACTTTACAAACGGCACCTCATACCGTGCTGGATCAGGTTGTACATGTGTACACATCAGGTGTAAAAGCTTCAGGACGGTCATCTTTGTTTACACTGAATAAATATTAACCGAAGTAAAAACAGCGGTGATTTAAGCATGACAAAGAACTCCTTTCATCACCTTTGATTGACGCGCTGATCAACAGTTTGTTACAGCGAGGACGCTGTGAAATCTCGCTGCACTGTTTCCTCACAGGAACACAGTGGGTGTTGGGACAGAATCCGTCACAGTTTGTTAACGAGAGTCTCAGCGCTTGTCAACAGGAACAAGCGTGGCAGGGCCTTCAAAGTGGACAGACGTAAACGGTTTAAAGCAGGGCCAGACTTGGTGTTAAAGGTTATAGAGGAGGATGGGAGGCTTTTTTATCCCTTGTGAGAAATCTGTAGAGCAGTAATTAACTTTAGTCCTGGTTTTGACTCTTTGTCTCCTCTGAGCTCGCACTGCTACGTTGTGGAGAAAAACACTGACTCATCTTGGCTTATGCAAAGAGAGAGGTCCGTTCCCTTTTCAACAAAACTGTGCAGAGGCAGGAGATAAGGCTAATAAAAAAGTTGGAGAAAAGTCCACAGGGAGGAAAGGACGGAGGTCAAAAAAGGAGATAAGTGAGTGGTAGGAATGATCATGTCGGAAAAACTAAGAAAATGAGGCGTAGACATGTTGGGAAAACGAAGCGAGGAAAAAGAGAAGCTGGGGAAGGGCATGAGGGGAGCATAGCTGCAATGAAGAGGAGGAAGGAGGAGGTTGAAGAAAGGTGTAAAAGAGGAATTCAGGAGATCTGAATAACCTGCAAGGATAAAGAAGTTGGGGGACAGAACGTAAGAAAAAAATGGAAAAATAGGGGAGAATAAAGAAAAGGAGGGCGACTTAACAAAACCTGAAACATAAAAGGAGGTGACTGTAGCAAGGAGAGGTGTGTTCTGCTGTTTATATATTATACACTAAATTACTTTACGCAGATTTGACTAAAATCAGCCAAACAGACACAAAGGACTGTAAGTCAGAGTCAGCTTCACTTAGTATTGGAAGAAAATAAAAAGCAGATGTCTGATAAAAAGAAGGAACCAGGATTATCACTAACCAGGATGATCACTGTAAGGAGAAAAATCACTATAATGCCACTTTAATTGATGATCTGTGATTCATGCTGATTATCCATGCTGCTGTATTCATTCACACCCATCTACTCAGACTCATGTTCGGGCTGCTTTTTAATATACTGTATTATTTTACATTACAGTATTTATGTTTAGTGTATATCTTTTAGTGTACCGTTCGTTTATTGTATATCTGAGATCCATATACTGTGTCTTTTTAGACTTTACATCTTTGGAGTGTAACTGGGACCTTGAGTACACAATTTTGTTCCACCTCATGTACCACATGTGATGCGAATGATAATAAAAAACTTGAACTTGAAAGGATGTGGAAAAATAATATCGGGAGTGAGTTCTACCAGTAAGTGAAAACTTAAACATTTGATCTGTTATTTTGTGAGCTAATTATTTACATTAACTTCTAAGAAAAAAAGTTTCCTGCTGTGTTTTGCATTGTTCATTTTCTGAATATATTTAACAAATAAGTGACGTTCATTCAACAGTGATTCAGTTCCTCCAAACTTTCACCTGTATAGTTTATTATTAGTTTCTGCTCCTTTCATTTAAGAAGGGATTCTTATTTTATTATATTTGTTTCTCCAAAACAAGAGACATGACTCACGCAGGGTGCTCTTCCTGCTTCGGGCTTTAGCTTTGAATTTGCAAGCTCTTAAAGTGACAGTTCTGATATGTTCAAATTGGGTTCTGGAAAAACAACAAAGAAAACACGAACAAATAATATCTACCTGTTACAGACAGCTCTTTGAACAAACAAAGAAGCAGAGTTCAATTCTGACTGGACTGAAAAGCTAATGGCTCGTCAAAGTATGGCCAAAGTGAAGAAACTGTGATTTTAAACAGCTCCAAAACTTTCATAGTGTTTCATGTAAAGGCTCATTTTTTTATGTTTTTCATCAATGTAAAATTTTGCATTACATGGTTAGATTTTTATTTATTACTTATCAGGTTTCTGTATGGAGTTTGCACGTTTTCCCTGTAAAGTGTGGGCTCTTTCCTGATACTGTGGTTGCTTCGCACAGTTCTTCTTACAGATTGTGATGGTCTGGTGACCCGTCCAGGATGTACCTTCTCTTTTATGACCGCTGAAAAAAGCCGCCAGCTCCCCACATCTCCACACTGAAAAATGGGCAAAAGATAATGGCAGCAGTCCACTATGGCTTTAATTAAGCTCTGACTAGCTGAAAAAAAAATAATTCCCAAGAGCTTTTTAAGAGCTATCTACATCAAGTAAGCTATTAATTTTTTATAACTTTACCACGAAACCCCGTTTCAAAAGGTCTGAACTATTGTTGGTATTCTAAAGACATTAATGTCCTCCCTCACTGAAATGATCACTGAGAACAAAACATGAGCTCTCAACCATCTTTAAAAGGCTGCTGTTCACCTACACCTCAAGGATAAGGGACACTCATTTGAGGACCAAATGGTCACATTTTTGACAGAGAAGACAGATGGTTTGAGAGGGGGTGAAGATAGCTGTTCATGTAAAAAGAGAGAAACCTTCTTTAAACAGAGGAGGAGGTCTCAGATTTCAACTCTCTAAAACTTATAATACAGCTTTAGGCCTGATACTCAGCCATTTTCACACCTATCAGGAATTTCATCCATGTGACCAGAGTAGGTCGATTGTGAGTCAAACTAAGGTTGTTTTCACACCCGATAGTCCGGTAGACTCGGTTCGGTTGGGGACCAATATTCATGACATTTTGTTTCCATTTGAGCTGGTGCATTTGCATTCACACTGCACTGTACAGTCGAACCAACCTGTTCCCCCACTCGCCTGTGGTGGCGCTGCACCAAGAACTACTGAAAGAAACGACACAAAAACCTCTGAAGAAGGCACTTCTTCTTCTGGAAATAAAAACAAAAACGGAGTGGCGTCAAATTTTTGCTGTTTTAGGAGTTATATTTTGTCATTTTTCAACAATGGACTCAGCATGAGTGGAAGATGAGGCAGAAGACCATGGAGAATGTTGTTTTTCACACAAGGCAGCTGACGGCTCCATATGAGGTAAGAGAAATGCGTGTTTGTTTGCCCTGCGCTGTACTCCACTTCTTGCTTGTGGAGCGGGGCCCGGTCTGTTTGCATTCACACTGTACTCGAACCACACTGGAGTTTTCTTCTACCGGACTGAGACCTAGGTTTTAGACCTGGCCAGAGTTCGCCTTTTTGTTCCGTGACAGAGTTTGATAGCGTGTTCACACCTCCCCAAACGAACTGGACTTCCTAGGCAAACAGGCTAGAGTTCGGGACAACAGGGCTGGTGTGAATGCACCCTAAAAAATACCATAACAAACACTTTTTGTGAGGATTGATAGGGCAATCTGCATATGTATCCAGGGCCCCATTTACACGGACACAGCAGGGGGAGAACATAGGTTTTTTTGGCTGTTGAATCAAGGAAAAAATCTGTGTTGACAAGGAGCGCATTCACTGTTTACATGTATCCGCAGCAATCTCCCTGAATATGCTGTAGTTGTCATGCCAGGTCATTAGTTGGCGCTGTGAATTTTGTACATTCATCTAATGCGCATGCGTGCTGCCTGGGACAGCTGTCGGTAAGGACTTTCCTCTGGGCTGAAAACCCAGTAACAAAACTTAAAGCTGGATTTTGGATACGAGTCGACATTTTTGATGCCAATCGGGACCGCTTTGTCTAACAACAGCTCCACACCGGTCGCTGAGCAAACCAGCACTGATGACAATGATGTCGGACTTTCTGCTCTGGTGGTAATCGGCCATCGAGCAATGATTAATATAAGTAAATCTATATTCTTAACAATGTTCGCTTTTGTTTACTTCGGTTCGCACAAAAAACTAGTTTTTATTTTTATTTTTCTTGCGAGGAGAAGCTATCCTCCTGCCAGAGGCGGATCGGTTCTGAACAAGCATACACCTCGGCCCAAGGCTCGGCGACCTACATGTCGAAGAGAGAGATGTTAGAGCAACTATTCACTTAAAATTCCCCTCAGTTCTTTTATCCAATCCATTCAATGTTTTAAGCTGCATTAAGCAAAGGCGTGAGAGCCTGAACAAGCCAGATAAACAACATGGCGTCAGTATCCAGGATGACAACAGAGAAGCAGAGTGCAGTTCATTAATGCAGTTTACGGCTCGGTTAACAAGTTTTTAATAGTGTTCAGTTTAATTATCGTTGTTTGGATGACAAATATTTTGAGGTGTTGAATAAATAAATACAAATTAAACCTGATATCTTCATTTTAAACTTTACTAACATGCAATATGTTTCACATCATTGTTTAAATCCCATAACTTGAATTGCATAATGTCCAGATAGCTTCATTTAGCTCAGATAACATCATTAAATCTCCCACCACTAACATAAATACAGTTTATTCTTGTTACTGTTATTATTTAGCACATTTAGTATGTTATACTCCAGCGCCACGTGTGAAATATTAAATATACATCTGCCTAGTTCAATTAGAACTAGATCCGACTGGCGTCTCTTCCCAACACAGATGTCGGTCACAGCACCTACACTGCGAGGTAAATTAACTTTGAGACTCAAAGTATATTCAGTCAGTCATAGCACAGAAAACAGTATGTTATACCCCAGCGCAATTGTTGTTGATGGAAATATGCCATTGGTTCGTGCGTGCATGAAAGATACGGTCATAGTGCGCATGTGCTTTAACACCTCTGCGGGGGCTGTTGACATATCAGCGGGTGGTCTCCTGAAAACCTCCACTCTGAGAGGTGGGTTGAAAAACCTACGGATTCAAAGAGGGGGGTGACTGGTGTCGTGTAAATGAACAGCCGAACTGCAGAGAGAAAGGTGCGGATTCACTCAAAATGTGCACCGTATAAACGGCCCCTAGCTTTATAACTCCAACTCCACACTCTCTTGTTCTTTGAAAAGAGAAAGCTCCTCAGGTGAGAAGCAAAACGGCTTTTGTTAAAAATAAAATCCATTTATTTTGTGTCTTGAACTTTTTTGAATTTGCCATGTCCTGGATGACAGAGTCTTCACCAATGCATCTTTAAAAGGATAAAGGAGGTGAGTATAAAAAGGGCCAGGTCATTGATTTTGTTAAATCTACTGATGTCCTTTCTGACAAACCAAACCAGATGTACCATACAGTACTTTGAGCCCATGGGATCAAACATTCTCCTGCATGCACAGCATGGCCTTGAATGGTGAGAACATTTTTCTCCACCAGCATTTGAAAAAAAGTGCCCACTAACGCAGTAGGTTTGGCAAATGATTTTCAGTCCATTCTCAACCACATAAAGGCCAATCTACTGTAAGCCATCATTACTGATACCATGGCAACACAAACTAGTGTTTCTCTTCCATCTTGCTGGGGTCTGACTCTAAGCGGCCTCTCGTCAGTGACACAGCAAGGCTCTCATCAACCTGCTCCACTGAGAATCGCTCATTTCATGTCTCCATCAAACCTTTGTAACCTACCTGCTGATCTTTCCTGACCTAATCTTGTTGAATCAAGCAGAAATTGTGGTGGCCAATTTTTAACTCGTCTTTGATTACCTGATGTACTCTCAAACTGATATTTAAGGTGAAATTGGAATTTAGCATCACTAGAGAATAATGTTTAATTCACTTCATATTTAGCATGGTTCATATCTTAAAAAAAACCTTTTGAAATCACTAAATTTGAATGTTCACATGTCTAGAGTCTAACTAGTCAAAATCAATGTTAAAGGCGTTTTAAAAGTTTGTAATTTTAGCATCAAATACGTAGATTTAAGTTGTGAGTGTGCACCATGGCTGTGCATTGATTTGTAAGAATGCATAGCGATAAAACCAAAATGGACAGAATAGTCCCATATCCAATCACGCAGTGCAGTCAGATGTGAAGCAGAAAAACGAGAGCAAAAGAAGAATATGACATGGAGAAGGTGAAAGCAAGGCAGCTCAGGGGGTCTGAAGGGAAGAAGAGAAAGTTATAGAGCGAGTTAAATGGCTGGGGTAAATTGAGACCAACAGCACTGGAAAATAGGACACATAAATTTAGGACTCTCAGTGTATTTACCACCTCTTCATTTTTCCCCCTGTCTCTGTAGAAAAAGAGGAATACACACTATGGGCTGTAGCAAGAACTAAACCGGGACAATGAGGAAGTGTAAAAAGAGATTTGCCATGGGAAATCATTTTTAGAAAAATGTTTCTGAATCTTGAAACATGTCCAAAACTGTAAAATGATTAGTTGAAAGCTAGTTGTGTTACACCATTAAACAGGAGCTTTGCTTCTTTAGTTTGCTGGGTGCATGTCTGATTTACACACTAATGGTCGTCTTGCCATGCGTCTCTATTTTTCACTGTTCCCTGCAACACCTGGTTGTGTCTTTTGTCTTTTGCTCCTGGAATTAGTGTGTTCTACAGCACCTTCTGCTACTTTCTGAAAAGGTTATTTTAATTGTCCCCCGTCATGGAATGAAAAGGGGGACAATTACAAGAATGGACAAACACGGATGAGGATGAAATACCCTTCATCCATCCATCTGGCCATCTGTAAATGTGGTGTGTACAATAATTTGAAAAATAAGTAAAGTACCAACTTCTATTTTGGTTTGTGGCTGCATCTAGATGTAAGAAAGGTTAATTTAAAAAACTGGATTGCCACTGCAATGTTTCAGCCTGTTTGTTTGTTTCCATGCCTGTTCATACGTCGGGCGGTAATCAGTTTATTCAGCCCACCTGTGCCTGCTTATTGCTCTGCTGCCTCTCACCTGTGTTCTGCTCTATTTACGCTCCCTCCAGCCACAGACACCTTGGCAGATTATTGACAGCAGTTCTGTGTGTAGATATCCAGCGTTACGTCTTTGCCAATTTTTGACCTTCTGGTTATGACCGCAGCCGTGGCTGTTGCTGAGGCAAAAGCTTGGATGTGCAAGAAGTTCGGTGAAGCCTCGGATAGAGACTCTTAATCGGCTCCGAGGAGATTCTGGCAAACCATCAGGTGGTTGAGGAGGGGAAAGCAGCTCTTTACTGTGTTCACTGTGTTCACTGAAGTTGCTGTTGACCTCAACGAGTGATGTCATCAGGAGGTGGAAGAAATAATTCTCTGACCTTCTCAATCCCACGGAGGAAGCTGAGTCGGAGGACTTCGGGGTTGATCTGTACATAACCGCAACTGAGGTCACAGAGGTAGTGAAAAAGTCCTGTGGGGGCAGGGCTCCGGGAGTGGATGAAATCTGACCTGATTTCCTTACGGCTCTGGATGTTGCGGGGCTGTCTTTGTTGACACGTCTTTGCAACATTGCATGGACATCCAGTGCAACTGGATTGGAAAACTGGGGTAGTGGTGCCCCTGTTCAAAAAGGGGGACTGGAGTTATTGGGGCATCACTCTCCTTAGCCAGCCTGGTAAGGATCGCACAAAAACATTGTCCTTCATAAAATGAAACATACATATAAGATTATTTTTTCTCTAAGGGTTAACAATTGTTGATTCATGTTATTCTTACCTTATGTTCACTTTTCTAATACGTTTAGCTGTAGTTTTTACATGCTTAAAGAAAAGTCACAAACCCAATGATTGTGTGTGGGGAGTAAAAGTGCACAGACTCTGGTTCAAAAACTTAGCATGGTAGTTTCTGTAAAGCAAGTCCTGATGACTTCAATTCCAAAAAAACCCCAAAAAATAAAGGAGAGGATCTTTGGTCTTGAGCTAAATGTCTGTGGGTTTGATGACAAGCCACAAATGGAAGTTCGGTGCAAGGCTTGACTATGTATACAATATGTAAAAATGTAACTACCGGTACATCAACTAGCATTTTGCTAAATATAACTGTCTTTAATGCACAACAATCTTTTTCCATTCATCACTGTGAATAAATAGTCTAAACAACATCAATTATCTCTACATTATCCTAACTTGACTAGAAAGCAGGCAGAAAAGAAGTAAAACTGTTGCGCCAAAGTCCAAAATCAAGCAAAGGAGGAGAATTAAAAAGCATATCAGCACAGAAATCATAATTAAAGCAAATTATTACCCTGAATAAGAATCTGAAAGAAACTGGAACAAGTACAATGATAGATGGGGGGGTTGGGGAAAGAGGCTAAATAAAAATGGCACAACGAGAAACGCTGCCAGAATGTGGCACAGAACCATTCACTTTTAATTCTCTTATCATTTACAAATGCTCCTAATTGCATCTGTTTTAGCAAGGACACAGTGCTGCCAAGCTGAACGGCACATTACTTTAATAGAGAACAGGACCTCTGTGATTACTACAACAATAGGTGCAATTGTAGGACATTAATTGCAAATTTAAATGCAGACACATTTTCGTTGAACCCACTGGAAGAAAAACCACGAGAGAACTTTAGCAGTCTTCTCTAGAGAGAAAACAACGCCTCCAGAAATTGTGACGGATTGTTTCTTTTAACTGAGATTAAATACTGAAGGCAAGGAGAAAACTTGTTGCTTTAAAAAAAAAAAAACAAAGCACGGACAATAAATGGCTCCACTGAGTTCACCCATGTGCACTGATTAAATGGTCCAAATGGCTTACACACACATACACAGCAATTATCCAACATCAGTTCTACACTATCATTGAGCCTGTTTCCTCTGAGAAATTAGCACAAACACACACAAGCAGGAATTGTTGTGCTCACTCAAGAAACTGCTCACTTTCTCCTCACCAACGGCTCAAACACCCACAGGCAAATGACCATGTTTGAAAAAAATCTGAATGATTTTGGGCAAAAGTTAACTGACTGAATCTTGTTATTGGTGTTTCTCCAGATAAAGACTGCCAGAAGCACAAAGAGATATCAGATTTTTGTGCTTGTGTGTGGGAGAAACTGAGAACAAACGCTTCAGTTAATGCTAGCTGATGCACTGTAGAGTTTTATTCAATTATGTGTTTTAAAATATCTACACAAAACCTTCCAGTACGTGTGCTTTTTATCCTTGAATATTGCTGACCACCTTCTATCTCATATTATTAAGCTAAAATAATCCAATAGTTGTTTCTGGCAAACCTTGTAAATGACGTTTACATACAATCTCATGTGGTATTGTGAGATTTTGCTAAATTTGTTAGTAGTTTAGTGGTGGGAAGTAACAAAGTACAAGTACTTCATTACTGTACTTAAGTACATTTTTCATGTATCTGTATTTTACTTAAGTAGAGTTAAACGTGGGTACTTTGACTTTTACTCTACTACATTTTACATTAAGTATCTGTACTTTCTAATACACTACATTTCTATAATGCGTTGCGTTACACGTTACATTCGCATTGCAAGTTTTCTGATTTGTTTGTTAGTTTGAAAGTAACCAATGGCGAGAGGGGAGTTGGTCCATTGAATCACTGCTAAGTGGGCAGGTAATGTTAGACCCACATTCAAGAAGAGCTGGGCCAGTGACATATATTCTAGTACATCATTGAGCTAGGTACACCCACAGCACCGCTAACACACCCAAAATGGATTCCACCATGGAGAGTCTGCCAAAAGATATACGCCACCCATGGCATTATTGAAAGATTATTGAAAGATCATTGAAAGATTATTCAGTACAGCAGGACAGATTCTCTCTCCCAAAAGAGCCAGACTGGACGCAAAAACTTTGAAAACCAACTTCTTCTGAACTTGAACTTTTTTGTATTGAACGCTTTTTGAATTTGAATTCTGAACTTGAACAAGAAATTCTTGCTGCAATATTAAAATGTGTCAGTTCATGATGTTAGAAGACAAGAGAGGTCTCCAAATGTTTCGACACTCAGGTCCAAGTTTTGAAAATGGTGTCAGGAAAATATTGTTCACTATTGACCCATTACAAGGTTGACTAGACAGTATTTTAACTAGAGTTGATGACAAACTGGAGTTGAAATGAGCAGATATTTCTTTGTTAGGTCTAATGCCCCTTTTGTTCAGTCAGACAGCTTTTACTTAAATGTGTTTACTGCAGTTAAAATGACACATTGGTTTTTCTTTGTGTTAAATAAAAACTTTCAAAGGTAAAATCATTCCTCTTTCTTATTTTGCTTAATGACATTTAACTCTGCAGGTCATCCCTGAAATTCTGAGGCACAGAATCACAAGTCCAAGTGTGAAATGTGTCACAGAGTAAACACAATAAAAACATGTATTATCTGCAGCATTGTTCATTAAAATGGCTCAACACTATTAATGTAGTACAGAAAATATACATACGGTGGGTACACTTAATGATATTGTGCAACAATTGCATTAGGTAATACATTCAGCAAGTGCTTTTACTTTTACAACTTTATAAGTAATTTTAAAAGCAAGTACCTATTTACTTTTACTTAAGTAAAAACATTAATGTGTTACTTCTTCTTTTACTAGAGTACATTTTTGTCAGTTTATTTGTACTTTTACTTAAGTACAGTGTTTGAGTACTTTCTCCACCACTGTAGTAGTTTTAAGCAAACGTGTGTGTGCGTGTGTGTGCATGCGTGCATGTGTGAATATCACCTAAGCATGCGTTGTGAATTAGTGTCAGCTACGACAACAGATTTAATCTTTATCTGTAAAACTAGAGTTCTAGCCATTTTTGTGTTTGCTAACATAGCTTAGCTGTGTTAGCCATTTTTTTTCATTCAACCGTTGTTTAGACAGGTAAATCCCATTGAGCCTTGAGGACTCATTTAAAAGAGAGACCTGATTTCAACAAAGAATGATGACAACAATGGACAACAGCGACAGCAATAAACAGTTATAAAAAGTCATAGTCATACAAATTAATTTTTTTAACAAATAGGATGGCTTAAAAAAAAGTAACAAAAAACAGCTACATTATAAGGTGAATGTAGAAAACTAAAAACAGGAACATGTCTGCATTGGACCCTGCCAGGAGTCCAACAGATTCTTAAAGCCACTTAGAGAGGTCAAGGTCGAGAGCTTCAGATCTTTTTGTAAGATATTTCAGGAAACAGGAGCAGAGTAGGAGAAGAACCTTTTGCCTAGTTCAGTTCTCACTGAGGGAACACTGCAGGTAATAATGTCCTGAGAGCGCACGTTGTAGCTGCACTCTCGTAGAGACATGTAGGAGGAGATGTATGAAGGCAGCAGACCAAGAAGTGATTTAAAGATTAAAGTGTACCAGTGGGAGAGTCTGCGTGAAGTTAATGATGTCCAGTTAACCAGTGAATACAGGGTGCAGTGGTGGGTACGATAATCACAGCCAGTTATGAATCTTAGTGCACCATGATAGACAGCATCCAACATCTGCAGGGTTCTTGTAGGAGCGTTCATGTAAATAATGTCACTGTAATCAATGCAGGGAAGGAAGGTCACAGAAACAAGATGTTTCCTAGCATTCAGAGTTAGACAGGATCTGTTTCTGAAAAAGAAACCCAGTTTAACTTTCAGTTTCTTTACCAAGTTTTCCACATGGAGCTTAAAAGAGAGATGTGAGTCGACCAAGATACCCAAAAATTTATAGGAATCAACAAACTCAATGGGGACACCATTTGAGGATGAAATCAGAGGAAGAACTGCTGGGACCAACTTCCTATTTGAAAAAAGCATCCCTTTGGTTTTGTCGGCATTTAGGACAAGTTTGAGGCGGAACAAATCTGTCTGGATGATGTTGAATGCAGATTTCAAAAGCTGGAAAGCCATATCAACTGTTTTAGCTCGACAATAGAAATATGGATGCATCAGGGATGTTTTGATCTACATTACATATGTAGATTGTAAAGAGGGTGGGTCCTAAGACTGAGCCTTGTGGTACACAAATGTTGACTGTTAAATAACTGGAGGAAGTACCATTATGTTGAACACATTGCCTCTGGTCTGAGAGATAGTTAGAGAACCAACCAATGGTGTGTTCTGAGAAATCGATTTCTGAGAGTTTATGACACAAGATGTTATGATCCACAGTGTCAAAAGCTTTAGACAGATCTAAGAAAAGCGCAGCACAATCATCCTTAGCATCCATTGCTTCAACAACATCATTAAGAACCTTCAGTGAAGCAGTGGTTGTGCTGTGTTGTTTCCTGAAACCAGATTGATGAGGAGGTAAGATGTTAAATGAGTCCAGGTAATTTATGATTTGAGAGTTTATCCGTTTTTCTAGAACCTTGGCTAAAATGCAGCGTTTAGAGATTGGTCGATAGTTGTTCAGTGAGGTGGGGTCTCCTCCCTTCAGCAAAGGAAGAACAAAGGCTGTTTTCCAAGTGTCTGGGATGGAGTTTTGTCTTATGGAGAGATTGAAGATGTGGGACACAGGGACTGTGATGATATGAGCAGCCAGCCTTAAGAAATAAGGTGGAAGTTCATCTGGACCTGCAGATTTTTTAGGATCAAAATCTTTTAACAGTTTATTAACCTCACTGACTGCGAATGGAGAAAAAGAGAAGCTGTGATTAACTGAGGATTGACTTGTAGGAGGGATTTGATTTGTAGAAGTTTGGTTATTAGGTGAAGTGGCAGATTTTCCATTAGTAACTGTGTCAAATAAAGAACTAGAAGCAACAAAATGTTTGTTGAAACAGTTCAGGATCTCGTGCTTATTTGACACAGGAACAGAGTTAATGAGAAGTTGTGATGGGAGGTCAGATGATTGGGGGCTGCCCGAGAGAGATTTGATGGTTTTCCAGAATCAGTTGGGGTCATTTAGATTTTTGGAGGTTTGAGATAAGAATTAGTTACATTTTGCAGCTTTGATGGCATTTCTGCATTTATTCCTCATCTGTCGAAAACTCAACCAATCAGTGTCTGCGCCAGATTTTCTCGCTGTAACCCAAAGATGATCTCTCCTGCACAGGATAGATCATCATTTAAATGTAGCTAACTCTAAAAGACAGTCGGTTTTAGACGTACACAAAATTTCTGACAAACATACACAAAAATCCCCTGTTGCCTTCAAATGTGGGTGATAAACACAAATGTGTGGGCGTGTAGCTGCGTGTGCAAAAGGTATTCCATTTTTTGTTACTCTTAGGTCATCAGAGTTGACTGCTTTTCTTTCTTTCCTTTTAACAGCCAGCTATCCTACATTTAAATGCTATGCACAAGTGAATTTAATCTCTGCTGATATACAGCAGCAGCCTCGTCTTATGGATTAGCTCTCTGTACCTATTGTGAATTGAGATGATCAATGACTACAGTTATACCACGACAAAGCCCTACTTTCTATACAAGCTGAGGATAAAAGTTCACCGTGTCTCGATAATGCGAGCATTAGCGAAATCTCTAAATTGCATGATTATTGCAGTCCAACAGTGTCAAGCTTCCTGGAGCTGAAAACTGTAACTGAAAAAAGGATGGCAGCATGTTGGCTAGGTAACGAAACACATCAACAAAACTCAAACACACAGCGGTAAACTGCTGGGTGAGTAATTTTGCCTTCTCCCTCTTCCTCCCCTTTTATCTGCTCTTGTCTTTCACAGATGTGGGTGCAGCTGTGCCTTTATCCATCTTTCTCTCCTTCTTCAGCCTGCTTCCATTTAGGCTGTGATTTCCAAGAGGCAGCTTCTTCGTTTTTAAAGCACCATCAGCCATGGATAGATGGCAACACACCTGCTGCAAACACACAATCTCTCTCCCTCTCCCTCTCTCTCTCCCTCTCTCCCCTTGCTCTGAGTGCACTCACCCTCTTACTTACAGTCCAACCCTCCCACACTGATCTCCTTCATTGATATAGATGTGCATGCCCTTTGCCTCCATCCATCTCTCACTCTTCCCTTCCTCCTCCTTCTTCTTCATTTCTTGTTAAAGCTGGAGCCGCCTGGCTTCCTCTCTCCATTCCTTCCATCTATTCAACTCACACACTTTTCAAGCTTTTATAAGTTCATTTCTTTTTTCTCACAGCAAATACAGAATTGCTTCCCCCAGCTGTATGCAGACATGGAACGGGTGTGGCAACTGTAGCTCCACTTTTTTTGTAATGCTGAGCTACTGCTGCAGTTCAGCTCCATCCTCAGGAGGAAATGATCAAAGTGAATAAGGTCTACTGAGTGAAGGGAGCGTTGCATGCTTTAACTTTGTAAGCCTCGCATATCGTTACTCTTCTTTCACATGTAAATTAAAGGCAAAGAATTCCTTGAAGGAATCACCTGCTGTCCTCCATACCAAAGTTCTGGATTAAAATCATCGTATGTTGAGAAATGACAAAGTTGTAAATTTTGCCAAACCTTGAAAATAATGCTATGGGCATGCTCATGCAATATAAAAGTTATGTATCCAAATGCCTACATGACTGCTTGCATGCCCACACAAGGTCATAAGGGGGAGAAAGAGCTCAGAAGGACACTTCAGAATAGGCCAACACTTTGTCAGTTTTGGGTTTAACTGTGTTTTGGGTCCCCTGTTTGAAGACCAGTAACTGAGACCAAACTTTCTGACAACGAGCAGCTCATTTTGCTCCAAAAAGCCTCGATAGTCTTGAGATTTCAAAGTGTCCTGCACAGATCCATGACACCTTTTGCTAGATGCAGTAAAACAGCCCCCGGATATAAGTGAGCCTCCTCCATGTTTCACTGAAGGTACAAATTTCTTTACGGTATGTTTTTATTATTTTTTTTATTAATTTGTTAACATTTCCCTTCTAATGGTTGGTTACAGCCCTGTGGGCCTTAAACTTCACAAAAACAACAAGCTGCTACTGGTCTAATAGCCTTTACCTTTACCATGCTTGTCAAAACAAATCTAAGCTCATGAGACAAGTCTGTCCTTACCTTTCCGTGGTTAGTGTTCTGTGTACACACCATGGTACCAAACAGCACAGTGACTACTTTTCTGTCTTTAAACAGGCAACAAGATTAAAGACAGCTGTGAAGCAAATTACAGGACACACCTTATAGTTTAACTGTGGTCACATTATTTGAAACCTTTTCTAGTGGTACCATAGGTTTTGTCAAGACCAGCTTCATGAATTAGTTTTTTTTAAATAATTTGTTCAAAAGCAATTATTGATTTTTATTAGTTAATTTTAGTCATATTTGTGATTATCGGTACTAATTTTGTTAAGTTATTTCATGTTTCATTCAACATTTATTGGGGGGAGGAGCTGTGGCTAAGTTGCTAGAGCAGTTTTCCTCCAATGGTAGCGTTGGGGGGTTTGATTCCATCAGCAGTCACATGCTGAAGTGTCCATGGGCAAGACACTGAACCCCTCACTGCATCCGATGTGTGTCCATCAGTGTATGAATGTGATAAAGCACTGATTAAACTTTGTATAGATCTAGTAGAGTGCTGTATGAATGGGTAAACGAGGGCACAGATTGTAGTGTAAAGCGCTTTGAGTATCTTGATAATATAGAAAGGTGCTATATACGTACAGGCCATCTACCATTTATTTCAGTAACCATTTTGGGTTTGTCTTTTTTTTAATGGAAGGAAGCAAACAAATTTAAATGTGTCTGTATGTGCCATAATTTTTGTCCAATTTGTTCATCATAGCTTTCTCTGTCATCTTTGTTTTGGAGAATGAATTCCTTCAAGGAATGCTGAGTCTTTCTTTAATTTAGCTAAACTTCATCATATTTAGTTGAATGGATAATTAGTTTTATAAAAGAGTGTTTTAATTTTAAAAAGAGGCGTGTTTGTGAGGTAATTTTTCTGATTATTCTGCATGTTCTATTGATTATGTAGACATCGGAGATCTGGACCCTTTGGTTTGCCATTTAATGACCTGAGCTATAGACCATATTTCCCACTAGGATGCAATGGTGTGCTTAGCTTTCATCACCAAACACATAAAAAGCTGTGAGTCTATGAGAGCAGAAAAATATTGTTCTGATCATGATTCAACCTGACTCTTTGTGCGGCACCACATTAGACCACTCCGGAGAGTACACTTTATGGCATTATCTTGTATTAGTTCACTAAATTCTTCTCCTCTTCAGCCCTCACTGAAAAGCTAAATGTTATATTTTCTGCTTTCTGTGTTGCTCAGTGTTGCTGTTTTCTTAAATGTGTACTAAAAAGGGTGGGGTTGTCATGTCAAAAGAAAAGCAGCATTTTGCCTTCAATCTTGACGAGTGCACACATTTGTATAAGTTAGTGAGTGATGGCACAATGTCAGGGTTGAACAACTCATATGGCTGCCCCTATTTCATAGTTTAAGTGAAAGTGAAAGTGCTATGCATTGTCATTATTGTATGTTTCTATACAATGATGAATTCTGTGCTCTGCATTTAACCCATCGCACGTGAGAGACACCCAAGAGGAGCAGCGGGCAGGACATGTGGGCATGGCGGGGAGTGACCCTGTGACTTTCTGGTCCCAAGTCGGCTCTCCTACGACTGCACCATAGCCCACTCCCATTATTATGTTTGCCAATTTTCTTGAGATGCTTGGTCATATAAAACACAGCCACTTTCACATGTTGTCTTCTGCTCTTTTCCCCTGATGTGTAATGTTAAGCAAAAAAAAAAAGTCCTAATTCTTTAGTTCAAGTTCAAGTCAATTTTATCGTCATTACCATCTCATGTGGTACATGAGGTGGAACAAATTTATGTACACTTTAGAATTGTATCTTAAAGCATCTAATACCTATTTTTAGGTTGTCTTTGTCCCTTCTTCCTCAAACCCTCTACTCACACCTTCACAGTCAGACCCATTTGAAGCCTGATCCGATCAAAACCCTCCTACCAAGTGACACCTCTCCTTTCCCAGCCGCTTTCGCTCAAAGCACCATTTTTTCCACCCGATCTCATTCTCTCCCCACCATCTCAATTACTCTACTTTCCCACGTGTCTGTATTTCTCCTTTCCTTTGATCCTTCTTGATCGTATTTTTGCCACTCCATTGTCTCAGTCCATTAGGCAGACACAAATCCTTTGGAGACACAGCCTAAGAGCAACCCAGACCTCGCTCTCCAGGGCTCTAGTGCAGCCAGGAGAAGGATCCCAGGAGAGAAACTGACTCGTGCCTGAAGAAATCCATTTAAACCTTCGCCACTGAAAAATTGCTCCTTCCCACAGCCTGGTGCATTTGTGTGCCTAATGAAGAATACTGTACCTCCACACACACATATAGGTCTTGTATCTTTTGATATCCTGTTTGCACCTGCCAGAGTGATAAAATGCAAACAATTAAAATGTAATGCAGCAGGAGTACAGGTGGACTGATAGAAAATTGATTGATTGCGAAAAATGTAATTGATATTGTTTTTAAATACTTTGTGCATGTATGTTTGTTAAGTCAGATGTCATAAAGACTCTAAGGTGGTTTGAGGCTGATGCATTTGTTTTTACTGGACCTCTTCCCTTACTTTATAATGAATTGCTGATATTGCTTGTATTGTATGCAAATGTATTTATACGGAGTGGAAGCCACATGATGAAGAAACCTAACTTAGACAAGATGTGAGATACCCAGATAACCAAAAGACCTCACACTGACTTAATCAAATGCTAGATAACTAGAAGACCTCTCAATGAATTTTTAAGATAGAACTTATCATGTAAGATGGTATAATGGACTGGCTCAGAGGAGAACCCTCTGAACCTCATTTGAACTGTGTATGCATTTAATGTACATAAAGTATGTTCCTTCTTGCAAGAATAAAGTGCTTCTAATTAAAATTAGCTGAATCATAAGATGTATTCAAAAAATTATCTAACGGTTGTTTGAGAAAAAAAAGTCATGTTTCTCAAGAATTTTGGGTTAGATGTTAAAGGCAGGTGTATTTTGCAACACAGAGTCTGAGACAGCAGAGAGTAGTGAAAGTCTGTGTAGATACCAGTACATGTTGCCTACAGTGGTCTTTTGTGCTTGCACGAGTGAATTTTTAAATGGTAGTTGACTGTTTCCAGCCACAGAGCCCCTTTGAGCTGTAATGACACAGAGCAGGACGAAGAGCTTCAGCTGTGGCCGCTAGACTTACCATGTCACTGTAGCTTATGTCTCTGCTGGCACAATAACCTGCTGACACCAGAGGGTCAGCAGACAAAAGCAGGCATGACAACATGGAGACATGGATCGCAAAGATGAACTAGCAACTTAATATGGCAGGACCCACTTGAAAGTGTCGGGTTATAGCTCGACTGTCAGCCCGAGGGGCACAACTGTTACAGTTTGACTGGCTGGTGTCTGTGCTTTCACTTGGAAACTATTTCTCAAGCTGTTACAAGAACTATACTTCACAAAAATCTAAACACAACACTTTTGATTTTGCTCCCATTTTGCATGAGCTGAACTCAAAGATCTAACACTTTCTATGAACACAATAAATCTTTTCTTCTCAAATATTGTTCACAAATTTGTGTACATCTGTGTTAGTGAGCCTTCTCCTTTGCCAAGATAGTCCATCCACCTCACAGGTGTGGCATATTGGAACCAGAAGTCCCAGGTTCGATCCCCAGCCACTTCCACATGTCATGGTGTCCCTGAGCAAGACACCTAATCCCTAATTGCTCCCTGGGTGCTTACATGCCCACTGCTCCACCTGGGTGTACCCCAGGTGTGATGGGTTAAATGCAAAGAATTAATTTTGCCATTGTATGGGAACATACACAATGAGGACAACAAATAGCACTTTATTTTATATCAAGATGCTGATGAGACAGCATGATTACTGCACAGGTGTGCCTTAGGCTGGCCACAATAAAAGGCCACTCTAAAATGTGCACAGCACAATGATGTCTGAAGTTTTGAGGGAGCATGCAATTGCCATGCTGACTGCAGGAATGTCCACCCATGCCCATGAACTGAATGTTCATTTCTCTACCATAAGCTGTCTTCAAAGGTGTTTCAGATAATTTGGCAGTACATTCAACTGGCCTCTACCACGTGTAACCTCACCAGCCCAGGACCTCCACATATGGCATCTTCATATCCAAGATCATCTGAGACCAGCCACCTGGACAGATGCTGCAACAATTGGTTTGCATAACCAAAGAATTTCTGCACAAACTATCATAAACTGTCTCAGGGAAGCTCATCTGTATGCTTCTCATCCTCATAGGAGTCTCCACCTGACTGCAGTTCATCGTAACTGACTTGAGTGAGCAAATGTTCACATTTGATGGTGTATGGCACGTTAGAGAAGTGTTCTCTTCACGGATGAATCCCGGTTTTCACTGTACAGTGTGTATGGCGTCGTGTGGCCTATGGTGACAGTGGTTATGGTATAGGCAGGCATATGTTATGGACAACAAACACAGGTGCTTGTTGGGTGTACTGCCAAATTCTCTGAACATGGGCATTCCTTCAGTCAGCATGCCAATTACACGCTCTCTCAAAACTTATGATATCTGTGGCATTGTGCTGTGTGATAACACTGCGCATTTTAGAGTGGCCTTGTATTGTGGTCAGCCTAAGCCACACCTGTGCAATAATCATGCTGTCTAATCAGCATCGTGATATGCTACACTTGTGAGTGGAAGGATTATCTCGGCAAAGGAGAAGTGCTCACTAACTGATTTACACAAATTTGTGAATAATATTTGAGAAAAAAAAGCCTATTGCGTACAAAGAAAAAGTCTTAGATCTTTGAGTTCCGCTTGAGAAAAATGAGAGCAAAAACAAGAGTTGCATTTATATTTTTGTTCAGTGTAGTTTAACCAAAATGAAGCAATACAAAAGAAATTCAATTTGCAACAAACTATTAAAGTGAATGTAAAGTGACATGGCATGTTTGCCTTGTTTGAAGCTTCAGATCAAAGACCAACCAGCACATTGTCCAAAATCAACATTTCAGTTTTTCCCAACACTGTATTTTTCAGCTCAGTTTGACTAATGTACAAAG
>NC_056512.1:22554661-22569733 GCF_014905685.2 Nematolebias whitei | reverse complement strand
GATGGATGGATGGATGGATGGATGGATGGATGGATGGATGGATGGATGGATGGATGGATGGATGGATGGATGGATGGATGGATGGATGGATGGATGGATGGATGGATGGATGGATGGATGGATGTGAGCTGCACTTTTTTTTTAAAACACAAATCTAAATTTTTTCACTTAAATTGTGTCACTATCAAAAATACCATTTGCAAAGTCCAGTTGTTCAGTGTTGATTGTCATTAAATAGCATAATAAACTGTGTTATATTTATTTGTTGGAAATATTTTGTTATGACAACTATCGGGCTGCTGTTTAATATACCGTATTCTTTTACATTATTAATGTTTAGCATATATATTAGATCTTTAACGTATCACAGCGTTCATTTAGCACATATCAGTGTATATCTTAGATCCTTATATACTGTTTCTTTTATACTTTATATTTTTGCTATTTTGGGGTGTAACTGGGACCTTGAGTACACAGTTTCGTTCCACCTCATGTCCCACATGTGATGCAAATGATAATAAAGAACCTTGAATTGTTATGTCCAGTTTGGTGTATTTCAGTGTGAAATAATGCTATACGCAGATGTCTGTTCAAAGTTAGACAACTAGTTTTACTTGTCATATGTGGGCATACTGATAACATAGTGAAGGAGAGATAGTGTGACAGAGGAAGGTGTTAGAGATTATATTTAATTATATTATAGTTAAGTTCAATCAAAGGCAAAATCTTTAAAAACCTGAGACAGGTGCTCAGATGAGAAGCAAAACATCTTTAAAATTCATAAAGTCCAGTTGCCTTCAATCAATCCTGCTAAGACTTTATGGACTTTTGACTACGACTTTGTTTTCTGGAACAGGGAAAATTTTAAAATCTCTTTCTTTTTGAAAACATCTTTTTTATACATTTGGCATAAAAAAACAGCTGATTCTGTTAAGAAATGTAAGGTTTCTTGGAACATTCTGGTGAATGTCTTCTCATGAATTCACTTCACTGGGAGTGGGTGTTTGACATTTTATAGATACGGTACCTATAGATTAAGTGCAGTATGTCCTTACAGAGTTCCCAACTGTTGTTGCTGGCAGTGTCCAGGCTACAAAGCTGCACAGGGAGTCTGCAAACACCCCAAAGGAAACAGTGCATCATGAGTGAAGGAATACGCCTCCACTGGAGCCCCAGACTCCCTTGGCTAATTTACTGGGCACAGACAGTCACAATGTGAACCATTTTCTCATCATTTGGTGAATTGTAGCAGCTGTTGAAAGGGTACAACTGCCTGCAGCTGTTTGATGATGGGCTGGTTCTGCAAATGAGGGAGTCAGACGCAGGAATGGTGCATGATCAGCTCACACAGCCTTACGCGTCCATCAGGCCAGACGCCATGTTAAAGTCAAAGCAGCTTCGTCTGGTTACAGCTTGTGAGCGTAGGTGTGTTTGTACCGGTTGTCCGCTGTTGTAGGTCATTTGGTTGATGCAAATCATCGTTCATTTATCATTAGCTTTTGTTCATCACTTTATTCCTGTATATCAAATATACCAAAGACGCTTCATGACTGACAAATGTGTTTGGACAACACTCAGAGAGATAAGCACAAGGGCTGAGGGATTTCTCCCTGGGACACATTTCTATTTACACCTACTCTTCTGTGCAGGAAGGACACAATCTTCTCCACGATTTGAGGCTTCGCTATCAAAAACCTTTTCCTTTTCCTCTTTTTTTTATCTCTTTCTTATGACTTTTCTGCGGCGTTCCATTTGCTGCGTTTGATTTTTAATCAAGAAGCATCTCACTTCAAATGCAATACATCAATTGAAACAGCATTACCGTCTCAGCCAATCAGTTAGTGAGAGAAACCTTTGCAGGAGCGAGTACGAATGTGGAGGAAGGTGAGGCTTGGGGTGTGGAGAGCACAGTGCTGCCAATAACGCCGCTGTAATCACTTTAAATGTGTTTTATTGTCATCTTCTCACAGATTAGAGGCACAATAATCTGTCCGTCCTCCTCCCCCTCCATCTCATTCCAAGCTGTTATTTTTGGCACCAGGACTCTGCCAGTTGGAATTAGAAGGTGTTTACTCATTATCGCCCGCCAGCGAACGGCAAAAAGGCAGGTGATAATGTTTTTGCCCATGTCTCGGTGTGTGTTTGTTAGAGACAGTCTGACTTTAATCTGCCATTATTAGCCTCTTCTAAAAAAAACTCGCCAAGCAGGTAGTCTATACGCTGACTGAATTACCAAGTAAGAACATAAAGATGCAGCAGCAGCAACCAGCTCAGTGTAGACCACAGTTTAGCATTTTAAGCTAAAATGATCTTCTGTGTTTTGTTTTTAGGCGTGCGTGTTCTTCTACGGGGTGTAAAATATATTTTTAATATTTGTTCAATTCTGCCAAATGAAAAATGCATAACTGGCAAAAACTGAAAACATCTGTGTTGTATTTTGTCCATTGGCTGCTCTGGTTTCTAAATAACAGCATCGAACAATGAAAACCTCACATCTGTCAACCTCGTTTGTGTATGCTTATGAGCATGTGCTCCTCTCTATCTGTTAGCAAAATATCTAATAAACTGCCAAACAGATTTTAATAAAACTCAGAAAGTAAGTCCACCAATTCAAGGTGGCCGCAACAGCTACCCAAACTGGGCAAACACTAAAATGGCAATAACTCAAATATTGATCAAATATAGAGCTAAATATGAAGTGGACGTGGCTGAGAGCCATTCCTAACATACTCTGAGTGTAAGAGCTTGTGTTATTTTCCATATCTGACCAAAACGTCTACAAGATTATTTTAGCCTAAAACTGTATTTAACTTTATTTACTTGTTCATTGTTTTAAGGTGGAGCGCTTTAGGTAAAACTTGTCATAAAAGACACATAAATACAAGTCGTTCATTTATGAGCACCCTTATCAAAGTGTGTTCAATTCTCTGTTGTTGTTTTTTTTAATGATAATTAGTGAACCGAGTGCAGAAGCAGTTCAGTCTGTGAATACATTGAAGGTTATATAAAATCACCCAACTTTAATGTTTTATAGACCTCTCTAATATGAACAGAAGAAGAGCGAGCTCCTCTCTACCCCCTCGAGCTAAATATTGACTGATGACTTTCATTTTCAGCTGTCAATTCTGCTGCTAATTTTAGATACTTTCAATTAATCCCAGGTATTCTTGCACAGGACATGCTATGATTAGAAGCCACACACACTCACACACCCAAACTAACATACACAAAAACCATGTTCATCTCCGACCTTTTCATACGTGTTGTTTTTTTCCTTTATCTTCACACTTTCCATCCCCACCTAAGACTGTCATGGCTGTCTTTCTTACAGCCGCTGTGCCGAGCGCTCCTCTGTTGGAAGATGACGATGAGACTCCCCACAGGGATAATGACATCTAAGAGTGTCTCTCCAATGGTTGTCCCCTGGATTTAGTGCCATCCAATGCTTAGCCTGAGAGAGACGAGCGCCCTGGAGACAGCGGCACAACATACAGAGGTGGTGCCGACAAGCAGCTCTGCCGGTTCGACAGGCAGCAGAGGCAAAAAGAGACAGTTAGTCAGACTGGCCAGCTAACCGGCACATATCTGACTGAAATAGAAGCAGACAGGAACAAACACTCTGACACAGGTGAACAACTGAATGTAGTGGGTGGCATCAGTGTGAGACTAGTCTCCACAAAGCTAAGACAGCTTTTCTAATCCAGTCCTACTCTGACAGGGTGTCTACTGAAGATCTATCATTGCCTTGGTGATGCCAAAGGCTATACTTTCTAACATATCATCAGTTGTTGATAAGCAAACTAGTGGGATTGTGCTTTTAAAGGACCTGTCAGTTTTTGTGAAAAGCTTTTTTTGCTTGAGGTCAGTCTTGGTAATGACAGTCCTAAAATAGAATCAGAATCAGATTCAGAATAAGAATCAGCTTTATTGTCATTGCACTGAAGAGCAGCGAAATTACATTTCAGTACAGCCCGTCTGAGAGAAACATAAACAAACATGGGGAGACGGAGGTGACTGAGGGCGCCGGCCTCGAGAGGCGTAGCCATTTTTTCAGTTAAGGAAAAGAAACGCGAGGGGGAGTGCAGGTGTAAAAAAAAATCTAATCTCGTACTGTGTCCTAGATGAGACACAGTGCAAAAGTTGCAAAGAAATGACCTCAGCACATAAACAGCAACATAATTATGACATCATGATACATTTATGCATGAGGAGGCCGACGAGGGCAGTGAGTTGTCCGAGGACCCTGCCAGAAAGTTCCATAGTCCTGATAAGATGGTACAGTGTCTATCAGCCGGCTCAACTCTGACACAGATCCACAGTTGTCCTTGGGAGGGGAGCGATGGGTGAAATGATCAAAATGATCTCATTTCTTAAAAATAATTACTTAAATTAACTTAAATTAATGCATACAAATGAATAATTTGCATTTGATACTATTTCTACCTTAACATGTGATTCTTGACCTGCCATTGTGTATCTGTTCCTACCAAACCCAGCCGGTCGAAGCAGATGGCTGCTTGTCCCGAGCCTTGTTCTGCTAAAGGTTTCTTCCTCATAAGGGAGTTTTTCCTTTCCACTGTTGCCTTCGTGCTTGCTCAAGATGAGAGTTCTGCGATGGGAGTTAAATTCAAAGCAGTCTGCTTCTCAGATAAATAATGTTAACTTATTTTTATATGTATGAATGTTTCTGTGCAGTGTCCTGAGATGACTTCTGTTGTGACTTGGCACTAAATAAATAAACTGAATTGAATTTAATTGAATTACCCAAAAATTAAGAAATACACATCCCTTGTGTTTAGGAAGGCTTCCAGCTACTACCAGACCAAATGTTACCTCAATATCTATAAAATCATAAAAGTTATAACAATTTCTTTGTTTGCTGAGGTCAGTTAGCTGTAGCAGACACCTTGATACATGATGACTTCAAGTGAATCACTAAGTATATATTTGATGATTACTGTCGAAGTGTCATTAAAATAATTTTTAATGTTATTAACAGACAAACAAATACACACAGGTGATTATATGATCACCAGCCTTTCATGGCATTGGGGGTAAAAATAAAAAAGGTTTGTTTAATAAAAGTATTAGACATAGGTCTATGAGATAAGCCCCAATATAATTACTATAGAGCAATAAGACCTAAATTATTTCCACTTATTCTAGCACAGAAAAGATTTGTAAGTTATTTGCATCTAAAATCTTGACGTATAAAAATATAAAAATAAATAAAACTCCACCTAAACAGACTTTTCAAACAGCTCACATATCCTCCAACTGCAAACTGTTTACTAATACATATTCATGGATGCAAATAAAACCAAATGGTGGCACTGACTAAGGGGAGCATGTGTAAAAGATGATCTGATGCCGGCTCAGGTCAGGAGACCTCCAGAGCCTTTCTGCTCCCGTCACCATGGCTACCCAGAGGACTCCATTTGCTGTGGAACAGTCATCAGGGTGAATCGCTTCAGTACCTTCAATTGCCGGCCCATTATCATTCATGAGTTTGTTTGTGCAAAGCTGTGAGATTGAATTCCTGTCAGTTCTTTTCTCCCTGCCCTCGCTGTCTGATTTAACGTTAAAAGAAGCGGCGGCAGTGGCGGAGTCTCCGCAGTGCTTTCCAGCTCTCTGCTGCTTCGCTCGGTTGAGCTGATTTCTGCTCCGAAGAGGCCCGGATCATCCCCACCCCATCTTCCAAGGACGATGTCAGCTCTTACTTGCGAGACACGCAGAGGTCATAAATTAGCAATAAGGCCCCTCGAAGGAGACATGCTGTTAGGCTTCAACCTGGTGATACTCCTGAGAGGAGCTTGTAAAACTGTTTTGCATTTAAATATATTCATAGATTTGGGTGAAATTTATTCCATTTGACTATATGGTGCTGCCATTGTTGTTGGCCTTTGACAGTGAAAAGAGCAGCTTTTGCCTCCTGCTGCCTCAGCTTTCATAAACAGCAGACAAACAGTACATGCATCATCTAGTATAGCTAGGGGGCGAAATCTGAGTTGTTATGATCATAATGCGAACCCTTTGATAGGATCGTCCAGGCCAACAACAACATGTCTCACAAGCTGTAACACAATTAAAGGAGTGGCAGCAAATGATGAACAAGGTCTGCTGGCCTTGTAAGCTCCTCTTGGTTTGTGCTTCTGTCCTCCTGGCTGTTTTGTGTGATATAATGGTGTTGACCCCTGTGGCGCTAGACCTTCCATTTTGAGTTATTATATTTATGCAACCGCTAAGCTCTTAAACTTATTTCACACTGCTGTCAGCCTTCAGTTGGCGCGTGTGGACAGGGATCGCTGCGGACACTCTCAATTCCTGCTTGAAAATTGAGTCGCGAGCAACAAGAGAGAAAATGAGAAATACGGAGGGTGTTGGAGGGCAGCTGGAACAGAAGTAAGCCCTGTATATTTTATTCAGTAGCAGTGGAGTACGATTCATAATCAGGCCAGACTGATTCACAGTTTTAATTAAAAATTAGCCATATAACGCCGGTGGTAGCATCTTGATTTATGTAGAGCCAACCATAGGCTCTCATCCACCAGGCAGAGGAGCAGAGGAGGGTGCTAATGCTCATGGGGAGGGGAAGCATCTCGCTTAGTCAAGGTGAGACGCTCTGCAGGCAGCGCTGAGTGCATCAGCGTGGGGATGTACATGTCTGCGTATGAGGTCAACCTGGTAGATCGGATTTCCTGTACAATGTAAACAAGACGACAATACAGACTCTTATAGAAACATAATCTTTTGCTTGAAAAAAATCAGCTATGTATTAAAATGTTTATATAAAATACTGTAATTCAAGTAATTATGCCACTTTCACATGCCGTTATCTCCAGTAAGAGTACAGATCGTTGATTTGTCACCAGATTGTTATTATAAGGTTATTTTATTTTAGCTTAAAATGTGGACATAAAATGCAAATATGTTAAACTGTTAACGTGTTATAAAGCATTAAAACAAGATTAGCTTTTCTTCTCATTTTGGTTCTGTATTTATACCGTAATTTAGTTATTAGTTCCACTGAAACATATTGTTTCATAAATATAACTGGAGAACAAAGTCTGGACAAAGAGACAAGAGGATCTGCAACCCCAAGTTGATCAGACAGATAGTGCAGATGATGTTTGCAGATGACATTGTGATCTGTGGTGAGAACAGGAAACAGGTGGAAGAGAACTTGGAGAGGTGGAGGTAGAGTAAGTGTGTGAATGAGAGGGAGGCCGGTGGAAGAGTGAGCCTACAAGGAGCAGCGGTCACAAAGGTGCAGGACCTCAAGTACTTGGTGAGGTGAAAAAGAGAGTCCAGACAGGATGGAGAGGATGGAGGAAAGTTTCAGGAGTGATTTGCGACAAAAGTGAGGTAGCAAAGGTCAAAGGAAAAGTTTACAAGACAGTGGTGAGACCAGCTATGTTGTATGGTCTGGAGACAGAGACAAAGACAAAAAGGCAGAAGAAAGAACTGGAAGTAGCAGAAATTAAGATGTTGAGGTTCTCCTTAGGAGTGAGATCATCAGAGGTACAACACAAGTTGAACAACTGGGAGATAAAGTTAAAGTGTTAGTAATATTTTCATAGCAAGTAAATATAAAGACATTTCTTTATGCTTAAAAAGAAAAAAAAAGTTGTTTTTACTTATTACTTTGAGAGCCTTGCCTTCTGACACCCAGTTTGTTCAGCTCTTCACGTTTTTTGATGCTTTTCTCTAACTTGATTCACAAAAAACATCTTTTTAACAAAGAGAATATGCAAGACAGACAGGTGATGGTATTGATATTGGCTGTAGAATAAAAAGCCCTTTGGAAAGCAGCCAGCGCCGCAAATTAAGCCAAGCTTGGTGAAATTTACATTGCTCTGACAGTAATGCTACATTTAAGCCGGGCCCTTCATTTAAGTCACCACCCACCAGAATTCTTTGATATCGACATATTTTAATTTTTAAAAAGCTGTTTGGAAAAAAAGGAGAGGTAAAGATGGAAAAAAAGATGGAGAAATAGAGCATTAGATGAGAACAGTGATGCAGAGAGCAGAGGAGTTTAAAAGTGAGACAGAAAGCAGGAAAGAAACGAGGGGGGAGGAGAAAAGAGGAAGAACTGTGACCACATAAAATAGATCCGTGGAAAGTTAGAAGTTGCTCTGCAGGGAAAACAGCTTTGGTTTTCTCTTTTTGATCTTTTCTTCCATCCATCCATTATCTTTAGTCACGTCTTCCCTTTTCTGTCGCTGGTGACTATGTCCAGCAGTCACTGTGAGAGGTGGGGGACACCCTGGACAGGTTGCATGTCCATAACAGGGACATAGATGCAAACAACCCCTCACACCTAGGGACAATTTAGAGTTACCAATTAGCATAGCATGCATGCTTTTGGTCTGGGAGGACGTTGGAGTAATCATTCAATGTGCATCTACAACTCATTAACATTTGGAGTCAACTCAATTCAAGATGGCTACCACAGCTAATTGTTTTTGTGTGGTGACAGCTAAGAATCATGCTCAACACATTCTCTGAGGGCTAACTTCTCAAAAGATCGCACTAGTATGCACTAGTTCACATGTAACATCATTTATAGGCTTTAACTCAGTTCTTCACATCACAACATGGTTCAGTTCAATTCAGTTTATTTATATACAGAAGCACAAAATCACAACAGAAGTGGTCTCAGGACATTGTACAAAAACATCCACATACATATAAAAGCCAATTAGTCTGATCTTCAAACTCTGGTATGAAAGGTGAAGAGTAACATTATTCTTTCAAGGAATTTAGGCCTTTGGTATTTTTTCAAAGACTTTGCTCATAACAGAAACCAAAGTGGTTTCAATTAAACACCTCAGCACACATGCAAAAAAAAAAAAAAAAAAGGCCGAAACACCCACACACTGACCCGCCTCCCACACTCGTGCACAGGCACACAGAAAAAGCCCGCATCGATCTGAATGATGCATTCTGTGAAACAGTTCAGTGTTGAATATTGAACACTGTCTCTCATCCTCAACCATTCAAGGACGTCCATGCAGCCTCTTGAATTACACAACTGATCTATCACAATGAAAGAGCCAACAAGAAAGACAATTACACGTCCGAGGTCTTCGAAAGGAGAACAATGGACCTCCAAAAGCCAAGCGAACTGCTCAGGCATAGCTCAAGGATGACAGCAAATGGCCCAAAGGTGTTGACCAGCCTCCAGAATTTCTGATAGGCATCCTATATAGTATGCACAGGAAGAAACCTAGATCTCACAAGTCCCACAAAACAACACACTACTCATGATGATCTGCTGCAGTCTGGATTATTCTACTTTGTACTTGAAAACGTCAAATATTTTTGACAGGCTATTTAGTTTAAACTTGATAATGCCTCATTTACAGCTCTGTAGAGGGAAGAGAAAAACTGAAATCACTTACAAACTAAAAAAATTAAATGTCTTCTTGTGTCTTTAACTGGTTATGTCACAAATTTACTGGTGCAGTCCAGGTACACTTGGAAGATTTTCCCATTTCAGAAAAAAAAAAAAATTACTAAAACTTCCCAGAAGAGGGAATTCAGACTTGGATGGCTGTTTCTCAACAGCTCCAACCTATGGTTGCCTCGCACGACAAAAAGATGTCGGACGACAGCCACAGACATACACTTTTATTTTGGTCATTTTGGATCTCATTAATCAGTCACACAAGATGATGCAGAACCTCAACTAATGAAAACAGTGACACCGAATGTAGAGAAACATTTTGGTATTAGCTTGTATGCTGCTGATTAACTCGTGCTGCTGATTAACTCGTGCTGCTGTATTCATTCATACCCATCTGCTCACCATAGACTCATGTTTGGCCTGCTATTGATAAGCCGTATTATTTTACATTATTAGTGTTTAGCGTATATCTTAGATCTTTTAGCGTAATGTTTCGTGTTCGTTTAGCGTATATCTTATTCTAATTACTGTTTCTGTTTGCACTTTATGTTCTTGCTTTTTTTGGGTGGAACTGGGACCTTGAGTGCATAATTTCGTTCCACCTCATGTACCATGTGATGCGAATGACAATAAACTTGACTTGAACTTGTATTGCTAATAGCGGTTAGCCTGGTCAATGAGCACAACAATTAACCACTCTCACTTCTCGTTTGAAGTAGGAACGAGGCTGTGAGGTCTTTGGTACTTGCAAATCAGAATTTCCATGTTGACAAAAAACAACAACAACATGAATGATCTCCGACGTCAGAACTCTGACAGAAAAGTTGCATCTTTTCTCACCAGCCCTGACCACAAACTCTAATGAGGCTACCTCACACAAAACACTGTGGTAGCTGAAGCAATAAATGACATATTTACACTTCTGTTAGTTTATATCTCAATAAAACAGTTGCACAGTAGTGTTGTACAATCTGTGAACAGCGTTTAAATGCATAAAACACAGATAAATATATTATTATCATCTTCTAACGCTAATAATCTGATCCCTGAGTGCAACAATTAGCAGTTCCCTCTGGTTTTCTGATCTGTTGCAGGGACGCAGCTAAGTTGGACATAAAAGACATTTCATTTGTTCAAGACAACTGTTGATAAGTTGAGGTAGTTCATTCCAACACAATGTTCTTTTACAAACTGTTATCATGGACAGTTTTCTTCTATACTGTACAACAACAACTGGAGCATCAATATGTTAAATTCTCCGTTTATTAGCCTAAACGTCCAGTCACGTATTGATTCATTTTGATTTATTTTTCTACTTTTTGGATGGACACACACACACGCACATGCACACTGACAACAGGACATGGCATTCAGATGAGAACGCCAAGCGATAGAGAAGACACTGTCTTCAGTCACCGTGAGGGTTTTCCTACTTTACAAACAGATATCAGACGCTTGGGCAGCAGTTACAGATAATGTCAGAGGGCAGCTTTGTAGAGACAGACAATGTAATTCCACTGAGACTAGTCAGAAATATATTATCCAGGTGTCAAAACAGCGAGCGCTTGCCCTTTTCTGGCCAAGAAGTGCATTCTATCTGTACTTTTTGACATTGCTTCAACATTAGGTTGATATTCAGTGGTATAAATAATCATGATGCACTGTAAAAACACTTTGTAATATGTGGGATCTTGCTGAAATCTTGCCCTGTATTTTTCTTTTCCTATACACCACTCTGTGATGACATCACATCCTGTTCACACAGTGCTCTGTTGGAAGACCAGCTCCAGTGTATAGAAAATACAGAGCAAGTGGAGTTGATTCAACTATAATGGTCAACTTTAGCCCAGTTTTTTGCTGCTTAAATTGGGCTAAAGGAGATTTAAAAAGTCGAACTTCAGAACCCCTGCAGTCGTGATTAACCAAGGAGATCAAACGTGGGAGTTGTCCCAGCGGAGAAGGCAGCAGTGGCTGATGAATCTTTGTTGGGCGAACCGATCAGCCATGAGCCTCAGTTATTACAGTTTGTTGAGATTATTGAGGGGATTTATAAGTTGTACACTTTCTTTATTAAATATGTAACACCTTAAGCCGTGGATTAATCTGATAACAGGAAATATTTAAAACACGTGACTTGTTAGCAGCGTCACGACACCAAAATTCATTGTTTATTGAGTTTTAATGAGAACTAATGAGAAGCATGTATTGTGAAAAAGATGAACAAAGCTCAGTTCATCTGTGGCGTACGTGTTTATATAAAACTTACTGTGGCTATTACTATGTAGTAATCATTTCTCACTATGATGCAGGTTTCCTGCACCCAAACAAGAGAAGTAATACCTGTAGGTTCAAAACACCAAAGTTCATGCTCAATAATCCAGGTATAAAATCCAACAATGTTCAGTCAAGTTTGAACCACTTTGACATGACTGTCTCAGAGCAGTTGTTGAGGGAGAGGGCGGGCCCCGGAGGAGAAGGCGGGCCCCGGAGGAGAAGGCGGGCCCTGGAGGAGAAGGCGGGCCCCGGAGGCCATCTTAGCCCCAGCAAACGTTTTTTTTTCCCCACTGTGTAGTATGCTGTTTGTGGGAATTAGTTTGGTGGTTTCTCGGATTGATGAAGTCCTTTGGATGAAGGACGAAATGTCTCAGCAAAAACAAGAAACCGTCCAGATGACCTGACTGAACATTGTTGGATAACACCTGTAGGTTTGGAGACTTCTGTATGTCTTCAGGACTTTGCTTGTAAATGTGCTTGGCCATTTACAATGTGAAGCTATGAAATCATCAGCAGTTGATGTGGATCGTTCATTCATTTCCTCAAATGCAAATCTTTGTAGGGGTCAAAGTCGCTTCAGTTTTTGCCTATATTGATTCTTGTCAGATGAATGAAATGTCTCCACGAATTAAAACTTTTGTGTCACATTTCTTTTTTCCAGTTTTGTGGGCCGTCAAACTCTGTAAACAAATAAATGTTGCAGATAAAACTTCTCTCTGTTCAAGTTTTTTCTCTATTAGTGCTTTGTTTATCTTCCATCATGGCGACGACACGTCCTGTCCATACATACTGATGGATTATTAAAGTTATCCTTTATGAAATAAAGATATGTTTGGATACATTTTTACAATCTGTTTTGATGAAAACTGCATACAATTAGCTGTATCCAACAATGTTCAGTCAGGTTATCTGGACAGTTTCTTTTTTTGCTGAGACGTTTCTTCCTTCATCCAGAGGACTTCCTCAGTCCAAGAAGCCACCAAACAAACTGATTCCCACAAACAGCATACTCCATAGTATGGGGAAAAAAACTGTTTGCTGGTGCAAAGATGGCCTCTGGGGCCCACCCTCTCCCTCATCAACTGCTCTGAGGCAGTCGTGCCAAAGTGGCTCAAAACACCAAAGTTCATGCTCAATAATCCAGGTATAAAATCCAACAATGTTCAGTCAAGTCATCTGGACAGTTTCTTTTTTTGCTGAGATGTTTCGTCCTTCATCCAAAGGACTTCCTCAATCCGAGAAGCCACCAAACCAAACTGATTCCCACAAACAGCCTACTCCAGCTGTATGACTGAACCTTCGGAAGGTTACAAAGTGCAAAAGTCTTGTGTCAAGTGCCCAGTTTTGAAAACTAAAAAGCCCCACAGACCAGTCTGTGACAATTTAACAAGAATAATTCATCAACAATTTTAAGTTTATTCACTCTAGGTGACTCTGCGTTCATCTAGAATTTAATAGTGTTAGCTGTGTTTGTTATTCTGCAAACAGACACACAAAGACACACATTCTTAATATGGCTGCCATTCAGGGTCTGGCTCCGTGAGCATCTTCTAATTATCTCGTCTTTTAAAGATGGCACATTCTTGAGCTGGGGTTTAATTTCACACCCTATCCACCTCTACTGCTACTTTTATTTACACCCCATATCTACCAAAAACATCACACATACACACATGTAAATACACAAACACCCTGGGTCCTAGCCTCTAACAGCGGTTTTGTAAGTTCACCGTCACCCCAGTGAGTCATTTTGCTCATTCTGTGCCCTTTCATTGCTCTTCATTGTCTAATCTGCCAACAGCAGCAGCCTCTCTCAGCTCCCGCTAAATTAACTTGCAAGCTGTGCACACCGCCTCTATTAGATACAAGAGTTCAGTAAACTTGCTAATTAGTTCATAAATTACACAACGTAATATTTGTATTTATTTCAAAATAATCGGACCAACTATTATGCACACAAACTTACCCCTCTGCCATTTTAGGTCCTTCGCAGGTCGGATGTTTCCGACTGCAGTCACTGCTGTTCAAAAACGCAAGTCAGCTACAATAAATTCATTATTCTGACAGAAACACAGAATTCATTGGAGAAGTAAAAGAGCTGTGCCCAACTACTATATTTTATTTCCTAAAAGCCTCCTGGGTGAAATCATATTATCCTAAAATATCCATAACGGATTTTTAAGGGAGCCATGCATAAACGCTGAATTATCCCTGTTACTTGTGACTTTAGCTCGAGTGAAACAAACAACCTGAAAACAACATTTTGGAGTCTAACCAGTCAGACCATTGGGCAGTTTTGTTATTTTTGTAAACTAAAATAATGTCAAAGTGTGACTGTTCCTGCAAACGTCACACTGTTTCTGTAGTAAGATTCTTGGTATTGTTAAAATACAGTTTTCACCCGTGTGTTTTATTTTATTTTATTATTATTAGGGCAGTATTATTCTGTTTTGGTAGCAATGTTCGAAACATTACTCCTGCAGTTTTGGAACAACCAGTAAGTTGAACTGGAAGGATCCTCTGATTCAGTCAAACCAGGAGTGTCAAAGTCAAAGACAAAACGGGGCCAAAATTACAAACTTGGTCCAAGCCATGGGCCTATTTCAGTCAATGCATTAACTCCAGTCAGATATCCAACATCTTTTCTTGGTTGCCAGTTCCGCAACAAGAGTTTGATCACTCTCGTTTGACATTCTTTGTTGCTCTTTCTTCATCAAAATCAGAGATGACTGAAAAATCCAGCCTTATTTTTGGCTTTCAAGTAGCCAGCTGCCATGAGAAGTCTGCACTAAATAAAGCAAGTTAAGTTTTTTAAGCAAAATGAGAAGCAATAAAAAGGTTTTACAGTAGTCCCTTGCTACTTCGCTGTTCGACTTCTGTGGACTCGCTGTTTCGCGGTCTGTGGACGTACAGTCCATAATATTGGTTGGGTTTTTATTGTACAAGACACATGATTGTGGACTGTACAGTAATACTGTATCACTGTACTCATGTGGTTGTGAAAAAATTAATGACAAAAATAAAATACTTTGGACATGAGCCACCATTTTGTAGTTTTCGCTCAGTAATCCTCCACTGTATTCTCGCCCATAATGACCATATTTCCCAGAAGGCAACAGGGCCCCACCCATTTCCTTCTGCTGAAAAAAACAGGTAAAGTTTTGATCTGATCGGCGCCCAGTGGATGCAGAGAAGCCACACTGAACCCACTGAACCGGACCAGAACAGGAGCAGAACCTGGCCCATCGATGAATCTTGAGAGCTGGTAGCCCACCCATGTGGACCTCAGAGCAAACGCGCATGGCCAATTGTCCGGTGATCCATCTGAAGCTTAAGAGGACTTTTTTCATCTGTTTCAACCGGCCAATGACAAGCAGTCACTGGAT
>NC_056512.1:22533268-22554651 GCF_014905685.2 Nematolebias whitei | reverse complement strand
TCTGAAGCTTAACAGAACTTTTTTCATCTGTTTCAACCGGCCAATGAGGAACTCTGAGCAGGGACGCGCTGGTAAGTACAATTTAGTAGCTACATATAAGTATGTTGTTAAAATTAGTAGGATTAAGAGTTTAGAACACTGATTGTGGGCTGCTTATATTCATGTGATACAAACTATTGTGAATATTTCCACACAAATTAACAGAAATGCTGAAATACCCATGGTGCAGAGCATCCACGTCAATGACAAAAAAACAATACAGATAAAGAACATGCTTGGTTTGGCTAAATACTTTGCTAGAACTCGTACTAGAACTCGTTGTTTTCAACCAGTTTGACACGACTGTCAACAAGGAAGAGGGCTGGCAATGGAGGAGGGGGCGTACCAAAAAAAACATCTTATCACAAGCAGAACTGGTTTGTTCCACTTTGGAGTAAGCTGTTGGGGGAAGAATCAGTTTGGTTGTGTGTTTCCTTGACTGATGAAGCCTTCCGGATCGAAGGTGAAACGTTTCAGCACAAAAAAAGAAACTGTCCAGATGACCTGACTGAAAAATGTTGGATTGTATACCTGGATTATTGAGCATGGACTTTGTTGTAGAACTCGTACTATTGCTTCCCAATATCACTTACTGCCTCTGGTAATTTAACAATTTCTGTAATACGTGATTAAATCAAAACAGATGCAAAAAAGAACTGTAAAATGTTTCATACTGGTTTGTTTTCTGTTTTTCAATAGGACTTTTAGTTTTCACATGCTGAAGGACATTTTCTTCTCTATTTCTCTCTGCTAGTCTGCCTGTCAGGGAGTGAAAGACAAAGGCGTTACCATGGTGACACTATTACACCACTGACAGCAGTTTTCACATTTCTTTTTATATGGTTAATTTTTTACCTCGACAATTTGTCAGTTTAGATTATTACAAAATAAAAGCCCCAAATTATCATCGGGCTTTATAAAAGAAAGTTGATGAAACTGTTATTTTAAGGTGGTAGAGGGTAATGGCACAAATCAAAACTTAATATATTTTTTTAGCTTGTACTCTTGCTTTGTTTAGTTTGATTCTTGACCCAACAGAACTTTGCGTGAAGCCTTAACTCTTTGTTGACTGTCCAGAGTATAACCTGCAGGTTGCTCAACCCTAGTCATTTTTATACACAAGGCAAACATTTTCAGGGCAAGTTCTGTTACGAACTGACTGTACACCACTCTCTCAAACTAAAATGAATTAGACTCAGTGGAATGTAAGCTAATAAACAACATATTAAGTTATTTAATAGCCAAAAAGACTCTGAAGTAGAAAAAGAACCAATCAGGACAGACAGAAACATGTCTGCAAAAGAAAAAAAGAGCTTTTTCAGATTGGGCACACCAACAGGCATCTTCTCACAAATTTGCCATTTAAATGTAAAGGATAACCACACATCAGTGTTGTACTGATCATTGTTTCCGTTGCTGTATAAATTATAAATGTACACGTTTTTATATGACAGGATTTTGTTTTAGTGGACTACCATTTAACAACAATTTGGGGAACCAAAACCAATTTTTGATTTTTAGTGACTCATCTAAGGAAAATGAACAATTTTTAATATTTTATACAGTATATTTTCTTTGTCAGTAGCCATTTTGCCCCAAAGATGTACTTTTTGTTATCCAAGTTCATGCTCAATAATCCAGGTAGAAAATCCAACAAAGTTCAGCCAGGTCATCTGGACAGTTTCCTTCTTTGTTTAATTTTTTGTTTTAGACGTTTCGGCCTTCATCCAAAGGACTTCATCAGTCCAAGGAGCCCCAACAAACTGAGTCTCGCAAGCGGCAAACCCCCGTAGTGGACCAACCTGTTTGATGGTTTCTTGGACCCGCCCTTTCCCCCGTCGACTCCTCTGAGGCAGACATAGCCAAAGTGGTTCAAAACATCAAAGTTCGTGTTCAATAATGCAGACAGAAAATACAACAAAGTCTAGTCAGGTCATCTGGATGGTTTCTTCTTTTTTTTTGTTCTCATTTGTTTGTTTTTTGAGACGATTCATCCTTCATCCAAAGGACTTCATCAGTTCGAAGAAGCCAAGGGAGAGGGCTGGCCCCAGCAACCATCTTATCACCAGCAAACTGATCGGTCCACTATGTGAGTTTGCTGTTTGTAGGACTCAGTTTGTTGTGGCTCCTTGGACTGATGAAGTCCTTTGGATGAAAGATGAAACGTCTAAAAAAAAACATCCAGATGACCTGACTGAAATTTGCTGGATGTACTTTTTTTAGTTATAGATGAGGGATTTAGAGGGGGTCTGTGATGGATTTGTGAATGTGGGTCATTGGCACAATGACTGCTAGAGCGAGGCACCAGCTCACCCGTGACCCAAAACTTATGAAATATGAATGAATGGATGAATTTAGAAGGTTGTATACAGATCATTTTTTACGCTAAATTAAAAATAATGCAAGCCCTTTCTTTAAGGTGGTGCTTGAAAACAAAACAGAGCAGATAGCAGGATCCAGGAACAAATCTTTTGTTCAGAAAAATGCTGGCCAAGTTTTCACATCTGAGCAATCTTTGTTCTGTTTTCAGGAGCTGTGAAACTCAGCTCTGGCTCTCAGGAATCAATGAAAGATGCAAACAAGTACAATCGACTGAGCACACAGAAGACGCTAAATTGCTGCTTGAGAGCTGAATTGTATTCAGGTGTGTTTTGTTTAACCAGTCAGACTTTGACAAACCTATTATGCTTGCATTCTTTAGAATAGCTCCCATCGCACATTCGCTCGCTCTTCTGTTCCTGGCAGTGCTGCATCTTTTGTGCCTCACGGGTTTATCTCCCTGCAGCCGATCTGCCACATATCACCATGTTTGACAGAATGTGGATGAGGTCCCTGAGGGAGGAATAAGGTCACTGTTGGGAGTTCTTCTGCTGAACTAGTGGGATTTTTGTTTTCCCCCAATCCGATCAATAATCTATAATATTTAGTGGCAAACCGAGTTTAAGGAAGAAAGCTGCAGGAGCTGTTAGGATGGAGTGGGACTGGGAGCCCTGAGTGGAGCAGATCATGTTGTGGTGATGCAGCAGACACATGCTGACATTTCAGCTGATAAGATGCTGCCTCACATCCAGCTCTACGAGCAGAAGTAAAGGCATTCAGCGATGGTTTGGGGTCACGGCCAACTCTTGACCGTTTCGTTGTTGTAAGCCCCACAGAGGGGATCTGAAAGATGTTTAGTGTGTGAGTGGCTTGGCTAATGACACACTGCCATCTAGTCTTATAGCGGGGGAGAAATCTGTATCCAAATGGCGTTTGTTCCCTTGTACACACTGATTTATTGTCTGGCTCAGCCCTCATAATGGAATAGAAAATGGAGTCTAGTGAAGCTTTGATGAAGTAAAATAAGTTTAAATAGAATTAATTAGTTGCAGCTCCTGTATAACAACACATTCATCACATGCAGCCTTAATTACGTTCCAGGACGAAGGGGTCAAGAGACTCTAAAGCACTGCTGGATTTCAGGAGTCGTCCTTAAATTAAAACTAAAAGCACCAGCATCACATTCAGCCTGTAGCGCTCCTGAATAAAACTGTTTCACTGCTTTTCCAGGAAGCTAAAGGAAAAACATGTTCGGATTATTAGCCAGCTTCAAATCATTCATTTTACAGCTGCACGGCAAAATGCTCGACTCTCTTGGCTGATATTCCTTGAGGCAGGAGTACAAGTGTTTCCTGTCGATCACGGCCGTGTAAAGATGCTGATCTGTGGCAGTGACGGAGCTGAACGGCTCGTTCCCCCGTTTTCACAACACAACCTCTAGGTGAGACCAGAAAACAAGAAGTCAGCTAAAACAGAGCCCAGAAACGGTCTCACGTACCCAAACGTGTGTCTGGTAAAGAATTCATTAAGAAAATACAGCACCATAGACACACATTTAAAAAAACGGAAAACATTCATTTAAAACTAAAGAAAAGAAGAAGATATTTTGAAGGATGCTACTGTCTGAAATTTCAACATAAAGCAACTTTCTTCTCTAAAGCCCAGTAGTTGACACTTTTATTTTGTAGTAATCTAGGCTGACAGCATGCAGGTGTTTGGATATAAACTGTTTAAGCAACGTAAAGAGAACTATTACGGCTCATTCCAACAAAGTTCAGTCAGGTCATCTGGATAGTTTTGGTATTTTTGTTGAGATGTTTCGGCTTCCATCCAAAGGACTTCATCAGTCCGAGGAGCCACAGCAAACTCGAGGAGAGACGGGCCACAGAAACCATCTTATCACCATCAAACTGGTTGGCCCACTATGTGAGTGTTCTGCTTGTGGGACTCCAGTTTGTTGTGGTTCCTGTGACTGATGAAGTCCTTTGGATGAAGGACGAAACGTCTTAGCAACAAAAAAGATACCGTCCAGATGACCTGCCTAAACTATGTTGAATTTTTTTACCTGGATTATTGATCATGAACTTTGATATTATGGCTCATTATGGTCACCATGGTAACCACATATCCCTGACAGCACTGGTAATAAGCCAAACTTACAGAAATACTAAAAAGTTCAAGTCGTACTAAATAAATTGCTGAAGCTTAAGAGGCAGAAGCATCTTGTAAGTTTTCGTGTGTTTTATGAAGGAGGTATGATTAGTTAAAAAGAACATTTAGGTCCAGTTTTAAAAAGAAAGTTCTGAGTCCAGATCCAATGAGAGTCCATGAGAGTTTGGATGTGTGCACTCGGCATTCTGGGGGGGGGGGGGGTTGTAAATCCTGAAACAGTGAGAGAAACTGAGTGAAAAAAAAAAAAGATTAATATATTTACAATGAAATGTATAAACTATAGAAGATGGGTGAAGTGTGGTTGCAAGATTATGGGGAAATTTTGGACAACTCAAAAACTGGTTGGTAAAAAACACTTTATTGTAAAATTTCCCAGATTCACAACGATTAAACTGCGATTGTGTAAAAATGGTTTGAGATTCGTAAAATACCACCATCCAACTCAGACTGGGCTCATTGGTTTCACTAAAATCTCAGAGCGAATTTGGAAAATCAATGCCGTTTTTTTGCTGATCTAGTTTACACCACTACCAAAAGTTCATCAAACTTAAACTGTGTCAATGTAAAACCAGTAAATAGTCACTTGCATGTTTTGATTTTGTCAACACACTATGTGGGTACCAAACGTTTTATCACAGGCATTTTGGCACAGATGCAACATTAGGCAAACAATAGTAATCAAGGACTCATTTTAACAGCAGATCTTTTCAACAACTGGAGCCTAAACATCGACAGCATCTGAAGCGTCGACTCTCAAACTCAGCCACTGTGCCAGAAAAAGCAGATGCCACTAAAGCAAACGGTGGAAATGCAGCGTTCAGTGAACGATCGGACCTGCAGGACGTTCTCCAGGTGACTTGTGTTGCTGCTCCTCGGCTGGGGGCGAGGAAGAGCACAGCTCTATCGATCTGCTGTTGCACATCCTGATCGATCCTACGACACAAATCTTTGCGGTCGTCAGGTCAGATCTAAGAATGTGAGCTGATGGTTTAAATTTAATTTATAGTAATGAGCATAAAATAGCGTTAGAGTGAAATAAACTGACAAACTCTGTTACCGTGCTGCCACGTGTCATGAGATTATAATTTAGCATCAGGGAGGTCTAACGCGCACAGTCAGATAGGTTTTCATTATGCTGAGAAATATCCAAGTCAGTGACGTGCAGTCAGGGGAGGCAGCTCTCACCTGTCATCAGGACAAGTAACATACTAACAATGATAAGAAAAAATACATTATTTCAACACTTCAATGGTCAAAATCACAGACTTTATGCATTCTTTGTCCAGATGACCTGACTGAGCTGATTTGGTACCTGGATGATTGAGCATGAACTTTGTTGCCTTCAACCACTTTAGCTGTGGCTGCCTGCCTGGGAGGAGTCGACGGGGGACAGGACAGCCCCCAGAAACCATCTGAACTCCAGCAAACTGGTTGGTCCACTTAAGGAGTTTACTGTTTGGTGGGGAAACAGTTTACTTGGAGCTCCTCAGACTGATGAAGCCCTCCGGATAGAGGGTGAAATGTCTCTAGACAAAAGAAACTGTCCAGATGACCTGATTGAGCATTATTGGATTGCCTGTTCAAACAATGCGGGGTGAGGCAGTGTAGTGCTCTGGTTCACCTCTGGGGGTGCTGTGTTATACAATATATGAAGTGGGCGGTTGGAGCATGCTCATTGCTGTCTCTCTTTATATCACCTATATACATGTTTGATTACACATGTGCTGCACATGTTGTTCTACAGTCTATATTGTCTAATATATTAAATGGATGTGTGTGACATATTTCTTCTTTCTAATCGTTCATAAATGTACGGTGAAAATACACAGCGTGAGGCAGAAAGTACCGTGCCTTACCAATAGGGGGCAGTGCTGCCCCATAGGGACAATTAAACTTAATGACACCAAATAAAAAGAGAAGTTTGCAGCGACCCACCGCGCCACCCAACTGTCCTGCAGAGGCGTGGGGCTGTTTGAGTTAGCATGGGAGGCAGTGGAAGGTGCTCAATGACACCTTTGTCAGGGGGATGTTCTCAGGTGCCCACAGCACCCAGTGACAAGATTCTCCCTTCCCACATATTGAATTAAAGGTTGCTGTGTGTTCTTCTGTTGCGCAGAAGGGCGGGGGTGGAGGATCAGATCTCAAAAATAAAGGATTTTTACAAACTCGTTCATCTTAAAATAAAAAGTAAGATAATACATGATTTTATTTATTTATTTAAAAGGATTATGGAGTTGATTACAGCATAATTAGATGCCTTAAAAAAAAAAGATAAATTGAAATATAAGCTTCTCTTTTGGATTCATATGTATGAGCATCCGATTCCAGACGAGTCAGCCTCACCTGTCACATACCTCACCGCACGTCACTGATCCAGGTGTTATATGGCCACGCCTGGAGGTTTGTTTTTTCAACATCATTGTTAAAATAATGAGATACGCCCGCACGCTGCTGTAAAACTTTATGTTTGTTGGCAAAACAAAAGTATATAGCAGAACAGGCTCATCAAACGTCAGTCAGCTTGAGACGCTCGCTCTGTTTGGAGTGTTTTTGACAAGACCAAAAATAACTATTTTAATTCTAATCAAATTCATGAGCCACTCTGAGCAGTTCCAAGACCAAAGTGTGTTGCTGTCATCCCAAAACAATTCAGATGATAAAACTGTCAAAGCAGCTCATACGAACAGTCCTTAATAAACCTTTACAGTGTTGTTTTGTGCTAGTTGTTTGTTTTATTATACAACAACAATCCGTGTGAAATATAAATTGCAAAACAGAATACAAAGCTATTAAATGGAAAAGTAAGGCAGTGTAAACATCTATAAAACTACATTGATTTCAAAAGCAACAAACTTTTACTTTAGATTGACAGATCGAACTTAACACATTTTTCAATTAGTGTTTGAGATTAAATGCTATTTTAGGGCAATTAACCAAATAAACCAAACGTAATGGTGGTGTAAAGGTTTAAAAAGTATGATGTCTGCACGACCCACGGCAAAACATTTTCATATTGGAGTTGTTATAAGATGGCAGCAATTTACTTTAACTCACACTAGCTGTTAGCTCTTCAATCTTGATCAAATTAAACCCTTTTTCTACTAACTGAGGTCATTCAAAAAAACTGTCTACAACAGGTAAGATATTGACGGCTCATAAGCTCTCCACACAGTGCCACTCCAAAAGAGCCCTTTGGACTTTACTTAAGGAAGAAACATTTAAATGGTAAATGGACTGTATTATATAGCGCCTTTCTATCTTATCAAAGTTATTTACTCTAAAAATCTGTGCCTCATTCACTCATTCATACAGCTCTCTACTACATCTCAAAGCTAATTGAACAAATCCTTCTAAAGAGACTAATCAGAGCTTTATCACATTCACACACCGATGGGACACACATCAGAGGCAACAAGTGGTTCAGTGTCTTGCCCAGGGACACTTCAGCATGTGACTGCTGGTGGATTGGAACCCCCAACCCTTGTATTGGAGGACGACTGCTCTAACCACTCAGCCACAGCCGCCTTTTAACATAAAAAACACAATATTTGTCATTTTTAAAATGAAAATGTGACTTCCCAAAACTAAAATCCTCTTCAAATTGGTGCAAATTCATAACATGAATAACTTGAAGAGGAACGAGAACGGCGGAACAATCAGTGACTAGAGAGAAGTCGCTCGTTTATCTCACTGTTACGCTTCAGTACAGATCTGTGCCATGAACTGGGCTTCAGCACAGAGGAGAAGAGTGACCCTGGGAAAAAACAAAAAACATTATATTGCACATCCAAGACTGTGGCCTCAATTTATTTCACCAGCTCATTGGCTGTGACTGATGACACGGCTCCCCGAAGTCTAAATAAGAATCCATTGTTAAATGGATTCGGCTGGAAAGTGATTGAAAAGCCACACTGCAGTTAATTAATGGCGCTGGGCTGCGTTGATAAAATGAGAGCCCCGAATCCTATTTAGCTTAGGTACACAAGAGTTAGAGATTAAAAAGAACCTCATGAGACATTATTATTCTAATATGTCCTCATTTAGTCATTATTCCAGGCTGTGCTTTTTTATTTTTTTATTTCAACCTTTTAAAAGGAGCGGGAAGCGAGTTCAGTAACAAAACTAACAGTCCAGTAATCTGTAACAGTATGTGTCTTTTTTTAATTTACAACAAGAGCCGAGTGGTGTGCGTACGCAGGATTTCACGTCTATATGGTGATGCTCTCTGACGTAAGGTGATATAGTAGGAAAAGTGCTGCGTCAGCAACAGCTGAAGCTGCTGTGTGACTTTCAGCTAACGACGGAGGGCCGAGGAGGCCGAGGCACTTCATTACGAAGCTGCTCCGTCTCTTCGCTGCTGGCCGGGGCCGCTGCTTTAAAGTAATAGGAGAAACTGGCACTGTGTTCCAGCACGCTAACACACTGAGCGCAGCCTCCATTACTCCCACCTCACGTCTGAGCTCTCAATAACTCCTGTTTGCCTCGGAAAAAAAAAAGAGGAGGAATCTCGGTTTCTTAGTCCTGCACCTTTGTGCCAAGACTCACGTCTCCTAACCTGATTAATGGTGCATAGGAAAAGAAAGAAAGAGTTTGTGTGGAACGATAAGGGACGGAGCGAGGACAAAGAACTAGATAAGAAGTCAGGAAACAACTTAGTGTTTAAAAACTTGAGGAGAACTGATGAGAAAAAGGTAAAGCGTTATGACAATGACCTCCCATTGACCTCTGGAAGCTGCGTTTGTCCTGATTTATGTGGTGCAGGAGCAGGGGGAGAATTACGTCTACTTTTTATCTCATCACACAAAACATCTTGTTTTCCTGCACACACAAACAGAAGTGAACGAAGACGACTAACAACACGTCCAAACGCACGTCAATCACAAAAATCTCACTCAAGCAAACCTGTTAATTGCCTAATCAATGCCTGTAAAGGCCGAGAGTCGATAAGTCCTGGGTCGGGTCGAACGTCCACGCGTTGATCAAAGTGCGCGCAGTGTAACAAACCGAGGATTAAGCATTGGTCTGCAGCCATTACCCTGACCCTCAAGCAAACCTGGCGTGAGATACAAAGCAAAAAGGCTCTCAGGAGTTTTGGAACATCCATCATCGAGCTTTGAGCACATTCGAGGAAGCTGAGGCACAAACACGAGCAGCGGAGAGAAGATGGGTTGTTTCAGCGCGTCTCGGCGGAGACAAGAAAATGTGAGCGGCTCGGGCTGCGAGGAGGCCCCGTGCATCGATGTGGTCTTACCTTGTGTGTTGCCAGCCAAAGTGTCATCCCAGCTTCTCAGAAGTAGCATGGTGGTGCGGCCAGGGACACTGCTCTCCCTCTCATAGCCTCGGCCTGAGGGAGGCTGAACTAAAACCAACAGGAAACCTACAAAAGCCAAAATGAATATCGACTGTGAGTCGTTTTTTTGTAAAAGTGATTTGTTTTAGTCTCTTTCGTTAACACAAGAAACGTGTGTCCTCAAGATGTGAAGGTGCAGCATTTAAGGAATAAAAACATTAAACTCTCATATTTTATTTAGTAAACCTGAACCATATGGATTATAGTTTAGTTGTTGTTTTATGCTCGTCAGGGAAAATGCAGTAACTATCCTGAAATGATTTTGTGCCAACTGATGAGTCAAATGTGTTTTTTAAAGAGCGTTTAAGTCTTTGTGATGAACTGCATCAGTTCACATCTTTCCAAGTGGGGTTCTGTGGACAATTTGTGAACAATTAATATCTCACCTGTTGTAGACAACTCTAAAAAAGTTCAGTTCAGAGGAATAACATTTAAAACTGAGTTTCCGTTCGATTAGCCAGGCCAAGCAGAGCCCAGTGGATCGGACTCACCTCTACATAACTTCAAATTCAAAAGCTTATTTGTGGATTGTGCATTTTTTCCACAATACATGGTTATTTGCATAAAATTCTGTGGATATTTGCTATTTCAAACAACAACGACAACTAGCTGTAGCACTTCCTGCAGGAATATCAATTGATTTCTTCCTAAACATCTCTGTAAAATGAAACGGATGGCAATTTAAAGGCTTAAATAATAGAGTGTTGATTTGTTGTTTTAAAAGCGCGAGTCTAAAATGGCAGCAAACCATTTTGGTCTAGGTCCCGCTTGGTCTAGTCATTAGCTCGTCAGTCTGGCGAGAAGTAAACTACACCTCCAAAACGGAGGTGGTTCAGAGAGCTATCCACAACAGGTAAGATATTAAGTATTTAAAACCTTCCCACTGAACAACACCTCTAAAGACATGAACTATCACTTTAATTGTTTAGGGCTTCAGTGAAGTAAAAAAAATGACGCTGCTCTGCATTCAAACTGCAGCTTTGTCCACTTTACATTCACAACTCAAACTTACAGCAGTCCGAGGTAAAATCCTCAGTGGGTCGAGAGGCCAAAGCATCAATTTTGAGATAATTGTACTCCACAGGAGCAGCTTCACTTGTGTTCCTTGGAAAAGATGCCTGGAGAATCTTGTTTTTCTGATGTCCGCCACTCTGTTATTGCGAAAGGGAACAAGGAGGACAGCAGGTTAGAAGCAGGCCCCGATCACTTAGACTCTAATAGAGCTGTGATGTGCTCTGGCATGGTGCACTATCTCCAACCTGCTCAGCTTTAAAATGGATAAATCAGGTCAAAGTGTGTGTGTGTGTGTGTGTGTGGGGGGGGGGGGGGGGTGATTAAATAGAGTTAAAAGAAAGCATTCCATAAGTCAAATGTTAAGAAAGTTAATTTACATGTGTAAGCCCAACATAATATTAATAAAAAGTGCATTTCAGTACATAAACCTCTAATAACGCTGGCACACGACCACACGAGGCCATATGATCCGAAGAGGATTATGTGAGCCATGCTTTGGGTGAATAAATAATTAGGTGGAATACGTTAATGAATAATGGACCAGGCTCCGCGGGGGAACAGATTGGACATTTCATTTTTAATGGACTGATGGGCCTCACGCAAACTTGAGACGGCAAGCATCCGCAGCAACATGTGACTGTCAGTCACTGCGTGCAAACCTGCACGATGGATACGACAAAAGTCACTTGAAATGTTAAAGCTCGGCCCTTCACCCCCCTCAGCTTGGTCCTAATCTTGTAAAGAGGGCCTAAATACATTTCAGTGCACTCGCTCTGTGTACACCACGTCTCGTGGACAGCGTCTCTGTCAATCCTCTTAATCAGCCCAGATGAATTATTAAATAGCCTTTTTCTATCAGAGCATGCCCCATATTCCGCTCACTTGATGTACAGCCAATAAAATCGATACACGCATGTAAGCCGTCCCACCTAGGCTCCCAGCTCGCTCTGTAACATGTGAACGGGTTTCAGACGTTACGAGCTTTGGATAAAGTTCTGTGGACTGATTCACTCGTTTCCAACACCCTGACGGACGAGGTTGTCTTGCAGCAGCACATTATGGGAATAAAGGCTCGAGCTTGCTCCTCGCTTTAGACTTTAGAGGTTGAGCTCATCTGTGAGCGCTGAAGGTTACGATGCACGCTGTCAAAGTGAATTAGGGTTCTGTGATCCTGAAGTGGTGCAAGTTAGAGGAATACAGAACAGCTAACAAGGCGGCTGCAGAGCTCAGACGCACACAAGAGCTGCTTGTTGTCTCATTAGGCAGCGCATGGATAGAGAGAGAATCAGTAGGAAGAGGGGATCAGATTATGAATCTCCTCAACCCAGTTGTGTAGTCCACGTCGTTGTAGTGGGTATACCAAGGTAAAGTTAGTTTTACGTTGGACACCGTTGACGCCGCAGAGCGTGAATGTCCAACGTAAAGCTAACTTTATCGCAGTTGGTCCGTACACTGCGCTTAGAAACCAAAGTACACTGGTTGGTACAACGTAATCGTCAATTTATTATGATTTTTGAGCGTATTGCACATTTCCAAATTTCTCTGACGCTTATATTTGAATAAATGAACAACAAACTTTGCACAACAGTTGGCTTTGTATTAAAAACATGTTATAGAATTTATAAAACGGCATCAAAGCAAGACATGTTCGAGTATTAAGTAGTAAGTGCAGAAGTATTAATTATGCAATAATTCGCTGGAAAAGCGAATGTAATAAACAAGCGTTGCATACAGACAGATTGCTACAGAAGCGTTCAACTGCTGTTTAGTGTATCGATGGCACGTGTCTAATGTTATGTCATGTATCAATGGGCACTTTTCAGTGGGTATACTCTGTATGCCCAAGTATCACGTAGACCACACCAGTGCGTCTCCTCTCCTGGCCTATCAACGATGACTGCAAACGTGCCACCCGTGAAACCTCCCAACTGCGTTTGGAGACGTTTGGCAGGTTCACCTTCGTCAGAAGCTTCTGGCATCAAACTGGTGTAGTGCCCCAGTTATTAAAACAACACTCGACTTACTGTTCAGTCAAAGTGTTGGCGAAATGAACCGATGTTAGTCAGTAAGAAGGGAGTGCGCTTGGGGTACAGTTTGCTGTAATGCCACCTTTGGATGAAACGTTGCAGGACAAAATATACTTCTTGTGGTTGTGATCCAGAGTTTTGACAGGAAAGCACATCCTGTTGTGATGGGACACAAACAAGCTGTTCAGCTGCATACGCTCACATTACTGTACCTCGAAGCTACACGCTACGGAAACGCTCTCAGCTATTTCCCCCAAAAAAACACGCGTCAAATCAGAAGCACGAAACGCTGTTTTCCAGCTAATCACCGTCCGTTTTGCTTCGCTCAAACTCATGATTTCATGACAGCACGACAAAGATGTTCTTAAGAAAACTGCCTGTGATCAGGGAAAAAGTCAGCCGGAGCTCGCGTCCATTTTGCAGCGGCGACAGCTTTGACGGACTACCTGAGCTTAAGGGCTCGTCTGTGGGCGAGCCACAGGGAAACGCGTGCCAAGAGCACCAAGCAGAATGGGTGCTAGACTTGGGTTATGAGAGCAGGTCCCAGGTGGGCTTCACAGGTATGACGGCACAACCTCAATCCAGCACGGAGTGCACATGTACGCACGCACGAGCTGCACAGTCAACCCACCGTCAGAGGGACGAACGGAGAGTAAATCAGAGAAACAGGGTCAATCACTGTTGCACTGGTGACAGATGGATAGTCAGGGGGTCTCTGTGTGTGGGTGGGGGGGTTGGAGAGAAACAGAATGGGCTCGAATTATCAGATAAATAAAACAAACACCTGTTTTTTGTTTTTTTAAAACACTATCAGGAAAAGAGAGGCTGTCATCGCTCCAGCCGCGAAGCAGTTCACATTTTAGTACAATGATGGGGTCAGTCGCCTCTACGCTCATGGCAGATGGGTGGTCGGGGGGGTCTCGGTGCATGAGTGTGTATGTGAGAAAGAGAATGGGCTTGAATTTACATTTTGCTGCAAACAGATTAGAAATCCCTGATTTTAAAACAATCTATTAGAAAAACAGTTTCCTGTCACCGTCTGCTGTGAAGTACCGTATTTTTCGGACTATAAGGCACACTTAAAATATTTTAATTTTCTCTAAAATTAATAGAGCTTTATAATCACCTTATGTATTAATTCTGGTTGTGTTTACTGACCTTGAACCGTTTCTATGTGGTGATTCTGAATGAGTTGAATAAAGTTTGACGACTGTTTTTTTCCACTTAACGCATCTTATAGTCCAAAAAATACGGTAATTCACATTTTAGTGAACTAACAACAGATAAAAATAACTGAGTATAATAATAACTCTAAATAAAAGATAAATTATTAATCTAGGGATGTATTATCTACATATACACCCCCCCCCCACACACACACACACACCACAGTTTTCTGTAGCATGGGGGAAGCAGGTGATGTGACTGATGTGTGGAAATGATTTTAACGTGTAAAGTTAATTTTTATTATTCGTTAATTTTCTGTAGCATGGCTTTAACCAGTGAACAGAAGACTGAAATGTGATTTAAAAAAATAGGCTGTGAGTGAAGGCTGTGAGTGATGTGAGATAATCCGCAGGCGTCCAACGCTTATTTTGTGAACGCAAATCCACGACCAGTTAACTCACACACACACACACACACACACACACACACATGCACAAATACTCCCTGGATGATAAAACAAGTGGACCATCCTCCTAAACATGCAGCAGCAACAGCACGATTCAAAGAAACATACTCACCTACTTAAGTCTTAACACTGAGACATTTTACGTTTGGAGGGAAATGAGATTTATTACAGCAGCTAATTGATAAAGAGTCTTTAATCCGCCATAGTTCAATCCCATTAAGATTCAGTGGCTGAGAAAAGAAATATTGAAATCAGCCTCAGTCCAGTAAAAATGTAAAAAAAAAATAAAAAAAAAAGTCCAGAATTTAAAACAGCTTTTGTTGAACTTGTTAATTCTGCTGTTTCTTTCTTTTTTTGTCACTCAAGATCTAATCCAGGATTTAAAGGGTAATTCCACAGGAAAACGTTTATATCCAGAGCACCTTTATCAGGCTGACGGTGGCTCATAAGTCCCACTTTCTTTTGTCTTCAGGTAAATGAAGCGGCTTTCAGTCTCCTTCAGGAAAAGAATGGAAATATTTTTTGAACAGAAATATGAGTTTCCTCCTCCTTTCTGTATCTGACACACCACACGGGCACACACACCTCAGATTAATCGATTTTTCAGTGATCTGAATCTTCAGCTCGTAAATAGTCGACATAAATTACTAAACGGCTAAAATACGAGCAGACGGATGCAAGCCTGTGTTTTATGAGTGATAGGACATAAATAAATGAGCGACGTGAAGATGAGAAAGTAGAAGACAATGGAAATAAACTGTTAAGTTAGGATGGCTGATATTTAAAAAAAAAAAGTCAAAATTTTAAAAGGAGGAAAGGAAAAAAACAGAAAAAGGATCTTCTGGATGATGAAGCTGGCTTTTCTTTTTTTTTTTAGTCCATTCCCTGTAGTGGCTTGTGTGAGTCTGTGTCCAGGAATGAAAGTCGGCTCAGAAAGATACGAGACAGAAAAAGAGAGAGGGAGGGAGGAGACAAGAGGGAGGAGAGAGGAGAAAGAGGGCAGCAAAAACTAACACGGAGCACTGAATTAACACAGATGACACAACGGACAGGTGCTGGCTGTATAATACACTTGGAGACGGCACGCTGTGACCTTCATCTCATAAAATAGAAGGCCAGGAAACTGGAACATAACTCATTTTCTCCTGACAGGCTGGTGATGAGTTCAGGTGTCTGTCAGTGTGTTGGACAGCAAACAAAGGAACAAACATGAGACAAGGAAGTCGTGTGATGTTTTAATGGGGGGGCGGGAAAGCACATTTCTTGTGCAACAACATGAAACAAAATAACAAGACGGTCAAAATTTCATCATGACGATGGCTGGAGAAGGTGCTCGCTGGATGAGTCACCGTGGTGACAAAAAAAAATCAAGTCAGAAAACACGGATGAAAAAGGAGGTTTGGCGAAAGGAGGACATGAGGCGAGGATCAGCTGAGAGCAGGACGAGAGGAGAGGCGTGGTGACACCAGAACCTCTGTGTGTGTGTGTGTGTGTGTGTGTGTGTGCGTGTGCGTGTGCGTGTGCGTGTGTGACAAGCACAAACAGAAAAGACTCTGAGACAGACACTAAACACTAAATAGACCTACCTATGATCAGATTTAAGAATCGGCCAGAAAAGATGCAAAGGATGGTGGGAGGAAAAAAAAAGAGGAGTAGGGGAGATAACAGGAGAAGGTACAAAAGTGAAAAAGGCGTAAATAGAAAATACAAAGCCTCTTAAAACGACTCTATTAGAGCTGCTTCAAGGAAAGAAATCAAAGCAGAGGTGGAGTCAAAGTAAAAGTAGCCAAAGTTGCGTGTGGACGGTGGCTGGAGTGGAGGGGGGGGGGGGGGGGGGAGCGTGGGCTGCACAGGGATAGCAATGGAGAAAGGGCAGGAAGAATGGATGATAGTGGGGAGAAAAGAAGAGAGAGGGGGAGAAAAAAATCCCCCTCCTCTGTCTCTTCCTCTGTTTCTCTGTCTCTCTGTTTCCTGTCTGGCTCATAAACAGGAGAAATTGTTGACCAGGTAAATGGCAAAATAGATGAGAAGGCAGAGGACGGAGAGAGCGAGCAAATGAAAAGGTAAAGCACCTCCCAGCAGCGCAATGAGGAAAAAGAAGAATAAAAAACGAAAGATAAAAGCAAATACTCCGGCGGCCTCCGTCGTCTCCAGTCTCTCAGTGGAAGGGGGGATTGGCTGCTGCCAGTTGTTCCCCTTCCCCGACTGCCTTCTGCTTTCTTCTCTTCCGCCTGCCAAAAATCACTTCCCATCCAGAAGACAAAAAGCAGGCACAGATGTCCTCTCCTCCTTTCTCCTAACTCTGCTCAGATGTCACACGCCCCTCACACAGGCTAGACATTGTTGCAGCGGCAACGAAACAGCAATATTGCTTAGTGGGAGGGAGCGAGAGAGAGGAGAAAGAAAAAAGGCATTGGGGGGGCTGCTGCTAGTCAAGCACTGCCTACCTCATGAGGAAAGATACTGAGCTGGAATCGCTCTGTCTCCCCTCTCCCGCCCATCCCGGCAAAAAGATGGGAGGAAGGGAGGTGGGTCCACTGGCTGCATTAGTATTCATTGAAAGAGATGAGAGAGAGAGTGGAAGGTAGAAGGGTGAAGTGTGGTGGGGGGGCTGCCAACAAATGTCGAGGAACCAAACCAGTGGGAAACTAATAAACTGGCTCCCCCTAGAGTCAATCATCAATCCCCAAACTGATAACAGAATCAATGGGCGCCGCTGGAGTGTTCACATGTGGAGCTCAAACAAATTCACTGACTCAGCTCGGCTGCGTCACGACCACGACTCAGACTCGTGCTCTGCCTGACGCCGGAGCTGTTCCGCTCTTTAAAAGAAGTTCATCGTCTCCGAGGCGACGCCTTGTTATTTATTTCCAAGGTTTTAGTCTCCTTTGGTGTTTTTGCATGCTGGTGAGCTGTGACACATCAAACAGCTTCTGGTCCGTGTCTGCGCTGCTCTACGAAACAAACCCGAGTCTCTCCTCTGCATTTTACCCAACGCCAAACTCACTGTTGCTATGGCGATAAATTTATCCCCACGCACACACACACTAGTGACAGCTCTCAAAATGCTGCCATTAAAGGTTTCCTTTGGTTTTGCTGTCAACAACTGACGACGTGAAGCAAATGACTATTTAACATGGCACTTAGAGCACACATGGCTTTCCATTGTGCAACAGGTGTTCTTTATTTATGTTTTATTTTTGTATGAGTGCAAGCAAAACCTCTACCTCTCCATGTTTAGTTCTGTTCTCTTCAGACTGTACATATGCGTTTTTATTTATTAGTGAAAATCTTTACTTTATATCAAACTATAAAACAGGAGATGGAGCCAGGTGCTATAAATTTTTGCAGCCTGAGCTATTATTATTTCTAAACTCTTCCAATCAAATGAAATTAAAGTATTTTATATGTGTGCATTACCTTACAATGTGCCAGATAACAAGGAAATGTTGCACCCTTCAGGTCTCAGCTGAACTTGGATGGATATCACACTGTAATGCATTCAACTCTGTTTTTCCTTGACCCTTGGTTGAGTTTCAGACATCTGTAAAATAAATTAAAATAAGAAATCAGTAAGAATAACTGGCCCAGCACAGATGTTTTTCTAATTTTAGCTTATCTGGTACAACTCAGAGACTAAAAAAGACACCGAGAGCAACCACCGTCCAAAAATATTTATAACTCAGATGTTTTGCAGTTGTTGTTGAGCATCAGTGTGTGTTCCATTATAGCTGATTTGGTTTTATTCTGTCATGTTGGCATCTCTGCATCATTTTTGTTGTAATTTGACTACTTTATATCACTTTTTTTACATCACTTTTTAAAATAAAACTAAATATCCTGAATAAGTCTGTAGCTCTTATGATTCGTTGAACCACCAGACCAGTTTGTTTAGTAATCTGTTCGTAAAAATCGCTTTCCAGGGAAAATTACCTGTTGCAGAAGCCAGGAACAGCTGCGCGGTTGTCGCCGGGAATTTGTGTGAAATGCCGCCATCTGGTGGTCGAAGAGCAGATCGACTGTGCGGAGTTCGATTACACACGCCTCACGTCTTAGCGCAGGCAGCACAATCAACACAACGTGCAGATATGGCAGCGCTCCCATCACCTCTAAGAGTCTGTAGAGGAATACTGAAAGAATTACGAGTCATTCAAGGGCATAGTTATAAACAGTCACTAGCTTACAGCTATGTTATGGATCAGTTTCGGAGGAATAAGGTCAGTATTTATCTAAATAATAAAGGCAAATGTTAGCTAAGTGGCTAAAGCTAGTCAGTCATCACGCGATATTCCTGGACATAGTTGCTTAAACTACAATTTTTGTATTTAAGAAAATAAAAGAAATTTTAACTTTACCTTTTTACAGACTTGAATATGAACTGAATACCTACCGTGACACGGACGTTGCTAACTTTGTAAATAATTACAAACTCTTGATAAAGTCAAGTAGAAGGGCATGCTAACAGATTAGCCAACGCAATCAATCTTTCTCTGTTAATATTAAACACAAATGGGCACTTTGACGGCGATACAACATGTTAAATACCACAGTTAATATTAAAATAGTTTGAACCTTTCGTTCTTGGCGTTTGGTACTCAGACTTTGAAAGAAAAATGTCAGAACCATTAAATTTATACTTTGTGATTTGCGGAACGTTACGGAAATTAACCTTTATAATGCATCTGTATTTATCCGCTGCGAAAAGTAGACCCCTTTTTACTTTTTTACCTAATGCTGTAAATACATATTGATTGTATGAAATTGTAATTAATTTTATATGTTTTTTTCACTGTGTGCACATTTATTTTGAAAATAAGCATTGTAAAATTAAAAGGTTTATTTTCTTATTTGAATAAACTGGCCATAATTATCAAAGTTCACGCTCAATAATCCAGATATAAATCCAACAATGTTCAGGTCAGGTCATCTGGATGGTTTTTTTTTGTTGTTGTTGTTTGTTTTTTGCTGAGACGTTTCATCCTTCATCCCTTGTTTTTTTCTCATTATGGGAGTGTGCTGCTTGTGGGACAGTTCGTTCGTGGCTCCTCGAACTGATGAAGGACGAAACTTCTCAACAAAAAAAGAAACCTTCCAGATGACTTGACTGAACATTTCTGGCCATAAATCCTCCACTATTCGTTCATTAAAACCTTCTGGCCGTGTACAAATTTAACTTTGTTACTTCAGCTGTGTTTTCAGCTGTGTTTTCATTTATTCTGTTCTATTAATCCTACATCTATCCATCGTGCATATTCATATCTTTTAGTTTGATCTGTTTTAATGGGGCTGACCCCATATTAACGGTGTGGTGACCGTGCGTTTTCTGCGACCGCAACTCGACTCTGGAAAAAGCTCCCGCTTGATCCACGCCAGATTACCAAACTTGGCCTTTTTAAATCGAAGCTTAAGACTTTTTTTTTTATTCCAACAGGCTTTTAGTACTTAAATATGTAGTGACATTTCTGGTTTTCTTTTTGTTGTTTTGTTGTTTTTCTAGCTTTTAATTAGTTATGTTAATTTTTGTTAAGCACTTTGGTTACCTTCACCGTGGCTGTGTAAAGCACTATACAAATAAATGAAATGAAAATATCTGGTAACTCTTTCTCTTCAGATAACAGGAGAAAGGTACTGTCGTGCCCAGCAGGAAGCGTACCACGCCGCCCACACATACCTGTGTCTGCTGACGTCCACCAGAAACCATCTGGTCCTGCATAACCTCTACCATGGAAAGGGAGAGCGCAGCCCACAGGAAGTGGCGGGCTTAGTCGGGCTCAAGTTGCCCACGCAGCCAGGAGGAAAAGGCTGGGAGAAATGAGGACAAAAAATAATAATCACTAAACTTTTCAGCATTTACTTGTGTGCAGGCCTTGATTCATCAGACCTCATACAATGACCCTTTGTGTAATTTAAACTCCAAATGTATAAATAATTAACGGGACTTGTGCAGCTGAGGACTGAAGGAGTTTGACCAGTACTTTGTTTTTTGTTTTTGATTAGTCGTGGTTTAATGTGAAGACAAATGTGTACTGACATGATATAAAGCTGCTTCTTGGAATTTTGAACATGTTTCTTTTATTGTTCTTTGTGCTTCAAATAAGTAATTTAAAAGAACTAGTAATCTTTGTCATAATTGAGATCATTTCTCTTAGAGAATGAGTTGGAGTTGTTATGAAGACTGTTATTTAAATAAAAGCATCAATCATTTTAAACACGTCACAGGTCAAAGTTCTGGTTGTTTCATTGAAACAAAAATGCAGATTCTGGTAATAAGGGTGAAAATACAGCTCATTAAATGTTGAAGCATTTTATTTAAGGCCAAAATCGTTTCATGCGTTCTTTCTATGCAAGAATGGATTATAGGCATCTTTTATTTAAACATCTGTGTTACTGCTTTTTTTTTTTTTCAAAGATTAACAAGTTTACACTGCCTGTATGCTGTTTTAGTCCCTAGAATTTCTTACAAATAAATAATGGTCTTATAACGAGCTCCAGTTTGGGAGAAAAAAAAAGTACATCAGTGTTTCCCCTAGAACACTTGCCATGGCGGGGCACTTATCTTGTCCGTGATTTTTGTTGTTTGGGGTGGGTCGGGCGGAGACTCGTTCTAAGCTGCGCAACACGCTGTTTAAACAAACAGTTTTTTTGGGGGGGGGGGGGGGGGGGGGGGGGGGGGGGGCGGTTCAGGAGACTAAGCTCGGTTCTGTTGACTGGGTGGGGCGCCCCGCTTGTATAATGGTAGGGGAAACACTATATACAGGTCCTTCTAAAAAAATTAGCATATTGTGATAAAGGTCATTATTTTCCATAATGTAATGATAAAAATGAAACT